>NC_051079.1:22059941-22769193 GCF_004664715.2 Peromyscus leucopus
CTCTGCAATTTTCCCAGCCACTTTCTCCTCTCACAAGTCACTCAACAGTGTGTAGTTCCTATTCTACCCTCCGATCTGATTCGCTAGCATAGATTGCTGAACTCCAGAAAGCAGTCTGTCATTCTGTTTCTATGGTAACAGACAGGCATCAGGGCCAGTCAAGTGAAGAGACACATAATAGGGACAAAGTATTGGAGGGTCCCAAACATAAAATCCCATGTCCTGAGGGTGCATTTAGATTATGTGTTAATGTAGACCACTACCTAGGAAGCTCACTGGAACTTGGTGTTCAGTCTTCCCCAGAGGCTTCATTGTGTTGGTATGACTGATTGAAGAAAGTGTGACTGACTGAAAAAAGTATGATTGACTGAAGAAAGTATGATTGATTGAAGCTGGTACGATTGATTGACATGGTTGAACTCAATCTCCAGCCTCAACCTTGTTTTTTTTACTTAATTTTTTCAGACAATATATTTCAACCATGATTTCCCCCTCCTCCAATTCCTCCATGATCCTCCTCACCTTCCTACCCACCCAACTTTACAGTCTCTGTCTCTCAACACAAACAAGAAAAAATAAATGCACAAAAACACAAAAGTAGAAATAAAAGGAAATAAGCAAAGACCAATAAGATGAAAACAAAATACCCAAGCAAAGCCAAATGAAAAAAAGGTTTACAAAATTACCATTGAATTTGTTTTGTGTTGGCCATGGGACCTGCTCTGAGTGTAGTTAAAATAGCCAGTGAGATTCCACTGGAGAAAACTCAGGTTTCCTTTGTCAGTGGGTATCAATTACAGAGAGGGTAGGGTCCTTAGATTGGTCCAAATAACCAGAAGACATCCAATATGCAATTACAGAAAGCAGCTTTATTCTCGAGACAGAAAAACCAGCATGCTGGGGTCCACCCAAAGTGGTGCTGACCATGGGGAAAGGTAAGGCGATCCCTTTTAAGCCTATTTAGGGGAATTCCAGCTGTGGTTAAGCGTACTTTGAAGTGATTGGGTATAGACCCTTACTGGTACAGGAATCACTTTATGATTGGCTCATGACATATGATCAGCAACTGCAGTTGCAGTGTCAGGGGTCTGTTTGACTGAAGATAGCAAGAACAATTCCTGCTTGTGGCTTGGCAGGACCCTGATTGGCTACCAGACTGGGCATACTTCCTAAGGGTCTGGTTGAAGTCAGACATGAGTCAACTTAGGATGGTGGGGTAATATGGGCCAGAGGTCTTAGCAAACTGGCCCCTGGTGGGAAAAAACTGACCCTGGTCCCTTTAAGAGCTTCTTGGTTATGAGTGGAACCCATGACCACTTACCCTTCTCAGCGCTGAGACCCCATCTGGCTTTAACCTGTGCAGGCTCTCTGTGAATTCATCTGTGTATCAGTTCTGTTGTGTCTGTAAGATACTGTTTACTTGGAGTCATCCACCACCTCTGGACATCTCTCTGCTTTCTCTTTTGAACAGCTTCCTGAGCCTTGGTGCTTTTGATGAAAACATCTTATTTAGTACTGGTTGTTCCAAAGTCTGCCACTCTCTGCACATGGCCCCGTTGTGAACAGAACACCAACAGCACAGGCACTAAGAACAACAATTAGTAAGTGGGTCCTCATGAAAATGAAAAGCTTCTGCATGGCCAAGGGCACTTTCACTCTGGCAAAGCAGCAGGCTACAAATGGGAGAAGATCACATACCTAATAGAGGATTAATACATAAAACAATGTAAAGGATGAACAAAACTGGACGTCAAGAAAACAAATAACTCAGTTTAAAATGGGAGACAGCACAAAGTAGAGCGTTCGCAGCAGTGGAAACACAAATGGCTGAGACTTAAATGCCAAGCCTCTCTATCTGTTAGTCTAGAAATTACCTCTGTCTCTTTATTTCTTTTTTAAACTTAGGGCCCTTGGCTGTTTTTATTTATGTATGTGTGGCATGCTAGACCCCAAAATCTGGGGGTCTCAAGTGGGCGCTCCAAGAACCCAGACTCCAGTCCAGTTGATGCAACAGCATGAGGATTTATTAAGCTTCTGTACAGAAGGGCAAACTCTTGTCCTGAGAGCAAGAGCCGCGTCTTACTGCAGCCCCTAAAGGGCTTATAAAGGAAAACCCCACAAAACCCACAAGATTACAATTTCCATACAATTTCATGGCCTGATCACAGAGTGGGTACAGTCATGTCCAGAGTGGGTACAGTCACGTCCGCATGTACATTCTTCCTGAAACCTCAAGGTGGGTATCAGGGCAGGAGTGGAATTTACACAAAGGTCACAGTGGTCCTTCCTGGAACACCAGCAACTATCCCAGTCACAGTTGAGCACATCTCTTAGCAGAAATCTTTTTACATTGTTACATTTTGGCAGGGGTGATTGAGTAGTGGCTGAGTCAGGTTGCCCTTGGAACTAGATTTTTAGTTTCTCATTTCCTGGTGCTTGACGTTTCTCTTTGACGTTTCTCTTTTCCTGAGGCTTGGGGGTGTAAGCCTGAAGGGCTAGGATCTTTCATGGCGTGTGTGTGTGTGTGTGTGTGTGTGTGTGTGTGTGTGTGTGTGTTCATGTGTGTGTGTGTTCATGTGTGTGTACATTTGCTTGGGTGCCAGAGGTCTGCAGTGGGTGTCTTCCTCAGTCACTTTCCATTTCCTTTTTTGAGACAGAATCTCTCTCTGAACCCTGAGCTTAGTGATTTGACTTGGCTGGCTGGCCAGTGAGCTTCAGGGATCTGTCCATTTCTGCCTCAGCAGCACTTGGATTTTAGACATGCAGCTGTACCTGGCTCTTAAATGGGTGCTGTGCTTGAACTCAGGTCCCCATGCTTACCCAGGAGGTTCTTTATCCACTGCCATTTCTCTAGCCCGAGGTCTTCATATTTGTCAGGCTCCATCACTATCTGGTACTTTGGTTAGCCTTTTCTTCTGACCAAGTTTATCTTTTCTCCTGTGTAGATGATTTGAGGTGCTAGGACTGACTTTTGGGGTTTTCTGTTTACCCTGCCTGCTTGGTGTGGGGGCTCATAACAAAACCTCATCACCACTGGCCTCATCTTCTAAATTATCCAGCAGCCCCAGATGGAGGCAAGGTGCCCAGGAGAGGAGAGCCTCAGAACACAGTGCCATCTGCTTCAGGATACAAGCCATTGGATGCTCGGTCTGTCCAGGACAGGGGCCTCAGAGGCAAGAAGCCCTTACTAAGTGGTGTGATGAGGAATAGATCATCTATTAATAAGGTGCTTTTAGACTTGATTCTAGCCCCATTAAACTTTTAGTTTTCTAACCTTAGTTTATACTCCATTTCCAAAGCACTTGCTATGGGGAACCCACCAGAAATGACTACTCAGATACAGTTTATAGCCAATTGAAGGTCTTTCTTTATTCCTGAGTGAGGTATTCCAGACCCAGAAAGATAAATATGGCGTGTATTTACTTACATGAGGATGTTAGTTGTTAAATCAATGATAACAAAGCTACAATCCATAGACCCACAGAGGGTAGGTATAGAGTAAGAGGCTAAAAGGTACAGATAGATCTCTTTAGAAAAGGGAAATAGAATAATTATGGATGGATGGAGACATGGAATGGGAGAGTTAAGTGGGAGAAAAGAGGGAGATGAGGGAGAGAATACAGGGAGAGACAGCTAAAAGCAAGGGACACTTGAGGGGTGGTATGAAAGCCTAAAATATTAGAAATATCCTAAAATATATACATATATGAAGTGATCTAAATGAAATCACCAAATCATGGGGGAGACAGAGTCCCAGCTGGCCATCTCTTGTCACACAGTGAAGTTTCTAGCACAAGGATTGGGCTACATATAATTGAGTTGTTGGCCAAAGGGGTCCCATGGGAATCCCAAAAGAACCATGCTGTTGCCGAGACAGTAGATTTCTCCCCACACGCTGACAGCAAGGCCCCAATGCTGAAGACAACACCTACACAACTCAGTGAAGATGGAGAAGTGGAGCTGGTGCCTACACAGAGCCTTCACCCCTGTGGTCTAGCTTCTTTGGTACAGGAAGGTACTCTGTAGGCTACCAAAAGAGAAATGTAAACACCAAGCCAGCCACAAACCCTTTGATCTGCAGTGGTGTCCTGCCTGCAAGATATGCTAGGGCAGTGGTGGCACAAAGCTTGTGGGAGTGACCAACCAATAACTGATTTGACTTAAGGCCCACGCCACAAGACAGAACCCATGCCTGACACTGCTAAGGTCACCAAGAACCAGAGACTAGATAGTCTAGGGACCTAGGGTAGAACAAAATAATATCGGTCTAAAAACAGTGATAAAATGAGTCCTAATGATGCTCCACTATACACTACCGTACTCAGATCAGTGCCTTGCTCAGTCATCATCAGAGAAGCTTCAACCTGGAGATGGGGACAAACACAGAGACCCACAGGCAGACATTATGCAGAGAGGGAGAGACATTGGAACACAGCTCTAAATGGGATGTCTCCACCAAATCCTTCCCCTTAGAGCTCAGGGAACCTCACAGAAGAGGAGGTGGAAACAGTGTAAGAGCCAGAGGGGATGGAGGACACCCAGGAGAGAAAGGTCCGCTAAAGCAACATGAAGAAACTCATACAAACACATAGAGACTGAGGCAGCATGCACAGGGCCTGCACAGGTCTGCACCAGGCCCTCAGCATATAGAGTATAGTATACAGTTTAGTGTTTTTATGGGGTTCCTGGGTATAGGAATAAGTGGGTCTCTGATTCTTGTACTTTCTCGTGGGCTCTTTTCCTTCTGTGTAACAGACCTGGTTGTCCTGGAACTCACTTTGTAGACCAGACTAGCCTCGAACTCACAGAGATATGCCTGCTTCTGCCTCCTGAGTGCTGGGATTAAAGATGTGTGCCACCATGTCGTCCAGCTTTCTTATTATCTCTTAGAAGCCTGTTATTTTCTAATGAGAGACAGAAAGGGAGCAGATCCAGATGGGAGGGGAGGTGGGGGGTGGAGAAGTAGAGGGAGGAGAAACTATAATCAGGTTATATTATGTGAGAAAATAATTTATTTTCAATAAAAGAGAAAAGTTAAAAAAAAAGAAAAAAAAGAGAAGGTAATCCAGGTGGCTGGGACTACACCAAGGTATTTGGGATCTAAGTGTAGCCCTGAACATTTAATTTTTTTTTTTTTTTTGGTTTTTCGAGACAGGGTTTCTCTGTGTAGCTTTGCGCCTTTTCCTGGAACTCACTTGGTAGCCCAGGCTGGCCTCGAACTCACAGAGATCCGCCTGGCTCTGCCTCCCGAGTGCTGGGATTAAAGGCGTGCACCACCACTGCCCGGCTACATTTAAAGCAAGGGGTTTTTAAAGGAAAAAAAATCATATCCTGCTGTCTTGCAGCTGCTAGAAGAGGTTTTACCCATGCAAGCAGTTTAACAGAAGCTAAGATAAGTTACCTGGGCCATCTTGACCTAGGTTTCCTAGAATGGAGCTGGGCAATTTCCCATGAGATTCTCCATGGAGACTGAATTCTAGTTAAACCTGAAATGGCCTCAACAAGAATACAGGATGGAGGGACCTCTGCACTGCCTTGTCCTGTCACACACCTCTTTCAGTCCCCACTTTTAATGTCCCCAGCAAGCTTGGGCCCTAATGAAGTCAACTAGCATAAATTTATGGCAACGTCTGGGTGAAGTGTAGCAAAGCACATGTCTATAGGAGAATCCTCTGCATGACTGGAGACATCCATCCATCCTGAGACTGTTCTATTGATTCAATGAGGCTCATGGAGAGCCATGAGCAACACAGAGCTGTGACAGCCAGGGCAGATAACACCTCACAAGCTCCCATGGTTCAACATCCAAGGCAGGGGACCAGAGTAGTGGAAGGCAGCTTGTCCCAAAACAGAGTAACTTATTCATCCATCTCTCATACATTTATTCTATGAATACTCACTGAGCTGTGTGTACATTGTGTCAGCTGAGTTCTGTATACTGATCATTGCATGTGTCTACATACGTGTTTGCCTGGATATGTGTGTGTAGAGGCTAGAGGCCAATGTTAGATGTCTTCCTTATTTTGGGGGGGTCAGACTCTCTCATTGAACCTGGACTAACCGGTTGTGCTTTACTGGCTGCTAGCAATCCCCAGGATCTTTGTCCCTCTATCCCCTCAGTGCTGGATCACAGACCAATGTTGCCCCGGAGATCAAACTCAGGTGCCTATGCTCACTGGGCAAGCACTTGATCTGTGCTTGCGTTCATCTCAGTGCCGGTTCGAGCATGCGTTAACGTACTCACTATGCTTACACGTCACTCCTTCACTTTGAAGTTCACTATTCGGTCCTTTTCCTATTGATTCTGATGATCAGCTCTCAAACTCGACGATTGCAGAGCTGTTTTCTCCCCCTTTTTCCTTCTCACTCCAGGCGGGAAGACAGTGCAAAGGCGAGGACCGGACATTAGAGGGCGCGCGCCGCTCGTTCATCCAGGCCAGCCTGTCCTGAATGTGTCCCGCAGGGATACATAAGGAAAATTCCTTGTAACAGCCTTCAGTTTCTAGCAGGCCAGGGTTGGAAACCGAAGGCCAGGACAATGGAAGTGATTGGCTCAGGGCCACAGGAGAGTAAGGGGCTGAACAGGACGGAGGAAACGGCTATGGTGTGTGTGTGTGTGTGTGTGTGTGTGTGTGTGTGTGTGTGTGTGTGTGTGTGTACATTGGAGAACGCCTTTGGGATACCCAGAGAGGAGGGTGGTCCGCTACGCCAGCAGGTGCCAGGCCCCCTCTCTGTAAAGGGGAGGAAAAGAGGAAAGCTTGAGCAGCATCACGTCTCTCTCTAGACCCTAGCTGGAGGAGACCCGCCGATCCCATCGGGGGACTCTGCGCTGGGGGTACTCCATACTCCTCTGTTCCCACCATGGGAACAGTGCTGTCCCCACATAACTGTGCAGGCTCTGAAGACCCTAGAGGCAGGTCCAAGACTGCCAGATAGGAAAAGGGCAAACTTCTGAACTTTCTGAACCTTCGCCGCCATGCCTACCGAGTTTCTGTAGGGGCAGTTGGAGATGAGCACTGATTCAGGGTCAGGGTCCCAGGACGACGACTATTTTGAGTTTCCTTGACTGTGGGCCTATCCCTCCTGGGAATACCTAAGGCTGAGGAATGGAGCTGGAAGAGCTGACAGAGTGCCTGCGGCCACAGAAGGGCAGGTGTAGGTGTGTGTATGTGTGTGTGTGTGGGGGGGTACCTTGCCATCTCCACTACATCAACTGGTTGAAAGGGTTCCAAGGCGCTCTTCCCCACTAAAATCACTTTGTCCAGAGTCAAGTGTTATAACAGGATGACCAGGCTTGAGAATTCAAAGCAGCAGGCCACTTGGTGTCTAGGAAAGCCAAGGCTGGAACCTACCAAGGGTGCTGTTGAATCCAGGTGGGAGCTGGACTTGATTCAGAAGTCCCCAACCTTGATCTTGGGTAGCCTTCTTCTTCTTTTTTAATATTTATTTCTTTATGCACGTATTCAGTGTATTTTGGTCATGCCCTCCTATTCCCCCTTTACTAGGGAACCTTGCTCTTTGCCTTCTTTCTAATAGGCTGAATTCACTCTTAGCTCTGTCTCCATGCTTGCTGGGGGCTCTTAACTTAAGGAAGAGGTTTTCCCTGTCTTTACACTGCCAAGAATAGGCTGAGCTCTGCCCCAGGGGAGACAATCAGATCGAAGGGCGTGTAAATACTGATGGTTATCTTGCCAGCATCTGGAATCACTTAGGAGGTGAACCTCTAGGGATGTGGGTCAGGAGGTTTCTAGGATGGATTAGTTATTGTGGGAAGACCCACCCTGACTGTGGCTGGCACCATCCCTTTGCCAGGGATCCTGAACTGAATAGAGGAGAAGATGAGCAGCAGCGTTTACCTCTCTCAGGACGTCTCTCTGCATCCTGACTTGTGATGCACTGTGACCAGCTGCATCCGGCTCTGCTACCATGACTTCCTCACCATGATGGGGCTGGACCCTCAAGCCATGCGCCAAAACTAATTTGTTTTTGTCACAACAAGGAGAAAAGTAATACAGAGGGTGTACAAGTAGGAAATTGTCCTGTTTTCATTTGGGATTAGAGTTTTCTACTCTTGTCAAAGCCTTCTGAAATAACCGCGAGACACCACACTGCAGCAGTAGAGAAGGAGACTCACTTGTAGACTCCTGGGCTGTATACCACCAGTGCCATATCACTTCCCGCCCTGGACCTCTGCATCAGTATCCGGCAGGTTGGGAGAGGGGCAGGCTATGGTGCAGAGGTGCCCAATAGACACCTGGGCATGCTACCTGGGCAGCATAAAGAAGTCATTGTGTGTGTATGTGGGGGGGGGTGGGTTGGGGGCAGAAGTCAACTTTGGGTGTCTTTCTCAGTTGCTCTCTGCCTTATTTTTGGAGAGGGTTGCCCACTAATCCCCGGAGCTCACTGATTCAGCTGCACTGTCTGGCCAGCAAGTCCCAGGGATCCCCCTGCCCCAGTCTCCCCAGTGATAGGATTACAGGTATGCACCACACCTGGATTTCTACACACACACACACACACACACACACACACACACACACACACACACAGGATATAAATTCAGTTTCTCATGCTTGCGTAATCACTTTAAACAACTAAGTCATGCTCCCAGGCCAAGGCAGCCAATTTCAACACTATAAATGCTGTGTGGGAGCTCTTAGCACCGTAGATCAGGTCTGGTATGGAACTGGGTGTTGCATGCTGGGGCTGGAGCATCCTCAGAAGGACTAGGAGTTGGACATTTGGAGATGCATGCAACAAAGTGGCCCTAAGCTTCAGTCTTGGCTTTCACTGCACAGATACGCTAAGTTCAACCTGGACATCCCTGGTTTCGTTTTCAAAGTGGGCACAGGGTCTGTGGAGAAAAGGAGGCACTGGCAATCAGGGACTGTCTTGCCTCTTGTCTGTGGAAGCCCAGGGCAGAAGCTCTTACAGCACAGCAGAAAGACCTCAAGTTTGACCCAGAGCTGGGGATGTAGCTGGTTAGTAAAGTGATTGTCTAGCCATGGCAAAGCCCTGGGTTTTATCCTCAGCATCATGGTAAACATGGATTAAACCTGTAACCAGTAGGTGAAGGTAAGAGAATCAGAAGTTCAAGGTCTTCCTTGGCTACATACAAAATTTGGAGCCACATTGGCTGTGTGTGACCCTGATTTACAAAAGAAAGGCCTGCTGCCTCCCATCCATTTACTAAGTTTGGCCTAGAGGTTTTTTTTTTTTTTTTTTTTTTTTTTTTTTTGCACATAATGAACTGTAAGCTGATGTGCAAACATACCGCATGGCAAATAGGATGCCTCAGCCAATCACAAATGTCTAACTACTGAAATTACATTCCAACAAAACAGCTGTATCCAATCAGACTATTTCTACCTCCATCCCTTTTCTCTGACTCTAAATATAACATGTGGAGGTACAGGGGTGATGTTGTTTTGGTGACAATTGCTACCAGATGGTTGTAGACTCACGAGTAAAGCTAATCATCCTGCAAAACCGGGCGCCAGAGAGATGGCTCAGAGGTTAAAAGCGCTTGCTGCTCATGCAGAAGACCCAGGTTCAGTGCCCAGCACCCCCCACAGCAAGCAGCTCAGAACGTCCGTAACTCCACCTCCAGTGACCCTGACACCCTTGTCAGACATCCAAATGGGGATGTGTATATTCACACATGTAAAATAAATAAAAATGATATTTTAAAAATCTGCGACATTAGATTTATTGTGATTTTTATCTTGTTTTTTTCTAAGACAGAGTTCCAGGCTGGCTTCGAACTCACATAGATCCATCTGCCTCTGCTGAGATTAAAGGCATGTGCCACCCCTCCCCGGCTGTGATTTTTGTCTTTTAATATGTTTAAAGATTGGCATTTAGCTGGGCTCATCTCCAAAGAAACCTTGTAAAGCCACTGTCTTTGACCCGCTCTGGGGCAGCTACCGCAATGCCACTCTCTTTGCCTGCTGGTTCTGTGTCCTGGTCCAGTGACAGGCCCTGGACCCCAATGTGTAAGAGCTCACTTCCCAGAGCGGTCAGCCATGCCTCCTCCTGCCTCCTTGGAGTCTGGATAGTGTGTGGTCCAGAGCTCCCCGAGGCATGTGGTCATGAGCTGGCTCCCACAGGTCGTGTGCACACAGACCTTTAGACCTCCTTCCTTTCCAGCCGCCTGCAGGAGCCCAGCTTCCTGCTAGGCTGTATGACTGCTTGAGACAGAGCAGGCAGCGCCGCATCTCCTCAGTGCTCACCTCTGTCACTGCTGATCCCACTGACGACCTCCTAACCATTGCCGGCTTCTTCCCCCCGCTCCCCCCAGCTTTCCTACTCAAATCTCTTTGGGTCCCTTTGTGCCTCCTGCCTTGTTAGTCTGGTCTCATCCCTGGTTCCTCAACTGGCCTCCTAGCGGCTACTCCAGTCAGCCTGAAAGCCCTCTACTTGCCCATTCTCAATGAGAAGCTTTCCTATTTTATTCAAAGACCCTGCAAATCACTTAGGGAGGCCTGATTAATGTTTCTCTTTCGAAGCTCTGGGTATTATTGGCAGGATTAAGTCTAAGCTACTAGAGCTATGGACACACACCCATCAGGCTAGACTTCCAGCCTTTGCCATGTGCTCAAGCGTCCTCACTATCTTCTTGTGACTTCCAGCATAGCTCTGTATCCTTCTTCCTCCTGTTTTAAAACTCAGGGTCCCTGGGCAATCACCAAAAAAGATAGTACTGAGGGGAGGGCCAGCCTTTAACCAAAGCCATGCATTTGGTTGGTTCCGATGTCCTCCACAGAGCCTTGGCATAGCTGAGATTTATCCTGTTGTGGTTGGGGCAGGGTTAGAAAAGACACTGGTCACAGACATAAATGTGCCATAGACATCTCTGGGTTTGGGAGAGAAGGACCAAAATGAAACAAGAGCAGCCATTTGCAACAGCTGCATGGGCACAGCTCAGCACGAAGTGTCTTCTCCCGGCCCTGTGTTGGGTGACTTTATTTTTTAATGTAATTTTACTTTGTGTGCAGACGCACACATGCATGTGGAGGTCAGAGGACACACAGCTGTCATTCCTGTCACCAACCAACTTGTCCTTTTAAAGACAGGGTGTCTCACCTACCTTAACCTGCCCAAGTAGGCTAGGCCGGCCAGCCAGTGAGTGCCCAGATCTGCTGGTCTCTGTCTTTCTAGCACTGAGTCTGTGAACAACAGGGAAGAGGCTCCATCTGCAGAGACTGATCCCAGCAGCAGCGCTGTAGAGAGACTGGGTCGCTGCAGGTCCAGAGGTGAATTACCGTATCTTAGGCTAGTTCTGCCCTCCAGAACAGCCATTCCTTGCCCCCCTCTGTAGTGGAACTAACATCTGGTAACCAATAGACAGCCACCCTTTGGAATCTATTGACTTAGCAGACCACCTCCTTCCATCAAAAGCTAAGAAAGTAATCAGACAGCATCTTGGGCTTGTAGTAAAGTAAAACACACACACACACACACACACACACACACACACACACACACACACCCCAAAACCAAAAAACGTTCCTTGTTTTATGGCTTTCTTCATTCTGTAACACTATAAAAACTTCATGAAACTGCTTCCATGTTTCATGGAATTTGGGGTAACCTAAATCTATGTTCCCAGGACATGATCACTCAAAATGGCTCCGGAATAAACTATCTTATTCCCTGTAAGATAAGAGCCTTTTGCACAGACAGGTTACAAGCACACTCCATATGGAAAGGTTATCAGTGCACTCCACACAGACAGGTTACCAGTTCACTCCACACAGACAGGTTATACATGCACTCCGCCATGCCTCGCTTCTTTTCTATGGGTTTTGGGAGTTTGGACTCAAGTCCTTGTGCTTGCAAGAAGAGCAGTTTTCTAACTGAGTTATCATCCCAGCCCTGAGCAACACTTCTACATTTAAGAAAAACAGTTTACTGAGTACAATGATGACGATCCTAGGTTATCAACTTGACTACATCTGGAATTAATTAAAGCCCAAGCAGTGGGGCATGCCTGTGAGGGACTTTTCTTGATTGGATCATTTGAAGTTGGAAAATACACCCTAAATCCAGATCCCTTGAGGTCAGAAGACCCACCCTAAATCTGGGCCACGCCTTTGGTGGTGGACTATTCAAAAGATGCTGAAGAGGGAAGCTTTTGCTCTTTTGCCTGCTTGCCCTCACTCCCACCAGCAAGTTCATTCCTTCACTGGTATTAGAGCCGACTTCTTCAGGATTCCAGCGTTTGCTGAAGACCAGCTGAGACATCCAGTCTAGTGGACAAAACAACTATTGGACTTTCTGTTAGGAGACAGCCATTGTTGGAATATGAGACAGCAGCCTGTAAGCCATTCTGATAAATCCATACACATATGATTCATTCCTTCAGTTCTGTTTTTCCAGAGAACCCTGACTAATCCAAGCACACTGTAAAAGGGCAGCAGTATGAACACGATCTAGGGTGCCACTTGCAGCCCCTTGAGCAATTTTTAAATACTATAGAAGAGCCACCTGCTTAGACGAATACATCCGTGCCCAGGATTTGCTGTGGAGGTTGTGTGTATTACACAAGAGTGTTTAGACTATGGGTTAAATCTCCTGTACTTTCCAGTCATGAACCTGTGGTCATCTTTCTTATCCTGTTACTTCCCCCGGAAAGGGGAGATAATAAACGTTCCTAGCTTGTGTTTATTATGTGGATGAACAGTTAGCATTAGTAAGTCACTTGGAACAGTGCTGGCAAACAAGCGGTGAGTGCTGCAGATTAAAAAACATCTCAACCCTTTTGTAGAGCACGCCGTTACTTCCAATGGTTGTAGCTAGAGTTTTCCTGCCTTGCCCACAGTCAGGACAAATCTCTCTCACCCGCCAGTCTCACAGCCGCTCAGACCCAACCAAGTAAACACAGAGACTTATATTGCTTACAAACTGTATGGCCGTGGCAGGCTTCTTGCTAACCATTCTTATAGCTTAAATTAATCCATTTCCATAAATCTATACCTTGCCACGTGGCTCATGGCTTACCAGAATCTTTACATGCTGCTTGTCCTGGTGGCGACTGGCAGCGTCTCTTTCTGCCTTCCTGTTCTTTTATTTCTCCTCTCTGTTAGTCCCGCCTATACTTCCTGCCTAGCCACTGGCCAGTCAGTGTTTTATTTATTGACCCATCAGAGCAATTTGACATACAGACCATCCCCCAGCACAGCCAAGTGCAGACCATCTCAGACACCTGCACTCAGGCCCGTGGTCCTAATCATCCTCTATGCGGACCTGCTGGGTAAAGCCACGAGGAACCCAAGAACAGGCTCCCAAGGACATACAGAACATCCCACAGCAAATGGTGTTGGCTCTGTTTCTCGCTGTTTCTCATGCGCCATCCTATCTGTAGCGCAGTGGTTTTGCTATCCATCTGCTCCCATACCCCCATAATCTCTGTTTTTACTTCCTTTTGCTTTGTAGTTTGGTGTTTTGTTTTCTCTCTTGTCCTGTACAGTTCACTCTGTCATGCTGGTCTTCAAAGCCACGGCAGGGCATGACTTTCCACTCTGTGAGTTAGGCTTTCTTCTGGGTTAGGTTCTCTGTCCTGCCGGGCTGTGTTTGCTTTCCTTGTGGTGGATGTGGGTGTCAAATGCCCCCATCTGCTATTTGTCTAATTGAACCTCTTCATCTCGGCTCCGGCTCAAGCATCCACTACCTGTTTTGCTCAGCATTCAAGTGACTCATCCCAGTCACTTTCTCCTGTGGAGTTCCAGTTCTTTGCAGCCCTGGGGCATGATGGAGGGATGGAAAAATTGTTCAGAGACTGCAGTGTTTTCATCCTTTTCAAAAATAAGCTATTCTCCGGTAGTTCCACCATGAATACAATATGTTTATATCACACATATTGGTTAAAATATTAAGGCAACTCCACATAGTTAAAAGGGAGGTTTATTTTGTGGGGTAACTTACAAGTGAAGGGATAGGTTACAAGGTCTGGGAAAGGGGTAGCACAGTCCAGCGGTGTTCTCTGGAGAACTCTGCTCGGTCTACCTCCAGTGTCCAAGATCCAGGAACCAAGAGAGCCTGCCCATCCGGATCTCGAGTCTTCAGGGGTCCTCTCTTGGCCCCGCCTTGTAAGCGTGACAGTTACCAAAGCCTCAATGGGGGTGGTACTTCCAGATCAAAGATGGAACGGCTACCCACTACACACACACACACACACACACACACACACACACACACACACACACACCCTCTTTCCCTCCAGCACCTCCTGTATAATCCACTCTCCCACTGCAGTGTTTTTTTTTTTTTTTTGAGGGCTGACACACAGACACTAGCGGTGAGGCGTACTCATGGCTGTCCGTGTGTCATGAGAGACCTCAGATATTAACTCACTCCCCAACAGGCAGCAAACACATTAGCCCTGGCTTGATCCAGATCCAGATGCTGGCAAGAGTCCTCAGGATGTGGCACACTTCACACCAGTCTCTGGACTGTGCCAGGCTGGGTGGCTTTCCATTTGGGGGACAGAGGAACACTAATCTGTGTCTCACTCCTCTAGTTACTGCTGAAAAAATATTTTTGTGTGAGAATGAGGCTGTAACTTAGTATTTATACTTTTACTAGCCTTTTTATTTTTAAATGGCAAGTTAGTGTTACATTTTTAAAAATATAGTTGGCCCTCCAAAACTGAGGCATCTGTACTATGAATTAAAATGCCCTTGGATTGAAAATAGTAGGTACTCAGGAGATGGGGAGATGGCACAGTGGGTAAGAGTGCTTGCTGTGAAATCATGAAGCCCTGCGGTCAAATCTCCAGCAGGAAGATCTGGGTATGGTTGTGTGTGACCCCACCAGCACTGGGAACAGGTAGGGAGAGGTGGATCCCATGAGCTCACTGGCCAGCCAGATCAGTCTAAATGGTGAGGTTCCTGTTCAGTGAGAGGTTGTCTCAAGACAATAAAGGAGAAAATTGGCTCTCGGCTGTCATGATCTGGCTCTGCAGGCATGTATCCACATGGCATGTGCTATGTGCTACAAACACATAACACACACACACACACACACAGACAGAGATACACACACAGAGACACATATACCACCCAGACACACACACACACACACATACACACACACACACACACACACACACACAGACATATACACAGGTATAGATATACACACAGAGACACATATACCACCCAGACACACCCAGACACACACACACACACACACACACACACACAGAGACACATACACAGACACAGATATACACACAGAGACACATATACCACCCAGACACACCCACACCCACCCACCCACACCCACCCACCCACACACACAGACACACACACACACTGGGTACTCATGCGAACAACTCTCACGAAACCTCAGTGGTTTACAGCAACAGAAGGAAGTAGAAGGGAGACTCGCTGGGAAGAAGGGGCCAGTAGAAGTAGGAGGAGATGAGAGAGGTAAAGAGGAACATGAAAATGACCAAATTTC
Organism: Peromyscus leucopus; assembly: GCF_004664715.2. Lineage (NCBI taxonomy): Eukaryota > Metazoa > Chordata > Mammalia > Rodentia > Cricetidae > Peromyscus > Peromyscus leucopus. The sequence continues at coordinate 22,075,407 of NC_051079.1, forward strand.
ATGTATGCAATTGTTGAAGAAAAAAAAAAAAAACAAAACCAACAGACTCCAGCCAAATAAAAAGAAAACTGTAGACTAAAAAAACGTCATGAACATGCAGATATTCCTGAAATAACACACACAGCTGTGACTTACACAATGTGCCAGGAGTAAGCTTGCAAGTGACGAAAGCATTAGAGACCCTCCACAGCTTATCTGCACACACTGTACTTTTTTTCTGTAAGCAAGAGATGCACTTTACAGATTTTGGGGTCCTGGAACCCATCGCTAGAACCCAAACCCTTGAGGTGCGGTTGTGGTGAGTTGGAAGGCTATACCTCCCGTGCCTTTTCTCCAATGGCAAACCTTCCCCCTCCTTCCTTACTACTTGGGAGACAACCTTTGTTACATAGATCATATAATAACTAACCTCACTTCCTCAAGATGCAGTGACCCTTCCCTCCCTTGGAAACCTTTAAGAATGGTCACCTCGCTTTGTTACGTAAGACTGAAGCCTCTTCCTTTAAATTCTTCACAGTATTGCTGACAGTGTTAATAAAGCTCTTGCCTGCAGGATGATCCTTCTGTCCACAGTCTCTCCTGAGCCTTCTCTCTCCCCCTTTCTAAAGCATGGCACCCATCCCCTATAGACATCACTGGACAGCTTTATTGTTAGGTTGTGTGAGTTGATGGATTGGTGTGTGCAGAGCTTTCAGGAGTTTCTGTGATGCTAGGTGTGCTGGTTTGAAAGAAAATGGTCCCTAAAGGGAATGGCACTATTAGGAGGTGTGGATTTGTTGGAGTAGGTGTGGTCTTGTTGGAGGAAGTGTGTCACTGTGGGGGCAGGCTTTGAGGTCTCCTTTGCCCAAGCTACACTCAGTGTGGTAGACAGTTCACTTCCTGTTGCCTGCAGATTAAGATGTAGAACTCTCAGCTCCTTCTCCAGCACCATGGCTGCCTGTGTGCTGCCATGCTTCCTGTCATGATGATAATGGACTAAACCTCTGAACTGTAAGCAAGTCCCAATTAAATGTTTCCTTTTAAGAGTTGCCATGGTCATGTTGTCTCTTCACAGCAATAGAAACCCCAACTAAGACTCTAGGAGTCAGGTAGAGATGCTCAGAGATGCATTTACTGACCTTGAACCCAAACACTCTCACTGTCTTCTGATTAATCTTTTCTTTTTGTCACTGCCTCCCAAATAATCCTTAAAATACCACTAAAATATCAAATCTATGGTACAAGCCAGAAAAGTGTCTTTGCAGCCTGAATAAGGCCTTTAAAATGTGGCTCCTACATTCTCCCCTCTTCTCCACTCTTGAATGAAGCAGAAACAGCCATCCTGAACTGAGCTGATTCCAAAGCACTCCCACATGTGCAGAGAAAATAAATCCCCTCAACTATCTCACAGGCTTGAGGACAGGAAGGGTCAAATTGGCTAATTAGAATTATGTTTGCATCATGTGTCTTGAAGTCCATATATTTAAATACTGATAAATCAGTATATCGTTCAGACAGCCTCCCAGCCTAAATCAGCAGCACAGGGCAGGCCATGTGGAATAGGGCAAGCTCTCAGAGCTCAAGCATTTCAGTTTCACTGTGTCAATCTGTCATTCGTGTGGCCCGTAAGCCTTGTGTCCACATGGGTGACTGTGAGTAATGGTAACTGGCTGAACATGAACTCAGCCTATTGTCCCCTTAGCATCTGCATAGCCACTTACCCAGAAGCCTCTATGATACGTGTCTTATCATCAGACTCCATGAGCCTGGCCTGGCTTCAGGAAAGGAGTGGCTTCCTTTGTAGGAATGTTAGGGTTGGAAGAAGTAAGATGCCTCTGACCTTTGCTCTTCAGTACCAGGAAGGACTTAAAACCCCATTGTTTACACTCAGGCTGGTGATTATTGTCTCTGAGTCTGAGCACGAAGTGTCAAGCCTCACTTATACGGCTTCTCATTGGTGCATGTGGTGCCCACCAAAGTCAAGTTTGAAGGGCCAGCCAGCCTGCCCATGGTGGGTGGCTGCATTGGCACAGTAACTTGGTAACTCCAGAGTTAAGGGTTCAATTTCCTTTAAGACTGCAAGTTCATGCACAAAAGACAGCAGGTCTTCCACAGAGGCTCTTGGGGCTTTGCTTCAAAATCCTAAGGCATTCATGTAGAGCATCCTGCCAAAGGCCCCAGGGAACATCCCTAACCCACCACAGACACTATAGGCTGGGACATATGGCCAAGGTAGCAAAGGATTTTTCACAGGAGCAGAACTTTACTTTGTGGCCTGGGGATGCAACTTAGTTGGTAGACCAGTTGTCTAGCAGGCACCAGTTCCTGGGTTTGGTCTCCAGCATGACATAAACTGCCACCAATAGCCAAGCTCAGTCCATGAAATGAAACTCTTGAGTCTAAAATGTAAATTTTCAGCAGGGAAGGCTAGGGACCCAAAGATTGTGCCAGATGCTCTAAGGATCCAGAAAGTCTCTTGCTCTGAGCTTTTATTAGGAACAACTATATGTAAAGATATAATACGGTCATCAGCAGAAGGCTCTACTGAATAGTTCACCACAGAGAACAAAGACAAGAAAGTGCCATAGAAAAATACATGGGAATGTAACAAGCCATTCTATCCTAAGAAATACTATATTCCTGCTTTCCTGAGGTGGAGGCATCTGTTTTACAGATCATTCCCCTCCATCCTTAGTGTGCTAAGGGTCAGAGTGCTCTTAGATACAGAGTATTTTGTTTTTGTTTTATTCAGACAGGTTGGCCTCAATAGTAAATGAGGTGTTATGGCATGTGCATGGAGCCCCAGTACTTGGTGGGTGGAGACAAAGAATCAGAAATGTATTATGATCCCTGGATAACTAGCAAGTTCAAAGAAAGCACACAAGACTCCAACTCAATAGAATACAATAAAATAAAAAAATTTTTTTTCCTTTGTTCTGGATTCCATTCAAAACTATCAGCCCTTTGAAGTACTTATTAAAGACTGGAGTAATCAACCCACCCAAATGAAGAAAATGTTGCCATGACAACCCATGAGGCAATGGCTTTCTTGTTTCACTGAAAGAGGAACTAGATGCATTTCCTTGGCCTTCCCATTAGAAGGGTTACCTCAATGTACCCTAGACTCCACAATACTGAAATTTGCTCTCCACTCTGTAGCATATTAATGTTTTTGCCATGTGCCTGGAATCATTGTTGATTCTTATGAATCAAGTCCAACTAGCATGCCATCAATGTAGTGGAGCTAATGCAGTGATGTCATTCAGAAGAGAAAGGAAGGTCAAAATTCCTATAAATTAGCCCATGAGATACAGCTGGTTTTCTCTCAAGTAGGATACAGAAGTGTAATGCTGGTCTTGACAACTAGAAGCAAACTGCTTCTGGTGAGCATTACTCATGGGTAAAGAGGAGAGGGGAAAGTACTTACTAGTTGATCATTATACAGCAGGTATTGGGGGAATGTGTAAATTTCCCTAAGCTGTAGAAACATGTCTGACATGGCAGCTATAATTGAAGACACTGCCTGGTTGAACTTACCATAATCCATTGTCACTCTTCAAGATCTATCATCTTGCATGTATAAAATGAATACACTTAATGGGGCTGTGGTGGGACTCATCAGTCTTGCATGCCTCATACTTTCTACCCCAGGAATAAGAAAATGATGTTGATTTACTATTTTTTGAGGTCAAAACAATCACTAGCTTCCTCTTGGTCTAGCTACCATACTAGCCCGCACTGTAGTTGTCAGAAAGCTGATGAGTGTCCTGCTATTTGAAAGTATGTGTCTAATCATATCTTCCATAACTGGGTGTTGCAATCAGTGTTTGTAAATGGAAGTTTCTGTCCCACCAGCAACTCCCAAACACCCAACAGCCACCTCCCAAATAATGGACTCAGAGGCTTAATATTACTTGTAAATGCTCAGCTGGTAGCTCAGGCTTATTACTAACTAGGCCTTACACTGAAATCAACTCATAATTCTTATCTATTTTTAGCCATGTGGCTTGGTACCTTTTCTCAATATGGCATTCTTATCTTGCTTCCTCTGCTTCTGGCTGGCAACTCTCTGATTCTGCCCTCCTTCTTCCCATCATTCTCAGTTTGGCTTTCCTGCCTATACTTCCTGCCTAGCTACTGGCCTATCAGCATTTTATTAAACCAATTTGAGTGGCAAATCTTTACAGTGTACAAGAGGATTATCCACAGCAAGTGTTCTATAAAGAAACAGAGCCGTTGCTGGGCGGTGGTGGCGCACGCCTTTAATCCCAGCACTCGGGAGGCAGAGCCAGGCGGATCTCTGTGAGTTCGAGGCCAGCCTGGGCTACCAAGTGAGCTCCAGGAAAGGCACAAAGCTACACAGAGAAACCCTGTCTCGAACCCCCCCCCCAAAAAAAAAAGAAACAGAGCCGATAGAATGATAGAATCTAAGATACACTGAGATTACCCTTTTGAAGGGAAGTTCAATGAGCTGATTTATTAGAGTAGCTTACAGGATGTGGTCCAGATAATCCTACGAAGGCCGAGAATCCAGTAGTTGTTCAGTCCACGAGGCTGCACTTCTCTGGAGTCCAATCTGATGCTGAAGTCTAGAAGGATTCCTGGAGATCTGCTGGTCTTCACTGGAATCCTGAAGAAGTTGGAATTAATACTGGCTGCAGCAACCGGGGAGATGAACTCTCCAGTGGAAGTGAGGGCAAGGAGGCCAAAAAGCAAAGCTTCATTCTTCCATGTCCTTTTATATGGGCTGTGTCCAGAAGGTATAACCCAGATGTCAGGTGTGTTTTCCTGCGTCAAATAATCTGATCAAGAAAATCCCTCACAAGACCAGCTTCTTGGGTTTTAGTTGATTCCTGATGTAGCCAAGTTGACAACCTAGATTATTTCTCACATTGGAGAAGTAGCATGGTTCTGGGGACAGACAGGACTCATCAGGGACTGAGCATGCCACTGATCACCTTCCTCTAAAAGCCCTACTCTGACTAGAGAGACACAGTGAGATTTCGGTCTCCTGGGATCAGTTCAGTACCTGGGTCACATCTTGGGAAGTGACCATTGTTCCTTTGAAGAGATCTTGAAGGGAGATTTTGGTGATGTGGTACAGCATGTCCTTAAAGGGAGCTGGCCTCTACTTTATTCAAATCAGCATGACTCCTGGGCCTGAGCCTGATCTTGATATAACAGCTAACATGGATGGCCAATTTGACAGGATCTAGAAACATCTTGGAGACAAATCTTTAGATATATCTATGAAAAACTTTGTAGGTTGGGCTAGTTGAGGTGGGAGGACAAACCCTACATGTAGGGTGGCACCATGTCATGGACTGGGCTGCACGGACATCAATCTCTTTCGGCTTCCTAACTGTGGATTCAGTGTGACCAGACATCTCATACTTCTGTGGCTACACCTTCCCTGCCATGATGGAACATGTCTCAGGGTTTCTATTGCTGTGGTAAAACACCGTGATAAAAAGCAGCTTGGGGAGGAGAGGATTTATTTCACTTATGCTTTTAGGGACAGTCCATCCCTGAGAAAAGTCGGGGCTGACACTCAAGCAGACCGGGAAGTTGGAGGTAGGAACTGAAGCAGAGGCCATGGAGGGACGCTGCTTACTGGCTTGCTCTTCATGGCTTGCTCAGCTTGCTGTCTTTTAGCACCCAGGACAAACAGTCCAGGGACAACACTGCCTATATCAAATATTAACCAAGAAAATGTACTGTAGGCTTCCCCACAGGCCAGTCTGTTGGGGACATTTTATCATTAGGGGTTCTCTCTTCCAAAATGATTTATTCTAGTTTGAGAGTAAAGACTTTCATTTGGCTATAAACTGTAACTGAGTGGTTGCCTCTGGTGGGCTCCTCATAACAAAACAAAATGTTTTTTAAGTAGTGGAAAAAACAAGTAGCAATTTGCTTTTTAAAAAATGGTTACATGGAGACCCAGCGGCAGCCGGCAGAGACATTCAGGCCCAGCGGCGACCCACAGAGGTAGACAGGCCCGGCGGCAGAGACAAGCAGATGCAGGTAGGCCTGCGGTGGCGGCCCGTGGAGGTAGACGGGCCCAGCGGTGGCAGCCGACAGGGATATTCAGGCCCGGCGGCAGCCGGCAGAGACATTCAGGCCCAGCGGCGACCCACAGAGGTAGACAGGCCCAGCGGCGGCGAAGACAAGCAGATGCAGGTAGGTCTGCAGCGGCGGCCCGTGGAGGGAGACAGGCCCAGCAGCAGCCCGCTGAGGTAGACGGGCCCAGCGGCGGCCTGCTGAGGTAAACGGGCCCGGCAGCAGCGACCGACAGAGACATTCAGGCCCGGCGGCAGCCGGCAGAGACATTCAGGCCCAGCGGCGGCCCACAGAGGTAGACAGGCCCGGCGGCAGAGACAAGCAGACGCAGGTAGGCCTGTGGCTGCGGCCCATGGAGGTAGACGGGCCCAGCAGCAGCCCGCTGAGGTGGACGGGCCCAGCGGCGGCAGCCGACAGGGACATTCAGGCCTGGCGGCAGCCGGCAGAGACATTCAGGCCCAGCGGCGGCGGAGACAAGCAGACGCAGGTAGGCCTGTGTCGGCGGCCTGTGGAGGTAGACGGGCCCAGCAGCGACCTGCTGAGGTAAACGGGCCCGGTGGCAGCGGCCGACAGGGACATTCAGTCCTGGCGGCAGCCTGCAGAGACATTCAGGCCCGGTGGCGGCCCGGTGGCGGCCCCCAGAGGCAGACAGACCCAGCGGCAGCTGACAGGGACATACAGACTCGGCGGTGGACTGCAGAGGTAAACAGGCCCAGGGATGGAGACAAGCAGACCCAGCTTGGAACAGGGACGCCCCTAACCCCAACATCTGGGGAAGAAGCTATCTCGGTGGGTCAGAACCAGAACGAATCTGAACACTCTGTCTGAGGACAACCCAGGGCCCAGCTGCTGATCCTGTGAAACCCAACAACTTGGAGGTGTTGGTGAGACTACCCTGCTCAGCTGAAACCCATCTGGGAGAGGATTCAGATGCCTACAGTTTAAAGTCTGAAGAAACAAGATCAGCTGAGGAGTTGACAAATGAACAAAACGTGACCTGGGAACACAGAAGAAGGCGCTACCCAGACACCAAACCAGATCACCAGAATCATAAGTATATAATTCACCGATCGAAATCAGCTGCCCCTGAAGAACTAGCCCAATAGCACCAATTTAACCAAGAACCACTACTAAACCAAGACTAAAAATTAGAACAAGAGAGGCACTCTCAGACACAGACACCACCTGCACCTCACAGAGGAAGAGATGAGTAGACGCCAGTGCAAAAATACAGGCAACAACATAAAGACCTATACGGCAACATCAGAACCTAGTGATTCTACACCTGCAAGACCTAAACATACCATGACAGAAGAAACAGAAGAAATAAACCCTAAAAATGACATTAAGAAGATGATAGAGGCCCTTAAAGAAGAAATAAAACATTCCCTCAATGAGGAAATAAAAACTTTCCTTAAAGAGGAATTGAAAAACTACCTTAAAGAGGAAATAAAAACTTTCCTTAAAGAGGAAATAAAAAACTCCCTTAAAGAAGAAATAAAAACTTCCCTTAAAGAGGAAATGAAAAACTCCATTAAAGAGGAAATAAAAAACTCCCTTAAAGAAATGGAAGAAAAAACGAACAAAAAAATGGGAAGAAATCAAATCAAGCCAAGAAAAAGCAATTAAACAGATGAAAGAAACATTCCAAGATCTGAAAAATGAATTTGAGACAATAAAGAAAACACATGCTGAGGGAATTCTGGAAATAGAAATCCTGACAAAAAGAACAGGAACTACAGAAACAAGAATAACCAACCGATTGCAAGAGATGGAACAGAGAATCTCTGACACTGAAGACACGATAGAGAAAATAGATTCGTCAGTCAAAGAAAACAATAAAGACAAAAAAGTCCTAACACAAAATGTCCAGGAAATTTGGGACACCATGAAAAGACCAAACCTAAGAATAATAGGGATAGAAGAAGGAGAAGAATACCAACTCAAAGGCACAGAAAATATATTCAACAAAATCATAGAAGAAAACTTTTCTAACCTAAAGAAAGAAATACCTATGAAGATACAAGAAGCTTACAGAACACCGAATAGGCTGGATCCAAAAAAAAAAGTCCCCTCGCCACATAATAATCAAAACACTAAACACACAGAATAAAGAAAAAATATTAAGAGCTGCAAAGGAAAAAGACCAAGTAACATATAAAGGCAAACCCATCAGAATAACACCAGACTACTCAATAGAGACTATGAAAGCTAGAAGATCATGGACAAACCTCATGCAGACACTAAGAGACCACGGATGCCAACCCAGACTATTATACCCAGCAAAACTCTCAATCACCATAGGCGGAGTAAACAAAATATTCCAGGATAAAACCAGATTTAATCAATACCTGTCCACAAACCCAGCACTACAGAAAGCACTAGAAGGGAAAATTCAACCCAAAGAAGCTAAACACATCCATGAAAAATCAAGCAATAGATAATCCTACACCAACATACACCACAGAAGGACAACACAACACAACCACAAATAATAACAGGAATTAACAATCACTGGTCATTAATATCCATCAATATCAATGGTCTCAACTCACCTATAAAAAGACACAGGCTAACAGAATGGATAAGAAAACAGGACCCATCCATATGCTGCATACAAGAAACACACCTTAACTCCAAAGACAGACACTACCTCCGAGTAAAGGGCTGGGAAAAGGTTTTCCAAGCAAATGGACCTAAGAAACAAGCTGGTGTAGCTATCCTAATATCTAATAAAATAGACTTCAAACTAAAATCAATCAAAAGAGACCAGGATGGACATTACATATTCATCACGGGAAAAATCCACCAAGATGAAGTCTCGATTCTAAACATTTATGCTCCAAATACAAAAGCACCCACATTCATAAAAGAAACACTACTAAAGTTTAAAACACACATCAAACCCCACACATTAGTAGTGGGAGATTTTAACACACCACTCTCACCAAAAGATAGATCTACCATACTGAAACTTAACAAAGAAATAAAGGACCTAACAGATGTTATGACTCAAATGGACCTAATAGATATCTACAGAATATTCCATCCTAACACAAAAGAATATACCTTCTTCTCAGCACCCCATGGAACCTTCTCAAAAATTGACCACATGCTTGGACACAAAACAAATCTCAACAGATACAAAAAAAATTGGAATAACCTCCTGTATCTTATCAGACCACCATGCCTTAAAGTTAGAACTCAATAACAACAAAAATTATAGAAAACCCACAAACTCATGGAAACTGAATAATGCCCACCTGAAACATCAATGGGTCAAGGAAGAAATAAAGACAGAAATTAAAGAGTTCCTATAATTCAATGAAAATGAAAGTACAACATACCCAAACTTATGGGACACTATGAAAGCAGTGCTAAGAGGAAAATTCATAGCTCTAAATGCACACATAAAGAAGATGGAGCAATCCCATACCAATGAATTAACAGCACAACTGAAAGCTCTAGAACAAAAAGAAACAAACTCACCCAGGAGAAATAGACGCCAGGAAATAATCAAATTGAGGGCTGAAATCAACGAAATAGAAAACAAGAGAACAATACAAAAAATCAATGAAACAAAGAGTTGGTTCTTTGAAAAAATCAACAAGATAGACAAACCACTAGCCAAATTAACCAAAAGACAAAGAGAGAGCACCCAAATTCACAAAATCAGAAATGAAAAGGGAGACATAACAACAGACAATGAGGAAATCCAGAGAATCATCAGATCATACTTCAAAAACCTGTACTCCACAAAAATGGAAAACCAGGAAGAAATGGACAATTTTCTGGATAAATACCAAATACCAAAATTAAATCAAGACCAGATAAACCATTTAAATAGACCAATAACCCCTAAAGAAATAGAAACAGTCATCAAAAGTCTCCCAACTAAAAAAAGCCCAGGACCAGATGGTTTCAGTGCAGAATTCTACCAGACTTTCAAAGTAGAACTAATACCAATCCTCTTCAAAGTGTTCCACACAATAGAAACAGAAGGAACACTACCAAACTCTTTTTATGAGGCTACAATTACCCTGATACCCAAACCACACAAAGATGCAACAAAGAAAGAGAACTACAGACCAATCTCCCTCATGAACATTGATGCAAAAATACTCAACAAAATATTGGCAAACCGAATCCAAGAATACATCAAAACAATCATCCATCACGACCAAGTAGGATTCATCCCAGGGATGCAAGGATGGTTCAACATATGGAAATCAGTCAATGTAATACACCATATAAACAAACTGAAAGAAAAAAAACCACATGATCATCTCCCTAGATGCTGAAAAAGCCTTTGACAAAATCCAACACCCCTTCATGATAAAGGTCTTAGAAAGAATAGGAATACAAGGAACATTTCTAAACATAATAAAAGCAATTTATAGCAAGCCAACAGCAAACATCAAATTAAATGGAGAGAAACTCAAAGCGATACCACTAAATTCAGGAACAAGACAAGGCTGTCCACTCTCCCCATATTTATTCAATATAGTACTAGAAGTGCTAGCTAGAGCAATAAGACAACAAAAGGAGATCAAAGGGATACAAATTGGCAAGGAAGAAGTCAAACTTTCACTATTTGCAGACGATATGATAGTATACATAAGTGACCCCAAAAACTCTACCAGGGAACTTCTACAGCTGATAAACTCCTTCAGTAAAGTGGCAGGATATAAGATCAACTCAAAAAAATCAGTAGCCCTCCTATACACAAATGATAAAAGGGCTGAGAAAGAAGTCAGAGAAACATCACCCTTTACAATAGCCACAAATAATATAAAATACCTTGGGATAACACTAACTAAACAAGTGAAAGACCTTTTTGATAAGAACTTTAAATCTCTAAAGAAAGAAATTGAAGAAGATATCAGAAAATGGAAGGATCTCCCATGCTCATGGATAGGTAGGATTAACATAGTAAAAATGGCAATCTTACCAAAAGCAATCTACAGATTCAATGCAATCCCCATCAAAATCCCAACAAACAAAATCCCAACACAATTCTTCACAGACTTGGAAAGAAAAATACTCAACTTTATATGGAAAAACAAAAGACCCAGGATAGCTAAAAGAATCCTATACGATAAAGCAACCCTTGGAGGCATCACCATCCCGGACCTCAAACTCTACTATAGAGCTATAGTAATAAAAACAGCTTGGACTGGTATAAAAACCGACATACCGACCAATGGAATCAAATTGAAGACCCTGGAATTAATCCATGGACATATGAACACCTGGTTTTAGACAAAGGAGCCAAAACTATACAATGGAACAAAGAAAGTATCTTCAACAAATGGTGCTGGCATAACTGGATGTCAATATGTAAAAGATTACAAATAGATCCATATCTGTCACCATGCACAAAACTCAAGTCCAAGTGGATCAAAGACCTAAACATAAATACAGATACACTAAGCTTAATAGAAAAGAAAGTAGGAAGCACTCTTGAACGTAATGGCACTGGAGACCATTTCCTAAATAAAACACCAACAGCACAGACCCTGAGCACAACCATTAATAAATGGGACCTCTCAAAACTGAGAAGCTTTTGCAGGGCAAAAGACACAGTCAATAAGACAAAAAGACAGCCAACAGATTGGGAAAAGATCTTCACCAACCCCACATCTGACAGAGGATTGATCTCCACAATATATAAAGAACTCAAGAAACTAGACATCAAAGCACTGAACAGTCCAATTAAAAAATGGGCTAAAGAGCTAAACAGAGAATTCACAAAACAAGAACTACAAATGGCTGAAAGACATTTAAAGAAATGCTCAACATCCTTAATCATCAGAGAAATGCAAATCAAAACGACTCTGAGATACCACCTTACACCTGTTAGAATGGCTAAGATCAAAAACACCAATGACAACCAATGTTGGAGAGGATGTGGAGCAAAGGGAACACTCCTCCACTGTTGGTGGGAATGTAAACTTGTACAACCACTGTGGAAATCAGTATGGCGGTTTCTCAGAAAATTAGGAATCGAACTACCTCAAGACCCAGCCATCCCACTCTTGGGCATATACCCAAAGAATGCTGATACATACCATAAAGATACATGCTCAGCTATGTTCATAGCAGCACTATTTGTAATAGCCAGAACCTGGAAACAACCTAGATGCCCATCAACGGAAGAATGGATGAAAAAAATGTGGTACATATACACAATGGAGTACTACTCAGCAGAGAAAAACAATGAAAGCATGAAATTTGCAGGCAAATGGATGGAACTAGAAAAAATCATCCTGAGTGAGGTAACCCAAACCCAGAAAGACAGTTATGGTATGTACTCACTCATTGGTGGATTCTAGATATAAAATGAACAATCAGACCACAACCCATAGAACCATAAAGGCTATATATATATAGCATGGAGGTCCCTAGGACGACTGTGGCATATAATAAATTTCAGTTTTACTCAATTATTGAAAAAAAATAGCCAAATGAATGGAAACACATGAACTATGAACCAAAGGCTGAGGGGCTCCCAGCTGGATCAGGCCCTCTGAATAGGTGAGACAGTTGATTGGCTTGATCAGTTTGGGAGGCATCTAGGCAGTGGGACCAAGTCCTGTGCTCATTGCATGAATTGGCTGTTTGAAACCAGGAACTTATGCAGGGACACTTGGCTTAGTCTGGGAGGAAGGGACTGGACCTCCCTGGACTGAGTCTACCAAGTTGACCACAGTCCTCGGGGGAGGACTTGTCCTGGAGGAGGTGGGAATGGAGGGTGGGCTGGGGGTAAGGGGAGGGCGTGGGAGGGGGGAGAATAGGGGAACCCATGGCTGATATGTAGAACTGAATGGTATTGTAAAATAAAAAATATATATCAAAAAAAAGAAAGAAAAAAAAATGGTTACATGGTTCCTTAAAACAAAACAAAACAACAACTTCTGCATTGTAAATCATCTTGTTTCTCCACTAAGTCTGAGTTTTTTTTTTTTTTAACCACTGTGTTACCTCCTTGCTCACCTCTGCACACTAAGGCTAAGGTGGATTTCTCTACACCAGGTGTTTTCAACCATCCTGTGAATGCTGTGACCCTTTAATACAGCTCCTCATGGTGTGGTGACCCACAACCATAAAATTATTTCATCGCTACTTCACAACTGTAATTTTGCTACTGTTACAAATCATAATGTAAATATCTGATATGCAAACCCCAAAGGGGTCGAGACCCACAGGTTGAGAACCAGAGCCCTACACTCTTGTTTACTGGCCTTGTTCCATTACATAATTCACTCTGCTATGCAGGAGTTTCTAGGGGACTACAGAGAAGAGCTGAGAGCTGTGGGGGTGCAGAGCCCGGCAATGCCAACTCTTTGCATTTAATTGAAATTCCTGGCCCAGCGCTGATCTCAAGCCCCAGACAGGGGCCAGTGCCTTCCTAACACCCTACAAGGACACAAACATCCCTAAAAGCTATAGAGCTGGCACCTCTTGTCTACCCACCTCCACGTTTCAGACCCTGCTAGGCCCTGATAGTGGAAAAGGGCTTACGGATTAGAACAATTTATAGAGGCCCCTCCTAACAGACAACAGTGCTGTCAGAAATTAAATAAATACATAAATAAAAGCTGTTCAGGGCGTGCCCAACCTCCAGGTTCCTTATTACAAAAGGAAATGGAGAACATGGAGGGAAGTTTGGGGACAGACCTCATACATCAGTTAAACCCAGAGGGAAAGGCTGTGAGTACATCTCTCTCCTGAACTGACAGATCAGAGAGTCCTCGGGCAGGAAGAACCCCAGCTGGAAGAAGGAAAGGTTGAAGCCTGGAACCAGTCAGAAGAGGAGCTCATCTCCCCGGAGGGGACTTTACACAGTCTGGCACCTTCTCAGACTACTCGTTACCGGAGAGACTGGCGCTAACAGTGATCAGTGATGGCTGGCACCACACACTGACGAGACCTGTTAAGTTCTTCATATCTTCTGCTCTTCAATCAAACCTAAACTTCATGATGACAGCCTGAAGACAGACTTGGGAGTCACTGTACCTCTTTGTTCTTCCCATTGTGACCATATTTAATTAATATCCTTTCTCTGTTTTTTTTTTTTTTTTTTTTTTTTTTTTTTTTTTTTTTTAACTATTAGCCCATCTCTTTGGTTGGCTCTTTGAGAACAAGTGACTGAAACCTGTCTTGTTAGGGCTGTCAGGGTCCAGGCTCTGGCCCTTAATAACTCATGTAACAGAAGTGGCCAGGGCAGCTTTCCAAAGTTTTCAGCATCAGAGTTTAGACTCACACAAGCATGGAATGAACACTGTCAGCCTACTGGCCAAATGCCACATCCTGGGGAAGCAAAAATGTTAAAATGAGAGCCTTCCCCTAGAAGAGCCCACAGTCCTTTCAGAAAGTGACAAGAAAACAGCAAGTTAGAAATCCACAAAGGAACATAGCATCGGGCCAGGAAAACAGGAAATCTTGACACAGAGAAAGCACCTTTTTTGACCGAGCAGCACAGAAAGGTGACAGAATGTTGTGGGATGAAGGGAAAGCATCACAAAAGGCTCAGAGTTCAAGTGGTAGGTGATTGAATGGAGGGGGAGCTTATGTCCTCCTTATGAGTTCCAGGAAGGGAAAAGAGAGAGCCAAGGTTGGAGAAGGTGGGAAGCTGGGACATCCCCTCTAGTAGGCTAATGACTCAAGGGCAGCAGAGCTGTGCAATCGTCAGGAAAGTCCAACCCACCAGAAACCATGACCTCATGTTCCTTGAGAAGGGAACATATGGCCACCTGATGAATTCCTTCCTTGGTCGCTGTCAGCGAAATTTGGGGTCTACTGAACAGTCTGCCTTGAGTCTCCCATAGAAAAAGTCTCAGGTGGCCAATCCCCAGAAAATACAAGTGCTATAGCGATTTTACCTCATGGTTGTGGAAAAATGCCTGACAAAAGCAATAAGGACACATACGTTTAGTTTGACTTGCAGTTTGAGCCAAGCTGTGGGGTGGGGCTACACTCAGGTATCCAGGACCTAAGTGTTCAGAGTAAGGGGGTTTTAAAAGGCAAGAACCACATCCTGGTATCTCGCTCAGCAGCAGCAGGGGAAGTTTTGTGCAAGCAAGCAGTTTAACAGAAGCTAAGATAAGCAGTTAGCTGGAGGGGGAGGTTTGAACAAGCAGGCAATTGAGCAGAAGCCAGGATAAATTAGCTGGCCCACCTTGTCCTTTGATTCTTAGAATACAGTTGGGTAATTAATTTTCCATGGGATTCTCTATTAAGGAGATCAAATTCTAGTTAAGTCTGAAATGGCCTCAGCAAGAACACAAGATGGAGGGACCTCTGCACTGTCTTATCTTGTCACAGTTTTACTTATCTGTGTCCTCCCTGGAGACTGTTAATGTGTTTATCTGTTTATTTGCTATTTTTTTTTTTGACAACCGCGTGCCTTATTGTTAGTTTTAAAGACACATAGACATGATTTTATTTATGTGTTGATTCAATGTTAAATTCATAAAATGTGTTTGTGTGTGGTGGTTTGAATAAGATGGCCTCCATGGGATGATATATTTGAATGCTTTGTCACCAATGTTTGAAAGGATTATGAGATGTGGCCTTGTTAGAGGAAGTGTGTAACTGGAGGTGGGATGTGAGTTTTCAAAAACTCAGACTAGGACCAGTTCTCTCTCTCTCTCTCTCTCTCTCTCTCTCTCTCTCTCTCTCTCTCTCTCTCTCTGCCTCTGTCTCTGCCTGTGGATCAGGATGTAGCTCTCAGCTACTTCTCCAGCACCACTTCTGCCTGCCATCATAGCCCCAACCATGGTGATAATAGACCAAACCTCTGAAACTGTAAGCAAGCCCTCTTCACAGCAATAGAACAGCAATTAAGACAGTGTGTATGCATAATGCATGTGTACATGTTATGTATGTGTGTGGAGGCCAGAGGATGGATGCTGAGTATTTTTCTTGGTCATTCTTTATTATTATTATGATGATGATTATTATTATTGTTATTACTATTAAGGAGGCAAGATCTTTTATACTCTGGGAGCAAATGGACCTTATTTGAGAAGGTAGAACATTTGTCTCTGAGGCTGTTCTGGGAGGGCGATATGCCATGGTGGAATCTCCAACTCCACCCTCTCTCTTCCACTAGAACCTCAGCTCAACTCCTCGCTCTATCAAAAGACCGTGAGACAGGACCTGGAGAAAGAAAATGGATTTATGGACAGTTTGGGCCAGAACCGGGGAGAGCAAGCTCCTCTGCTTGTCTCTGCTGTGTCTTTAGCACTGTTACAGGCCACAGAAAGATGAAACACAGAGCCAGGGAACTCTGCATCGGCACCTTCAGCTGAGGAAGGCACTGGGAAACTTCTGAGTAGATAGTTCTGTTCCAGGAAGATACTGGGGTCTGGAGGGATACCTGCTGGGATTTCCAAGTTCTTGAGTCATAGAACAAGGACTCAGACTGGGAACAATTTGATAGTTACTCAGTTTATTAAAAGAAACCACTTCCAACCATGGAAGTGGGCCAGGAAGGTTAGCTCAGCAGCACTGGCTCATGGGCAATGAGGGTGACACCCGTGGGTCATTTACATTCCCCAGCATGCTTTACCCCTTATGTGCAGCCCCTGGTGGTAGTGATTTCTTCCAGTATTTTCCTCTGTCATTGGTTTCTTTTATGTTAATATTTAAAATTTTTGAGAATTTTGTACATGTATATAATAAAATGTGGCCATATCTATCGCCCAGTTTCCTCTCTAACCTTTCCTATATCTCTCATAATGCCCTCTTTCCATTTTTTTTTGCTTCTTTGTCCTCCTTTTTTTTTTATAGCCAACAAAATCCAGTTAATGCTGCCTATATGTGGGGGCATCCACCAGAGCATGGGGAAACTACCAGGACCATAAACTCTATAATAAAATGATCTCTCTCTTCCATCAACTCTTCACCACTTAGTATAGTGTGGGACCTGACAATCATCTATGCCATCTAGGGATGTTCTCATCCCAGCATGGAGTTCCTGGATTTCTATTCTTGGGGATTCTTTTTCTCTTCTAAGTGTGTCTCAGTTGTACTGTTATATGTTCAGCTTCTCTCCTGGGCTTACAAGGTTGAGTCAGTTCTGCGTTGAGACATGGTGGAATGGGTAACATGCTGGGGTCAGGAGGCAGGAGAGCAGCTCCATAGTCTAAGGAAAACCAGGCAAATGGGTCCCTTAGGATAGATGACATCTCTCTAATTACCTACCAATGAAAAGTGACTTCCTTCTCTTTCCTTTGGCTTTGTTCCTGCTGCGTGCTGTTGTCTCTACTTCCAAAGTGACTGATTGTTCTCAGCGAGAAATAGCATTTTTAAATCCTTTACAGCATTTATTTATGAAATATTATTGTATTTATGTTACTTTTACATACTTTATCTGTTGGACATATAGCTACCTGGCTGCAGGATATATGACGGATTGTCTTTGTTAGTCATAACTGCTGATCTTAATAAACACTTTACATACAATGAGTGAGTGAGTGAAAGGTTAGATAAAAACATCAGAGCTTAATATTCTATAAAAATAATATATATTAAATATACAATATATAATATATGTACATGAATGACAGGGTCTCCTTATGTTGCCCTGGCTGGCTTTGAATTCACAGAGATCCTCCGGTCCTTTCCTCCCATGTCCTGGCACTAAAAGTGAACTCCACCACACCTAGCCACATATTTACTTTGAACTAATAATTCCTCCGAGACCATGAAGCAGGGTCAGGCAGACTTGCCAGGAAGAAGCAGCATGCTTGTAACATGCAGAGAGCTTGTTACCATGGTGACCCTCAGCAGCCCAACGTAAATAGAAAAAAAAATAATCATGTCACAATATGAAAAAAAAAGCAGCTTGGCTTTGGCCCAGGCTAGTCACAGGTCACCGTGGGAGTAAGAAAAAAACGTGCAGTTGGAGAGAGATGTGATTAGGGCAGGTTCACAGTCACCCAGGGTCTGCCTCCATCCAAAGACTGCACTGACTAAAAAAACCCGCGTATAACAAATAGAGTTGGTAAGGTATTATGGGCTGGGTGCTCTTAAGAATGTTCCAGAAATCCAAACTTTGTTTGGATTTAGAGTAGATGTAATGAAGGCCTTGTGAAAAAAGAGCAAATCTGCTCCAGGGGTCTCAGACTGGGAAGGAGGCTACCTTATCTCAGGGTATTCTGAGGGCCTGTGTCTTTGTGGGCAGTGAACATGTACAGCACATGTTCAGGCCCCGAGTCAGCTTGCTGGAGTCATGGCTGACTTTGCAAGTGGGAGTGATGAAGGTAAGTCAGAGTAAGTAGAAAATAGCACAGAGGAGGGAATCCAGGTGAGGGTGTGTGGCAAGGGGTGACATGGCTCATCTAAGAGCTTTATTTAATTTTCTTAATGAGATATATAATATTTAACCTTCAAAGAGAACTTGCTACATATCCCAAATGGCTGCAGAAGGACAGGCCTGATTTCCCAGGAATATGGCACACACAGGAAGCACATTCAGTTTTTCATTGTACATTTACTGCTTGACTGTCTCATGCAAGGCCTTGCTCTAGGAATGAGGCACACGTAAGTGGACTAGTTACATAATCTTGTATTAGTTAACTTCTCGTTCTTGTGAAAATATCTGACCAAAGCAACTTCAGGGAGGAAGGGCTGACTTTGGGTCACAGTTCCAGGAGACAGTCCATCTGGGACAGTGTGACAGCAGGACTGTGAGGCAGCTGGTCACACTGCCTCTGCACCCAGGAAACAGAGGGAGAGATGAAGGCAGGTGATGAGCTCACCTTCTTTTTTATTCAGTCTAGGGCCCCAGGCCATTCGATGGTGACATCTATATTCAGGGTGGATATTCCCACTTCAACTAACCCAATCTACAAACTCCCTCATAGGCATGAGGTGTATACTGATCTTTAGTATTTGAGATCATGCTGACATATGTCCATCACTCTTTCTGGGGGCACCATTAGGTGACCACAAGGCGAGGATTATGTCCACTAGGAAAATACAGACATTTATTTGGATGAATGTTCTTTCTTCATTTTAGGAATGAACTTGGACCAGAGAGATGATTCCAGCCATTAAGAGCACTTGCTACTCCTACATAGGACCTGACATTGGTTCATTAGGAAGTTCATAGCTGCCTGTAACTCCAGATTGAGGGACTAATGCACTCTTCTGGTCTTCTCAGGCATCCCTATGCATGTGAACACACATACCCCACAGATATAAAAAAAGATAAATCATTAAAATAGAAAACAACAGTTTATTTTCTGTACATATGGTTATCTGTCTTTCTGAGACTGACAATTCACTTCATGTGACCATTTCCAGTTGCATCTGCTTTTCTGCATGAGGAAAAACATTCAGATATAAATGAGAGCTCACACCCCAATGCCTCATACTTGCACTTGAGAGGACGGAGCAGATGCCACAACAGGCTGCTCAGTCTTCTCTCAGAGATCAGGCCTCAATTCCAGTTTCCTGAGACTGAGCAAGCAGTTTCTGAGAGAGCCATGAACAAAGGACCATCAATCTCCAACACCCCCAACAGCAAGGACGAGGAGGCCTGATGGGTGCAGTACCAGGCCTGAGGCACAGCAGCTCAAGGTAATAGATGATAACCAAATAAAGACAGAGCCTGGAACTTTTCCAGGACTGTCCAAAAATGGAAAAGCTGTATCTTGACCAGCCCCTGACTAGCCCTGGCTGTTATAGACATTATTTTAAGGTCTGTTCCTTTTGTTTATGTTGCATTTAACTCTGTGAAGCTGTGTTACTGTGCCTGTCTAAAACACCTGATGGTCTAATAAAGAGCTGAATGGCCAATAGTGAGGCAGGAGAAAGGATAGGTGGGGCTGGCAGGCAGGGAGAATATAAATAGAAGGGGAAATCTGGAAGGAAGGAGAAGGAACGAGAGAGAAAGGAGGAGGACTCCAGGGGCCAGCCACCCAGCTACACAGCAAGCCATGGAGTAAGAGTAGGATTTACAGAAGTAAGAGAATGGGAAAAGTCCAGAAGCAAAAGGTAGATGGGATAATTGAAGATAAGGAAAGCTGGCAAGAAACAAGCCAAGCTAAGGCTGGGCATTCATAATTAAGAATAAGCCTCTATGTGTGATTTATTTGGGAGCTAGGTGGCAGCTCCCCCAAAAGAGTAAAACAACCAACAACACCTGGCCAATTAGAACATATTAATACGATTGCCACTTGCTTAAGCCAACCCTGTCTGCAAGGATAACTGCCCTAGGACCTCTCCTTAGCTGTGCTTAAAAGGAGCCCACACATCCTTCTCAGTGTCGTTGACATTTTGCCTTTGTGTGGGATGGACAGCCTCAGCATGCTGGAATAATAAACACTCTCATTGATTGCATGCATGGATGGCGGTCTTTTGTGGGACTTCTCCAGGACCCTAACAGTACTCAACATGAGGCTTACACTGACTTGGGTGTTTCGATCCAGCTAAATATTTAATGTGTGTCAGTCTACCTTATCTCCTCGGTCTACCTTAATTTTTCTCCTGTTGCAATCCAATCCCACCTGCCACATATTAAATCAGCTTTCTGATAGAGATTAATATTGGGTGGATTAGCCTAGGACAGCGCTTAGTGCCACAGGAACCAATACACTACATGAACTAATTCCTAACTTTGCTTTACTAAGCCTAAGTGGAACTTACACACGGCGCCACCAATCTCTACATGCATTATTAAAATAAAATTGCTTATTTTTAAAGTTTGCATGCATGAATATGTTGTATGTTGAGCTCATTCCTCCAACTTCCTTCCTTTCCATATCTCTCTCCTTCCCCTCCCATTAGCTCCCTTTGTCCCCATTGTGTGACACAACTTTTCCTGGGGAGATGCAACATATATGTGTACTCATCCCAGATAGGGAGCCCACCACAGACACCATCAAAGTCCAACTTGGTGAACCAATGAGTTTTTGGAGGGCTACTTAGAGGAATATGGGTGAAGGGTCACTTGCGGGAGCAGAAATGACTCAAAGACAGATGCATCTCCAACACCCACCGCAGGACAAGTGACAGCTCACTAAAGCTGGGAACCTGGAGCACACTGCACAGCCTGCAGGCAGCTCACCAGGTTGAGAAGTATCCTTTCCAGGTGCCTCAGTCAGTCTCAGCCTCTTTATCTACGATAAACTTTCTCCTCTACCATACCTAGGAGCCATGTCCTTTTCTTTCCTCCTTCTTTCCTTCTTTCTTTCTTTCTTTCTTTCTTTCTTTCTTTCTTTCTTTCTTTCTTTCTTTCTTTCTTTCTTTCTTTCTTTCTTTCTTTCTTCCTTCCTTCCTTCCTTCCTTCCTCCCTCCCTCCCTCCCTCCCTCTCTCTCTCTCTCTCTCTCTCTCTCTCTCTCTCTCTCTCCTTCCTTCCTTCCCTCTCTCTCCCTCTCTCTCTCTCTCTCTCTCTCTCTCTCTCTCTCTCTCTTTCCATTCAATGGCACACATAATTTATCACCTATTCTGTAGAGGGACACAGGGTTGCTCCCAGTTTGGAGACACTATAGACTGTCTGGAATGAACACATTGGAATACAACATTGGGTACATGTGTACACACACTTCTGCTGGGAAGATGCTGAGGGACAGACTGCGCATTCTCAGCTCCCAGAGATGCTGCCAAACCAATTCCCAAGCCTTGCACTGATTTGTACATTTATGCTAGTGAAGAATCAAGCCAATTTTCTTCAATAAACTGTGCCAACTGCTTTTGCTGGCACTGTGGCACAACGTCAGTCCTCTGATGGTCTCTCGGATGCTTCCTGCCGGTTTGCATTTGCTCCTGATGGACTGTGAAGGCCCGAGTGTGAGACTGCTGAGGCTGTTTCAATATGTGACCTGGAGCTGGAGCTGGCAGACCAAAGAACACAACGAAGCAGTATACGTAGCAGGCCCGGCCCACATCTGTGTGCACGGGTGCTTGTTATCAGTGATGTCATGATGCACACAGGTGGTGGCAGGGCATATGAAGGGTTGGGAGTCAAAGCTACAAGCTTGCATGCAGCCAAAGCTTATGTCGTAGCATCACACGCTAATTTACTTGCACATTGCATGTATTGCAATGATTTGTTGCAAGCTTGAGAAAGGAATCCCATGGCTTGGGTCCTAACTTACTTACTCACTCTCCACTCAACTAACTGTTCTGAATTTAATAAACAGCACACGGGAGTGGCTGCTTCTCTTGTACATCCATCTAAGCACAGGGGCTCTTTGAAGTGAGTTCTCTGTCTTCATCCTAATGCATGGAGCAGGCACCCAGTGAGTAGCAATTGTGTTTGTTATGTTTCCACAGCTCTTCTCGGAAAAGGAGCTTGCATCCTCAGAGATGGCACAATCAGTCCACAGATGTGAGCTATGCACTGTGCAAGCTGGACAGCCTGGCTATGACATGGTATCCCAAGCTGGAGCTTTTCTTGCAAAGTGTTTGCTGATGCCTGACTTGTTACCCATATGCAGTTGCTATGGACAGTGTGGATGCAGAAGGGGAAGGCTATTGTAGTTGTGGAGGCCACTGACAATGGATATTAGGCTCTGCTGAGGCAGGAAGAGAGGTAATTTTTATTGGAGGAGTGGGGAATGAGATCTACCTTTGGCCCCAAGTGGAGAAATGACATCTTGATTTGTTTTAAAGATTAGAGCATTATATACTTCCTATTTCCTCTTTCTTAAAGAGTTGACTTGGGGAGCTGAGGGCTCAGTGGTAAAGAGCACTTTCTGCTCTTGCAGAGGACTTGGATTTGGTTCCCGGCACCCACATAGCAGCACACAGCTTCCTATTGGGGACCCCGTGTTCTCCCTGGCCTCCACAGGCACTGCACGTACATGGTGCAAATACACACATGTGGACAATACATTCATACATGTCAAACAATGGGCCTTTTGACACATTTCTGTGAACAATAGGGCTGAGGGTGACTCAAGACATGGATATAACAGGAGAAGAGCTATCAGACTCCACACCCAGGTCCTCAAACAATGATCTGTTCCTCCACATGCCTGGGCATGGGATCCTTGGGTATCAGAACTCTTGGATATGCTCAAGTCCCTCCTACAGCACTGCAAAACCCATACACATTCTCCCATACACTGTGTGTTACCTGTAAGACTTAATAAATGCGAGCGTCAGGTAAGTAGTTGTCGGGCCATGTTATTGAGGGAATCATGACAAGAGAAGGAGATCATCTTTAGCACAGATTGGACCATCATTGGCCCAGAGCTATATAGTGCAGAGCAAGACCTGAAGAGAATAACAGTCCAACAATGGGTACTGAGGAGATGGAACAGAGGTGACCCAGTGGGACCGTGGCCAGCGTCCCTCTGCCTAACTTCCTTTGCTGGGTTTAGTATAGACACAGGAAAATGCTCATCTTCAAGCTGCACTTCCTGGGAGTTTTCTGAATCTTGTCTTCAGGTGTTTGTACACCATGGCTCGTTAAACAAGGATTCTCTGCGTGAAATGCGTACTAAACTTGATTGTGTGTGTGTGTGTGTGTGTGTGTGTGTGCTCACATGTGTGTGCACGTATGGATATGGGTTCACATATGTGTGCATGGGTTCACATGTGTGTGCACGTGTACCTGTGAGTGTTCATGCACATGTGTGTATGCGTGTGTACAGGGGGCGGAGACTGATGGTGTGTGCTCTTTTTAGTTGCTGTCCATCTTAAGTTTTGAGACAGTCTCTCACTGACCGAGGAGCTCTCTGATTCATTATGACTGGGTGGCCAGCTGGCCTCAGGAATCTACCTCTCTCCACTTCCCAATGTTGGGAAAGTACAGGGCACCCAGATTTTTAACGTATATTTTTGAGCTCAGACTCAGGTCCTCATGCTTGCATGGTGAAGATTTTACCAACAGAGCCACCTTGTCACTTGATCTTGAAGTTAGTTTTATTAGTTAGAGGAGCAGAAAATTATGTGAAAATCTAGATACAGGACCAAAGGGGTAAAGGTCATTAAGCAATGATTTGCTAACATCTAAAAGGAGTATCAAAGTGTTCTGAGAGGTCTTGGAAGGGACAGGAAAGTGATATTCCCAGCATACCTGTGAGAGATCAGCAGGCTGAGGAGAAGCCAGTACTCAAGAATGAGAGAGAACCATGTTCCATGGTCAGAGCTGGCAGATATAACGGCCCTGAGACAGCAAAGTTTTGTGTGAGGAAGAGAAGAACAAGGGTGCTGGAGGCCTTGGCCTCTGTGAGCTAAGCGCCTACTCATTTACTAAGGGAGGAAGTAACACATCCCACACGGTTGTTATTATCAGGCCTAAAGAAATGGTGTGTTTTCAGCTCACTCTAGGATGTGAATGAAACACAGTCTTTGCTTGCACTGAACACCAAATGAAGATCTATTACTCCACTTCTTTGTCTTCTCTTAGCCTACCACTGTCTACCTCCTCCACCTACTCCTGGCAGTTAGCAGAGTGTACCAGGCTGGATGAGAGGGAAGGGCTTAAGACTTTTTATAAAATGGCCTACAGAGAACAGAAAGGCCCAGGATGGCAGATGAAAACTGAGTTGCTAAATTCCATGTTTTATTAGATACAGTGAGAAGCCATGTTGAGGCACCAGCCCAATGCTGTCAGGTAAATGATATACATGCATTATTCTTCACATCCTACCATAGTCTGCTGATGAAAACACATCTTTTGGTCATTCACTGATTCTTTCTGGAAAAATCATGTTTCTGTTTCTTGAAGTATTTTGCTATTGGAAGAGTAGGGGCGGCGACATTGCTGCTTCTGGATAGCGCCCTTACAAAGCAACTCCAGAAAGCCTCGAAGGGCTTGTTTTAGCCCATGGTTTAAGAAGGGACATTGTACATCATGGTGGGAAAGGCGTAGCAGTAGGGGCATGAGGTGGCTGTTACTTTGCATCTAGATTCAGGACCAAGAGAGAGATGAGTGCTGATGCTGCATCCAGATTCAGGATGCAGAGAGAGATGGATGCTGATGCTCAGCTGGCTCCTTCCTTTGTATTCAGCCCAGGACTCCAACTCAGGGATCAGTGCTG
This sequence comes from Peromyscus leucopus, assembly GCF_004664715.2. NCBI lineage: Eukaryota > Metazoa > Chordata > Mammalia > Rodentia > Cricetidae > Peromyscus > Peromyscus leucopus. The sequence goes on from NC_051079.1 coordinate 22,100,454, forward strand.
CCAACAATCAGAGTGATCCTCTGAAGTTGACAGTCTATATTAATCAGCATATCTGGCCACAAAAATTCAAGGGAATCTCTATCTTTAATATAAAGTTTCATAGTTTAAATGGCCTATCATCATCTATGATGAGTTGAAAGTTTGTGTGTCCTCCAAATCTATGTGGAAACTGAATCCTCAATGCACCAGTATTATGAAACTTCATTCCTCCAATACAGTAGAGTCCCCATAGAGGGGTTAGTCTCTTCTAAATGCCCAGAGAGAAGTAACTGCCCTTCCTCCCTTACTCTTCAAATGCAGGAGAAACCAGAAGCCGTAGAATTGACGCTATGAAGGATTTATTAATAAATTTTCATAGGAAATACTTAGATGCACAGAGTGGAATTTAGCTAAAGTGCTACCCCCAATATGAATGGAAGATAAGTAGTATACTAACCAGGCTTTTTAGAAGCTGTGGGAAGAAAACTGTGTACCATAACTGAAGTTTAGAGTTGCTGAGAAAGTTTCCGCTAACGTTTGATCACCAATTGACTTCAGTTAGGCTCCATTTCTATAACAAAGGGAGGCAGCCCTGACTTACAGTTAGGTTCATGCCCTGCCACTGTCTCAAGACAACCACCAACCATGGTTAAGTCTTCAGCCCTGCTCTGCTATTAACTTGCCTGTGCCCTTATCAGGAAACGTATCCTTCTGTCTGGGTAACAATATTCAAAAAGAACAACACTGGTGTACTTAAGTATTTATGGCAATATGTTTGCAGTCTCCTGTCACTGTTTAAATTGTTCAGAGTGTAACCTGGGTCTGGGACCTGAAGGAGATTTAAGAATGACTCTAAATGCTGTTTTGGAAGTAGAGAAGAGGACTTTAGAAGACACCAAACCTGGTAGTGTATTGATTGACCTTGGAGTCCCCAGCTCCCAGAACTGTGATAAATTTTTGTTCCTATTTAATTCATTTTGTTATAGCAGCAGAAACAAAATTAGGACTGTGGAAGGTGAATCTCAAGGTAGACCTTCTATGGAGAACATGGCCTGTCCTGTGGAAGATGAATCTCAAGATAGACCTCCTGTGGAGAACATGGCCTGTCCTGTGGAAGGTGAATCTCAAGGTAGACCTTCTATGGAGAACATGGCCTGTCCTGTGGAAGATGAATCTCAAGGTAGACCTCCTGTGGAGAACATGGCTGTCCTATGGAAGGTGAATCTCAAGGTAGACCTCCTGTGGAGAACATGGCCTGTCCTGTGGAAGGTGAATCTCAAGGTAGACCTCCTGTGGAGAACAAGGCCTGTCCTGTGGAAGGTGAATCTCAAGGTAGACTTCCTGTGGAGAACATGGCCTGTCCTGTGAAAGGTGAATCTCAAGGTAGACCTCCTGTGGAGAACATGGCCTGTCCTGTGGAAGGTGAATCTCAAGGTAGACTTCCTGTGGAGAACATGGCCTGTCCTGTGGAAGGTGAATCTCAAGGTAGACCTCCTATGGAGAACATGGCTGTCCTGTGAAAGGTGAATCTCAAGGTAGACCTTCTAACTCTCTATCTGCTACCTTCTGGCTTGCTTGGCTGAGGCAGGGAAGTCATCCTTCAGCTCCTGTGTCTTTCCTTCTGGAAGCAATGTTTACTTCTTCTCTTCTGTGGTTTCTCTAGGGTTCATGGAGGTGTAAATGCTGTGGGATGTTCTGTATGCTGTGAATGTGTTGCTTTGACTGGTTGATAAACAAAATGCTAATTGGCCAGTAGCCAGGCAGGAAGTATAGGCAGGGCATGCAGAGAGGAGAATTCTGGGAAGTAGAAGGTTGAATCAGGAGATGCCAGCCTGCCATCCAGGGAGCAACATGTAATGACACACAGGTAAAGCCATGAAACATGTGGCAACATATAGATTAACAGAAATTGGCTGAGTTTATGTGTAAGAGCTAGTCAGTGGTAGGCCTGAGCTAATGGCTGAGAAGTTTAATTAATATAAGCTTCGGAGTGATTATTTTATATTTGGCTGTGGGGGTCTGTGGGGCTGGGCAGGACCAGAGAAAACTTCAGCTACATGTGAATTGTACACATTTCTCTGTTCTCTGGAGGCTTTCTTAGCATCCTCTCCCTTTCCAGGAGAACACTCCAGCTTCCTGTTTTTACCCCAGTGAGCTGGTGCCTCTTGGCCTTTTGGTTCTTTTCTGATTCCATAGAAATGCCCACCTGGTGTTTGCATTGCCCCCTTTAAATAGTATAGCTATGTATTTAGAACAAAGAGAATGTATCTGAAAGAGAGTTTTCCTGTGTCCCAGCAGTCACTCCTGAATAACCACACAGAAACTTATATTAATTATAAATGTTTGGCCAATAGCTCAGGCTTATTACTAACTGGCTCTTATAACTTAAATTAACCCATAATTCTTATCTAAGTTCTACCACGTAGCTCATGGCTTGTTCCTTCATTTTGTCCACATCCTGCTTCCTCTGCATCTGGCTCATGATTGCCCTGACTCCACCCTTCTTCTTCCCAGTGTCCTTAGTCTGTTTTTTCCACCTAACCTTATCCTGTCCTGCTATTGGCCCGTCAGCTTCTTTATTAAACCAATCACAATGTAATTTACATAGTGTACAGAAGGATTATTGCACAGCAGTTTACTTGTGTTCTCTTGGCTGGAGGCGTTACTTCTGAAAGTACATAAAATAATATAAAGTAAGTTATAGGAGGTTTCTTATGTGACCCAATCTTTGGGCCTACCTTTGCTTTGTTCCTTCCTGAGAAAAGGTATTCAGGCTCATCTGCTGTAAGTGTTTGTGTGTCATGGGTGCTAATGAACTGTAGGTGGGTGGGAAGGAGTCATAGGGTGGGGGGGGTGAAATGTGATACAAACTTCTGTTCATATCCCTTCAGAGCAAAAGTGTTCTCTAATTTAGAGAGATTTTTTTCTTCAATTTTTAAAATTAGTTATCCTGAGCTTTTTTGTGTTGCCATATGAAATTGAAGATTGTTTTTTCAATTTCTGTGAGGAATTGCTTTGGGTTTTTGATGGGAATTATGTTGAATCTATGGATTGCTTTTGGTAGGATAGCCCCTTTCACTATATTAATCATACTGATCCATGAGCATGGGAGATCTCCATCTTCTGATACCTCTTCTTCAATTTCATTCTTCAATGTCTTAAAGTTTTTATTATACAATTTCTCTCACTTGCTTGGTTAGAATTACACCCAAAATATTTTATGTTTTTTGGAGGCTTTTGTGAAAAGTCTTATTTCCTTGATCTCTTTCTCAGTCCACTTGTCATTTGTATATGTGAAAGCTACTGCTTTTGTGAGTTAATTTTGGATCCAGCTTCTTTGCTGAAAGTGTTTATCAGTTGCAGGAGTGTCCTGATGGAATTTTTGGGTAACTTATGTACACAACCATATCACCTGCAAATAAAGATACCCTGACTTCTTCCTTTCCACTGTGAATCCTTTGATCTGCTGCAGTTGTCTTATTCTCTAAATGTCTGCAGAATTCTCTGAATCCATCTGGCCCTGGAATTTTTATTCTGTTTGCTTTTAGCAGGATTTTTTTTTAAATTATTATTTCAATCTCCTCACTTGTTAGGGTCTATTTAGGTGGATGACTTCTTGATTTAATTTTGGTGGCTTGGGTGAATGTAGAAATTCATCTATTTGTTTTTGCTTTTCCAGACAAATGGAGTACAGGTTTTAAAAACTATTTCCTTATAATATTCTGAATTTCTTTGGTGTCTGGAGTAGTGTTTCTATGTTCATTACTGACTCTGTTAATTTGGGTTCTATCTTTCTTTTTCTTTCTTTTTTTGTTATTTGGGCCAAGGGTCTGTCCATCTTGTTTATCCTCTCAAAAGGCCAGCTCTTAGATTTGTTGACTTTTGTATTATTCTCTTTGTTTCTATTTCACTGGTTTCGGCTCTGCTTTTTTTTTTTTTTATTATTTCTTGCAATGAATTGGGTTTAGATCTGATTTGAATCACTGAGACACTTATCTGTGCTCTTTCTGATGTTTCAATGTAGGCATGCAGAACTACCAGTTTCCCTCACAGGACTGCCTGTGCTCCAAAGGTTTGATTGTGTTGTGTTTTCATTTTCATTTGGTTCCATGACATTTTCTTTCTCTCTTGATTTCTTCTTTGACCCATTCATCATTAAGTATTGAGTTGTTTAATCTCCATGAGTTTGTGCATTGACTAAAGATTTCTTTGTTGTCAGTTTGAAGTTTGGTTGCACTGCACTCAGAATGCAATCTGTGATTTCAGTCATTTTGAATTTGTAAAGATTTGTTTTGTGTCCCTGGATTTCATTTATTTGAGGAAAGCTTCCACATGTTGTTGAGTGTCTTTGAAATAATTCTACTTTTTTCTTTTGGTTTTTCAAGACAGGATTTCTCTGTGTAGTTTTTGTGCCTGTCCTGTCCTGGAACTTGCTCTGTAGACCAGGCTGGCCTCGAACTCACAGAGATCTGCCTGACTCTGCCTCCTGAGTGCTGGGAATAAAGGCGTGCACCACCACTGCCCAGCTGAAATAATTCTACTTTAATTAACATGTAGAAATGTGATATAGCCATACATACTCATGCAGATGTGCCTATACATATATTGACACATACATGCACATACCTGTATTTTTTCCCTCACTAATGCAGCTGCCTGTTTTTTTTCTGTTAGAATAATGTCTTAGTGGCAAGTGATTAATGCTGGTCAGAATAAACAAGTTAGAGAGCTTCCTTCTATCTCCCTCGTGGGTAGCTGCAGCTAGCTGCTAAGAATTAAATATGCCTTAGCTGCTTCAATTTTTCAGTTTTTTTTTTAACTCAACCAAGTCTTCATATAAATAAAAAAACTCTGTAAGATAGGAATGAAAAATAGTTGTGATGTCTAATTGTTATTGTCAGGTTCACTGTATGAGGCATTACCATAGGAATACACCTCTGCCTGTGTCTGCAATAACCTTGCTAGATTACATTATTGACACAGAGAGAGATGCATTAGAAGTAGGTCATACCATTGCATGGGCTAACATCACAGACTGAATAAGGGGAGGAGAGTGAGTTGAGCATCAGTGATCATCACTGATTGCTTCCTGGCTGTGGAGGCAATGCGAGCAGCTGCCACACGCTCCTGATGCTGCGACCGCCTCACCGTGGTGAGCTGTACTTAGAATTGTCAGCTGAGACAAACTCTTCCCCTCACAAGTTGTTGCTGCCAGGGATCTGGTCACAGCAATGAGAAATGGACCTCTGTAGTTGTCGCGACACAGAGCTCTCCTCGACTTCAAGCATCTTTGCACTTCACAGCATTGACTTATTCTAGTAGTTGTATAAGAAAGGGAAAGGGCCCAGTCCATTATAGGTGATGCTGTCCCTGGGCTGCTGGTCCTGGGTTCTATAAGAAAGCAGGCTGAGCAAACCATGGGGTGCAAGCCAGTAAGCAGCTCCCCTCCATGGCTTCTGCATCAGCTTCTGCCCCCAGGTTCCTGTCCTGCTTGAGTTCCTGTCCTGACTTCCTTCAGTGATGAATTATAATGTAGAAGTGTAAGCCAAATAAACCCTTTCCTCCCCAGCTTGTTTTTGGTCATGATGTTTTGTCACAGCAATTGAAATTCAAACAATGGGCTGCCCCTTCCCATCAGTCACTAATTAAGAAAATGTCCTACAAGCTGGATTTTATGGAGGCATTTTCTCAATGAGGTTTTCAGATAACTCTAGCTTGTGCCAAGTTGACATAAAACTCTGCAGCATACCTTGGTATCTGAGATGCCATATTGGGTATCTTGTTTTTATCTCCCCTTGGATTCTAGCCAAGTTTCTTTTGTCCCATAGGCACTGCTTGTGCATCTAGGCCAATGATTCTCAACCTGTGGGTTATGACACCTTTTGGGGTCAAACAACCCTTTCACAGGGGTCACCAAAGACCATCAGAAAACACATATTTATATTACGGTTTGTAACAGTAGCAAAATTACAGTTACTTTTTTTTGTGTATCAATGAAAATAATTTTATGGTTGGGGTCACCACAACCTGAGGAACTGTACTAAAGGGTCAAAGCATTAGGAAGGTTGAGAACCACTGATCTATGTGATCACAAAGAGCTTGACTCATTTTATATAGGTTTTAGTGTCAAAGGAACAGTCTTTGTTCAAACCCACAAAGTTCATTTTTATCTTTTGCTCTGAGGGTTGTAGTAATCTGTGTATGTGATGGCTAGCAGCTGATACAGGTTCAAGTGGATTCTTGGTCCTGCATCCACCTGATATACTTCCAATAAGGTGTTTCACATCTGCCCAAGAGCAAGCCAGTTGAAAAGTCCAGCTCAGCATGGAGAGGCTCCTGAGGTTCCACCCTTAGCTGAGGGGCTATTGGCACTTAGTGGATGGCTGCTGGTAAAGAGATAGTCACTTTTCTTTGGGAGGTGGCTACTGATAGGTTGCTCATGTGCCTATAGGTGACTCAACACCCATGAGTATATATTGGTAGCACTAGTTGGACTCAATGGATGTGGTGAGTTTTAATGAAAACGGCCCTCATAAGCTCATATGTTTGGATGCTTGGTGCCCAGTTGGTGGAACTGTTTGGGAAGGATTTGGAGGTGTGGCATTATTGGAAGAGGTATAGCCTTCTTGGAGTAAGTGTGTCACGGGGGTGGGCTTTGAGGTCTCAAAAGCCCATACCATTTAATTTGACTCTTTCCCTGCTTTGTGGTTGTTGACTCAACATATAAGCTCTCAGCTGTTGTTCCAGTACCATGCCAGCTGCCTGATGCCAAGCTTCCCACCATGACAGTCACAGACTCCACTTTGAAAGTGTAAGCAATTCCCCAATAATCTCTTTTCTTTTACAAGTTGTGTTGGTCATGATGTCTCTTCACACCAAAACAAAAGTAACTAAGACAATAGGCTGTTGTAGAATATTATTTTAAGGTGTGTTGCATGTGTTTATGCTCTGGAATATTTATTTAATGATGCGAAGATGTGTTGCATTCTTTTATGTTGCATTTGTTTAACTCTGAGAAGCTGTGTTACTTTGCCTGTCTAAATTAACTGATGGTCTATAGGTATAAGATATTATAGTAGATTATTGTATACACTCGTAAACAAATTTAGTAAAATAGCAGCCTTAGATAATTTGCACTGTAGTTTGCACTGTTATGGATTCTTATATGTTGATACAAATGTAAACTATTTTTATATTCCTGTTCAAGATAATTTGTATATTGATTCAAATACAGAACTATATTTATTATAATGTATATATATTTCTACTGTTATTTGAAATATTTGTATATTGATACAAATGTAAATTTATATCTGTCATACTTTATATATGTTCTACTTCTGTTTAGGATATTTGGCATATTGATATATATTTAAGATTATTGTTATATTGCATATCGCACTATATATTCCTACCTCTGTTATAAATATCTTGTGCTTTGTCACAAGTTTGAAGTCATCGTTCCTTACCATACATTTGCTTATAGACTGTTTACCTTGTTTACATGAAACCTTAGTCCTTAGGTTATTTCAGTAGATAAGACTTATAGATTTATAGTAACCTATGCTTGTCATCTCTATAGTTATGTTAGTTAGGTTATCCAGATTTACAGATACATAGGTCAGATGGACAGGTAATCTTCAAGCACTTCATAGACCTAAAGAATATGACATTTAAATAACTTAGAATTCTGTTGACGTGAGACACAATTGCTCATGGCAGCACCAATTTGATCCTGAGAGAATGTTGGGCATCTAGACATTTCCATTTGGATGTTTGTCTTCTTGGCACAAAATGGCCTAGTGGGCAAAGAACTGCCCTTGCCTCGACTGTTGACAGTACGAATGCAATGCTGTCCTTCCTGGACAAGGGGGACACAAAGAAAGTGACCACTGTATTCTGCCAAGACAGGGTAAAATGGTCTTTCAGAATTCCTGCTTCTAAAAATGGTCTGTTAAATACTCTAGACCTGTAGCCAATTTGAATGCACCAACAATGCTGAGAAACATTAGGTGACTGTCCAGGCTGCCAGCTGTCTCGGTCTACTTTTACAAGATTCCCGAAAGTTGCTTGCATCCATCTACCATTTCTCAGGTACCATTATATTCCTTCTCAGGTCTTTGATTGGATTGAAGATTAGCAGGATTAGCAGTTATAGTTACAACTTAGTATATATATACTTATATATATATAAAATATCTTAGATAGAACATATTAAGTATTAGATTCAGGTTCTTTAGGATAGGACACCCTTTGGCATGGTCTTTGTAACATACCATTTACCTATGCTCTAGACTTCTCTGGATTTTAGTATGTGTTTTTTGCTTGATATTGTTCACATTGATTGTAGTTCCATCTTATCTAGGTCATTATCCCTCATTACTCCTGGACAATATTTAATAACCATTCCTTTGTATATAGTCTTGTATTAAGTTAGAATCTTTTTATTTAGACAAAAAGGGGGAGATGTAGTGGGTAGCCATTCCAGCTTTGGTCTGGAAGTTCCAACCCCCATTGAGGTTTTGGTAAGTACCACGGCCACAAGGCGGGGCCAAGGGAGGGCCTGAAGACCCGAGATCAGGATGTGCTGCACGCTCTTGTGGCTGGGAGCCCAGATGCTAGAGGTGGACAGAGGAGAGTTCTCTAGAGAATATCGTCGAACTACTGTTTCGTCTTTCCCAGAACCCTCAACCTACCTATTCCTTCATTTGTAAGTTACGCCACTAAATAAATCTCCTTTTAACTATGTGGAGTGGCCTTAATAATTCCACAATAAAGGATAGGTAAGGCTGGCAGTCAGAGAGAATAAATAGAAGGAGAAATCTGGGAGGAAAAGAAGAAAGAGCAAGAGAACAGGAGAGGAGGATGCCAGGGGCCAGCCACCCAGCTACACAGCCAGTCACAGAGTACGAGTGAAAGTAAGATTACAGAAATAAGAAAAGGAAAAATCCAGAGGCAAAAGGCAGATGGGATAATTTAGAAAAGCTGGCAAGAAACAAGCCAAGCTAAGGCTGGGCATTCATAAGTAAGAAAAAGCCTCTCTGTTTATTTATTTGGGAGCTGAGTGGTGGGTCGCTCCAGAGAGCAAAGACTGAAAGAACAAAAACAAGCAACAACAATAGGCTATTCAAAAAAAAAGGACATGAAGTTGGGAGTGAGATGTGTTGGGAGAGTCCAGAGGGAACTGGAGGGAAGAAGTCAGGCGTAAATATGATGAGGATATGTATGCATGCATAAACATTATCAAAGAATAAAATAGTAAGGTGTATTTGGGCCTGAATAACTTCCACTCTGTCTTTCTAACTCATCTCAGCATCAGCTGCCAAAGTGATTTGGCACACTTGTCCTCCACCCCTGGTCTTAGTAAGGGTTTCTATTGCTGTGAAGAGACACCATGACCACAGTAATGTTTATAAAGGAAAACATTTAATTTGGGCTGACTTACAGTTTCACAGGCTTAGTCCATTATCATCATGGTGAGAAGCATGGCAGCGTGCAGGCCAACATGGTGCTGGAGATGTAGCTGAGAGTTCCACATGTTGATCTGCAGGCAACAGGAAGTGAATTGTCTCACTGGGCTTGGCTTGAGTATATATGAGCCTTCAAAGTCCACTTCCACACTGACACACTTTCTCCAACAAGACAATGCCTACTCCAACAAGGCCACACATCCAGATAGTGCCACTCCCTATGGGCCAAGCATTCAAACACATGAGTCTATGGGGGACATATCTATTCAAACCACCACACCTCTCAATGACTCAGTACCTGTGAGACAATATTCACAATCCCCAACATGGAGGCCTAGGCCCTGGTGATCTGGTTCTTTGTTATCTCTGGCTTCAGCTCATCTTTAATCATTTCCATGTATGCCTCATATGATGGTTGGTTTTAATGTCAACTGCCACTAATTAGGATCACCTGAGCAGAGAGTCTTCATTGGTCTATGAAGAGCCTTCTCAAATGTGGGCAGTGCCTTCTTGTGACAGCCTGGATGAGAGGCCGTAGCAGAAGGAAGACTATTCACTGTTTGCTTGCGTGGTTTCCTTGGCTTTCCTTCTTGCCACTGAGTTGATTTATGCTGTCGCTGCTGCTGGTTCCTTTGATGATATCAGACCCAGTGTTTCCAGCCTTCTACTGACTGAAGACCAGGGCTCTCCAGGAAACCTCCAGGCCTTTGGTGCCAGATTGGAACTGCTGAGCCACCCAGCCTCATGGATTGGGCAACTACTACTCTTGCTAGCGTGAGGCAGCCCAGTGAGAGGACTCTGATTGCTGAGGGAGCTAGCCTCAAGGACAGAGCAGCTACAAGGTTCTCAGCCTCTCAAGTGCGATTCAGCTGTTGTGACCATTTCACTCCAGTGGATGTGTTCCTTCCTCTAGACTCTAGAGTCCAGAGAACCCTGACACACCTCATGTCCTGGGAAGAACAGCACAATGTCAACTTCCAGCCTCACACCTACTTCTCTGCATTCAACATTTCCTCCTAATGTAACTCATACAGAACTTGGCTTAGAAATTCTTCTTCAGGTGTGCCCGAGCTGGCCTAGCCAGGTAATCAGATTGGTGAATAACCTAACTGTCATCATAGAGCTTTCATCCAGTAACTGATGGAAGCAGATGCAAAGGTCCACAATCGCTCTACAGGATGAGCTCCAGAAGTCCAGTCGAAGAGAGGGAAGAGGGATTCTATGAGCAAGAGGCATCAAGATCGTAATGGGGAAACCTACAGAGACCCCCAAACCAAACTAGTGGGAACTCATGAACTTTAGACCAGCAGCTGTGGAGCCTGCATGGGATTGGACTAGGCCTTCTGCACAAGCCAGACAGTTGTGTAGCTTGATCTGCTTAAGGGACCCCCTGGCAGTAGGATCAGGATCTATCCCTGGTGCATGAGCTGGCTTTCTGGAACCCATTACCTATGGTGGGACACCTCCCACAGCCTTGATACAGGGGAAGGGGCTTGGATCTGCCTCAATTGAGTGTACCAGGCTTTGCTGACATGCTATGGGAGGCCTTACCCTTTTGGAGGAGGAAATGGGGGGTGGGTAGATGGGAAGGCTAGAGGGGGAGTGGAAGGAGGGAAGAGAGGGGGATCTGTGATTGGTATGTAAAATGAATGAAAAATTTCTTAATAAAGAAAAAAAAAAGAAATCCCTCTTCAAACATCCTTCCCTGCCCTTCTCAGGATGTTGAGTTCTCTTGGCCCCTGCAATTGCAGCCATTTTAGCCCATTAACTACTGCAGTGAATATTCTTCAGCTATCATGCTTGCCACATGGTGTCAACTCGGACCGCAGATACAGAATGAATGATAGAGTTTCACTGTGTGGGTACACATTCACCATCCTTTTATCCTACCATTCCCCTATCATTTGAAAAACATAAAGCTTATCTTAACAGCTCTAAGTTACGCGGCCCTTCTGGGGATGAGGGAGAATCCTGGGCATCAGCAGGCTGAGGGAGCTTGATCTTAAAAGGACTGAGTGTAAAAATATTTCCTAAGTACCACTTCAAAAAGGTACCTGTCTTTGTATGTGAATGAAGAATTTAATTGGGGTTACTTAAAAGTGTATGGGTAAGGAGCTCTTCAGAGGAGCATGGGTAATTTACCACTCTTTATCCCCTAGTAACCCTTAACTACCAGTGAATACTCAGGGAGGGGTTGGCCTTGTGAGACTGTCCCCTTCACTACGAATGTTGATGAGTAAATCTTACACAAGTCTTGAGCAGGCAATCACAGCTGTTGAGATCCCAGGAGTGTAACAGGCACGTTGTGCCTGGAAGACAGCTTCCCATAGACCCTCACCGCTTCCGCAGACTCCCACGGTCTTTCCACGCCCCCTCTTCTGCTGAGTTCCCCTAGCCGTGGAGAGGGTGATATGAATGCCTACTTTAGGGCTGGCCATGACTCGGAGAGAAAAAGAATCATAATTTCAGCTACTTGAAAACAGGAGTCGGCCCGAGGGTTCAGTTTTAAGTTGAAGTCCAGGGAATCTGAGCGTGAAGTATGGCTCTTTCTCTCAACCGCAAGGGGATCTCAGACACAGAGGCTGGCAGGGTCTTCTCAGCTTCACGGGGATCTATGGATCCATCCAGGGGCTGACATTTCTGCCTGCTTCCATGTGTTCCAGTGATGGCAAACCTGTCAAAGCAACTGAAACCGTGGCCACATTCCTCACAGACTAGCAAGAGAATGGAGAAAGCTTTCTCCTTGAAAACACCCCGTGGGGCTTACAAATCAGATATTTCGGTTTTCCAGTGATGAGGTTGAGGACTGTCACTTAGTTATTTACAATACTGTAGGGCTCGCCATATGTGCTGTCTTCACCAGATATGAAGCACTCACAGGGTATCATCAGGCACTGGGTAAGGTGGCACCTGCTTTGTTGGGAGGGCATTCTTCATGAATCCCACATTTTTGACATCTGAAGCAGGAAGGACACTTTTTTTCTGGCCCATCTTTCACACTTGCATATATTCATATTTGTATAATCTTTATATATACACACACACATACACTGTGTGTGTGTTCGTGCACTTAGGTGAGCATGCAAGATTGTGTTGCTGCATGCATGTACATATGTGTGGGTAGATCAGCGGTCAGCCTTGGGTGTCATTCCTCAGGCACTGTATACATTGTCTTTTTTTTTCTTTCTCTGAAACAAGGTCTCACTGTAGTTTTGAGTGGCCTGGGACTTGGTAGTTAGACTGGGCTAGCCTTGAATTTTACAGACATCCACATGTCTCCACCTCCCCAGTGCTGGGATCAAAGATTTGAACCACCATACCCAACTCTACCTTGGTTTTTTTTCAGTGTGTCTCACTGGCCTATAGTTCTGCAGATGGGCTAGGCTGGCTATTCACAAAGTTCCAGGAATCCTTCTTTTTCTAAATCCTCCATGCTAGGACTACAGGCATGCACCACCATATGCAGAGGGTTTTTATAGAACTTTAACTCAGGTACTTACGCTGGTGTCGCAAGTGCTTACTGGCTGAGTTATCTCCCCAGCCCTCCAACATGGAAGGCAGAGACAGTGCTTCCTCGTGGATGAAAGGCAGGTAAGCTTCTAGTCCAACATACAGGAGTCTACCTTTCATAGTATCAGGTTTCTCTTCCCAACCTACTGTGTGAGAAAGCATGGTCTGGCATCATTTACACCAGCCACATGGGATATCTGAGCTCAGTTTGCTGATGCTCTTCTGTTCACTGGTAGTCAACTCTTACCTTTGTCTGGAATCTCCTGTCATCTACCCATATCCATGCAGGTGTTATGGGATAACTGTAAAAGTTGACCGGAAAACAGGTAAAATTCCAGCTCTTCACAACTCTTGACGCACATCTTGACACAAAGTCACGTTAGGCTGGGAACATATCTCAGTCTATAAATATACATTCTGTGCAGGCATGAGGACCTGAATGTGGTCCCCATCATCCGTATAACAAGCTGGGCATGGTGACACACCTTTTTAATTTCAGTGCTGGTGAGGTGGAGACAGGTGGATCCTTAGGGTCCTAGCCAGACAGCCTATCGTAATTGGTGAACCTCGAGCCAAAGACAAACTCTGTCTCAGCAAAGCAAGGTGTATGGCCCGTGAGGAAGGACATCCGAGGTTGTCTGTCCTCTGAGCTCCACGCATACCTGCACACTTGGTCACGCACCTTCCCGCACATATGTACTTCACCCCTACTTCCCCCATGAAGTAAAGTTCCAATATGTTGGTTTGTTCTTGAGAACCTGGAGTGTGGAGGAGTCCGCTAACTCCTCCTAAGCTGTAGAGAGTCAGAGCCTGAGGTGAGGTTTCTGTCTGAGTCTAGCCTACTTCAGAACAGTTCTCCTGCGTGAAGCTTTAACACTACATCGATATGCTAAGCTGCAAACTTGCAAATGTCTGCAGGTTTATCCCTGGCACGGAGCCAGCTAAAATCCGGTTGGCCCCAAGGCATTCCGATGCTCTGATGAGAAAATGTTCAGGAAAGGAATGGAAAACAATCGAGCTGCTTAAATAAGATAAACGCGTCAGGAGTTCTTTCCAAGGAGATAAAGTTCTCCTCTGGGATTTACACAGTGCTTGGCTCTGAGCCTGACCCACTGCCCCGCCTTCTGGAGAGCCTCAAGTCTACACCTCACTTGACAGGATGGATGAATTGGATGAATATTGTGGAATCCAGCCCCACCAGTGGGATCATGGGAGCGGAGTGTGAGCCTTGTTCAGCCTCTCCCCCCCTCTCCCCTGTGTGTGTGTGTGAAAGTGTAAGTTCACGGCATGCGTGAACCTACAGCGTCTTGTTTCTTCAGTGTTTTGTTTTAAACCCCCTATATAACTCTCCTCTATATAGGCAAGGAGGAGAAAGAGAACCAAGAATGCTCTTTGGAAAGCTGACCGGCTCAGTTCTGTGTGGGCTCCACTTCCCCAGGCCACATCTACATAAGCCTGGCGGCATAGTTGCGGACCCTCCTGTGTCTAGGTTCAAGAGTAGATGTCCTGCCTTTCAGGGTTGAGGTGGTGGTGAGGGAAGGTGAAGGAGAATGCATTGTGTGGGGCTGTTAGGAAGAGCCAGCCGGCTGAGTTCAGCTTTCCTGCAGTTTGAGTTAATGCCTTTGCTTTTAGCGTGGACCTCCCTCCTTGTCTGTGGGATTCGCACACTCCAAAGCTGGGTCTTTCTAGGGTCCCCAGGGACACAGCTGTCGTTTTGCAACAGTGTCTTCCCTCTCAGGCCCTCTTCTCCATGGTTTACCTCATCTATCAGGTCTGTCCTTAGCCTTAACTCTGACCTCTGTCTTTAAAGACCTCTTGAAATCTCTCGATAGCAGTGGATCGAGCACACAGACCCATTTCTTCTCTGCCCTGGATTCTCACCTCCCAAATAAAAATTTAGGGGTGAGAAAGGATGAGCTACAGAGAGAAGTGAGATACCACACCTTGTGTTTTTGAGACTGGTTGTCTCACTAGCTTGCCACTCTGGTTGGCCTAGGGGTTTGTCTGTTTCCCTTAGAACCACAAGAGTGCTCACTATTATGTCTGGCTTTGCTTTTTAAAATGTATTTTTATTTACTCTTTGAAAAGTGCATTTACACACACAAGGCATTTTGATTGCACCCAACTTTATGGTCTCTCTTTTCTTTAAACTCAGCCCTGAGTTCAAGTCCAGCCGCCTGTATATGCGTAGGGTGTGAGCCCACCCACAGGAACACAGGCAGCTTACCTGGGGGTAGGGGTGGGGGCTCATCCTTGAAAAAGCCTGACTCTCCCTCCCCCAGCAGCCTTCAGCTAGGAACAGCTCCTCAGCTTGGGCAGGGCCTCAGGAGTCCCTCCCCAGCCAGCGCTGCAAAGCTCACTGGCTTGGATCTTACGCAGGCTTTGTTCGGACAACTACAGAGGCCGCGGGGGTTCAGAAGACCCCATGTCGCAGCCGTCTTCTCTGGACACTCTCTTTTTCTTTTCATTTTATTTTTTTATTATTAAGCAATTTTCTATTCATTTTACATACCAACCACAGATTCCCCCTCCTCCCTCTTCCAGCCCAAAAGCCTTCTCCCCCAACCCATCCCCTCATCCCTACCTCCTCCAAGTCAAGGTCTCCCATGGGGAGTCAGCAGAGCCTGGTGCATTCAGTTGAGGCAGGTCCAAGCCCCGCCCCGCTTCACCAAGGCTGCGCAAAGTGTTCCACCATAGACACTGGGCTCCAATAAAGCCAGCTCATGTACCAGGGTTGGATCTCACTCCCTCTGCCTGGGAGGCCCCCCCCCCAACAGTTCAAGCTAAACAACTGTCTTGCATATCTAGAGGGCGTAGTCCAGTCCTCTTGGGGCTCCACAGCTATTGGTCCACAGTTCATGGATTTCCACTAGAGTGGCTGGTCGTCTCTGTACATTTTCCCTTCATGATCTTGATGTGGAATCCAATCGATGAACACAGTCTCTTACAGTCTTTCACCCTGTCTTTCTACCACATTCTTTGAGCCCCGGGGATTGGGGAGTATGGTGCACACACTTCATTTCAGGGCTGCACAATGAACCTTCATCCAGCCTTTTACCTGGATTCTGGAGGTCGAACTTGAGTCTTTATGCTTGCAAGGCAAGTACTTCACTGACTGAGCTATTTCCCCATCCCCTGCCCTCTGTAGATTTCTACGGTCTATTCTGAGTCCTGTGTGATCTGGTCACTCCCTTTACCTTATGATAGACGTCGCCCCGTTATTTCAGTGGCTCCTGATTCACGTGTGAGAAACTCCAACTTTCTTTGCTTGGGGCCTCGGCTCCTCTATGGTCCAGCTCCTACCTACTGTTCTGCTGACCCAACCTCCTTCCTCTCTGGGGCTCTTCCTAAGTCTGGCTTAGTCTTAGATTAAACTGTCTCTCTCTCTCTCTTTTTTTTTCTTCCAGTTTTCAAATTTATCTACTATCTCTTTGCTCTCAGCCTTTGTGATACTTGAGAGCTATGAACATTTGCATATGTATTTATATATCTTTTCTACTAAGCCTCAGACTCTTGAAGGCAGAAATAGTATTTGCAGCTATGTAGTCTCCACAATTACACAAGTACCTAGTAAATACACACACACACACACACACACACACACACACACACACACACACACACCTCTCAAGTTCCTTACTAAATACAGATGACTCCTGACCCTGGATAGCTCTATCTAGCTCAGTAGTTTTCGGCTGTATGGCAGGGTGAAAGTGTACACACACACAATCCTGTTTTCTCTATTCTTCGCTTTCACTACAATAGTCAAGAAATTACACATGATGGCCAATACTTCATTATATGAAGGCACTGGGTTCAGTGATTTTTGCCCAGCTCTACTGGCAAGAAGTGGAAGTATTCTGAGTGCCTGTAAGATACAGTAGGGTCAGCTGAGTTTGAGACCAGGTGTATAAATTACGTGTGTGTGTGAGTGCATGCATGTCATTATAGCAGAGGAAAGGAGAGAAAACCAGCAGTTTTGATGGAGAGGAAGTGAGACCAGTCACCCTTCAGAATGAGCTCTATTAGGAGAGGGCTCTTTGCAACCAAGGGGCCATGATGAGGCCTTGAGGTGGGAGAGAATTGTGACTATTATGAGAAACCGCTTAAAGTAAAAGGTAAGAAAGATACCTGTCATGTAAAATGTGATGGGGGTGGGTGTAAGAGACAGAAAAGGAGGGGGAGGGGAGGAGGAGAGGGAGGGAAGGAGGGAGGGAGGGAGGGAGAGAGAGAGAGAGAGAGAGAGAGAGAGAGAGAGAGAGAGAGAGAGAGAGAGAGAGAGAGCTACTTCAAAGAAATCCTCCTCAGAACCAAGAGGATATATGACTTTTTTAAGGTTTTAGGGAATAGTGGGTAATTTTACACAGTGTGACTCCTATGTGGCTCCTGACACATGTCAAGCCAGGTACTTGATGGGACCACAAATTTGTATTTAAGCCACTAAAGGAGGAGCTTCAAGGCTACCACGTAACTTCTTAACTATCTGTCCCAGAGAAAGAAAGAAAGAAAGCTAGAGGGGGCGTGGCCTGGTTTCTGAGAGTGTGGTGATAGTAATTTAAAGAGCCCGTGATAGAATGTGTGTTCGCATACATGTGTGCATGCATGCATGCATTCTCTGTGTGTGCATGTGTACATGTGTGGAGACCAAGGAACAATGTTGGGTGTTGTTCATTGGTTGCTGTCCAAGCTGCTATTTGAGACACAGTCTCTTATTGGCCTGGGGTCTACCCAAGTAGTCTAGGGTTGGTGGTGAGCAAGCTCACCTCTCTGCCTCACCATCACCGGGATTATCAATGTATGCCACCAAGTGTAGCTTTTTAAACTGTGGGTTGTGGGGATTGAACTCAGGTCTTCACGCCTTCAGGACAAGTGCTTTACCAATGAAACTTTCAATCAATGATGGGTTTACAGGACCAGATCATGCAGTCACAGGGCAAGGAGCAGCTCTGGTTTCGTTGCAGGGCGATTGGTTTTCTAGAAAGCAGCACAAGCTATTTCAAGGGTCGGCATGGTTGCTTCGTCACATTGCCATCCAGTGGTCTATTTTCCTTTGAATGTGAAAGTGGGCTGGGCTGTCCTCAAGCCCTGAGGCATGGATGGGGAGTGACTGATCCAATAGATACTGCTGCCTTCTTAATTATACTCTCAGTGACAGGCCAGCTGCCCCACGTGATGCTCTCCCTCACAGAAAGGTCTATCACACTAGGTCAGCTCTCACCAGAGGTGGGAATGGTGTCCTAGGATGACAGATTTCTTTTTTCCTAATAGCCCTAAATTAACATTATTTATTTATTTTATAATTTAATTTAATTTTACATATCAGCCATGGATTCCTCTGTCCCGTCCCCCCCCCCCAGCCAACCCTCCATCCCCATCACCTCCAGGGCAAAGACTTTACTGGCAAAGGTGCTGGACAAAGACACCTGGCTCAGGTGCTCAGCTTCTTGGCTAGTGAATTGTTCCAGAATTCCAAGTCCCAGGTGCTCAGCTTGAGTAGTGAATTGTTCTAGAATTCCAAGACCCAGGTGTTCCCACTCTGTAGAGCCCCGGATGATCATCTTCAACTCGCCAAAGGAAGAACAACCGGTCCTGATGTTGCTCCATTGTTGGAAGCAGCCTGACCTCCAGCAGCCCCCAGCCTTTCTCAGTCTCTGTAGATCTAAGGGGCAGGAGAGGATCTGCACTGGACGGGGTTACTGTGGGGGTTAAAGGAGGCCTTCATGCTATGGAGCCGGGACTTCTCACTGTGTGCTCAGACCCCTGCTCTTTTCCCTCAACCTTCCTTTCCAAGGCCTCGTTTTTTTCCCCGTCTTCTTTCTCTCCTTCTTCACCTCCTCTTCCTTTCTTTCCCCCTTACTAGCTTATGAAAACTTCAGTGTGTGCAACTGTGCATACATTCCCAGCAACATTCTCTGAAGGAATGATGCCACTATGCACGCACAGCCCAGCAACCTTCTCTGCAGGCACGATGGGTCACTTCCATGCAGTGCCGAGGGAGAGAGAAAAAAGCTTCTCCCTGATTTATGGAGGCATAAGGTGTGTGTGTGTGTGTGTGTGTGTGTGTGTGTGTGTGTGCATGCACACTCTTATGTGGTCATGCACGTGTATGGACACTACTTCATTTATTCATTTTACCCTTTGGCACAGCCTTCTGGTTTCTGCAGTCACCATCTTTATTGGTGGCATCTGACCGAGCCACCTTCAATGAGCCAGTCCCGCGGTCTTCACTGCTGCTGTTGGATCTGACCCAGGCTGGGCTGCATGTTGGGCTGTTCTGGTAGGGTTTCTAGGCACTGGGCAGTTAGTGAGGTTGACAGGAGAGGGCAGCCATGTGTGAGCACAGGAGACTGCTTCTCAGTGCCCACAGACAACACAGATGCCTTTGGGCCACCTAGGGGAAGGAAGGACAGACGGCCAGATAGCAATGTCAGTCCTCCTGGAACCCAGGGGCACTAGGACCATCCTATACCAGGAGGCGTGTGTCTGTGGTGGCATGGGTGCCTCTCCTGTGCCTGCTGAACAGCCACGTGTGCTTACATTCATGAAGACAAAGCCCCAAGCGGTGCACGCCGAAAAGCTGGAAGTGACGTCACCACAGGAGGAAATTAGAAGTCCTTTAGTGTTTCCTAGACATGTTCTCGGGAACCCACACAATAGGAGAGAAGCAACTCCCCCAAGTTTTCCTCTGGCTGACACATGTGTGCAACAGCCCCAGCCACACACATTAAGTAAATATTATGAGAAACCACAAATATTCCGTGAAGACACGGTAGGTCTCTGGCCAAGCCCATTTGAAAGTGTAACATTTCTCAGCTCCCCTTCCTCAGGAGCCATGGGATACCAGGCTTGGTGGAGATTTAGAGACACCTCATCTGGTTTCAACTCTGCTCCATTATGGTGCTTTCTACGCCCCTCTACACCTGACCACAGCTTTGCCCTACAGTCATTTGCCCAGGCTGCTGCTGTGGTGTGGCACAGTCTCAGGTGTGGGCAGATAACAGCAGCTGCCCCCATCCATTGGTGCTTTCTGAGGTTGTAATTACTCATGGCCAACTGCCATCGAAGAATATTCAATCAGAAATTCCAGAAATAAACAAGTCATAGTCTCAAGAATCTTTTATTACAGCTTATGGTTATAATTATACCATTTTACTGTGAGTAACTGCAGTTAATTTCTTACTGTGCCTAATTTAAAAATTACATCTTAACATAAGTGTGTGCACAAAAGCCAAATACAAGGGGTTTAATACTGCCTTTGGTTTCAAGCATCCGCTAGGGTTTTAGACCAGGTCTCTCTAGATGAGTGGGTGACAGCTGTAGCCAGCCTTTTACTTCATAGATGAGAATATAGACATCCATCAATCTGGGGTCATCTGGCACTTGACCAATGCCTTGTTATAATTAAATCCTTGCTTCTCAACCACACAGCATTCCCAGGACTTCCAGCTCCTTTGGCTGGTGGCCACACTTGTCTGGACTTATATCCTTATTAGCTTCCCAGGGAATATGATGTGGGTCACTTTTTGGTGGAGTCTAGTTGGAGATAACACAGCTGGGGGGGGCTCCTGAGAGGACCTAGGTACATTAGGGGGGCAGCCTGTGAACTCAGCAATGCTGGTTTCAGAGTGACCACAGAACCACTGGTAATCCTACCTGGAAGGGGGTGGTTAATTAGCTCATTTTCTCCCTATTATTCATTTTAAATTGGTGGCATTCTCAGGACATTTAGAGGTGATGCAATGATGAATTCTCATTAGCCAACACAGGCAGCCATGAATTCAGTGACCCAGGAACACAGTGATTACCTAGTATCTGATATTCTGTTCCTGCCCACAATGCTGGGAGTTAGGAACCAGGGGGCAACACAATTAGCATTATTTCCACTTGAAAAATGCCAGCATTAAGGCCAGAGGGGTCAGCTGCATGGCTTAAGGCCCTAAGACCAGTACAGAGGAGCTAGGATCCAAACCCAGGGCTGATGCAGTTCACTCATGGTTGTTGAACACAACTCTCTTTTTCTAATATTATTTATCAAAAAATCAGTGCATCAGCCAGTAGCCCAATCACTGCGCTTCATCCTTCCATTTGTTTCACATAGCTGGTACCAGTGAGGCCAAAGGTCATTCTTCCTTCTGTTTTCTTGCCAGAACTGGATAATTCTTGCCCCATGCACACAGACACAATGTTATACAAGAGAAAAGCCGGCAATGGGTGGCATTCACTGTTTCCTAGACACTTACAGTAGTGCCATTTGACAAAGAATGTTCAGTTACATTCCAAATTTATTTGTCATCATTTTGAGCCCGGTTGATGGGAGACGAAGGTACCTTTTAGCTCAGGCACCTGTTGTTCTCCCCAAATATCAAGGACTGACATTTGATGCCAGTTTTCCCAGCCAGCTTACAGGTGTCACACTTCTATACATCCCCATTCCCAGGCCCAACCACCCCATGCACACTGAGGAGAACTTTCATGCTAGTGAGATGAGACCTGCACTGTACAGGGAGACCTGTGTATCCAGATGTTCTCTATTCCTTGTAGAGCCAATGCCGGCCTCTGGGTGGCCATCAAGTCCCTGGAGGAGGTGCTGTGTGTCCTGGTTCCTCCCACCTGTATCAGTTTCCTGGCAGGCACCCAGTGTTCTGCAGTAAGAGTCTTGGGGTGCCCTTGAGGGCCTCCTGATGTGGATAATGGTGGCACAGAGTGGGTGTGCTTTCTCTCCCGCAGTCAGAAACATCTTGCAGGGAGGTGACGTCTGCTACCCCTCAGATGAAGTATTCCTTCTTGCTGTTGTCCCCGGCGTCCTGGAGGGCAGGGTCACACTGCAGGGCTGCATCGGCGCTCTCGGCGAACTCTGTACCTTTGGCCTCATTGGTGTGGTAGGTGCCCTTGTGCCTGTACATGTAGCGGAGCATGAGGAAGAGGAGGCAGACCAGGACCAAGGCCACTGCAGTGATCACAGCTGCAAGAGGGAGACAGGATGTAGGTCAGGTTGGGGTAGTGCTGCCGTATGACGTTTTCCTCTGGGCATGACGTCATGCCACCTTGGAGTAGAGTGCACCTTGGCAAGGCCGGGTAGCCGTGGCCAATCAGCGAAATAATACAGTGGTATCTGGGTCTATGGAACTACTAACCTTCCCTAGTTGATAAGAGGGGATCACCTGGGGGCGGGGGGAAAGAATCTCTATTTGCTATCTTATGTCTATGCATGATTGAGCATGAATGTTATTAAAATCAGACGTGTCATAGGAAAGGCCATGCATAACACAAGTTCTTATATTGGCTTCAAGCTGAAGGGACCATAGAATGTCGGGCTTCACTTCTTCAGGCAATCCCATTTCCATATAGGAATTTCTGCGCCCAGACTAAAAGTCCCAGGAAACTAGGAAGAACTGGTTACCCTCCACAGAGTCCACAGTGGGAAGAGACAAGGGCGACTGGGTATGGTATGATAGGGGTGGGGGAGGCGCTCTTTGGAGAGCTGTCCCTAACCAGCCTGAACCATTCATTCGTGAGAGGTGAGGATTTCCAGGTCTCCAGGAAGAGGTAGACTTGGCCAATCAGTGGATGACATGCCCTGGTCAACGCCAAAGATGCGTTAGGTCCCAGGAATCACAGAAGTAGAGCAGAAGGGGAAAAAGAGGGGTCAGATCACTTAGGGTCTGGAAAAGGGAAATAATTCAGAAGGGTCAAGGGCAGTAATCCCATAGATGTTTCAGATTTGCTCACTAGGTCTGAAGCTGTAGAATCAAACTATCTTCACTTAGAATGCAGGGTTATTGGAGTAATAATGTTGGGGAATAATATAACTCCTGCGTCTCATTTGTATGGAATGATTTCCTAAGCTCCTTATGACTGTTGCAGGAACACTGTGCCTGTTAATACTTCCCGAGAAAAGGGAAATCTTGGGGTCCAAATGACAACAAAATGATCAGCTAGATGAAATCGTCAGGTGTCTTTAATGGCTTCCTGTGGCTTCTTTATTTTTAACTGAAGATGATTTCTGAGCTAGGCACCAGCTAGTGAGAAGAGTGGGTCACGAAAAAGGGAGCAGGGCAGGACACCTCCCAAGCTTGGTTACTATGGAGCCTACTGCTCAGGGTCCAACCTTTAGGAGGGCAGTGTGAGTCAGGGCAGTGTGAGATGAGGGAGATGTGAAGTCCTCGAAGCCTAGGTTAGCCTATCGACTTGTACCGCAAGCCTGCTTTACAGAGTTAGGACACCTGTTAGCTGCTGCTTTTCTTTTCTCCTAAAAGCCAGGCAACGCTCCTGTAGTCTCTCTCAAATCCAGCCATGGGGCGCAGTGAGACCTGGCAACCCTCTCAAGCAGCTGAGTCTGCCCCCTCCTTTGCATCTGGGACCAAGCCTAGCTGATGCCCAGAGCTCTGACAACCTTGGATTATAACCCTACTTTTATCTAATGCCCTCCTGCTTTGTAACTCCTAGCATGCAGACTAGGTCACATGGTGTGAACTTATCTCTACCCCCTATCATCAACCCCCAAACTCTAGGAGTCAGAAACTGCTTGTTTTCTGGAATTGAAGGCTCTCTCCCTTCAGAATCCCTATCACACTATACATGGCACCTCTCTCCCAATGCCTTCCCACTTCAGGGCCTCTCATGGCTGCTATCGCCATGGTGCTCTGACCACCCTACCCTAAATAAAGCTCTTCTTTAGAGGACTTTGTCCTAATTTCCTTTTCTACTAATCTGTTTTTTTTAATCATTTTTTTTTTTAATTTATAACGCACAGGACTCATTCTCCAGCCTGAGCCACTGGGGACCCAAGGTCCAGAGAAAGGATGTCTTTTGACATGTGTAACAAGCCCCTTTTTGTCCCTACTCCTCCCTCAGGCACCATATGTGACATTCCAGCCAGGATGGGAGTGTTCCTTTCCATCCTCCAAGGCCCCTCCGGGGGCAGAGACATATAGTTTTTGTCAACTGGGCACATGTCTACACACACTCTCTCAACTGAAGAATTGCCTTAACCAGACTGGCGTATGGACATGTCTATGGGGCATTTTCTTGGCTTCTGCTACCACTGAGGGTGGTTCCATCCCATAATAGGTGGCCCTGGCCTCTACAAGAAACAGCTGAGCAAGCCAGAGGAGACATGCTGGTCAGCAGCTTTCATCCATGGCTCCTGCCTCTGGCCCTGCTGGAGTTCCTGCCCTGGCTTCTCAGTGATGGACATGGAAGTATAAGCTACATAAACCCTTTCCTCCCTAGGGTTCTTTTGGTCAAGGTGTTTATCATAGCAACAAGAAGCAAACTAGAATAGGCAAGAAGCACCAGTCACAGCTGCCCCCTTTCCACCCAGCGCCTCAAGCCAGTGCTGGTCAGGGTCTTTCTTGGCTTCCAGAAGCCATGCCAAGCTCACCTGCAATGATGGCAATCTCCATTATGCTGTAGGACATTCCTGGGTCAGGCTCTGTGAACAAAAGTGAAAATGTATGGTGAGAAAGGCAGACTCCCCACAATCAGAAGCACCTTGGCCAGTACGCACCCCATGACCACTTGTAAGTAGCTTGGTGATTGCCTGCATGGGGAACAGCACAGTGCACAAAGACCTCTGCTGGAAGGCACAGACCCTGCTCTGCCTGGCTACTGAACTAGGCCGAGAACACTCCGTGAATCCCAGGGCACTCCAGAACCATGTCAGCTCCCCATTAAATTCCAGCACAGAAGCCCACGCCCACACCTTGTAGATGTGTGGTTGTCTTTTTCCTCCTGGATATAATATGTTCACCATCTTGGAGTGGAGACTAACCTTAGCCAGATATCCACAGCAACTCAATGAGCAGAAAAATACAGAGGTGGCTACATTGGTTTATGATAATGGCAACAGAGCTTTTGACATCCCCTGATAGAAGGAGGGAGCAGGTCTTAGGACCCTCAACTGAGATTGCAGCCATGACTTTCTTCCGGCTTCTCCCAGCTACAAGTGATTGTTGAAGATACTAGAGCACACAGGACACAGAAAGTTAACCGAAAGTGGACTCCATGATACGGTTCACCATCCAAGATGTGGTGATACAACTGATGGTGTGTGTGTGTTTGGTATATGTATATGTTTGTATGGGTATGTACATGTTTGTAGGTGGGTGCCTGTGTACTTGTGTGTGTGTGTGTGTGTGTGTGTGTGTGTGTGTGTGTGTGTGTGTTTGGTATATGTATATATTTATATGGGTATGTACATGTTTGTAGGTGGGTGGCTGTGTACTTATGTGTGTGTGTAGGCCACAGTTCTTTCTTGGTGACTTCTCACCTTACTTTTTGAGACAGCACCCATCACAGAACCTAGAGCAAACTGACTCTGCTAGGATGGCTGACCACTGAGTTAGATGCATGGCTCCTCTTCACCCTGCCACTCTAGTGTTAGGGTTGCAGATACATTCTACCACACCTGCCCATTTAACTGGATTCTATGGATGCAAATTCAAGTCCTCATGCTTGAACAGTGGGCAATTTCCAGCTGAGCCATCTCCCCAGCCTCTGAAGTATCTGTTTTGGGGTTATCCACACTCCTGTAAGTAAACTTTCACCCATGCTCTAGATAAGAAAACCCCCAAAAAAATCATTGGTTGGCCAAGTTGGACTTGGATAGAATCATTACTTTGGTCTGCCATTGGAGCCATATCTGGGGCAAATAGACAATTGTTCATTATCTCCCCAGGGAAAGTATAAATGCAATGCCACTGCATCTAATCACGGAGGCCCACATTGGCCAGACACTCGGTCGGTTATGTGTGATGGGATGAAGAGCTGCACCACAGGCCATGCGATGGTCTGCTCATCCCAAGTCCGGCTTTGCTGCTGTCTCACACCTACTACCGCAGTGCTGGTCCTGAGAGCTGCTGGCCACCATCAGCCGTCTCACAGGTTAAACACTCAAGCTCAGGCTTGTGATGGTCACACAGCTCATTCAGTGGCAGGCTGGGGCTGCATTCCTCAGTTGGGGTATACTTTCTCTCATCTTCTCCCTGTGAGCACTCTCCCCCAATCCAGGTCTTCGTATTCACTGTCCAGTGGGGGAAGGCCCATCCTGTGGAGCTATCCAAGTTACTGAAGCTGCTGCTCATGTTTTCCTGCGGCTTTTGGATCTGGTGCAAGGGAACTTCCTTTAGTGGTACCTCTAGCTACTACAAATGATACCTTCTCTCCTTGGGGACACAGGAGTGGAGGATTTATTACACTATGGTTATAGCAGTACTAAATTAGAAATCTCACTACACATTGAGTGTAGGCATTCACACCAGGCTCAGGTAATCATGGCAATTAAAGTGCAATGGGATCTTTTTCCCTGGGCAGTTTCCATGTACGTCTCGATCTGATAAAACACTGGCTGCTAGAGTCTGGTGGGGCAGTGGGTAGGACAGAGCCAGGAAAGCAGCCTGGGGTCAGCCCTGACCTCCAGGGTGGGAGGATAAAACCAGGCATTACAGATATCAAATTATCAAATGGACAGAGTACATACCCAGGGGTATGGCGGGGCTATCACATCCAGTATCTGGGCTTTAAGTTTAGTTCAAAGTACTCACAGCCCACAAGCAGGAAGAAACAAGTTTAACTGGATGCTGGACTCTGGCCCAACATGGACAATAGAAGCCTGAGACTGAATATGGAGCACAGAGTAGGTTCTGAATATTCACCCAATACATGAATGAGTCCATGGACACATGAGTGGATGGTATGTGTGGCTGGATTTGGGACCATTCTTGACTACCACTACCTCACAGATCAGTAAGAAAGAACAACATCTGCTTAAGACAGCATAGACGGCTAAAAAGATCAAAGACCGGGCTCTCAGCACTCAGTGAATTTTCTGATCTAGAGTTCAAATGCCTCCACAATCCTTCCCAGGACACACAGTCAGATCTGTCACAGCAATACTCCATGAACCTGGTACTGATTTCTGTCTTAGGGTTCCTATTGCCGGGGACAGTCTGAGAGTGGGGGCTGCCCACTTGGTAAATACTGAATAAATATCCAACTAAGGTGTGAATGAATGCATGCACATCAGAGCAAATGGATTTAGCAGCTGGAGTTCTGTGTAATGTAAAGAATATATATTTATTTAGCTCACAGTTCTGGAGGCTGGGAAGTTCAAGAGCTTGGTGCTAGCATCTGCTGAGGGTCTTCTTATTGCATCATTAAACAGCAGCAGGAATCATATGGTATCCTGCAATGTTATCCTCCACACAGCACAGCCACCACTGTGGAAGCTCTGACTACTTGCAAGGAACCCCCAAGATTGGGCTTGTTGACATTTCCTCATAGAAGTAAGGAATGGGGAGGGTCATCGGAGTCTCGCCTGGATTCAAGCCACTCCCTCCTGCACCCCAACATTATCTATATGAATTTTCTAAGTTCATGGTGAGAGCCTGGGACTCTGCAAAGCCAGATTGCCAAGACAGGTGTCTCTGTCTGGAAAGACATAGTCATGTTACAAGAAGACACAGGACATCGTGCAGGAGGTAGACTTGGGCTCCAAAGGTCATGTCGGGAAAGGCATCCTTCCCTGTGTACCTGTGGCGGTTTGGATGAGAAATGTCCCCCATAGGCTCAGGTACTTCAATACTTAGCCCCCTGCTGGTGGCATTGTCTGGGGACATTATGGAACTGTTAGTACATGGAGTTGGTGCTGGAGGAGTGCTTCAATGGGGCAGGCTTACAGAGTTTACAGCTCCACCCCTCCTCCAGTTCTTACTGCCTGCTTCCTGTGTGCTGTTCAGATATGGTCCCTCAGCTCCTTGCTCTACCATGCTGGTCTGCTGCCATGCCTCTCCATCCACTGTGGACTAGAACTGTAAGCCAGAATAAACTCTTCCCTCTATAAGTTGCTTTTGGATATGATATTTTAATCACAACAGAAAAGCAACTAAAAAGTGCCACTTGAAGTCTTGCTCAGGAAGCTCTTTGCCGAGGATTTGCTCCCAGGAGGAACAGGTAAGAAAGGCCATGATGTCATAACTCACAACTCAAGATTTAGGTGCCCAGGCTCTTTCTCCACGTTTTTCTGCCATTATCCTTGTATCCTCTTATATCAGAAATATTTTTACACCACACACACAAAAGGCACTCACTTTTACCTCACAACCGATCAGCTCCCTTGAGCTATAGTGTGTACAGAAAAGGAAGAAGACTTTGTGGCTATTCTTCCGACAAGGAATAAAACAGGATCCCCTTATCCCAAGTCCAGGATGACAGCCTCATTAAAAAAGTGAAGGATGGGCAATGTGGAGTCATTTCTATTGAACAGGGTTCTCCTCTAGGGAGGAGACTGTGTTAACTGCGGACTGGGAGGCAGGCAGGCAGGCAGGCAGTTTTTAGAGGCAGTAAGGGCCAGGGTGACAGTTCAGTCAGTGAAATCCTGGCCTCAAAAGCACGAGGACCTGAGTTCAATCCTCATCGGCTGTATTAAAAAAAATAAACACCCTAAACCAACCAATTAACCAACCAACCAACCAACCACCCAACCAACTAACCAACCAACCAACCAACCAACCAACCAACCAACCAACCAAAAAAAAAAAACAAACAACCCAGGTGTAGTGGCATCTGCTCATAATCCCAATGTTGGGAAAATGGAGACAGGCGGATTCCTAGGGCTCTTTCCTGGTCATTCAGCTTAATGCACTTGGCTGCAGGCCAATGGGAGACCTTGTCTTGAAAATAAACAAGCAATGCCAGGTACCCAAGGATTGACAGCCAGAGTTGTCTTTTGGCCTCCACATGCACACACTCACATATGTGTACCTACACATGCATGAACACACACACACATACAAAGAAGGTGCCAAGTGTTGTCTTACATTCATGGAGTACTGTAAACAAAGAAGGAAGATGCTGTATCCCCCAGCTCCAACCCCAGCAGACATGTCCTGCATAGCATTTCTAGGAACTCAAATTTAAATCGACAGAAGGAGTCAGAGGATTCCAGCAAAGCTTTGATGGATGTCCTGGTGAACTGGGGGACCAGGAAGCTGCTGGAGCTAGATCAACACTACACTGTTTATGCTTGTGGAAAGCGGGCTAGTATCATCAGATAACTAATAGACTAGATATCTGGACAATGCCAAGGCCACCAAGGAGCTTGGTATATTTGCTCTCCTTTGGAGAAGGAGGAAGCCAACTTCAGGAGCAGCTGGTGTGGCTTTGACACACAGGAATAGGGGACCTGGTGGCTTCTAATGTGTCTCTCTATCAAGCTGATTGATCACTACAGTGAAAGGGAACCAAATTGCTAGGTGGGAGCTGAAGCCAAGGACTGCAGATGGCATGTTACAGGGAGTGATCCAGTGTCCGTGCTTGGGAGAAGCCAACCTCCCTGGACACAACCATAAAAGGCTGAGCACCTAGCAGTGAGTGGGATGGAAAAGTGGGGAATGGCCAGTGAGAAGGCTCAGTGGGTAAAAGTGCTTGCTGCCATGAAGCCTGATGACCTGAGTTCGATCCCTGGGACCCACATGGTGGGAGAAGCAAACTGGCTCCTGCAAGCTGTCCTCCTGCCTCCACATGTGCTCCAAGGTATGTACACACACACACACACACACACACACACACACACATTCACACATACACACACATATACACACACACACACATTCACATACATACACACACATACACACACACACACGTATACACACACACACACATTCACACACATACACACATACACACACATACACACATATACACACACATACACACATTCACACACACATATACACACACATACACACATACACACACATATACACACACACACCACACACAGAGAGAGTAAACCACAAAATTAATAAATAAAACTCAATAATTAAAAAAAAAAAGAAATGCAGGGCATGTCTTGGGACTATGAGAAAGGATGGACCTCTCACTCTGGAATCCAGCAGAAGCTTTGCATCAACAAAACAAGAATTGTCACACAGTTGCTAACTTCTTACAGCCTTTCTCTTTCCCTGCTATAATTTCCCTGCAATTCTTTAGAAATCTCACGGGGAAAGGCCACCTACAAGCAAAGGAAGTGTATCAAACTATTTGTGCAACCCTAGTGGTCGCTGGTGTTTACCTTAGGAGTTTACAATTCCATCCAAGACATCTCCAGACCAGCTCACTGGTCTCTCTTAGCAAAAGACCAAGAAGGAAAAAAGAGTTTCTTAGCAATCTTTAGAGATGTAACTTGAGATCCAGTAAAAGGATATGTATAGTATGATATGGCTAAACTTGGTTCTCAATTCTCGACTTGACTGCATCTGAAATTAACTAAAACTCAAGCAGCTGCACACATCTGTGAGGGACCGTCTTAATAAGACTAGGCAGGAAGACCCGCCCAAAATCTACACCTCGTGGCAGCCAGGAGGAAAGGGCATGGAAGAAGGAAGCTATGCCGTTTACTCACTTGCCATCACTCTTGTTAGCAAGTCTGTCTACTCTGTTGCTGCTGCATCCTTCACCAATATTAGAACCTACTTCCTTGGGATTCCAGTGTAGACTAAAGACCAGCAGCTCTACAGGAAACCTCTAGGACTCCGGTGCCAGATCGGAACTGCTGAGATATTCAGTCCTAAGTGACTACAGGATTCTTAACTTCTCCAGTGTGAGATAGTAATTATTGGGACTACCAATCGAAAAGGAAAAACCCTTTAACTATACATATTCCTGCTCTCAGTTCAGTTCCTTTAGAGATCCTGACTAATACAAGTAGATAACGCTACAACAATGAATCGTGACTCACCCTTGAGAGATTTGAGAGACTTGGGAATCATCTTACTTCTTGTGCATCTTTGAGAAGCCCACACTCAGGCTCTCGGGTGTGTGTTCTTCTTGAGTACCCTCTTTTCTTCTAATCTCTATGCTTAAGCCTATATAAAAATATCTTTAATAAAATTGCCTCTTCATTATCAGCTACTCCTGAAATTCTTTTTAGTGTCAACAATGTGAGTCAGGGTTTTGTCTTAATCAAGGACCAGAAAGATATAGGGGATTTCCTTAGGCTGACGAGGGTGGCAAAGTGGGACAATGTTGCCCCCCCCCCACTGTTTCACTATGAGAATTTGTTGGGTTGTGAATAGCAAAGGAAGAGATTACTGCTTTCATCATCTGTAGAGCATGACATCTAAGCCCTATGCAGGGAAGTGTAGTAGAATAGTTTAAGGTGTGTTACTTTTGTTTATGTTGCATTTGTTTAACTCTGTGAAGCTGTGTTACTGTGTCTCTCTAAAACACCTGATGATCTAATAAAGAACTAAATGGCCAATAGCGTGGCAGGAGAAAGGATAGGTGGGGCTGGCAGGCAGAGAGAATATATAGAGGGAGAAAACTGGGAGAAGAGAGGAGGAGGACTCCAGGGACCAGCCACCCAGCAAGCCACAGAGTAAGAGTAAGATTTGCGGAAATAAGAGAACAGGAAAAGCCCAGATGTGGTGGTATTGTGTTCCCCAAAATATTGTGCACCCTAATAAACTTGTCTGGGGTCAGAGAACAGAACAGCCACTAGATACAGAGGCTAGAAAATGGTGGCACTCATGCCTTTAATCCTAGCATTCCAGAGGCAGAAATCCCTCTGGATCTCTGTGAGTTCAAGGCCATATTGGAAACAGCCAGGCATGGTGACACACGCCTTTAATCCCAAGAAGCGAGCCTTTAATCCCAGGGAGCGATGGCAGAAAGCAGAAAGGTATATAAGGCGTGAAGACCAGAAACTAGAAGCTTTAGGCTGGTTAAGCGTTTAGGCTTTTGAGCAACAGTTCAGCTGAGATCCATTTGGATAAGGACTCAGAGGCTTCCAGTCTGAGGAAACAGAATCAGCTGAGGAATTGTCGAGGTGAGGTGGCTGTGGCTTGTTCTGCTTTTCTGATCTTCCAGCATTCATCCTAATAACTGGCCTCAGGTTTGATTTTATTAATAAGACCATTTAAGATTCCTGCTATACCCAGAGGCAAAAGGTAGATGGAATAAGTTAAGAAAAGCTGGCAAGAAAGAAGCCTCATTTGGGAGCTGGGCGGAACAACAGGAAAGGAGTTAAATACTCTTGGATGTTGGTGTCCTTCTCCAGTGCCCCCATCTTATCTTTCTTGAGGTGGGATCACACCCTGGGGTGGTATAAAACTGTTCCTGTCAGTGTTCTAGCCTCTCGGAGGCTCCTTTCCTTCTTTACAAAGCAAAGGTAGGAAATCCTGAACAGCAGGTAATGATGTGGGAGATAGCTACTTCTTACCCTCCAGGTCAAGTGTGCACACACAAGAATCCCCCAGGGGGACCCGGAGAACCACAGATCCTCGATGCCTCCACCCCAAGACCCTAGGTAGTCAGTGATGGGGGGCAGAGAACTTGCAATTCCTTATGAGTGTGTGTGGGGGGTATGGGAGAGGGGCACAGCAGAGGGCACCCTAAACTGTCACATTCCAGGATCCATCCACCTTGCTTTTTGAAACGGCTTCTTTCATTGACTTGTTTAGGCTAGGCTAGCTGGCTAGTGAACCCTGGAGGTTCTCCAGTCCTCCTCTCTCTGCTTCTCTAGTGCTAAGACGACAACCATGTGGCACCATACGTGGCTGCTTTTAAACATGGACTCTAGGGGGACCAAATTCAGGTCCTCATCTCTCAAGGCAAGCACTTCACTGACTGTACCCTCTCCCCACCTGATCTGAGAACTCACATTTCTCATATATTCTCAGGTGATGCTGCTGCTGCTGCTGCTGGTGTTGAAGCCCCGATCTAAGGACCACTGAGCTCATGACTGTGCATCTATAGACCGCAGGGCACAGTTCAAGAGGGTGATGTTTACCTTCGGTAAATAGGCCCGGACATCCCCATACTCTCTTATCAAACAAATATAAAATCATATCACACCTCTCTCCACCACAACTCTTGGCTAGTGTCTCCTTTTCAGGAACCAGCTAATGTCACTGAAAACCTAGCACAACTGAGGACTGAGAACCTGTCATCTGCCTGTTCCTCTAGCTGCCCCTGTAACTGTTGCTGGGGGTCAGGGAGAGGGGACTCTTGTGCCTGACTCTGGTAATGCATGTATCCTTCTGATCTTATGAGATCACAATGTTTTCAGCCTTGTTCTCTGGAGGCCCAATAAGTCCTCAGCTGAATACAGATGCTAATGGACTGCTTGTGAGACCAATGAAGGAAACCACCACTGCTGACTACAGTGAGGCCAGTGAAGGAAACCACCATTGCTGACTACAGTGAGACCAATGAAGGAAACCACCAGTGCTGATTACAGTGAGATCAATGAAAGAAACCACACTGTGATTACAGTGAGATCAATGAAGGAAATCACCACTGCTGACTACAGTGAGACCAATGAAGGAAACCACCAGTGCTGACTACAGTGAGATCAATGAAGGAAACCACCACTGCTGATTATAGTGAGGCCAGTGAAGGAGACCACCACTGCAGATTACAGTGAGACCAATGAAGGAAACCACCACTGATTACAGTGAGATCAATGAAGGAAACCACCACTGCAGATTACAGTGAGACCAATGAAGGAAACCACCACTGATTACAGTGAGATCAATGAAGGAAACCACCACTGCTGACTACTGTGAGATCAATGAAGGAAACCACCACTGCTGATTACAGCGAGATTAATGAAGGAGACAACCACTACTGATTAATTTGGGGCTATGATGATGAGGTGGGGAAATGCTTCCCAAAAGACAAAGGAGACAGATATCCCTGGATGTTATAAGGAGCCAGGAGGGTATTGTTCACCCCCTTCAGCATTAGCCTCATAGTTCTGAGCTTCTTAAGAGATGGAAGACCTAGACACACATGTTACAGCTCCATCCAGGCTTCCAGAGAGAGAAGATACCAAGGAAGCCATGAGATGCTCTTAGAGACTCCACCTGCCCAGCCCACATCCTTGCAAGGTCAGCACACTTACCACACACGAGACAGACTAGTGAGTGAGTAGCAACTCAGCTCTGGCACTTAGGCCTGTCTTTGGGGAGTGATGTGGTGTTTATATTTTTCCCCACATTAAAGATGGTTGTTCAACCATGTAGGATTATTGTTAGTATGTGCTAAGGATCAAGCTCAGTGCCTGGCATAGGTCAGATCATTTGGATATTAGTTATTACCTCTGGCAATAGTGCTGTCATGACTTGGGTTAAGATGGTATGTTGGTTTGAATGAGAATGGCCCCCATAGGCTTATATATTTGAATGCTTAGTCACTAGGGAGTTGAACTGTTTAGGAAGGATTAGGAGGTTTGGCTTTGTTGGAGTGGGTGTGGCCTTGTTGGAGGTACATCACTAGGGGAGGACTTTGAGGTTTCAAAAGCCTGCTACCAGGCCCAGTCTGTCTGTCTGCCTGCCGGGCTCCTCTCATTTGCTGCCCATGATGCAGGATGTAAAGCTCTCAGCTACTGCTTCAGTACTATGCCTGTCTGCCTCACACCACAATAATCATAGTCCAACCCTCTAAAACTATAAGAAAGCCCTCAATTAAACACTTTATTTTATGAGTTGCCTTGGTCATGGTATCTCTTCAAAGCAATAGGACAATAATTAAGCCAGATGAGATTCTGAAAAATAGGCAAAATCAGTGTTTTTATACAGCATATGGCAAATCTGTTGCCCAAATGATGAAATATATCACTCTGGTTATTGATTCTAGAGAAATCATTTAGAATGGAGAAAAAGGTCCATGTTCAGGGAAGTGTGCTGCAGTATGGTTTGGAAATAGAAAATTGGGCACTGAGGAGATACATTAGTTGGTAAAGTACTTGCCATGCAATCATGAGAATCTTAGTTTGATCCCTAAAACCCAAGGGGAAAAAAGCCGGATGTGGTAGTGTTAGCATGTAGTTGTAATCTCAGTGCTAGGGAGGGAGAGACAGGCAAATCCTTGAGACTTGCTGGCTGGACATCCAGGGCAGCAAGAGACCCTATTTCTAAAAACAAGGTAGATAGCAAAGTGTTAAAAGAGAGGGGCAAAACAATAGCTGTGTTCGGGGAAGATAAAACACTCCACCCCGCAGGGAAGTGTCCACTACTCAAAATACTTAAGAAAGTCCTAGAAACTGACCAGATTCTCTAAGCCCCTCTCTCCCCAGGTGTACATAAGCAATAAGGACCTGTTAAGAGGTACCATTGGGAGCTGGCCATGAAGAGCTGACCCACCTGGAAGAAGCAGAGATCAGGCCAGATGCCTAGAAGAGGCCCAACTGACTGAGCCACCTGTAAGGGACTCTTCCAACCTGTTGAACTTGCTGCAGGCTGAGCAGTGTGCTCCAGATTTCCAGTTTTCATGAGCTGTCACCCATGCTGCCGTGGGATTTTGGTAATACAGCTGTCTTTAAGACATTTCTGCTCCTGTAAGTAACCTCTCACCCATATTCATGAGGTAATCCCAATAACATTCATTGGTTCATCAAACAGGACTTGGGTGGTATCCTTACTTTGGTATGTTGTTGGTTTCCTGTCTGGGGTAAGTGGACTTCTATTCAAGTCTTCCCAGGATTAGTGTCACACAGCAACATGCACGTGCACCTCCCACATGCGCCCGCGTGTGTGCGCGCACACACACACACACATACACACACAATAAAGTGTGTGTGTGTGTGTGTGTGTGTGTGTGTAAGTGGATCAGAGTGCAGGTGCCTGCAGAGGCTGAGAATGAAAGATCTCCTGGAGCTAGAGCTATAAGTGGTTGTGAGCCACCCAACAAGGGTGCTGAGAACCAAATGTAGACGAATTTCTAAACAGTCTTATTAAATAAAAAACTCAGAGCCAGAAATTGGGGTTAAAGCCTGAGAGAGATCACAGGAATAGGAAAAGCCACAGCTAACCTCACCTCACCAACTCCGCAGCTTCCAAGAGCAAGCTACTTCCTGTCTACCCACACCTATGTGCCTTTCTGTTCTGTTCTCTCAATCCAGCTACATTACTTCCTCTTCCTGCCCAGCTCTGTCACTTCCTGTCTGTCTGTATAGACCTCCAGACTTCTATGGTTAGTACTGGGATTTAAAGGCATGTATCACCATGCCTGGCTCTGTTCCCAGTGTGGCCTTGAACTCACAGAGATCCAGACAGATCCCTGCCTCCCAAGTGATAGGATTAAAGGTATGTGCTGCCATTGCCTGACTTCTATATAGTAGTTGGCTTTTTCCTCTAATCTCCAGGCAAATTTTACTGGGAGACACAGTGTATTGGGGGGGGGGGACGACGGACACAATACGTCACCACAACCAAACTCAGGTTCTGTGTAAGAGCAATACATGTTCTTAAATGCTGAACTGTCTCACCAGATCACCATATGCTACTTACTTTTAAGGTCAAGAAATGGGGCTATATTCTCAGAACTGCCTGTGATATCTCAGGATCTTGATAGTCACTGACCAGAAGATGCCAGCCTACCCTACCTTCCTGTGTGCCCCCACTGCACCTCATGCAGTGCCTCGAGACCATCCCAACTGCTGCTGGACAGCAGGCCCTCGGCCCCCACCCCCGAAAGGCCCTCTATGTGTTCATATACCCTTGACACATTAGAGTGAGGAGGTGCTGAGAACGGACCTTCTCACTTCCCATGGGTGAGCAGTGATGGGATGCTGGTACGTGAGCACCCAGTGCTCCTCTCATTCTTTCCCTGGCTTCAGGTGTAGACTGAGAGTCATGAATGTGGCTGGCATCCAAGCACACAGGGATGGAGCCTGCTGGAGGGGATAAAGGTCAGCCGTGGCCCTTCAAGGAAGCATTTCTAGACGCACAAGTTGTAGTGTTTCCTTTCGGTCTCCTGCCCCCATCGCCTCCCTTCATCTCCACCGGAGGCCAACTTCAAACTCTTCACTTCTATCCGCATCTCTTGCTTCCTCTTCCAGGGTGCAGCATCTCATCAATGAGTTTGTCTCACACTCTGGTTCTATATGTTCTTATTTTTCTGCCAGCATGTGTATGTGTGTGTGTGAGCACTGTGCATATGAGATATGAGTGTGTACTTGTGTGTGTGCAGTGGCTCTCTCTCTCTCTCTCTCTCTCTCTGCATTTAGAGGCCTCATCACTCTCCATTTTATTTACAGAGGCAGATTGCCTTAAAAAACCAGAGCTTTCTCTATCTAGTCACCTAGCCCCACGAATCCCCCATCTCTGCATCCTAGGTGCTGGCATTACAGGTAGATGTCACACCTACTCAGCATGACTTCTGGGGATCCAAATTCCCAGCAAGCACTTTACCAATCATCTCCTTAGTTCTTGGCCTCCAACTTTTAAATACATGTCAAGATTTGGGCTCTAGGAAAATGATTTTCTAGAAATCCTTCCATGATGAGAGCCTGTGTTGATAGCCCATGGACCCTAAGCTACACGGGGTAGAAGTAAGAAAACAGAAGGTATGGCGGTGTCATGCAGCCAGGCTGGCTGGGTCACTACTCTGGAGGTGCCCATGGGCCTGAGAAGCTATTGGGTGGAGAGATGTGAAATGGAGGAGTATAAGCTAGAGAATTAGCCAAGGTTGGCAGACAGCAGGGGGAGGGAAATGCAGACTCACTGGGTGGAGTCCTCACTGGTAACGCCATTTAGCACAGGAGCCAACACTATGTGGCTGAAGCCAAATGAAAGCTATGGTCATAATGGTGGAATCCTACCTATGTGTGCTTACAGGAGTCACATGTGGGGGAGACAGCACAAGGCAGCCTTAGGGGCCCCCTTTGTGCTCTGTGGAAGGATGGTGCTTTGCAAGAGGAGGAAAGTGTTATACTTCAAAGAGACCAGGAAGAGCAAGAAGGGGTCCCAGCTCTGTCAAGAGATGTAAGTGTGGGGGATACTCACAATGGCCACTCATGTCCTTGTGGGAGTCCAGGATCCCACAGGCAGAATGAGGGCAAGCTATGCTGAAGAAGAGAATGCGTTAAGACTTGGGTGTGGCAGCAGTGGTCCCCATGGGCAAGCTGGGTATGTAGGATACAGGGGATGTATGAGCCACTGGGCATGGAGTTACACAAAACCACATGGAGAGGTGTGGGTAGAGGTAGTGGTCTGGGGTGTAGCACCTGAGTCTCTCTAGTGATTGTTCAGAAGGCCTGGGCTTCTAACAGACATTGCTTGTCTGCTCTTACCCCTCAGCTGCCTCTCCCAACACCACTCAGGCCCAGGACCAGACCCTTTGTTTCTTCAAGGGCTAAAGTCAAATATAGTTCAGATGAGTCTGGATGTCATCTGAGAAACTAGCTGTCCATCTCTGGCCTCACTAGCTTCCTGTTCAGTGACAGGCCAAATTTGGATGGATGAGTGATGGTGACTTTTGCTGAAGGCGTGGTCCAAGTTCTTCTGCCAACCTGTGAAGAGGTTTGAACCCCTTGCTCCTCAATTTAGGTAAGATTCCGCTGCATTTGCTTTTGCCCCTCATTTCTTGTGGGTGGCAACTGAGGTGGTCCAACCAGAAGGGAACCCTGGGAAGGCAGAGTCTCCATGCCATTTATGAAGAACATGGTCCACTATTTCATACTCTTTTATGGTTAACTCTGTCCTGAAAAGGTGAAGTTCCAAGTGACCTAACATTAGTGTTCACAACCCCAAGGGCTCAACGAGGCAACGAATCTACGTGGCAGATCAGAAACAGAACTGGACAACTGATGTTCTCAGCCGGCTTGACACTGAGTAGAGGGTGCATGCTGATAATGATGGGGAAAACACATGATGAGCATCAGGGAAAGAATGCGCTCACTGCCGGAAGACTCCCACAAAGTCCCTGCTGCACACGTGCAGCTGAAAATAAGGAAGTGAAATTACAACCGCAGTTGGTTTAGATAGCAGATCTGGATTTTAATGTATTAAGAAACCTACAGGATCTATAAATTATACTGAGAAACACCAAAGAATCAGGTGGATAGGCAAAACTCGCTCTTAGCAAGGCTGAATGTTTAAAGTATAGCATTTTCTACATTATTTTAATTATATAATTAATTTTTAAAAAATTTTTTGTGTTCTTAATTTTTGGGTTTTGTGTCAGTAATCACAATTCCTATGTGAGGGTAGGAATCGCTGGGTCCCTGTATCTTTCATCACAGAAATCGCCTTTTTTTCTGTCCTTACCATTCATTTGCCTCTTTAATTGGCTTCTTGAGGACGGGCAGAGCCTGGCGTACTGGAGCTGCTGAGACCCAGTCTCTGATCTAGTAACTCCTGTGATGAGCTTTGGAAGGTTATGGCCAGTCCTGGTTCCACTGTGTATTCTCAGCTTCCTGGTCATGTGGACAAACCACCACTTCACAGATCAGCTGCTATCGCGTCCACCTCACCACCATGGGCCGCTCCCTCTGAAACCACCAGGGAAAAGAAACTTTGCGTCCCTTAAGTTGTGTCTCTCAAGTATTTTTGTTACAGAGATGTAAGCGTAACGAATACAGGAACATTTCAGAAGGGAAAGCCCGCTCTTGGCGGGTTGACTGTACAAACCCAGGCCACAGACCGCAGGCTTGCCGAGTGACTCATTTATATAAAACCCTTTGTAGGGACGGAGGAGGTGACTTCATTGGTAAAACTTGCCTTGCAAATGTAAGGACCTGAGTTCAAGCACCAGAATCCATGTGTAAAAGGAAAAGAAGCCAGATGCACATCTGTAACTCTAGCACAGGAGCCCCCGGGGTTCACTGGCCAGCCAGCCTTAGTCCACCCGGAGAGTTCCAGGCTAATAAGACTGTCGCACACAAAGCTGCTTCCGGAAGAGTGACACCTTAAGCTGTCCTCTGGCTTCTGCAAGCGCATGCTATGCGGGTGCGTGCACCTCACAGTAAGCCTCTGTGCCATCTGGAGCTCCTGTGAGCACAGCAGCAGCGTTTCGTGGCTTAGCCTGACACTGGCCAGGTAAGCAAATGACTACTGCTGCACGCTCTGCCTCTGATGGTTCCCGGTGACTCGCCTATCATTATCGTCGCCTTCTGTGTGACTACTCCGTACAGACTGGGATTCACTAAACCAAGTCCACAGAGGAACATCAAGCTTCCAGGGACACTAATGGCTGCCACTTTTTAAGTTTCTGGCATGGACACGGGCGCCGGGGGGTGGGGGTGGGGGTATGTCTTTTTCATGCACGTGGGCCCATGTGAGCCTTACACACACACATACATGTGACTCATGTACAAATCAGCAGCCCCAGGCAGCCCGGAGTCATATCACACAGATGGGCCAGCCCCTGCTTCCGGCTCTTGCACGCTCGTGCTTTCCTCTTCTCTAAAGGCCTTAATTCACTTAAGAATGTAATTGCATTTTCAGCATGATTAGGTACCTAATTACCTGGTTAAGGGACTTGATGTCCTTGATCAGATTGCATGCGTAAATAATGATGATTTAGTTAGCCATGCTAACTCTAGGAGGCTCATTATCTGCACACGGATGGGGAGGTGTTCTTTCCTTTCTGGACAGCAGCAGATCCTGTGTCTCTAACAAGCAGGACAGCTGGGCAGGAGGAGGGGGAAAGGAGTTGTGCAGTCTTCACTTTGAAAGTCTCTGTGTATGTGTGTGTGTATGTGCACACACGTGCGTGTAGGTGTGCATGTGGGTGGGCTATAGGCCAGAGGTTACTCTCAGGTTTTATTCCTCAGTACACTGTCCATCTTGACTTTTGAGCCAGGGTCTCTCACCAAGACCTAGGGCTCTGCAATCAGCTAGGTTACTAACTGGTAAGTGAGCCTTAAGGATCCTCCTGGCTGCCCTCCACCTCCCCGGGTGGAATTCTAAGTGCACACCAAGCCTGCCAGTTTCTCTACGTGGCTTCTGAGGATCAGATGCAGGCCTTCAAGCTCCTTAGTAAGTAAGCACTTTGCTAACAGTGACCTCCCTAGCCCTTGGATGGCGTCATGACAAGAGGCTCAGCGTCCACAGTCCAAAGCAGACAGCAGAGCTCCTTTAGGGAGGGTGAGCAAAGGAGAAGCCGAGTGCCCCGAGGCAGCAGGACAAAGTGTGGCCCAAAAGAGGAAAGTGCACTGGGGAAGGAAGAATCCTGGAGGGAAGGGCTGGGGAGCAGGAAGTGGGTGTCCTTCCTGTGACCCAAGGCTCTGAGAGAGCTTCAGGCTGGTGCTGAGTGTGCAGAGGAGAACCTCCCTCTCAGCGCTGTATAGCCTGGCTCTCAGGAAACCTTACTGATAAGGACCAGGTGGGAGTGATACACGCTGTTCCCGATGCTGCAAAGTGCTTAGACCTCCTCACACTAGATGTAAATTCCTCAGCTAACAAAGATTCCTAAATTGAACTTAGCATTCCTGAAAGACTTTAGGAAAAGCCTCCAGAATCTTAGGGTTATTTTAGAACTGAATTTTCAAGATGGACATTCTTTTTGCAAAACCCCAATGCTTTCCGTCATGCTGGCTTCTCTGAGCAACGCCACAGTTTGACTTACCTGCCAGGCTTGCATTTGAAAAGGGTATGGCAGGAGGCAGATTGCATTTGGGTTTAAATACTGGGAGCACATTGGCTGGGTAGGGGGTAAAGACAGAAGTATGCAATTAAAATGAAATCGCCCTTTCCAAAAGTAACCTCACAGTTCTTCAAGAGGTCACTGCAGTGGGTGACACAGAGAGCCTGGAATTTGGTGTCAGAGGTTTGGCAGGAGTCTCGACTCCCTATGCATCCCAGCTACATGGGCTCTGGTTTGTAGAGACGGACATGAGACTATCCTGGATGGCTTCCTTGGGGTGGCTCTTCCTCCATGTGATCTCTTCTTATTATCCTCATGTGTGCCCATGTGGTCACAAGTATACACACATGTGTACACATAGGGCTTTGGAAACCAGCAGCCTGGACTTTGGCTGTGGAGGGATGAGATGGCAGGATGCTCAGGGCCAGCGCTTCCTTATCATCTGGGCCGGTCGGCTTTGGCTTTCCTGAGTGTTTCCCATGCTGCTATTTACCCTTCTTTGCCCCTCCAAATCCTGTCTGCTAAGTATCGGGGCAGGAAAAACACCCATGTGAGTCACCAGTTTACTTCCTCTCTGTATCTGGGATGGAATCAGGAAGCGACTAGGCCATGGTCCCACCCCTGACCTGTCTTTTGTCTGTGCTTCTGGGAGGACAGGCCATTTCTCCCACCATTCCTGTCCCTCCTTTACTCCCTCCTCCGGCCGGTTCCCTTGCTGATGGACCGCTCTCTGAATGTCTCAATCTGTCACTCTGGCGAGCTCCTGCTCCATCTTCCCCATTCCTGTCCAGGCCATTTGATTTGTATTTGCCCACATTAATTTTTTAAAACCAAAGAATCCACAAACACATATGTAACTCTTCCTCCTGCCAGCTAAAGTCCCAGGACACAAAGCAGTTGCCATCTAAATTGTTTTTCTCCTAGAAAGGGATGAATGCCCCTGCCCCAGACTAATCAGAGGAAAGCCAACAAACTTAGACCCACTTTCACTTTAGGGATTTAGAGGAGGTGTGTTTGAAATCTGAACCCCGGTAAACGGGCAGACTGATTCAGTTTCCTGCGGCAATGATGCATCCCTCACCACTTATCAGAGGACCTCACTCCTCAAAAGCAGATTTGAGTCTGGACACATTCGCTCCGGGGAAGGAGGGTCATGGAAACATGGTCTCTTGACAGACTGCTGTGATTATTTCTTTATTAAACGTGAGGAGATTTTGTTTAATCAAATTGGAAAACAGAATAAAATAAGTTATCAAGAAAGCCACTAGGCAGCTACAGGATTAGGTTCATTGTTCAATCAAGATTATAAAGATTCCTACTGGGCAGATTTTACATTCTTGCATTCCTTTAAACTATGGATATTGCTACACAGAAACAAATAGTTTTCTGTCTTATACCTTTCAAATGATTACTTTTGAATTTTGCTTTGGAATTAAAAAAGCTGAGACTTGGCCGGGCGTGGTGGCGCACGCCTTTAATCCCAGCACTTGGGAGGCAGAGGCAGGCGGATCTTTGTGAGTTCGAGGCCAGCCTGGGCTACCAAGTGAGCTCCAGAAAAAGGCGCAAAGCTACACAGAGAAACCCTGTCTCGAAAAAACCAAAAAAAAAAAAAAAAAAAAAAAAAAAAAAGCTGAGACTTCAGGAGAAAAGAACAAGAAAATATGAATGGCAAACCCCCTAACTATGCTGAGCTCATTTTCCTCCCTTCTTTTTCCTTATCTTATTACTTATTCCACTATTGCTATCATGTTTGGTGTTATTAATACATTTTTTAAAAAGATTTATTTATTATGTATACAGCATGTATGCCTGCAGGCCAGAAGAGGGCACCAGATCTCATTACAGATGGTTGTGAGCCACCATGTGGGTGCTGGGAATTGAACTCAGGACCTCTGGAAGAGCAGCCAGTGCTCTTAACCTCTGAGCCATCTCTCCAGCCCCAGTTATTAATACATTTTTGTCATTTGTCTGCCTGGGTGAGTGATAGACAATGGAACATCCTGAAGGGTAGGAAAATTGAGTCTTTTCACATGAGCAGTGAGTAGATGCTGTGGAAGATAGGTTCTAGAAAGAGGGTATGGTGGTTTGAGTATGAATGGCCCCCATAAACTCATATTTGAATGGAGTGGCACTATTAGGAGGTGTGGCCTTGTTGGAGGAAGTGTGTCACTGGGAGTGGGCTTTGAAGTTTCAAATGCTCAAGCCAGGCTCAGTGTCTCTCTCTTCTTGCTGCCTACAGATCCAGATGTAGAACTCTCAGCTACCTCTCCAGTACCATGTATGCCTGGGTGCTACCATGCTTCCCATCACAACAATAATGGACTAAACCTCTAAACCTGTAAGCCAACCCTGATTAAATGTTTTCCTTTATAAGATTTGCCGCGGTCATCGTGTCTCTTCATAGCAATAGAAACCCTAAAACAAAGGAATTCTTTATAAATGCTGGAGAAGGGGCAACTACAATGAGGAAGAATATTTCCAGGGTCAAGCAAGATGGCTCAGTAGGTGATAGTATTGCTACCAAGCTTGACAACCTGATTTCAACCCTCAGGACCCACATGGTGAGGTCAAGGCCACAGGAAGGAAAACTTTAACACCGCTGCAAGGCCAGGGGTCTAGACCAGAGGTTACAGCAGCATGGTGACTAGAAGTTAACGAAGGGAATGTCCATGAGGAGTGAGAGCAAGAGGGTTACGAATAACTTCTATATTTCTGTAAGTGGAATTATTACATCACACTAATCACTTCAAGTATTAGAAATGAAGGTGTATTTCAGATTTTCAAGTTCACATCAGATATGTTACTATAGATGGAGGTGTAGCTGAGAATTTTGGCTAAGTGTACGTGAGGCCCTGGGCTCCAGCCCTGGAATGGATTAAACAGATGAGTATGACATTCTCCCCAGAGACTTGGGGATGCTCCCCTGACCTGGAAGCTCTGTCCCTGGTGACCTGGCCTGGGGTCCATGGACGACACACTCGGAGGGGCAGCCTCTTTATTCCTG
This sequence comes from Peromyscus leucopus, assembly GCF_004664715.2. Taxonomy (NCBI): domain Eukaryota; kingdom Metazoa; phylum Chordata; class Mammalia; order Rodentia; family Cricetidae; genus Peromyscus; species Peromyscus leucopus. Next base: position 22,144,794 of record NC_051079.1, read on the forward strand.
GCTCTCAACCCTGGCTCCACACATGTCACCTAGAATTCTTTCACAAACAAATGTGCTGGGCTGTGTATGCGGCATAGCGGTGCAAGGCTCTGGGTTCAATCCCTGGCACTACCACAATAAAAAAAAAAAAAAAAGCACCTTTGTCTAGGTCCTATCCTATTAGGATTATTAGCTAAAGCTGCAAGATCCCTGAGAAGCTTACTTTTAAATAGACAACAGGCCTATTTTGGTGTAAGTACATCCCAAGTACTGTCTGCTGGACCCACAGATGCTCACCTGAAATCTCTAGATGTGCTAAGTCAGAGAAGGTTGGAGGTTAATGTGGAATTTGAAGGTAGAATATGATGTTGTCAAGCAGGGTGTGTGTGTGTGTATGTGTGCGTGTGTGCGCGCGCGTGCGTGCGTGCGTGCGTGCGTGGTGTGTGTGTGTGTGTGTGTGTGTGTGTGTGCATGCATGTGCGTGTATGGCCAATGAAAAATCTAGTTGACCCTCTATGCAGGGGAAGGCAGCCTGGGGACCAGCCAACATGGCATATAATCTGATCATACCTCAGGTGAAATAGCTTGACACCTCCGCATTAATCTAATGTCTCGGCATTAAAATGGGGATGGCAGTGCCAGCTTCACGAGGAGTTATGAACAGTTCACACTTCACAAACAACCCTACGATCCACTGGTTCCCCATATCTATAATGCTATGCTGGCACCCGTGGGACCCTCAGTAGGTCTGCTCCACCAAGGCTCCTGGCCAAGTCTTTATATGTTCCTAAGCATGCTCTGCAGCCAAGGCCATCAGCAGCTTGGCCTGCTGTGGTAGGCAGGAAATGAATGAGATTTCCTGGGTCTCAGTCTCCTGTTTCTGAGAACCGTGGCTCTAGGAACAGGCCCAAGACAGCAGCTGCCGAGTGTCTGGCCCAGGCCCAATTTATCAGCACCAACTGCCCAGTGCAGAGTCTCTATATCCCCCTGGCAGCTGCCTGATAAGAGGCTCAGCTACTGTTTCAGGCTTATCAGAGGCAGACCTGGGTGGAGGGGCCACTTCCATCAGCATAAAGAGGAGGGAAAAAGGGCTCTGCAAGGAAATATAAAGCCCTCACACTCACACACAGCCATGGGAGCTGTCTGTCCCTTCAGCTACCCTCTGCACCGGGCTGGTGTGCATGGCCCATCTTACTTTTCACTCCGACATAGATCACTCCAGACCCTTTATGATGAAGTGACAAGATGCCACCTGCATCCCTACTCAAGAAGTAACTGGGGTTCCGAGCTGCTTGGGGTCTGAAGCACAGCACAGGCTGGACACAATAGTCAAGAGGCCAAGCCCTGCAGGTGGAGCCAGCTGGATCTCCTTAACAGTGTGCATGTGTGGGCACGCATGAGTGTGCACGAATATGTATAGTGGGGATACGCATGTGGCACTTGCCATGAAGTCATTTGCCCCTTTATACAAGATCACCTAAAGTACGCTGTGACCCAAGGGAAAGCTAACACAGACTGTGGTCAACCTGTGGGTGACCTACTTTATGGAAAGCATACGGATTTCTGTCTTAGGTCTGCCACTCACTACTGCTTGTGGCTCTGCCACAGTTATTCTCTGCTTCTCCCACGTGGCACCAAATTTACGAGTACCTGTAGGAGTCCGCCTTTCATCCGTACCACAAATCCATGAAGAGTGAATTTAGCTGGCTCACGGGTTTAGGAAGATTTGGTCTTCCCTCAGTTGTCTCATTGCCCTACGCCATGCTGTAGCAACCTGTCGATCTATACAAGAGCACCCCTCCCATGAGGACGTGTTGGATCTCTCTGAGACCCAGTGCGTGGCTCTTCTGCATCCTTCAGCTCTTTCTCAAACATCATCTCCCCTGGTGACGTAGCCCCTGGCCGTACTCTGTACAATGGCACTCCTTGGGTGGGAAGAGGGCTCTGTTGGTAAAGTGCTAGCTTTCCAAGCATGAGGACCAGAGTTGGATCCCTGGAACTCACATGTATAGACAAGTATGGTGGTGTTCCCGTAATCTCAGTGCTCGGGGAGGAAGCAGCAGATCCCTAGGGCTCTCTGGTCAGGTAGCCTAGTCTACTTGGTGAGATCCATGCCAGTGAGAGACTCTGTCCTACCCAACCAACCAAAAACCTAAGGTGGATGGTGCCTGAGGGATGACAACTGAGGTTACCCTGTGACCTCCACATGCACATACATTCACAAATACACATGAACATGCATTCACATGTACGCACGCACGCACGCACGCACGCGCGTGCATCCTTTTTCTCCTCCATTTTCCTCTTCCTTTTGGATTGAATGTTCTCTCTAACCCTTAGCACTATCTGATGTACTGAGCCCTCCACTGTGTGTCTGTCCATTCTTACCAGAACGTCGGCCCTTCTTGAGGACCACTGCTGGTCTGCTCATTGTCACATCCTTGGGGCCTAGAACACAGCTGGTGCTCAATGTGTGACTTCTGGGCCACAGGCTTACTGGTGCTGGTCAAAGAGGCAGAAAGGGAAACTGAGGGCAGACCTGCATAGATTACCTGCTCTTTGTTCCTAAGCCATCCTTCTGCACTTAACTCACTCACTGCAAGGACTGCTCTTAGGTGACTCTAAAATTGTTGATAATCAATCATCTATCTGTCTGTCTGTCTATCTATCTAACATTTATGTATCTACCTATAGAGTGTGTGTGTGTGTGTGTGTGTGTGCGCGCGCGTGTGTGCGTGCAGGTGTACAATGCTATAGAACACATGTGGAAGTCAGAGGAAAACCTGTGGAGTTTGTCCTCTTCTTCTACCATGTGGGTCCCAGGGATTGAACTCAGGTTATCTGGCTTCACTTTACGGTAAGTACCTTTACCAACCGAGTCATCTCATCAGCCCTTACGTGGCTTTATAAGCCACCCATCTTGGGAGCAGGGGAAATGGATCCATGGTAAGAGCGCTCGCTGTGCAAGCATGCAGACCTGAGATTGGCTCCTAGCTTCCATGTCAAGAGCCAAGTGTGGCTACTCCTGTACCCATACCCATGCTGCTGTCCACCACTGTATCTCCAGGCTTAGTGAGAGACCCTGCCTTGAAGGAGTAAAGGCAGAGAGGGGCAGAACAGGTAGCTGTCATGTTCCTAGCCTCCAGGTATGCGCAGGTGCACACACCTGCATACATGCATCCACACATCTCAGATGGACACCTCTAATGTGTGATTCAGGGTGGTACCTGTAGATGAAGTTCTATGACACATGCACAGGCCATCAGTGACTTCCTACCCTCCAATGGCCTCTTGGTCTTATAGTTGGTCTCCATAGTTACTCATCCCTGAAGCTGGCCTCCTTGTTACCTAGCCTTGAAGCTGGCCTTCCTCAGCCCCAAAGTATCATTCCACTCTACCCTTGGTAGTCACATTTCAGACTGCTCTCCTGCCTCCAGGCATGGACCTCATGAATAAACTTGTGACACTGGTCACATAAGTGATGACACACTGTGTCACAGGCATAATTGGCAAGACAAGCCCAGTTCAGGGTCGGGGAGAATCCTGCCTGTGCTTGGAAGCCATCATTTTATAACCGGCATACTCAGGTACACTTGACCTCAGAGTTTCCATCTCCAAGTCGGAGGACGGCTTCCTGAGTGGGCATCCCTTTCAGTAGGAAACGTGAAATGAGCTTGGTGTGGTACCTCCCATGTGGAACGTTTGCCCACATCGGGATGACAGGTACCACTTTGTACACGGGAGAGGGATGTCAGAGGCCAGCTTTAGGGTCAGGGGGAACCTGTCTGACATGTAGTAACCCCCTCCCCAGTTCCTCCTGAACCTGCTCAGGTGAGGTGATGCTTCTCTGAAAGACAGTGGCAGAGCCTAAGGTGCCTGTTTTGGCAGAGGAGGTGATGGGATGGCCAGGAGTATCTATAAAAAGGTGGCCCTTGGCTGGCAGTCCGGGCAGTGGAGGTCAGGGGAAAGCATGAAAGTGTTTTGGGGGACCAGTTAGATGGACATGGCCTGGGCAGCCTTATACTGCTGCTTGTAGCCTGATCTTAACTGCAGAGCTCCTTCCATAGTTACCCACCCTGAAGCTGGTCTCCATAGTTACTCATCCCTAAAGATGGCCTCCTTGTTACCTACTCTTGAAGCTGGCCTCCTTGTTACCTAGCCTTGAAGCTGGCCTCCTTGTTACCCACCCCTGAAGCTGGCCTCCATAGTTACCCATCCCTGAAGCTGGTCTCCTTAGCTACCCATCCCTGAAGCTGGTCTCCTTGGAGAGCTGTAATGGGCTAGGCTGCACCTAGACTTGGAAGCTACAGCCCTCTGTTGGTTTAAGTGAGGGGTTGGCAGGTTTTGTTTTTTTTCTACAGAGCCAGATACTGAACAATTTAGGCTAAGCCAGTGTGTGGGCAAGGGTTCACCTCAGCCATCACAACGAAGCTATGTTCTAATAATACTTTACACAGCCAGGAAGCATGGCTAGGAGGATGTCTCAGGGGTAACGACTTACCTTGCATACACAAGGACCTGAGTTTAACCCTAGAGCCCATGCAAAACTTGTAGTACATGCTTGTGATCCCAGAACCAGGAAGTGGGGTGGGGAGATCCCTGGGGCTCTCTGACCAGCTGGCTTCCAAACTGGTGAAAGGCAGATCAAGGAGGTGCCTTGTTTCAAAGGAGGTGTATGGTATTGTCAAGGATGAAACCCAAGACGTGCACCCTCCCACAGGAATGTGCATGCAAACCTGCCCACACACATACATTAAAAACACAAACAAAAGAAACAAGGCAGTAGTGGCTGGATTTGGGCCCTGGCCCACAGTCTACAGAGTTCTGGTTTCAGGCCCTCATCTCCTTGTCTTTTGCCTGTCATCGTCACATCCATTGAGGGGGGTAGGCCTGGCCGCTCACCTATGTCTTCAACACAGAGTGCTCACACTGCACCTTTAACCCAGGTCTGTGTTACTCAGCGCCTGAGGTGCTACAGCCTGGGGTGCCAAGCGGGAGTTGCTGCCTCAGAAAAGGCTACCACGTACTGCAGGGCAAAGAATTTGTCTGTGGAGAGCTCTTAGAAGAGCCATATTGTGGGTATCACCAGGGCTTCCCAGAGCAAAAGGCAGGGTAGAAGAAACCAGACTTTCTTCAGCCCAGAGAGCCACGCCTCTGTTCCTCTGTTCTTACAGCCTTGGGGACTTGGCGGGTGAGATGTGGCCAAGGATGTTTCCATCAGAGACAGCTATTTATCGAGAGGCACCGCCCGGGCTGGCGCTCAGTGGATAAAGAGCTCGCCACGCAGACCAGGTGACCTGAGTTAGGATCCCCAGAACCCATAGAAAGCCAGACAGAGCAATGCACATGTGTGACCCTGGTGTTCTTAAGGTGAGAGTTGGGATAAAGACAAGAGAATCTGGGGAAACTTGAACATTAGGTAGCCTGCTGTATGCAGAAGGGAAACAACATGGGGGGTGGGGGGGTGGGGAGAAGGAGGCTCCAGCCTGGATACAGAGGGAGTGAAGAATGTTAGCTGTCTCCAAGGAAACACTAAATTCTGATATGAAGGTTCTGGGGTGCTCGTGAGCAGGAAACATGGACTCCCAGGGCATCTGCGTGTTTAAGAATGCCACCAGCCTCACCCGCCTCTGACTGTGGTGTCCTCAAAGATGCGTTTCGCTTCCTTCAGCATTGTCTGTTTTCTCTGTGGGCAGCAAGCATCATTTCACCCAAATGCTTAAAAATAGACTGTTTTCAGCCGGCTCTAAAGGATCTGGGATTCTTAAGTAGGAAATGACCCAAGGGTAATTACCAAAGCCTGACACAAACAAACTACTTAGCTCATGTGAAGGAACTTTTTCTTTCACGCTTGTGAATGAAAACTCTTTTTCTATAACTCCTCATTTCCTGCACATGCGAGGGCTGGTGTTAGGGAGGGGTTCAAAGACAGCCGGGGAGTTGTGCTGAGTTCAGAGGTGTTCTGTGCTCCATGATAGGGCACCATAGAAAGCACCCACCCACCGCACAGGAAGATGGGCATTGCTTCGCGGCTTCTGGAGGCCAGGCCGCTTCTGCACAGTGCAAGGACCTGGCACACCAATCCTCCCTTTCCTGTTTGGCATCCTTCCATCTCATCCTGACTTGAGTAATTCTCCAAGTTACAGCATCAACCAACATGAAACACGGACAGCTGGCTTCTTCAAGCACAAGGGAATTTGTGTGTGTGTGTGTGTGTGTGTGTGTGTGTGTGTGTGTTCATGCACATGTATGTAGGTGTGTGTGTGTTTGTACATGCTAGGGTATGTGTTCAGGTCAGAGGTGAACCTTAGATGTTGTTCCTCAGCTGTTGTTCATCTTATTCTTTGAGACTGGGTCTCTCCCTGGCCTGGGACTCTCTTCTCAAGTCTGTGAGGCTAGCTGGCTAGCAAGCCCTGTGGAACCGCTAGTCTCTGCCTCCCCAGGACGGGGATTACAAACGTATGCCACCATGCCATGCTTTCCTAAGGGTTAAAGTCAGATCCTCCTGCTTGCATAGAAAACACTTTACCTAGTGATCTATCTCCCCAGCCTACACACACCAAGTTTTGATTCAACTAGATAAAACTATATCATGTCAAGAAGAAATTCAATATAACCTAGTATTAGCTAAAGAGCTGGTTGAGACCAGGGTGAGCACACTGCATGGAGCTACTCTTCAAATATCCCAGTTCCTGTTTAGCTATTAATTCAGCCACGAAGAAGACAATAAGCATTTTGATCCCAAAGCTGAATCTGTGACAAAATGCTCTTCAACAGAACTGGATGGTTAGTCTTCCAGTCGTGACATGTACCTGCTGCTGTGTGGCTGGGGATATTAATTATCTTCACTTCTCAGCCTGAAGAACCATGACAGGGTGGCCCACCATAACTCTGCATATTCTGAGTTAGGAATGCACGAGCTAGCTCACCAACATTTGTGGATAAACGTTTACCACCCTAGAATTCTCTAGCCAGCTCCTGTTGCAACTTCCCAGATTTTCTTTAACTTTTAAAATCTATGCATTTTATTTGATTTGTGTGTGTATGTGTGTGTGTGTGTGTGTGTGTGTGTGTGTGTGTGTGTGTGTGTCTGTATGAATGCATGTGCCCATGTGTGCATAGGTACCTGCAGAGGTCAGAAGAGGGCATCAGATATTCTGGAGCTGGAGTTACAGGCTGTTAAGAGCTGCCTGATGTAGGTTCTAGGATCTGAACTCAGACCCTCATGAATGAACATCAAGCGCTCTTAACTACTAATCAATCTCACCAGCCCCACGCTTTTCAAATTTTCTTCATGGTACCAACCTAGGATTATTGAGGTGAGATTAAAAATCTTCATAAACTGGGAAGTGGTGGTGTACACCTTTAATTCCAGCACTTGGGAGGCAGAGGTAAACAGATCTCTGAGTTTGGGGCCAGCCTAGTCTATGAAGTGGGTTCCAGGGCAGCCAGGGCTACACAGAGAAACCCTGTCTTGGAAAAACAAAAACAAACTTTAAAATAAAAATGAATTTCCTTCATGGGATTAATTGGCACAATGACACACTGAGGTCTGGTTAAAGGCGAACAATGAACCACAGTGAGAACATTCTACAAGTTCACATGGTAGAAATCAGTTCTCTAGAAGGCTCCACTGGGATCCAAGCACATGGTATCTTCATGGAAAGCAAAGCATGTAGTGGGTGACTGCTCTGTCTCGGAGAGGCGCAGGGCTACAGGATCGTCTGTCTCAGGATCGAGCCTCCACCAGGGTCCCACGGAGGTGTGGGTTCCCAGTCACCTCACTTCCCACTCAGCGGTCTCACACGGAGAGTCCGTCTTTTGTATTTCTCTCCTTCCACTAAGACTATTTCAGAACTGTGACTGTGGGTGCTGCAAGGATGACTGAGAATAAAAACAACCGCAGTGGAGGTTTGAGGGCAGACCGTCATTTTTGTGAGTGTGACTTGGGGTCGGGGACCTCGGGTGGGAAGACATTTCCTCTGAAACTGCTGGGACACGTGGCCAGGAGAGCAGCTCTGTTAGATGTGCCTGAACGAGGGGAGCCTGGGCCAGCTGTGTGATACAGACCTGGGTTCCCTGGTATTTTTAGAGCCTGACCTCCTAACCAGGCTCCAGTCAACAGCAGCCACGTGGCCTGTGTCTCCTGCAGTCTTCACACAGACAGGACTCACTGGATTAAGGCCTCGTTCACAACCTCGGGAGATGGTTCAGTAAGTAAATTGCTTGCTAAGGAAGTATGAGAACCTGAGTGTGAATCCCCAGCACACACACACACACACATGAAACTCGGTGTGCTAGCGTGTCTACAATCCCAGTGGTCCTACAATGGGGGGACAGGTAGAGACAGGGGAGGCCCTGGAAGCTTGGAGGCTGGCTAGCCTGGCATGCCCTGGGATAAAAAACAAGGGACCTGAACTCTACCAAGGTAGAAGGTGAGGACTGGTCCCTGAGGCTGTCCTCTGCCTCACACATCTGTAGCCCCAGCATGCTCTCTCTCTCTCTCTCTCTCTCTCTCTCTCTCTCTCTCTCTCTCTCTCTCTCACACACACACACACACACACACACACACACACAGCATCACACATAGTGGTTCTGGGGTGGAGGCATTCCAGGAACAAGCAGAGGACGCTCATCTCTCTCGACAGCAGCCCTAGCAGGGAGCTGCCCCTGCTTCTCCCATGGGGGATGGAGGATGGACTCACGGACAGAAACCACACAGCTACAAATTGCCACTGTCTAACTCTCTGCAGACAGCATTGACAGCTGCTGGTCACAGACGGGCGAGCCAAGGTGGGTGAGGGAACAGAGGCACCTGGGGTAGGTTGAAGGAAGCCTACTATTGTTTTGGTATTGTGCTACCTGGCAGGTTGAAATAGAAGAGTTTCAAGTCCTACCTGGGTGACTTGTTGAGACCCTGTCTTGAAATTTAAAAAAGGAACACAGAAGGCTGTGTGTCCAGCACATGCCTAACATGCACAAGATCCCAGTATCATAGAAAAGAAAAGGGCCCAGGAGACAGCCGGCTTGGTAAAGAGCTTGCCACACAAACACGGGGTCCTGGGGTCGATCCCTAGAACCCACATAAAAAGCCGGTTGTAAGCTGGGCAGTGGTGGTGATCGCCTTTGATCCCAGGAGGCAGAGGCAGGTGGATCTCTGTGAGTTCGAGGCTAGCCTGTTCTACAGAGTGAGTTCCAGGGCAGCTGGGGCCACACAGAGAGACCCTGTCACAGGGGAAAACAAAACAAAACAAAACAAAACAAAACAAAAAACAGCGTGGCAGTGTGCATCTGTAATCCCAGCACCAGGATGCAGCAGATAGGGATCTCCGGGGATTTCAGCAAGCTATTCTAGCCACATCCTTGAGTCTAAATTCAATGAGAGCCACTATCTCAAAAAATAAAGTGGAAAGTGAGGAGAACAGATAACATTGACCATTGGCCTACACACACACACACACACACACACACACACACACACGAATACATACACACACATGAATACACAAACACACATACACACACATGCCCCCACACATGAATACATAAACACACACATACACCACAACTCACCCAAGGAAAAGAAAAGGAGATGGAGAAGTAAAGGCTTTCCTTCTGGGGATGCAGGACTGACCTTGGGTCTTACTGGAGCCAAGCAGAAGGTCCCAGCCTGGCAGCTGACCAAGTTCTGGGGAAGAGGAGACACATCTGGCATCCAGGCTGGAGTGCTGGTGATACACAGCGGTGGGGGTGGGGGGTCGTGGCGGGGGGAGATACAGCCTTTTGGGACCCCAGCTGCCACCTTTATAACCTGGAATTAGTAACTTCTCCACAGACGGCATGGTGGTTGAGTGAGGGACTACGTGTGTATCCTTGAGTGGGAAGGTGTGGGCCCTTGCCACGCGCCACTTGGTGTCTTCCCTTGTGTGCCTGGGCTAAGGCCCTGGCCTTGGGCTTTGCCCATCTCTGACTGTGGTGGTTGGAATGGGAATGTCCCCCATTGGCTCGTGTGTTGGAAAACTCTTGGTCCCTCGTTGGTGGCACTGTTTTAGAAGGTTTGGACCCTTGAAAGAATGCCTAAGGTTTATAGGCTAAGTCCCACTAAGGGACAGCCTTGAGGTTTATAGCCCTGCCCTACTTCCTGTTTGTGCTCTGCTTCCTGACTACAGTAACAGTGTGACCAGTCTCCTCCTGCCTCCATGCCTTCCCACTCACGAGGGACTAATTCACCTGAGCGCCAAAATAAAACCTTCCTCCCTCAAGTGACTTCTGGTCACGTGCAGTCACAGCCCCAGGAAAAGTAAAAAGTAACCAACACACTAGACCACACACCCCTAGACCAGTGGATCTCTGCTTGTGGGTCATAAACCTTTTAGGGGCCACACATCAGTCATCTTGCATATCCAATATTTACATTATGATTCACAACAGTAGTAAAATGACAGTTAGTAAGTAGCAATGAAATAATCTTATGGTTGGGGGTCACCGGAACATGAGGAACTACATTAAAGGGTCACAGCACTAGGAAGGCTGAGAAGCACTGGCTTAGATGATCCATCAGGACTCTGCTGGTCCTTTCTGCCCATCTCCCTCTTAACCACCACACAGTTGTCGATTGCACGCCTCCTAAGTATTTTCATGCACTGCCTTCCCTAGAGAGAATCCTCTATGCGGCGTCTTCCATCCAATGACCCACAATTCTTCAGTGAGTATCGTTGCTTCTGGAAGCATGAACCACAATTCTCAAACCTTGAAATGAGGAGTAGCCCAGTTTCGTGCTTTAAGAGGCCGAAGGAGGGGCTGGCGAGATGGGCTGTGTGTGGGAAGGTACTTGTAGCACTAGCCTGATGAGGAAAGTTTAGCTCACTGGAATCCATAAAAAAAAAGACAGATGTGGTGGCTCACATCTGTAACCTCAGCACTCTTCCAGTGAAACCAGAGTGACAGCTGTCCCAGACGGTTGTGGAGCAGGTAGTTCGGAGCACAAAGAGCAGCAGAAACAAGAGTCCACGCCTCACCACAGCTACTGGACAGAACTAACTCTTGACACTGGTCCTCGGATCTCTACATGTTGTTCCCAAACCTCCACACGTGTGCTGTAACATGTTTCTTCTCCATTTGATAGTAACACAAAACCTTCACAAAAGAAGCCCGAAGAGAAAGAGAGAGAGGCAGAGGTACAGAGGTAGGTATGCAGGCAGACAGGCAGGCAGACAGACAGACAGCTAGGTGTGGGATGGCAGCCTAGCCTTTGGACCACAGAGTGCCTATTATTGGGCCCCAAGTCTTTGATCTTAGGGATACTTTCTTTCTGACGAATATTAAATATTATATTTTACAGCTGTTGATAAGTGCACTCTTTGCCTTTAAAGGATCATTTTCTCCCTTCTGACTTTTGAGCTCCTCTAGCGGTACTGTGAATTTTAATCCCTGTGCCCTAGGGGTGGGTGGAGCTGATTGAAGCCCTCCTCCACGCGCTCAGGGTGGTGGGTGAGGAGACAGGAAAAGAGAAGGAGGGGACAGGCAGGGCTGCCGGCAAAGTCCCCTGTCACCTCCATCGTTTCAGTGCCATCACACGCACACACGCACACAAACTGGAGATAAAAATACCTCCCCTGAGGCTGCTCAGGGGTGAAATGAGATAACTTAGGCTGCACACAGGCCGTGTCTCCTCTCCGCTTGGAGTCATGGAGCCAGTCACGGTTAGAGGAGGAGGACGGGTCAGGGGAGGTGCAGAACTGATGAAACAAGAACCCGAGAAGAGATTGTGAAACTCACGGGGAAACGAGGAACACGCACGACTTTCAGTCAGAGCCGACCCTCCTTTCCCCAAAAGAGAGGCTCTAAAGAAACAGAAAGGGAGCTAATTTAGAGGGCATAGCAGCCCCAGAGCCAGGATCCAATGGAGCAAGGGCCTGGGTCTCCTCACAGGACCCCCCAGGAGCCTGGTGACAGGAGGAGGGGAGGAGAGGAGGGAAGGAGAAGAGGGGAGGAGAGGAGGGGAGGAGAGGAGGAAATGGGGGAGGAAAAGGGGGAAAGGAGGTGTCATTTCTCAGGAAGAAGAGGAGGGGGGAAGGGAGAAGGGAGGGAGGGAAGAGGCCTGTCTCTGGAGAGAGGGAGGCCAAAGTCTGGGCCGCAGCTGTGGACTGCTCAGAGGGTAACACAGAGGAGCTGAGAAATGCTGGTTGAGAAGACACTGGAAGGCAGAGGTCCTCCAGGTCAGGAGCAGGGCGGAGCTTTACCGTGCACAGGGTAGGAGGCACCCTAAATGCTAGATGGCGGGTTAAGAGGCAGAGGCAACAGTTGCTCACCGTCTACTGGGGGCCACCGAGGGGCAGGGTGTTGCTCGGGGTTGATGAAAGCCTCCTGAGGAACGACAGTTCCTCCTCACAGAGCTGACTGATAAAAACACGAAGGATCATGCTGGGAGGCTGCCCCCCCTGGCTCAGGGGAAATGCTGTGCCATGGGAGGAGGGGGACACTGGGGGGAAGCCCTTCCTGTCCTGGGCTCTGCAGGACCCAATAGTCTTTACTCTTCCCTCCTCGGGAGGCAAGATTTCAGTCAACTGATGTCCAGAAGAACAGCTGCAAAGCTAGGGTGGCAGGGGGGTGTGAGGGTGTGGGGATGTGGGGAGTGAGGAGGTGCTCATTCAGAACAATCATGAACTTGCACCTGGCATCATTCTGTGTGTGGCTGTGTACAGGTACACACGTGCACACGTGCACATGGAGGCCAAAAATTAGCTTTACGGTCCTCAGGTACCATCTGCTTCGTCTTTTGAGACAGTTTCCCATTGACCTAGAACTATCCAGGAGGCTACACTAGCTGACCAGTGAGCCCCAGGAGAGGCGTGCCCGTCACCACCTCCCTAATGTGAGCCACCATATGTTACTCTTTCTTTCTTTCTTTCCTTCTTTCCTTCTTTCTTTCTTTCTTTCTCTCTCTCTCTCTCTCTCTCTCTCTCTCTCTCTCTCTCTCTCTCTCTCTTTCTATATGAGTTCTGGGGAATCAAACTTATGCCTTTGTGCTTTCAGACCAAGCGTTTTAACTGAGTGTTTTATCACCCAGCCCAGGGACTGTTTTATCTGTCAGGAGATACTTGGTACTCAGAATCTATCCTTTACATTGGGAGCACCGTCATCCCCTTAACTGGATCAAGATTAGCTATAAAACTTTTGGACTCAAAGTAACATGATGATGTGGACCCCTTGTTAATACATGAAGAAAACAGCAATAGAGAAGCAGGAAGTTAGTAGACTGCTCTCTACGTTCAGGTCCTTGTGGTACTGCCAGGGTTACAGAAGGAGGCCCAGCAACTTGCCCAAGGTCATTGCTGGTTCACAACAGATCCAGATTCCAAATCCCACTCACTACTACTGCCAACCTCTTCATCACTAGCACATTGATAAAATCTATTTGGGTTGCGTGGGTTTTTTTTTTTTTTTTTTTAATTGACTGAAGAGGGCTTGAGAAACAGCCCAGTAAGCAAAGAGCATGCATGAGGACCTCAGTGTGACTGCCTCAATCCATATAAAGAAAAGAAAATAGGGCATGGTGTCAGGTAGTTGTGGTTTCACATGCACACACTTATACCTACCTACACGAACATTCAACCCCCTCCTACACGGGCCTCCTCAGTTGCTGAAGAAGAATCTAAACTCGAAGCCTCTAGCTCCGCCAAGCACTACACAAGCCTCTCCAGTGAGAGAGGATCCCCAGCAAGCGAACTCTGCTCTCAGTGGACCCTGAAGTTGCCGACTCGCACCCCCCCCCCACACACACACAGAGGACAGATAGGCGTGACTGCTCTACCAGGTTTGGTGTGGGAAGCCATCCTTCCTTCCCACGGGACAGACGCTAGTTCCCATTTGCTACTGCTGAAATGTGATGATGATTCTCCAGGCCAGAGTTCCAGGTGGAGCTGGGGTCACAGGTCAACAGGAAGAGTGGGCCCCCGGGACCATGCCCAGGGCACAAGGAGCAAGGCATGTGGGAATTTGGGTGATGGCTCTCTGTGAGAGGGGACACCTGGGCAGTGCAAGAGTGATCTGAAATAGGAATTCCTTCTCTTAGCCCCGGAGAGGAATCAGCGGCACAAGAGAAGGAGTGTGTGATTTAATGCAGAGGGAGATAAGCAGAGCTAAGACTACGCAACAGCGTCAGCAAACAGTGTCCGTGAGGGGCTCAGAACAGCTGTGATCCCCAGAACCTATGTAAGAGCCATGAAAGTCAGAAGTAGTGGTGTCGGCATCTGTAAATCATCTAGAGAGATGGAGGCAGAGACAGGAGCATTCCTGGGACCTCTTGGACCAACTAGCATTGCTTAGCAGCTGGTGAACAACAAGACAGATTCTGTCTCAACAAAGGTGGAAAGTGAAGACCAATGTTCCACATTGTCCTCTGACATCCACAGACACACCATGGATGCATGCACGTGTATCACATGTATACACACAGGGAGGAAGGGAGGGAAGGAAGGAGGGAAAGGGAGAGATGGGGGGGAGAGGAAGAGGGAGACGGAGTGGTGACAGAGGTGAGGGTGAGGGATATCAGGGCAAGAGAAAGAGCGAGGGCCTCGAGGTCAGAGGTCAAGGTGACAGCAAGCCCCTTCCCAAGCTTGGGGGCTCCCTGTGGCCTGGAGGCAGCTGTGCACAGGGCTTTCCAGCAGCTGGTGTGAGGCCTTGTCCAATCCCCACCTACCCCCGGATGGAATCCAGAGGCTCGGGCTGGGCTCTAGCCAGCGGGCGGGAAAGGGGCCATTGTCTGTCTCTACCACGGGCTCAAGGGTTGCACAAAAACCATTGTTTGGAAGAATGCACAAAAATTAAAATTTATAAAACTGAGGGCGGTAGCCCGCACTCCCCCAGAAGGTCAGCTGATACAAGGATCTAAAGGAGCCACCAGACCCCAGCTGAGAGGTGGTAGTGGTGGGGAGGACGTAAGAGTGAGATTCAGCTGTTGTGTTCTTAGCACGCCATGCGTTTGGTGTCCTCTCTGCTTGCTTCAACGGCTCATTTATTGACCTTTCAGTGTATGTCAAGTTCTGGCCTGGGACCTATAGGGGTGATGTCTCAAAGACATGCCCGGCCTTTGTTCCTGGAACACTGCCACCTTTGAGCTTCAGCATGGCCTATATAATCCCCACCTGTTTCTGAATGGCTCGCTTAATTCTTTGTGCCAGGCCCTAAGCAGGAGACAGGGGGCCGGGGGAGGGTGTGGGCACAGAGCCACTCAAGAGGTCAGATTCTTGAGAAGGGGCATGCAGGACCCGCGGGGACTGCCAAGGGTCCTCTTTGTAGGTTTGTTTAGTGGATGACTTCCAAGGCTGGGGGATTTTTTTTTTTTTTTTTTTTGAAATGAGATGGACTACATAAACAAGTATATGATAGACAAGCAGATGTGTTCAGGGGAGGGGACCCAGACATCTAGGAGCCAGATACAGGTTGTTAGGAAGGATGAAGCTGGAAAGGCAGACAGCATGGGCAGACACGTGAGGGCCACCGGGAAGGCCGCAAGAAGACCACAGGAAGGGAGAGAGAGCATTAGTAGGTAGTCTTGGGTCATGGTTGGAACACAGGCCTGGAAGGAGCTATGGGATGGCTGGCAGCTGTCACATGGGGCTCTGGTTTGGTTGTTAATCAGATACAGCTCTTGCAGTGAACGGGACACCTTGCCTTGCGCATGCTCACCGGCAACAGGCGTTTTAGTGCGTTGACATCCCCTTGGGCGGACCTCAGCCGTCGGCATCTGACAGCCTCCGTCACCAGCCTGGCTTAGTAGTTAGCATGTTGGAAGCCTGAGCCAGGCAGCCCTCCCTGATCTTCCTGTGTTTCTTTAGCCAAATATCCATTACTTCGAGCATGCTGCGGTGATCCAGGCAAGGTCCATACCAGGGCCTGGCCTAAAAGCACCGATACTATTGTTACACTATCAAAAGCAAGAAATAATAGCCTTGCCACCTGCTGCTGGGAGACTGCCCAGGGCACCCACACCTGCAAGCTGGGTTTGCTTTCTCCTAAACCACCACTGCTAGGCATGGCTCCAGGTCACTTCTGTTCGCCAAGTGGATGCTGTGAAGTCGGTTGTTATTCCCACCAACGGAAGAGAAAGCTGAGGCATGGAGATATTGTGATTCCCCCCTGCCAAAGCCAGTGAACGCCCAGGTCTGACACCACACAAGGACAGATAGACAGATAGATGGATGGACTGGGCTCCGCCAGGCACTTCCCCCAAAAGTAATTGCATGTCTTATCAGTCATAAAACACGCTCAGACTCTCTTGTAATTAGAGAGGCATACTTCGAAGTTAGCATATTTCCCACCCATCAGTTTAGTGAGAGTGAGCAAGGCTGTGTGGGTGATTTGCTGTACTCAGAGATGGTCACGGACCCTAGAACCTGCTGTAGGGCTGGAGAGAGAGTTCAGTCCATAAACTACTTGCTGCACAAGAGAGAACCTGAGTTTGGTCACCAGGACCCACGTAAAAATGCTGGGTATGGTGGCACATATTTGTAACCCCAGCCTTGGGGAAATAGAGATAGGCAGATCCCTGGAGCTCACTGGCAAGTCAGCCTAGCCTACTCTGTGAGTTCCGGGACAGCGAGAGGCCCTGCCTGACACGAAAGGTGGAAAGCACCTGAGAAATGACATCGGAGGCGGTCCATGGGCCTGCATGCCTGCCCGCACAAATAGGTGCATGTGCACACTGGTGAACATGAACAAACACACACACACACACACACACACACACACACACACACACACACACACAGCTGGCATGACCCTCAGGAGGACAGTTTCTGAGAATTTAAGACTATTTTAAACACATAAAATATTTGTCTCATAGATTAAATCTTGGTATAGGGCACATTGGCCAGAGCTCTTACAATCACATGTAGGTAAAATTCCATGTAAAAGATGCCTCCAGCCACGCAGAGATAAACCCACTTGGTTTTCTTAACCTCTCCCTACTCACTGTGGAAGCAGTTACCCACTTTCCCTGCACACACACAGAATGCCTCTTACTCCATAGCCTTCCGCTTCCCAGAGTGTTTTGCAAGCCTCTAAAATACTTGCCCAACTGAGGGTACCCTGGGAAAGGGTCAGCTGCTTACTGTGCCAGCCCCACGAGATTCCCAACGTCCCCAACCTCTAGAGGGATTGCACAAGGGTTGAGATGTAATTTCATTTGGCACTTCTGGCCACCCTCTCTGCCTCTGCCAGCAACAGCAAATTCTATATAAAGCTGCCAAACCTGGCATCTGCACGCTAAGCAGTGACCCCTTGCAGCCAAGGGCAAGGCACTGGGCCGCCCGTGCATAACTTGCTGGTAACAGTGACAATCAGGCCGAGAAGAAGCCCTGAACACTGCTGGGTCCAGGCAGACCCAACACAGGGAAGTTAATTCTCTCCACTCCGACCTCAGGCACCGAGTAGCTACAGCTTCATCATGGAGACAGGATATAGACACATCCTGTCTGAATTAGCAGCAAGAAATAAGGCCCCAGGGGTGTCCCCTAGCAGGGACCCTGCCACAAATCCAATGGAGACCGTAATCTGGAGAAGTATCCGAGCAAAGGCTGTAACCCCATCAGCCCCGGAAGAGAGGTGTTTGCAGCTGTTGGCCAAGCAAGGTCTGAAACTGAGCACACGTGCCCATGCATCCACACAGGAGAACTTGAGTCAGCCACAGACTGAGACCAACACGTGTGAACCCTGAGGTCGATCGACACTCTCTCATAAAGTTCACCTCGGGGTGCTACACATTTGTAAACATCTGGCACACCTCAGCCTCGACTCTCAAGTATTTATACGCATCTCATTCTTACAATCCAATGAGAGCTATTCTATGAAGATTTCTCATTCTGTGGATGCCGAAACCAGAGCCGGGACATCACGGTGATGATCCCAATACAGGCAACATACAGGATAGCATGTACCGGTGACTCGGATTGGCACACAGTCACAGACCACACACCATCGGTATAAAAGGTACCTATCCACGCCACACACAAGACTGGGGCTGGAGAGGCCTCCACCGCCTGCATTTACAGGACTTAACAGGGAAGACCAGGGGTGTAGTTTAGTGGTAGCATGCTTGCCTAGCACGCATGGAAGAGACCCGAGTTCCCTCTTTAGTATGGCATAAGCTCTGTGTTGCCACATGCCTGTAATCATAATACTTTAAGACAGGGGGATCAGAAGTTCAAAGTCATCTTTGACTACATGGCCTGGTCCAATCTACAAACTAGTGTGGGTGACATAAAACCCTGACTCAAAATAAATAAATAAATAAAAATAAAAATAAAAGGGTCTCTGTTATCTCTTATTGTCCTATTGTGTTAGAGAACACCATGCAGGCTTTGAGGAATTCCTTTCTGAGGTAAGGGGTAAAATGGATAAACAGTTGTTGTTCTTTTAAAAACAACACTTGAGACTGCAAAAGCCCGAAAGCAGACCAAAGCAGAGGAGGGCAGGGCAGGGAGAGGCCCATCAATGTTTCCTACATCCGGAGACTCACACTGCTCCTCTCACCAAGAAGTTAGAGCGTTTAAAAAGACAGTCGTTTTTGTTTGTTGTTTCATAATCCCCAGGAGTCAGAGAGAGCAGATCCACAAAGTCTGTGCCTGTCCCAGGGCCACTGGGCCAGAAAGAACTGTTGGAGATTTTTGGAGTTTTCCCGGAGTTGGCCCGGGGTTCCCTGGTGCGAACTTGACCGGACCACGGCAACTTGCCTTGGGGGTGGGGTGGGGGGGTGCTTGGTTACTGAAGGCTCGGCCTCTCCCTTCCTCCCTCGGGTCCCCGACCCTTCCCAAGTCCCACACAAAGAAACAGCGCGCCACCGCGGGGCTGGTGGCCTCTTTGGGCTGGGGGACATCCATGCGGCCAGGGCGCCAGGCCTGCGGCTCCCGGGCTCGGACCCGCGCGCTCGATGCGCCACAGTGCGGCCCGGGTCTGGCGGGGATCCGGGACAGTCCCGGTACTCACCGTGGTGCGCCGGAGGCGGCGGCGGCGTGCTCACGGGGCTGCTCATCGCCACGCGGCGGGGAGACCCGGTGGGCGCACTGCAGCGGCGGGGGTCCCCAGCTCCTGGACCCTGTCTCTCGGTTGTACCTGGGGCTCCCACTCCGCGCGGCCAGAAGGGAGGGGCTCCGCTCCAAGATAGGCACACTTCAACTTTTTTTTTTTTTTTTTCTACAACTTGGCCATGAGGTTTCCACCCATTTTTTTTTTTTTTTTAAACACACACCCGCCCACTTCCGAACGTTTTCTTCTGCGCTCTAACTTTCTGCTCAAGGCTCACAGTTCTCGGTGTTTCTGTTTCCATCTGCCACTATCAGATAGAAACCTTGTGGTTAGACCCCCTCCGCCTCCCCGTGTGAGCGCTGGAAAAAGTCCCACGTGAGACCCAGTGGCCTGGCTGGGTACTGTCCAAATAGGGGCAGACAAGCATTTCAAGCCTGCACAGCTTGGATGCTCTGCAGACAGAACCAATCTAAACATTTTTTTTTTCTTTTTAAAATAATTCCTCTTAATTAACATTGTTGTATATATTTCCAGGGTATGGCACAATATTTCAGGACATACATCCATAGGCTTCGTACTGATGGTGTCAATCAGCATTCCTAACGCTTTACCAATCTTTTACTTCTGGAGGCATCCAGCTCAGGGTGTGTGTGTGTGTGTGTGTGTGTGTGTGTGTGTGTGTGTGTGTAACCATGCTCTGTTTTAGTACCAAGGTTTACTTACCTAACCTTGCTCTGTTTTTCCTCCTGTTGCTGGTCACTAATAACTGCTACTGGACTTTTCTACCAGATAGATAATGCTTGCATTTGACTCTGTGTCTGGCTTAGCTTACTTGACAAAATGCCCTCCACTTCCACCCTATGTCACTGGACAGGGCTGCCAGCTTGTATCATTAAATGATGCTGTCACCTTGCAAGCATGAGGAGGACCCGAGTTCAATTCCACTGTCTTAGTTACTTTTCTTGTTACTGTGATAAAATCAGGTTTATTCTGGTCTGTAATTAGAGGGTACAGTCTATCATTTCAGGGGAGGCACAGCCTCAGGAGCTTGAGACAGCTGGACACATTTTATCTACACTGGAGAAGCAGAAGAGGGGAGAGAGGGGGTGTGTGTGTGCTGATACTCACCTCCCACCAGGCATTCCCAGATGCTAGCCTAAACAATTAAACAGTAAAAGAGCCAGATGCAAGGGCACACACTTAGAATCTCAGCACTGGCCAGGTGGAAGCAGGTCGATTCCTTGAGTTGGCTGGCCGGCTAGCCCAGGTTGCTTCGTGAGTTCCAGGTTACTGAGACATCTTGTCTTAAAAACCAAGGTAGATAGTACCTAAGGAACGGCAGCGGAGGTTGACCTCTGACCTCCACACACGCATGCGCTGAACTGAAGGACCTTCATCTCACGTTTTTCCTTGATTTGTCATCCCACATGTGACATCATTGCATCAGGGTCAGAAGGATGTCTAAGACTTTTGATGTGCTCCGATCTGTTGCTGTAGCTATTCCTGTTTCAATCAAGACAACCAGCGGCGGCCCCCAGATTTAAGCACTAAATTTCACACTGGTGTTAATTAATTCCATCGTGAGAAACAATTGCAGCTGCATTTGTCCCTGTTCCTGTGGCTGTGATAAAACACCCCAATGAGAGCAACTTAAGGAATGAAGGGTTTATTCTGGCTCAAAGTTCAAAGATGCAGCCCATTCCTGAGAAAGCCTGGGGCCCCTGGGTAACTGGGTCGGCAGTCCAGAAGCAGGGAGCCATGGTATTAGTGCTCAGCTCGCTTTCTTTTTTTATGCAAGATTTAGGGTGGATCTTCCACACCACAAACTAACCTAAACTAGGTACCCTATCACAGGCATGCTCAGAAGCCCATCTCCAGATATGGTTTTTCAAGTTGGTGATTAACACTAACTAACATGAGAGCTCATCAATAATATGCAATGCTAGATCCTGACAAAATAAGACTCTTTAAGTGATGGCCTGGAGAGCAGAGGCAGCAGGTAGAGATGATGTTAAATCTTAAATCTTACATCTGGCTAAGGGATAACTTGACTAGGACAGTTGAAGAGAGACATTATTGGAGATGTAAAGATAGACATGTCGGCTTCTCACACAGAGCAAGCTGTTATAGAACAGTATGCAGTAGAGCTGTAGAGTGTCGGGGTGGGAGGTGGAGCTCCACAATGCAGGCCACGGTGGCCAGGCCTGGAGACAGTGCAGGGGGATGTCAGGGCTGTGATTTAGTACCACAGGCTGGATGACTAGAAGACAGATCAAACCCTAGGAGAAAGTCAAAAAAACACTACGTGGGTGAGCTGGGTGATTGTGAGGCAGGACATGCCTGAAAATGTGATGTCTGTACTGCCTTTCCACAAGAAAAAATAAAATGAAAAAGGAAAAGAAGCAAATAGCCAGAAAAGTGTGCAAGGAGCTGGAGGTATTGCTCTGTGGTTGAAACGCTGTGAACTCATGAGTTTGGATCCCAGGACCCACAAAAGAAGTCTGGCACAATCTTGAATGCACCTGTGACACAGCCCGGATCAGGATGTTAGGAGTATAGACCTGAGCAACTGGTGAAAGACAAATGTGAAGAGCCCTTCTTTCGGAACTCCCTCCGTTCCTCCCTCCGTCCCTCCCTCCCTCCCTCCCTCTCTCCCTTCCTTTCTTCCATCTCTCCCTCTCTCCCTTCACCCCTCCCTCCCTCCCTTCCCTCCATCCCTCCCTTCCTTCATTCCACCCCTCCCTCCCTCTCTCTCTCCCTCCCTCCCTCTCTCTCTCCCTCCCTCCCTCTCTCTCCCTCCCTCCCTCCCCCTCCCTTCCTCTCTCTCCCCCTCCCTCCCTCCTCCCTCTGTGTGTGTGTGTGTGCACTCTTGCAGATATGCGTGGGGAGCAGAGGTCAACCCTGAGTGTCTTTTCCAGTCACTTTTGAGACCCGGTTTCTCAGTGAATCTCGCCGACCCTGGAGATGGACGATTTGATTAGACTAAGTGGTTGAGAAGCCCCAGCGCTCCTCTGGTGTTGGATCACCAGCAATGTGGCACTGCACCCTGCTTTTGTGTGGGTGCTGGGTATCAAACCCAGGCCCTCGTGCCTGCTTGGCAAGGAAAGCACCTTACCCACTGATCCATCTACCCAGCCCCAGGAGAGGCTTTCTGAAGGGGATTTCCACTATTGTTATTTTTGGAAGCAGTGGATTGGCTGGGTAGAAATCCTAACTTCAACCCTGTTTTGATTAGTGAGTTCATTAGGGTAATTCCAGCTCAGAGATGTTGCTATAGATACAGCCGAGGCCACTGGGATTTATTAGATAATATCAGACTGTCTCCCAAAATGTATCAGTTTCTGTTGCCATTAGAC
The DNA here is from genome assembly GCF_004664715.2 of Peromyscus leucopus. NCBI lineage: Eukaryota > Metazoa > Chordata > Mammalia > Rodentia > Cricetidae > Peromyscus > Peromyscus leucopus. Next base: position 22,167,155 of record NC_051079.1, read on the forward strand.
GTGCTTGGGGGTTCTCAGTGTTACCTTCCAAATATTTGGTACTTGGGTTCTTTTACATTTCCCGACTGTGTTGGGTGTCGGAGCATCTCACTGTGGTCTTAACTTGGCACCAATTGATACAAGTGAGGTAATACGGCCAATGAGGTGAATGAAGTACTTGAAATCAAAATGGGATGCTGGGCAATTAGACGGACTGGGCAATCTGGGCTTTGGCATTGTGGTGGGTAGTTTAATTGTCAACTTGACAGAACCTAGAATCAAATGGGAAGCAAGTCTCAATGAGCAATTATCTGGATCAGGTGTCTTGTCCACCTGTCTGTAGGGGATTGTCTTGATTACTTTAATTGACACAGGTAGTATCATTCCCTGACTTGGGGACCTGAACTGTGTAAGAGTAGCATAGTCTAGCTTAGTACTGAGCATGCATACATTCACCCTCTCTTTGTTCTTGGATGTAATATGACTAGTTTTTTTTTTTTTTTAATTCCTGCCTTGACTTCCCTACAAAGATGAACTATAACTGTGCTCCAAGTTTGAGTTGATTTTTGTCAGGTTATTTTAATCACAGCCCAGGAATGGAACCAGAACAGGAATGGACTTACGTGGTAATACTGGATTCATTTTTCTCTCTTCTGTACACAGTTTTCTTTTTTGGAATGTATCACATAGCAGATAGCTTGGAAACCGTAGGTACTCAATACGTGGGGGCTGACTGTTATCTTTACTTTTGCTTGGTATTGTTACTCATGAGGGTAAAAAGGCAGAGTTCTAAGGAGCAGCATATGTCGGGCCTGCTGGAGAGTTAACTGCTGGATGAACCCCCATAGTGGTTTGTTATATCATCTAACAAATATGTGCTCTTCCTGCCCTCAGCGTGAGCCCTGCAGTCAGCCAGCCAGCCCTGCCTGAAATCTGCTCTGCTGGGAGGAATGTTAGAGGAGCTCCCTGCACTGCATCCAGCGGAGGCCTGGAATGTTCTTTCTGGGGTGGAGGGGATCTTGGCCTTCTGCTTCAGCCCTCCCCCATGTACAGAGCACACTCAGGTGGTCACTGCTTCCCTAGCACTTTGGAGTGTGGATGGATCTTACCACACTGTTCCGATTTGTGTATAGCTCGGTCAGAACCTGCTGGAAATGACACTCTGAAACATATCATAATTTTATTGTCTACGGCAATAGTAAAAACTAATGACTATGAAGTGGATTTTCTGTTCGGGTAGCAATGGATATGACAGTGGACAGGTGCTCAGGCATGCATCCCTATAGCCACACAGGGCTTGTTTCCTCGGAAGCATGCAACACTTAATACAAAAGGTCTTTCTGCTCTGAAGAGAGAACTTGGTACTTAAAGGACACAGACTGTGTAAAAGTCATCATTTTCTGGCTACTGGCACACTTGAAATGTGAAAAGTAGACTAGACTCTTGGACGATGGAAGCAAGCTGGATGTGAATATAGAAATATTTACAAAACGGTAAACTATAGAGCGCATTCTTAGTACATATAAGGAAAAGGTTTATAGTAGCTATAAAGAATTCCGTTTTTGTTCCTCCCACTCACCCTCCCACTCACCTATTCCTTCATCCATCCAACACTTATCCAACCCGTCATTTACTCAATAGTTATTCATAGATGACCCAGGGGACTCATTGTGGGGACACAGAATGAATAGTATAGAGTTGTGCTTTGAACAAGAACAGAGTCAGCACTGGAGATAACGACTTCTCAGAAAAGAGAGATTATCTTGATTATACTCATTGAAGTGAGAATATCCACCCTAATGTGGGCTGTATGATCCCATGGGTTGGGGCTGTAGAGTGTTTGAAGGAGGGGTATCCACTCTAATGTGGGCTGTATGATCCCATGGGTTGGGGCTGTAGAGTGTTTGAAGGAGGGGTATCCACTCTAATGTGGGCTGTATGATCCCATGGGTTGGGGGCGTAGAATGCATAGCTGACCACCAGCATCCATCTTTCCTGCTTCTGGGTGTTGATACAATGTGACCACTGCCTTCAGGCTGCCATGCCTTCCTTGCCCTGACAGACTGTGTGTGCCCTGGAGTATAAGCCAAAATACGCCTCTCCCTTAGGTTGTTTTTGTTGGTACTTAGTTACAGCAACAACAGAATTAACTAAGCCACCAATCCTCTCAACTGTTAAAAACAGAAAACCCGAAAGCTGTCTCCGCTAATGAGTATCCGAGGCAATAGCAGATTGTCCCCTGTACCTAGTCCTCTTCTGGATTTGCCCCCTACCTTCAGTGCAGTCCACCGTGGATATGTCTATTGTCTCTCTGTCACCGTGAGACTGAATGAGGCAATGCACACAAAATACTAAGAAATATATCTGGCAAAGAATGGAACCTCAGTCATGTTCTCAGTAGTGGCACATCTTCATGTGCTTCTGTGAAGACTTTGGGAAGGCAGTTGAACGTGGAACTGCTAGGGGAAAGGGTGGATAATTGGGAAAGAGCTGAGAGCTATCCGACAACGAGTAATTTTCATGTGGGCTTTTCTAGCACATGGGATTCCCAGTGTGAGGAACCGGGGAGATGGCTCTGTGGGCAAAACAGTCGCTCGGTGGGAGGACTTGTGTTCATAGTCTCGGAAGTCGCACAAAGCCAGATGCAGGAGCAAGTGCACATGCAATCCAGGGGCTTCTGCGGGGAGAAGGACAGCCTTGGGAGACGCCTCAGGAGCTCGTGGGCCAGCTAGCCTGGGGTATGGAACTAGTCTGGAAGGAGGTAGAAAGCGAAGCCCTGTACCTGAGGCTGTCCTCCGACCTCTGTACATGTGCTGAGGTAGGCACATGCCTGCGCACATACAAGCACGCACAGCATATGCACACACCACGTGCATACGCCTATGTAAAGTGTACAAAATGATGGCGTTCAGACCCAGCATTAAGAAAACTGGCTGGACGTTATGGAGAATTATTAAAGCAGGCAATTTTGAGGGGCCCAGTTCTGGAGAAAGAAAGGACAGACGGCGGGGAAAGCTGGCCTTTGGCATCGTTTTTTTTCCGCTGAGGCTTTTGCTTGTGGACAGTCACAGCTGAGGGGCCTGAAAAGAGTTAACAGCATTCTTTTAAGGCTGAAGAGAAAATGGAATTCAGGGCCGGGGGTGAGGGTTCTGGTAAGACTCCAGCCTCTGTGTGTGCTTTCACACCTGTGGTGTGCATTAGTGTGCCATGTGTGTGTGCTTTCACACCTGTGGTGTGCATTAGTGAGTGTGCTGTGTGTGCTTTCACACCTGTGGTGTGCATTAGTGTGCTGTGTGTGTGCTCTCTGACTGGTTAGTGTGCATTAGTGTGCTGTGTGTGTGCTCTCTGACTGGTTAGTGTGCATTAGTGTGCCGTGTGTGCTCTCTGACTGGTTAGTGTGCATTAGTGTGCTGTGTGTGCCCTCTGACTGGTTAGTGTGCAGTAGTGTGCCATGTGTGTGTGCTCTCTGACTGGTTAGTGTGCATTAGTGTGCTGTGTGTGCTCTCTGACTGGTTAGTGTGCATTAGTGTGCTGTGTGTGCCCTCTGACTGGTTAGTGTGCATTAGTGTGCCATGTGTGCTCTCTGACTGGTTAGTGTGCATTAGTGTGCCATGTGTGCTCTCTGGTTAGTGTGCATTAGTGTGCCGTGTGTGCTCTCTGACTGGTTTGTGTGCATTAGTGTGCTGTGTGTGCTGATTGGTTCGTGTGCTGACTTGTTAGTTATTTTTCTCTGTGTAAACGTCTGTGTATGTGTGTGTTTGTTGGTGTCCAGGTCCATATGGCCATGTTTGTGGAGACCAGAGGACAACTTCAGCTGACATTCTTCAGCTTCTGTCCACCTGTGTTTTGAGACAAGGTCTTTCACTGGGTGACTAGCCAGTCCTAGGGATCTGCCTGCCCACCATCCCAGAACTGGCATTACAGATGTGTCCCCCCATGCCTGGTCTTTTAAGATGTATGTTCTGGGGATCAACCTGAGGTCCTTATGTTTGATAGACAAATGCTTTACTGATTAAGGCGTACCCAGCATAAATGCATTGTTGTTAGCTAAAGTATAGTTTTCTTGAAGGTGAATGGTAAGGGAAGGTGAACCACCAACTTGTGTCATGAGGTTCTACAGGTTTTGATGAATACAGTGTCATGTATCTCTGATGACAATAGTCTTACTGCATGGGCCTGCCATTTTTTTTTTATCTGTTCCTCCCTCTTTAGGAGCTGTTAGCAGTCACTTATTTTTCTTCCATTCTTTAACTTTCTGTGTAGCTAGAGTTTTCTTGTGTCCACCCAGCTCCTACAGCCACTCAGACCCAAGCAAACACACAGAGACTTATATTACTTATAAGCTGTATGGCCACGGCAGGCTTCTTGCTAGCTAGATCTTACATCTTTTTTTTTTGGTTTTTTCAAGACAGGGTTTCTTTGTGTAGCTTTGTGCCTTTCCTGGAGCTCACTTGGTAGCCCAGGCTGGCCTTGAACTCACAGAGATCCGCCTGGCTCTGCCTCCCGAGTGCTGGGATTAAAGGCGTGCGCCACCACGCCCGGCTCCTTAGATCTTACATCTTAAATTAACCCATTTCTATAAATCTATACCTTGTCACATGGCTTGTGGCTTACCAGTATCTTTACATCTTACTTCTTTTTTTTTCTTTTTTCTTTTCTTTTTTTTTTTTTTTTTTTTTTGGTTTTTCGAGACAGGGTTTCTCTGTGTAGCTTTGCGCCTTTCCTGGAACTCACTTGGTAGCCCAGGCTGGCCTTGAACTCACAGAGATCTGCCTGGCTCTGCCTCCTGAGTGCTGGGATTAAAGGCGTGCGCCACCACCGCCCGGCTCTACATCTTACTTCTTAATGGCAGCAGCAGCTGGCAGCATCTCCTGACTCAGCCTTCCATTTGCCAGAATTCTCCTCTCTGTTTATCCTACCTATACTATGCTTCCTGCTTGACTACTGGCCAATCAGTGTTTTATTTATCAATCAATCAGAACAACACATTCACAGCATACAGAAAGACAACCCCAGCATTTCTGTGATTGAGATAGAGCTGTAAGGCTAAGGATAATGTGGAACTTTCCACAAAGCCCAGGCTGTCTCCAAATTCCCTATCTTCTTTTTTTTTCCCCAACCTTCCCATGCTAGGGTTACAGTACTGTACCAGCGTGCCTAGATGGCTGATTGCTGAGCATTATGATGATGTCTGAATGTCTGCAAGCTACTTTAGCAAATAATTAAACCCCAGAGAGAATTACGAAAACCTCTGATTCACAAGTAGTTTGGATAGAAATGGTGGGTAATCTCCAGACCTCCTAAGATCAGTATCTGAAATGGGATACATCCTGTGAGATGCTGCTGTGGGATCTGTACTAACCAGGAAGTAGCATAATCTAGCCAAATTTGGGACAACTAGCTGTAGTCTGCAGGAAGTTGGAGAATTACTTGTTTCTGTGTTGAATGTGAATATAAAGAAAACACCCTTTTCATTCTCAATTCCCTTCTCTAACACTCTTCCAAAAATATTTTTGTTTTTAATTTATTTATGTGTTGATGTGTATGTACATGGCTCATGGGGGCCAGAAGAAAGTCTCCTGCAGTGGGAGTTAAAGGTCGTTGTTATGCACCCTGTGGGTACTGGGAACTGAACAGACAGTACTCTTAACCTCTGAGACATCGTTTTATCTATGACACTACTGTGGTGATACATTGTTTGGAGATCAGAGTATAGAGCTAGCCACTAGTTAACCATAGAGGCCAAGAGGTGGTGGCACACACCTTTAATTCAGCACTTGGAAGGAGAAAGCAGGAAGATCAGGAGTTCAAGGGCACCCTGGGCTACATGAGATTGATCCAGTCTAAAAGAGAAACAGAGCCAGGTGGTAGAAGCTCACACATTTAATCCCAGCACTAGGGAGGTGGAGACAGTAATGTAAGGCTGGAGGAGACAGGAGGTCACCCCTTCAGTCTGAGGATTGGTAGAGATAAGAAGTCTCTCTAGTGGCTGGCTCCTTTACTTCTCTGATATTTCAGCATTTACCCCAATATCTGACCTGGGTTTTTATTGTTAAGACCAATTAGAATCCTGGCTGCACTCTACCAAATTTTTGATCTATTTTTCCTTATTCTGAATAGCTTAAAAATTTCTCTTGTTTTTCTGTGATGCCTTCCTTCAGTCTTTGTTTATGTGAGAGATATCCTTTACTCCTTTGCATTTGTAAGATGGTCTCATCAGATAGAAGAGTCACTTCAGCTGGCTTAGCATCTTACCTCTTACCTCACACCCCCTAGATCATTTTATTCCTAGACAGAAACCTATATTATTCTGATCTTTGTTCCTGTCCAGACAAGGTGTTCTCCTGTGATTTCTTTGAAGAATTCGTAACGTGGCAAGAAATCTCATCTATTCTGGAGCCTGAGACAGGGTAACTCTGAGCTGCAAGGGGAGAGTTTAAGGGCAGTTGAAGCCATTTAGCAAAATCTATCTCAAAATAAAAATAAAAAGAGGACTGGGGATGTAGCTTGGTGATGCTGAGTACGTGCTTAGCACATCTGAGATCTCAGATTCAGTTTCAGTAGTTTATCTTGGCTTTAATGTAGTCTGACTATTATAGACCTTTGTCTGTATGTAATGTATCTATCCTTCTTGGTGTTCTCTCTATTTACTAGGCCAATGGCTTGGTGCCAGTCCATATTTTTAAAATTTCTCAGGCATTATTATTTCACATGACCCCTCCATTCTTTTCTGAAGAATGGTTTATCCTTTAGGACTATATTGTGTTTTCATTAATTTCATTCCTTAAATATTTAATTATTTGTTGACAAAGTTTAAATTTTCTTCTTTTCTAACTGCTCATTGCTGGTCACAGAAGGCCAAATTATTCTTGAGTGCGCCCTTGTGGCTTGCAAAGAGCCTTGGTCAATTATTTATTAGATGTGCAAATTCACTATAATTTTGATTCTGTGGTTTTACTACAATTTTCTATATTTTTTTGTTCTTGATTTTTTTAAATAAGTTCATGTGTGTAGATGTGTAGGTGTGTGTGTGTGTGTGTGTGTGTGTTCATTCCACACACCTGTGTATATGCATACATGTGGAGGCCAGAGGACAGTTTAGGTGCTACTCTCAGGAATGCCATCCACCTCCTTTGAGACAGGCTTTCACTGGCTTGGAGACTGTTGACTAGGCTAGCTGGTTAGCAAACTTCAGGGAACCACCTGTCTCCCCTTTCCACTGCTGGGGTTACAGCACCACTGTGCCCGCCTTGTCTGTTCTGGGGAATGAACTTGGGGCCTTGTGCTCCTGATTTAAACATATACTGACTGAGCCATCTCCCCAGCCTTACTAGGGTTTCCTATGTGAGCCATCGTATCTGCAAATGTCTGTAGAGTGTCTTTTAATTTAATTAATTTATTTATTTTACATACCAACCACAGGCCCTTCTCTCACCCCTCCTCCCGCTTCCCCACACCTTCCCTCCCCAGCCACTCATCCCCCTCCTCCAACAGGGTAAGTTCTCCCATGGGGGGCCAGCTAAGCCTGGTACATTCAGTTGAGGCAGAACCAGGCCCCTCCCTGCCCTATCAGGGGCGAGCAAGACGTCTGACCATAGGTAATGGGATCCAGAAAGCCGGCTCATGCACCAGGGATAGATCCTGATCCTACTGCCAGGAACCCAGCCACACAACTATCTCCCGTATTCAGACAGTTTAGTCCAGTCCCATGCAGGTTCCACAGCTGTCAGTCTAAAGTTTGTGAGTTCCTTTGAGCTTGGTTCAGTTGTCTCTGTAGGTTTCCCCATCATGATCTTGATCCCCCTCTTGCTCATACAATCCCTCTCCCCTCTCTTCAGCTGGACTCCTGGAGCTCGGCCTGGTGCATGGCTGTGGATTGCTGCATCTGCAACCATCAGTTACTGGATGAAGGCTCTATGATGACAGGATATTCACCAATCTGATTACCAGGGTAGGCCAGAGATATCTTAATAGAGGGAGACATTATGGGGTTAGGGAGAAACATGGTGCTAGGGAAATTCCCAGGAATCCACAAGGATGACCCCAGATTAGACTACTAGCAATAGTGGTGTTTTATTTTTAATCAAATATTTTTTAAATCATTTCATAATATAACAGGTGAAGATGTTAGTCCATCCAGAGGTTCCCCAGTTGCCTGTTGAAGTTGCTCTACATCATCTGGCCTACTTGCAGGCGTCTGCATATGAAACATTATGGCAAGGTGTCCTGTGAGTGGTACTTTTCAGAGCAGATGTGGGGACAGCAATGAAACTGCTACTAACAGAAGAGATGTCTGTTAGATGTCCTTGATGTCTGCAGTGGCTTGAGGATTTTGGAAATGTCTGCCTTGTCAGCCTATCAGGCTTGTCCCTTGACTGGTTCCATCTGATGTTCCAACCATGTTAAGATGGATACAGCAAGTTTAGCCAGGTGGTAGCTGGCTATTTGGCTGGCTGAAATAGGAAGTATTGACCTGTTGCAGGTTCAAAGCCTTCTTGGGATACAGAACAATTTCAAAGCTACACTGGGAAACTTTGTTGTGACTCTGTTCAAAATGAAAATTGAAAATAGAACTGGGGATCTAGTGCAGTGGTAAAGGGATTGTCTAGCATGTATGGGTATTTACACACACACACACACACACACACACACACACACACACAGACGCGCGCACTCGCGCACACACACACACACACACACACACACACATGCACACGCACACACATGCAGCACATGCATGCCCACACACACATGCAACAGTAGTAATAATAAAAAAGAGACAAGGAGTAGGGGTGTCATGGGAGAGGTGGGAGAGAAGAGAGGAAAAGGAGAAATGATGTAATTATATTTTGGTTAAAATATATTTTAAAACACATCAAAAACCAAGATCTGAGTATTAGGTTAAATCATTCTACTTCCTCCTCTGCAAGCTGGGAAGGATTGCGATGGCGGCGGTGGCGGCGGCGGCGGCGGCGGCGGTACAGATATCCATTTGTAGCTGAGCACTCCTTTATTCTCTACATCGGGTCAGTTGTGAGTTTCTGCACTAAACACCGTTCACTGCATGAAGAAGCTTCCCGGATGAGTCTGAGAGCTGTACTAACCTGTGAGTATAGAGATGCGGATCTGGAGGACAGTCGGACACTGCGCCCACTTAGCAGAACAAGCGCAGTAAGTTCGCCCCTGGGCCCTAGAACATTTATTTCTACAGCTGTGCAGATTGTGAAGCAGTATAAGGAGGAAGGGTTTGTTCTGGGGGATTATTCCATCGTGATGTAGAGGACATGGCCGCAGGAGGCGGGCTGCTCATACTGCAGCTACATTCAGGAAGAGAGAGGCAAATGGGGCCAGGCTCTGAAGCGGCAATGCCAGTCTCCAGTGATTCACTTCCTCCAGTGAGGCTCGACCTCCAGGAGGTTCCACTACCTTCCCAAGCCTCGCCGCCAACTGAGCACCATCACATGAGCCTGTGGAGACATTTCCCATTCACACCACAGAACGGTCTCTGCATCAGTACACATTATTGTGTTAAAACTTAATAGCAAGCTTGAAATTCAGAGTTCACAACTTTGCTCTTTAAGATTTTTTTTATTCTAAATATTCTATCTTTCTATGTAAATTATAGAGTCAGCTTGTCAATGTCTTCAGGACAGTCTACAAAGGTCTTCGTTGAGATTGCACCCAGATCTACATGAATTTCTAGAGCATTGACATCTCAGGATCTGATCTTGTTGTTAAAGTCCATGTCATACCATTCTACTTATTTAGCTCTTATTAATATCCTTCACAAATCTTGTATTTTTTGTTTAGACTTCTTAGTGTTCTTTCACTGAATTCATTTTAAGCACTAAGTTTTTATACAGTCAAAAATAATATAGTTTCAAATTTAATATTTCCATGACAGAACAGAGTTAAATCAGAGAAGCAGTACTGTAACAAGGAGAATAATCTCAAATGTGTGATGAATTATAACAATGAGATGCAATATGGGGTCATTAAGAAGTCTGTCTGGTACATATCTTCAGATATACAGGGCAGGAATGGAAAGAGTCAAGGGCAAACCAGACCCCATACTCACAAAACAGAACTGTATCTGCCTCCTTGAACACATGACAGTGACTAGACTGTCCCCCTCCCCCACAACATCCTGCACATTCACTTGGTGATGCCCGTGACAGGGAAGAGCTATTGCCAACTTGACAGGATCCAGACTCACCTAAGGGACAACCCTCTGGGCATGACTATGATGTGACCACATCTTTCAAGTTCCTGTTGTCTCAATTTCCCCACGATGATGAACTGTGGACTGGAGTTATGAGCTAAAAGAAACCACATCTTCCGTAAGTTGCTCCTGTCAAGATACTTTGTTCCAGCAACAGGGAATGAAACCAGGGTTCTGGATTGAATAAAGAGGGGAAAGTGAGTGTTATCTCTCTCTGATTCTTGATTGTGGAGGCTATGTGACCAGCTCCCTGTTGCCCTGCATTTCCTTCCACAATGGATGGACTGGATTCTTAAACTGTGAGCTAAAATAATTCCTTCCTTCCTTCAGCTGCCTTTTTCAGGTATTTTACCACAGCAGCAAGAAGAACAATTGATTCAAAGCACTAATGCAGCTGCCTTTGGAGTAGGTGAGTGAGGTTGGGAGAGGTCCCGTCATTAGGGGAAGGTCTTAGGTGTGATCGCTGTATCAAAAGAAGAGAAACTAAGTTATACCCTTTTCTGTTATGTCAGGACAACAGGAGACAGCTGCTGTCTGTAAGCCAGGAGAGAGCTCATCAGCAACTGAACATGCTAACTCTCTGACCCGGGATGCCCAGCTGCCAGAACAGAGAAATAATTACAGTCACTTCAGCCACCCAGTTGATAACATTTTGGTATGGCAGCCAGAAATGATTAGAACACACAGTGACCTTTACAGTGTAAGTGACGGTCAGGTCAAGCTGGTTTACCTCACCATGTGACTGCATGCCCACATGGCCTAGGGTTTACAGCAGATGAGAAGACCCTGGGCACGGGCGGGACAAGCTCCAGGCCTGGCTGCTGCTCCCTCCAGAGAGAGCATCATCGAGTCCACAGTAAATGCCAGCTCTAACGACCCCAGGAGATGCTGAGTGCGTAGGCATCACACTTTCACCTTCATCTTCAAAACATACGAAATGCTCTTACGCACTTCCGTGTGTGTGTGTGTGTGTGTGTGTGTGTGTGTGTGTGTGTGTGTTGCACACGTGCATGTTCATGAGTATGCAGGTTCACATGTGTGTATGTACATGTGGAGGCCAGAGGATGAACTTAACTTGTGTTCCTCAGGTGCTGTTCACCCATTTTTGAGACAGAGTCTCTCATTTGCCTGGAAATTGCTGAATAGGCTTGATTGGCGGGCTAATAAATGCCAGGGACACAGCTATTTCTTCTAGGGTTACAAATGCCCACTGCTGTGTCTGGCTTTTCCTTAAAATAAACAAACAAACAAAAAAGCCTGTGGCTTCTGGGGATGGAACTGAGAACCTTGTGCTTGCAGGAGGCTGATCAACTCAGCTATCATACAATATAAAGGCAATACACATTGCGACAGAAAGGTAGAAATATAATTTATGTTTATACATTGATCCCTTATGATGTGTATTTTGTAAATCGGCTTATTTAAATTTTGGTAAATTTTTAGACTTCTTTTTTCTTTAAACTTCCTTTTTAAAAATTAAAGAAAGATTTTTATTTTATTTTTCTCTCATACATTGCATCCAGACCACAGTTTCCCACCCTCCACTCCCCCCAGTTCCTTCCCCCATCTCCCCTCTCCTCCAGATACATTCCTCATCCTCCCCACAAAAAACAAAAACAAAAACAAAAAAAGAGCAGGACTCCCAGGGATATCCACCAAACATGGCCTAACAAGCTACAATAAGACTAGGCATAAACCCTTATATCAGGGCTCATTGAGAAAACCTAGTAGGAGGGAAAGGGTCTCAAATGCAGGCAAAAGAATCAGAGACACCCCCCTCATACACTCCCACACACTCTCACTGTTGGGAGTCCCACAAGAACAACAAGCTACACAATCATAAGGTATATGCAGAGGACCTAGCTCAGACCCATACAGAGTCCGTAATTGCTGCTTCGGTCTCTGTGAGTCCCTAAGAGCTCTACTTAGTTGATTCTGTGGACTGTGTTCTCTAGGTGTCCTTGACCACTCTGGCTCCTACAATCCTTCCTCCCTGTCTTCTGCAGGGTTCTCTTGGCTCCACCTAGTGTTTGACTGTGGGTCTCTTCATCTGTTCCCATTGGTTGTTGGATGAAGCCTCTCTGATGACAATTGGGCTAGGAACCAATCTGAGTTATAACAATATCATTAGGAATCATTTCATTGACTTCCTTCCTTCCTTCCTTCCTTCCTTCCTTCCTTCCTTCCTTCCTTCCTTCCTTCCTTCCTTCCTTCCTTCCTTCTTTCTTTCTTTCTTTCTTTCCTTCTTTCTTTCTTTCTTTCCTTCTTTCAGCTAATCTTGTTTGTTCTATCCTGGGTCTCTAGGCCATCTTGCTCCTGTTCCTGGCAATCCAGGAAGAACCAGGCCTGGGCTGCTTCTGTGGCATGAGCCTCAAGCTGGACTAGTCTTTGGTTGGCCACACCCACAAGTTCTGTGCCCCCATTACTCCAGCACATCTTGTGGGTAGGAAAGATTGTAGGTCAAAGGTTTTGTGGCTGGGTCAATGTCCCAGGAGCCTTGCCTAGTTATAGAAGATGGCCAGTTCTGGCTCCATATGCCCCATTACTAGACTTTTCTAGGGTCATTCTCATAGGTTCCAGGGAGCTCCCACTGTACTAGGTTTATAACTTGCCCCCCCAATTCCAGTTATCTCTCCTAGTACTCTCTCCCTCTGTTCCTTCCACATCCCACATAATCCTTCTTGTTCTTATCTCCACCCACCCCCAGCCCACTAACAAAAATCTATTCTATTTCTTTCTTCCAGGGAGATCCATGCATCCCGCTTTAAGCCCTCCTTGTTACTTAGCCTCTCTGGGTCTGTGGATTGTAGCATAATTATCCTTTACTTAACAGCTAATGGCCATTTATAAGTGAATACATACCATGCTTATCTTTCTGGGTTTGGGTTACCTCACTCAGGATGGCCTTTTGTAGTTCCATCCATTTGCCTGCAGATTTCATGATGTCATTATTTTTAACAGCTGAGTAATACTCCATTGTGTAAATGTACCACATTTTCTTTATCCATTCTTCAGTTGAGGGACATCTATGCTGTTTCCAGTTTCTGGCTATTGTGAATAAAGATGCAATGAATGTGGTTGAGTAAGTGTCCTTATGGTAGGATGGAGTGTCCTTTGGATGTATGCCCAAGAGTGTCATAGCTGGGTTTTGAGGTAGATCACTTGCCAGTTTTCTGAGGAACAGTGATATTTATTTCCATAGTGGCTGTACAAGTTTGCACTCCCACCAGCAGTGGAGGAGTGTTCCCCTTGGTCTACATCCTCTCCAGCATGAGCTGTCACTTGTATTTTTTATCTTAGCCATTCTGACAGGTGTAAGATGGAATCTAAAAGTAGTTTTGATGCATTTACCTAATGTCTAAGGGTGTTGAATATTTCTTTAAATGTTTCTCAGTCATTTGAGATGCTTCTGTCGAAAATTCTTTGTTTAGATCTGTACCCCATTTTTAAATGGGATTATTTGGTTTGTTGATATCTAGTTTCTTGAGTTCTTTATATATTTTGGATATTAGCCCTCTGTCAGATGTGGACTTGGTAAAAATATTTTCCCATGTAGGCTGCTGTTTTGTCCTATTGACAGTGTCCTTTTTTTTTTTTTACAGAAACTTTTCAGTTTCATGAGGTCCCATTTATTGATTGTTAATCTTAGTGCCTGCACTATTAGTGTTCTCTTCAGGAAATTGTTTCCTGTGCTAATGCATTCAAGGTTGTCCTTTACTTTCTCCTCTATCAGGTTCAGTGTATCTGGTTTTATGTTGAGGTCTTTGATCCACTTGGACTTGAGTTTTGTGCAGGGTAATAGATATGGATCTATTTACATTTTTGTACAAGCTGACATAGAGTTAGTCCAGCACCATTTGTTGAAGTTTTCTTTGTTTCCCCATTGTTTATTTCTGGCTTCTTTATAAAAATCTAGGTTGATTCCATTAATCACCAAGTCTGATTTTATGTCAATACTATGTGGTTTTTATTGCTATAGCTCTGTATTAGAGCTTGAAATCAGAGATGGTGATGCATCCAGAAGTTCTTTTATTGAACAGGATTGTTTTAGCTATCCTGAGTTTTGTTTTTCCATTTGAGGTTGACTATTGTCCTTTCAAGGGCTGGTCTGTAAAGAATTGTGTTAGAATTTTGATGGGGATTGCATTGAATCTGTAGATTGCTTTTGGTAACATTGCCATCTTTACTATGTTAATCCTACTGATCCATAAGCATGGGAGATCCTTCCATTTTCTGATATCTTCTTCAATTTCTTTCTTCAAAGACTTGAAGGTTTTATCATACAAGGTTTTCATTTGCTTGGTTAGAGTTACCCAAAGATATTTTATATTATTTGTGGCTATTGTGAAGGGTGTTGTTTCCTTGATTTCTTTCTCAGCCCATTTGTCATTTGTATACAGGAGGGCTACTGATTTTTTTTTTTTAGGTAATCTTGTATCCAGCCACATTACTGAAGGTGTTTATTAGCTGTAGGAGTTCCCTGGTAAAATATTTGTTGCTTACATATACTATCATATCATCTGCAAATAACAATACTTTGACTTCTTCCTTTCCAATTTGTATCCCCTTGATCTCTGTCAGCTGTCTTATTGCTCTGGCTAGAATTTCAGTACAGATATGGGGAGAGTGGATGCCTTGTCTTGTTCCTGATTTTAGTGGAATTGCTTTGAGTTTCTCTCCATTTAATTTGATGTTGGCTATATGTTTGCTATAAATTACCTTTATTATGTTTAGGTATGTCCTTTATATCCCTAATCTCTCAAAGACGTTTATCATTAGGAGATGTTGGATATTGCCAAAGGCCTTTTCAGCATCTAATGAGATGAACAGGTGGGTTTTTCCCTTCAATTTGTTTATATGGTGGATTGCATTGACTGATTTTTGTATGTTGAACCATCCCTACATCTCTGGGATGAAGCTTACTTGATCATGGTAGGTAATCTTTTTGATCTGTTCTTGGATTCAGTTTGCAAGTATTTTATTGAGTATTTTTGCATCTATGTTTACAAGGGAAATTGACCTGTAAATCTCTTTCTCTGTTGATTTTTTGTGTGGTTTGTATATAAGGCTGTGGCCTCATAAAGAGTTTGGCAATGTTCCTTCTGTTCCTATTGTGTGAAACAATTTGAGGAGTATTGGTATTAGCTCTTCTTTGAAAGTCTGATAGAATTTTGCTCTCAAACCATATGTCCCTGGGCTTCTTTTGGTTGGGAGATATTTAATGACTGCTTCTATTTCCTAAGGGGTTATTGGTCTATTTAAATTGTCTATCTGATCTTGGTTTAACTTTGGTAAGTGGTATCTATTGAGAAAGTAATCCTTTTCTTTTAGATTTTCCAATTTTTTGGACTAGGCTTTTAAAGAATAACCTAATTTTTCTTTGGATTTCCTCAGCATTTGATGTTATGTCCCCCTTTTCATTTGTGATTTTGTTAATTTGCATATACTCTCTGCTGTTTAGTTAGTTTTGATAAGGGTTTGTCTATCTTGTTGATTTTTTCCAAGAACCAAATCTTTGTTTATTGATCCCTTGTATTGTTCTCTTTGTTTCTATTTTATTGATTCCAGCCCTCAGTTTGATTATTTCCTGTCTTCTACCCATCTTGGGTGAGCTTTCTTCTTTTTGTTCTAGAGAATTCTGGTATGCTGTAGGCACTCAGTGCTATGAACTTTCCTCTTAGCACCACTTTCATTGTTTCTCATAAGTTTGGGTATGTTGTGCATTAATTTTCCCTGAATTATAGGGAATCTTTAATTTCTTTAATTCTGCCTTGATACAACAGTCATTCAGTAGAGAGCTGTTCAGTTTCCATGAGTTTGTAGACTTTCTGTTGTTGTTGAAATCCAGTTTTAATCTGTGGTGGTCTGATAGGTTGCAGGGGGTTAATTCAGTTTTCTTGTATCTGTTGGGACTTGCTTTGTGACTGAGTATGTGGTCAATTTTGTAGAATGTTCTGTGAGGTGCTGAGAAGAAGGTATATTCTTTTGTGTTTGGATGAAATGTTCTGTAGATGTCTGTTAGGTCCATTTGGTTCATAACAGCTGTTAACTCCAGTATTTCTCTGTTTAGTTTTTGTCTGGATGACCTGTCCATTGGTGAGAGTGGGGTATTGGAATCTCCCACTATCAATCTGGGATGATCGATGTATGATTTAAGCTTTAGTGGTTTTTCCTTTACAAATGTGGGTGCCCTTGTATTTGGGGTATAGATGTTAAGCATTGAAAGATTATCTTGGTGGATCTTTGCTTTGATGAGTATGAAATATCCTTCCCTATCTCTTTCGGTTAATTTTGGTTGGAAGTCCATTTTGCTAGATATTAGGATGACTAAACTAGATTTTTTTCTTATGTCGGTTTAATTGGAAAATCTTTTCCTAACCTATTACTCTGATGTAATATCTGTCTTTGATGTTGAGGTGTGTTTTTTTGTATGCAGCACAAGGATGGATCCTGTTTTCACATTCATTATGTTAGTATGTCTGTCATCTTCATATAGTTCATTTTAAGGGTTTTTGTGTGTTTATGCTTCAGCTGAGTTGGAATATTCAAGGCTTGCTGTAGTAGGATAGCTGGGCTCTGGTGGTGACATAATGTTTTGGCTGTTGTTGATTGTGTCCTTACACTGGTTCTAGGCATCAGGATTTGGGGCAATTATAAGTCTAGGTGCCAATTCTGAGTTTGCCTTTGTTGGATAGGTGTTTCTTTCCTTGGTTTCTGTTTCCTTTCTGGTCTTCTGGCCTGAGTGGCCAGAGTTTGGGGGCTGGAGTTTTGGTGGTCAGTGTGGCCTCTGTTCTAGCAGGATCCTCCACAGGAGTTGAGTATCAGGATAAGGTGATGGGGGAAGGGTAGGGCAATTGGGCTGGGAGGGTGGTGAATAGGGACAGTGCTGGGGCAGACAGCTACCTGCGGTTTTGGTGGCTGTTGTGTCCTCTCATCCAGCAGGATATGGTGACACGGAGGAGAGGGCTGTTTGAGGGTGGGCTGTGCAAACACTGAGAGAGTGGGGTGGTTTGTGAGCAATCAGCCTACTAGGATTTTGGCCACAGGCATGACCTCTGGTGGAGCGGGGGCTTCCACAGAGTTGTGGGTCTGGATATGGTAACAATGGAGGAGAGGCTCTTAGAGGTAGGCTATGTGGACACTGAGGGAATGTTGATTGTCTGGCGCATGGGGGGGGGCTTATATAGAGTTCTGGCGTGGCTTCTGGTAAAGCAGGGGGCTTTGCCTGGAGTTGTAGTCTGAGATATGGTGATGAGGATATGAGTTGGGGCATGCTGGGTAGGCACCAAGGAAATGTTGGCAGGTTGTGGATGGGGTGCTGACCTGGGGTGCCAGCATGGCCTCGGGTGGAGCAGGGGGCTTCCACTTGGGTTGTGGTCCAGGATATGATGAATTTTGGGACTTCTATATTGTGGTGGTTTGAAAGAAAATGGCACCCAAAGTGAGTGGCAGTATTCAGTGGCGTTGTTGGAGTAGGTATAGCCTTGTTAGAGGAAGTATGTCACTGTGGAAGTGGACTTTGAGGTCTTCTATGCTCAAACTACACTCAGTGTCACAGTTTACTTCCTTTTGCTGTGGATCAAGATGTAGGACTCTCAGCTCCTTCTCTAGCACCATGTCTGCCTGTACACTGCCATGTCTTGCCATAATAATAATGGACTAAACCCCTGAACTGTAAGTCAGCTCAATTAAATGTTTTCCTTTTTAAGAGTTGCAATAGAAATCCTAAGACATATGTGCACTGCCATTTTCTCTGTTAATAAACATTTTTAAAAATCATTTTCAATCAGTATGATTGCTTTTTGTTTTCTTCTTGTCATATTAAACAAGTGAAGACATCTAGTGCAATGGGAGTGGAAATGAAGGGCCTTGATATGTTTATTTGTTCCACCTCTACAGAGGCATCATTTGGTTCTTTGCCCTTTAATGTTAGCTATATTTTTATACATTATTTGATCAAGGAAATTATTTTCTATTGTACTTTGCTTATAGTTTGCTTATCATGAGGGCTTATTGAATTTCATCAAATGATTTTTCACTTGTGAAAAAAGCTACATTTATGTAACATAATTTGCTAGTATAAGGTTTCACAATGATTAATTTTTGTATGCTAAGTAAATTTTATGATTATTGCACTCCTAGGATAATTTCACTTCGAACTTGTCATACTGTGCTCTTGGATCTCATTTGTTACTTTGTTCAGAGTTTTACATTCGTGTGTGTGAACGTGATTTTTTTTTACAATCTTTTCTGCAGCTTATGATGGAATAGATTTCAGACATGTGCTTTCGTCCTTTACTTCAGAAAGTGTCTGTGAAAAATCCTTGTCTTTTCTTTAAAAGTTTGATCCAGTTTATTGGTGAAATAATCTATCTAATCTATTGACCTAGCTCTATCTATCTATCTATCTATCCATTCAACTACCTACTATCTATCATCACTATCACTACTCATATTTTATTAAACATCTTAACATAGAAATATTTAAGTGAATTATCTAGGCAAGTTAAGTTCCCTTAATGATTGTCAACATCATTTGATCAGATCTGCTCTTAAATGGTTCAGGACATGGGACAGTACCCACTTTCATTCTTTCAACTTGTAATTTGTGGTTTTCCTTTTTAAGAGGTTGATCAATTTTATAATTTTAACCAATCTTCTTCATATTAAGCCCATTTTTCTCCTGGTTTACTTTTTCGTTTATTGACTTTTGTATTCTCTCTGGTATTTCCTTCCTTTGATTTAATTTGAGTTTAACTTACTGGGAATTTTTTTTTAGTAATTTATATTAAAATAACTTGTATTATTGTTATTTTTATTTTAGAATAAAATCATTTAGAGATATAATTTTCTTTATATATACTGCTTAAATAGTACACTATTAGATATAATATGGGGCCTGGCGGTGGTGGTGCACACCTTTAATCCCAGCACTCTGGAGGCAGAGCCAGGCGGATCTCTGTGAGTTTGAGGCCAGCCTGGATTACAGAGTGAGTTCCAGGACAGGCACCAAAACAACACAGAGAAACCCTGTCTTGAAACAAACAAACAAACAAAAAAAGATATGATCTGTTGTAATGATTAAGTTGAAGGTAGACTTTGATCCCGTTTCTCTAAATTATTTGTTATTATTGCTTATTGCGTAATAATTTTATAGCTATGGTATTTCTATTTGTTATGCTTCTCCTTGTTAGAGAGCTCATTCTATAAGACTCTGATCTTTTGAAACTCCGCATCTGACATAGTTTAATGAGGAGATGTTTCCTGTGCACTGAAAAGGCTGCTGGCCTCTGCCATTGAGAGAGCACTGTGGCAAAGACCAAGGTACTTGCCAAGTGCTACAGCCTTCTCCATGCTCATCAGTGTGTCTGACCATACAGGAAGTTTATTGGGGCAGTAATTGTGTGGTATCTAGGAACTGGTGACACAGCCAGGCAAATACAGTGTTTTCTTCTAATGTCTTCCAAACTCTGCTGTCTGAAAAGGCAGGGTGGAACACATATATTTTATGAGATTATTTAAAAATATAATTAATCAAGAAATATTTCAATGAAGGTGCCCTGAGTGGATAGGTAATGTTCCTCCTAGAAGCCATATGTTATTAAACAAAAGTCCCAGTGCCAGGTGCAGAATACTGCTCCCTATGAGTTGTTCATTAAGGAGGCCTTAGAAGGCTATTGCCACTGCTCTTGGTTGTACATCATAACTTGATGGTGAGACCCTGTTGCTAATGATACCACATGCTTTCATCCAAGACATGGAAAAATGAAGCTGGAGCTGAGCTTACTCCTGCTGGCTTTCATGGGGCTGGTAGGTGTGATGCGGGCTGTTAATAGAGAGGAATCATCAACATTCTTCTCCAGCTGTGAACACTGAGATAACAATCACCTGCCAGGCAAGATGTACCCATTGCTACAATAGTGGCATCAATGTCATGGTGGTAGCCAACTCTTTCTAATTGGCTCTGAGCCATGATCCACATGATGAAACTCTTGTCTGGTACTATAAACTTTATCCAGAGCCAAGAGTGGGACCTACTGACATTGTTTTGCTAAGTGGAGATGGAGTCAACATTGTGTTTAAATGTTCATGTCTGTGTGTAGGTGCATGTGTACATGTGTGTGTGCATGCCTGCAGAGGTTGGTGAAGCTCGGGTACCTTTCCTTACTCATTCTCCATCTTGTTTTTTGAGACAGGGGCCTTTCACTTTTACCAAGTGGGCAAGGATGGTTGACCAGCAAACTCCAAAAATCTGTCTGTTTCTGCCTTCCCAATGATGCTATTATGAATATATCACTGTCTTATTAATTTCTGTAAATTACCAATTTTATAATTTCCATTTCAGTCTTTCTTTTTCTAAAGATTATTTTATATACAACTAAAGCAGGCTGCCCATTCACTATCTCTTGTTTTTATTGTCTAGGACTTGTAGTTTTGTGTGCAAAAATATCAATTTTGGTACACCAAATGTTTTCCATTGATGAACCATAGAGCTAAGTCATCTGTGGTTAGATTTCCCCATTTTTCCAAATACATGAAAGTTGGAAGTTATAATTATCTCACATAAAGCCAGTTGGAGTACCAGATGGCATTTTATTCCCAAACATGTCCTTTTTGGAAACCTTGTTTCCCATTTTCTTTCCCTTGCAAACCGCAGGCCTCCCTCTGCAGTTAGGGGGTATGTGCTGTTCAGACTTACGTGTTGTTCTGGGGTTGACTTTAAACTTTACCTTGAGACTGTCATCTTCCACGGGATTATATTTCAGATTTATAAAAACCTGAGGTTGCTTCAGACACTGGATGATCGAACCTGTGTATATGTCTTCCTGGACAAGCTGATAAACTTCCTTCTGACCCAAGAATGGGGTGTGTTTGTTGAGTCTTAATATAAGGCCACTGCACCCTGTGTGCAATGCCTCCTCACATCTCCACTCTGTTGAGCTGGAGGGATCAAAGGCCTCTTATATTTGGTGCTCATAAAATTCTTAAGCCAAAGCCTTCCAAGGTTGCTATAAACAGAAGCCATAGAAAAATGCAGAATGAAGTATTGGATACCAAATCAAAATTTTCTAAAGGCAAAGAAAACCAAAACAGCAACCACATGCCTTCAAAAGACTAAATGCCAACAAATGCTGAAAACAAGCCAAACAGTCAGAAAATTCAATGTCTTTAAGGAACTGAAAGCAGGCAAAGAGATAAAATACCAAATCAAAGGCCTAAACCAAAATGCTTCCAAAGCAAGCAAACAAAATAGATGCCTCAAGCCAAATAATTTGAAAGCAAACCCAAATCATATTGGTTCCTTAATAACTGGATCAGGAACAAACAAATGGACCACTGACCAAATCAAGGGTGGTCTGAGAAAGCATCAAGAACGCACCACAATCCACTGAGCACACACCAAGAAGCTGGGACTCAATCCATCCAGTCCATACCTTGCTTCCTCCTGGACTCTTCTTGTGAAAAGCAGAACAGTTTCATAGCACTCTTGTATGGTTAGCAATGTTGATGTAAAAACACAGCTCTCAGATCGAAGGGGAGAGGGGATAGTTTATTCTAGAACCAAATATGAGTCACGTGGCCAGAGAACATGGATTTGGGTTACTTCAAATTCCATGTTCCAATATGGAGGCAGTTTCATGGAGTTTTTATAGTAACAGAACAAAGAAAGTCATATATCAAAACAACTGTATTGTTGGCAAACAGCAGAGAAGAGGATTACAGTCAAGTGGAGAAATCTCAACTACAGGCTTCCCTTTGACTGGCGGAGAATACAGTTTTGTTGACTTAATACATTCCAAGAGTTTTTATCCATTAGTTGCAGGATGTTAAGTCCTCTACCAGGGTAGGCAAGGAATTGGTATCGAGGTGGCTCAAGGCAGCCAGAGATTAACTGTAGTTAGGCTGTTGTAGACCTGCAACATCCCAACCACTCCACATCACTGAAGTTCTAACCAGCCTGCCTGCAGACACAGCTTGAATCGGCCTTCACATATGCTTCTTTCCAGGGATTTTGTTCACAGTTGTTTCCTTCCACCACGTGTCTTCTGGGGATGAAACAAGGTCCTCAGGCTTGGAAGCAAGTACTGTAACCCACGGATCCATCTTATTAGCTCTGATCTGTATTGTTTTCAGGTTGAATTGTTCTAGCACCATTTGTAACAACAACAACAATGATAATAATAATAATAAGGCTGTCCAAGGGCTGTGGAGTATCTCAGTGGCAGAGTGCTTCCCTGACGTGGGAGGGGTCCTGGGTTCAATCTCCAGCACTATAAGTATGTAAATAAGCAAATCTTAAAAAAAAAAAAAAAAAAAAAAAAAAAACTAGCTGGGAAGCCGTGGCGCACACCTTTAATCTCAGCACTCGGGAGGCAGAGCCAGGCGGATCTCTGTGAGTTTGAGGCCAGCCTGGTCTACAGAGAGACCCAGGACAGGAACCAAAACTACACAGAGAAACCTTGTCTCGGAAAAACAACAACAACAAAAACAAAAAAACAAAACAAACAAACAAAGAAGAGATATTGCCACCTCCATCACAGGAAACATTCACATCAAGAAAAGGAATGCAGCAAATTGAGTTCATCAGTGTTCTAGAACATACTCACATGTGTCCTGCTCTTTGCAGTCTGCTAGTGTTCTAGAACATAATCACATGTGTCCTGCTCTTTGCAGTCTGCTAGTGTTCTAGAACATACTCACAGGTGTCCTGCTCTTTGGGCCCTGGCATTGTTCCAGAACATACTTATATGTGTCCTGCTCTTTGGAGTTGGCATCTTCTGCTTGCCACCTTCTTCCTATGAGTGGTGTTGTACTTCATTCACTGTGTAAGGCAAATGTGCAATGCTCATGTATGGTTAGACTTCTGTAACTGTATATACTTCCAATGCTGTATTGTCATACATTCTATTTCTACACAGTTTTTTAATAACACGGTGCATTGCTGTGGATATCATTCTATATAAATAAAACACTGATGGCCAGTGACCAGACAGGAAGTATAGGCGGGACAAGGAGAGAGGAGAATTGGGGAAACAGGAAGAAGGGGAGAGAGACACTGTAGCCACCGCCAGGACAAGCAGCATGTAAAGACGCCGGTAAGTCACCAGCCACGTGGCAAGGTATGGATTTATAGAAATGGGTTAATTTAAGATAAAAGAACAGTTAGCAAGAAGCCTGCCATGGCCATACAGTTTATAAGCAATATAAGCGTCTGAGTGATTATTTTATACGTGGATTGTGGTACTGTGGGGCTTGGGGAACCTGGAGAGAAGCCCTCCAGCAACAAATGGCACCCAATGGCTCGAGTTTCCACCTTAAACCTGAGAACATTTAATAACCAATTCTAAACAGAGTCAAAAACAGGTTCCTGCTTCTTGTCTCATACGGACAGCTAGATGCCGCAAAACGTGGGTTTGAACACTGGCGGGTTCCTGGAGTTTGCGTTTGACCGGCAGTATGGCGTTAATGAGGTGTCTGCCAGCGACACATTACGCTGTGTGGCAGATTTAGTCTTTACTAGTATTTAAAAAAAAAAAAAAAGGTTTCTGAACTATACGATGCTTTGATAAAAGCTTAGACCCACTATTTCTGAGACTTGATGACTCCCAGAGCTGGCCATGTTGGGAAGCTGAAGTGGGCGGAGCCAGCAGCCACAGAGCCAGTTCAGTCTTAGAATGGTGCAGTTTAAAGCAATAGGCTCAACTGTAAAGATGGCTACCACACAGAGAATCTGGATTATGTTCTCTTTGTTATTCGTAACTGAAGAAAAACATTTGATTGCAAAAGCTGTTGAGTTATGCCAAAATGTATATTTTAAAGGTACCTTGACTTCAAAATTTGCATTTAAGGATATGTTGCTTTGGAAAAGAAGTTCTGCTTTTGTTACCACAGAAAGCCAGAGGCTGTGGATTTGTTCCAGATTAAGATACATCAGGTTTCACCAACCAAGACCCCCTGAAAGGTCTCTGATGACACCATGGCCCAGATGATCCAACATCCAGAGCGGTTTCAAGGCAACTGGTTCACACAATACAGCCTTACGAACTACCCCATAGGCCTAAAGTTTTCTTTGTGTCCCCATAAGATACAGCGCCCCCCTCCAGCAGGAAGTAGTAAGAGATGCTACGCCCAAATTCCCAAATATACCAAGCTGGCTTTAGAGGTGGAATTGGCTCACTCCCCCCCTAAACCCAGACATATTGCTTAAAAAAAATGGTTAAGAGATTCTTGTGTCCCAAATCAGAAGAGCCCTCTGGTGTGGGACAGAGAAGAAACAATATTTTTATTTAAAACAGGTTGATTATAAATGTGATCTCTTTCTAAAAAAGAAAAGGGGATATGATATAGATATATAGGAGGATATAGAGATGAAAAGAACAAAGGGTAGATTAATGAACCTACTTTTAAAGAACAACTTGTTTAAAATGTTTTACATTGGTATAGATTTTAGTTTATGTTTAAAATGTTTTACATTGGTATAAATTTTAGTTTATTGATACAAACTTAAAGTTAATTTTGTTATACTGTGTATACATATTTCTATTCTTGTTTATGTTTAACTCATTTAAAATTGTAATGGATAATTAAAAATAGATTAATAATTAGTCATCTGTGATAATCATATTTGTAGCCATGTTAGTTAAGTCTTCTAGGTATACATAGATATATTTCAGATAGATAGGTAATTTTCAAACACTTCATAGACCTAGAGAATATGACATTTAAATAACTTAGAATTCTGTTGACGTGAGACACAATTGCTCCTGGCTGCACCAATTGATTCCGAGAGAATGTTGGGCTTCTAAGACATTTCCATTTGGAAGTTTGTCTTTTTGGCACAAAATGGCCTACTGGGCAAAGAACTGCCCTTGCCTTGATGGCTGACAGTACAAATGCAATGCTGTCCTTCCTGGACAAGCGGAACACAAGGAAAGCGACCACTGTACTCTGCCAAGACAGGGTAAGATGGTCTTTCAAAATTCCTGCTTCTGAAAATGGTCTGTCAGATACTCTAGGCCTGTAGCCAATTTGAATACACCAACAATGCTGAGAAACATTAGGTGACTGTCCAGGCTGCCAGCTGTCTTGGTCTATTCTTGCAAGATTCCCGAAAGTTGCTTGCATCCATCTACCATTTCTCAGGTACCATTATGTTCCTTCTCAGGTCTTTGATGTGGTTAAAGACTAGATAGTTGTAATTTCCTCAGTTATGATAAAAGATAAGTTAGATATAAAACTTTAAACTCACAAATATAAGATAGATAGGGCATCTTCTTTAATATTGTAACTGTAATTCTTGCTCGATAATTGTTTTGTTATATGTACTTTTACCATGTTAAAGTTAAAACCTTCCTTTTTAAAAAAAGAAGAAAAGGGGAAGTGCTGTGGATATCATTCTATATAAATAAAACACTGATGGCCAGTGACCAGACAGGAAGTATAGGCGGGACAAAGAGAGAGGAGAATTGGGGAAACAGGAAGAAGGGGAGAGAGACACTGCAGTCACTGCCAGGACAAGTAGCATGTAAAGACGCCAGTAAGCCACCAGCCACGTGGCAAGGTATAGATTTATAGAAATGGGTTAATTTAAGATAAAAGAACAGTTAGCAAGAAGCCTGCCACGGCCATACAGTTTATAAGCAATATAAGCGTCTGAGTGATTATTTTATACGTGGATTGTGGTACTGTGGGGCTTGGGGAACCTGGAGAGAAGCCCTCCAGCAACAGTGCATGTGCTCATTTTGAGCTCAAGTGACGGGGTACTTTTCAAAGGTGTTTTAATAATAAATAAGGTTTCTTCTTTATTTAATTTTCATTTACATTTTTATTTACTAATGTGGTGTGTGTGTGTGTGTGTGTGTGTGTGTGTGTGTGTGTGTGTGTGTGTGTGTATGCATATACATGCCACAGTGTTGGGTGGAGGTTAGAGGATAACCTGTGGAATTTGATTCTCTCTTTCCACCATGTAGGTTGTCCTGGGGGCTAAATTCAGGTCAGGTCACCAGTCTTGGTAGCAGGTGCCTTTACCCCGAGCCATCCCATCATCTCAAGTTTCTTTAAAAACCAAGCAACAACAACAACAAAACACTCTTCACATTCATAATTTCTGAAGGTCTCATTGGGTCATGTTTTCTGTCATGATTTCCCTTCATCCCCCAATCGACTATACTGTGTATTTTTTGGTAGTACAGGAAAGTTGATTATGACTTCCTTTTGCTTTTTTGTGTGTCTTTTAGAATTAATATTTCACCTTTTTTGTAAATACATATATACATATATGATAAATTTTTTAAAGTAAAGTACCTTAGCATTCTTTTTCTTTTAGCACTTTCAGGACCTCGATCTACTGTCAATGGGTGCCCGTTTTTACTAACAAGAAGACATATACCATTACTTTTTTCTTTTAATTTTTTGTAGCATTTTACAATACTACTGTCTTCTAGCTTCTACATTCTTTCTGCTCCACCTCATGATATTTCTTGAGTCTTGGAGTATGTGCATGTTCTATTTGGAGATGAACACTCAACAGACACTCTCTGGACAAACTGGACAAACAGCACTTTGACCAGTTATGAGTCTCTGCATTGACCATTGACCACTACAAAAAGAAGCTTCTCTGATCAAGGCTGAGAACAGCTTTGCACACACACACACACACACACACACACACACACACACACACACACATACATATATATATATATATAATTGCATATTTTATAAAATATATCTTTATGTACAAACATCAATATTTACCAGGTAGTTTGGCAACTGCTTAGCAAACAATAGTAGTAGGCTTCTCCCTATGACCTATGACCTTCTCAGCAATGGTCTTTAGATCAGTTTACTGTACTAGGCATGAACTCTTTCTAATCAGAAAATCATTGGTTACCTCACTGCAGTCATGCCATTATCACACCAGGAGACACCTGTAATTCTTTTCTTTGTTATAGTGGGACTTCATTCCTTGGACGAAATGAGACTTTTCTCCTTTGCTACTGGTTTTATGATTTTCAATTATGATGTACATTGTTGTCCATTCTTTTTGGCTATTCTTTGAACTGCTAGAATTTGTGTATCTATTGTTCACATTCAATTTTCATATTTTAGGCATTTTTTTTCAAATATGTATTTTTTGTTTTCTTCCTCTCCCTCCTTCTGGTGTTCTAATCACTTATAAATTAGTTTGCCTGAAGTTGTTCCTTTTTAACCATTTATTTCCATCATTCTCATTGGTTTCTGGTTTTGAAACATTTTGTATTGTGAGTCTTCTTTTAATCCTGTCACATGATGCAATCCTAACATGGATGTATGCTAACTCTAACATTACATTTTATATCTGAGAGTTCAATTTGGACTTTTGTAGATGTTCAGCATCTCTGTTAAGCAGCCTCACTTTCCTTTCCTTCTCAAACATATGGAAACCAATGTAATAAATGACAATATCCTTACCAACTAATTGTGTTGTCTGCCACTTCTGGGTCTGTTGCTATTGATGAAAAATTTTTCCTTCCATTATTGGTTTTCTCTAATTGTGAGTCTACTTTAAGGGATTATTAATCCTATTAATTAAGGGATATTAATAAAAGGTATTACTTAAGTATTTAATACTACTAATTAAGTCCCCACTAATTAAGGGATAATTAGACTGGAATGGTATCAGTACTCTAACATGCAATGGAAATATAAGGAAAGTATAGATAATCCATCTTTAGGATCCAGAAAGATGACACAGAGGAGCATAATACACTAATTTTCTCTCCTGCAGTAGTTGAGAAATCCCAGAATCGACAATGAGGACTGGGCCAACAGGAATAGTGAAAGCTGCTTTATACATTGTTGAAGTTTAATATGTCTTTCTTAGAGTCTTGGTACCTAGGGGGCCCATTACAGACTTACAAATGCTTGTCTTTGTTAGGATTTCTATTGCTGTGATAAAATACCATGACCAAAAGTAACCTGGAGGAAAGCATTTATTTCAGCTTACATGTCATGATCACAGTCCATCATGAAGAAAAGTCAGAGGAACCTCAAGGCAGGAACTGAAGCAGAAACCACAGAGAAATGTTACTACTGTCTTGCACTTCATGAATGACCAGCCTGCTTTCATATACAACTCAGGACCACCTGCCTAAGTTTATCACCACCCATAGTGGGATGTCCCTCCCATATCAATCAATAATCAAGAAAGTGCCTTCACAGACTTGCCTACAGACCAATCTTATGGAGGCATTTTCTCAACTGACATCCTCTTTCCAGAGAATTCTAGCTTATGTCAAGTTAACAGAAAACTAACCAGGACAGCAGCTCTAACTAGTGTGTCTGCTAAAATGTGACCTGATAAATGCCTTGCTTAAGTCTAACCACTGTGAGAGCCGCTAGCTAGGAAAAGGTGCACACTTTAACTCATTCATGCATTATTACCAGTGTGGGGAAGCACAAAGCAGTTCCTTCCAGAGACAGTGTCCTCTGTTCCCTGTGTGTCCTTGTAATCTTTATGATCTCTGTGGATTAGACAGGTATATGGGTGGAGTGTGGGCAGAGATAGATAGAGGGATAGAAGATAGATAGATAGATAGATAGATAGATAGATAGATAGATATAGATGATGGATGGATAGATGGATAGATAGAGATATAGATAGAAAGATAGAGATATATAATAGATAAATATGATAGATAGATAATATAGATAGATAGGTAGATAGATAGATAGATAGATAGATAGATAGATAGATAGATAGATAGACAGAGAGACAGAGACTGATATCGACATAGCCTTAGTCATCCAATGACGCGGGGAACTGCTCTTGCCCAGAGGAAAAGGACTTCACTGGCTCCCCTCTGCCTACATAATCCACCTGCTGGGCAGGCAGCAAGACCAGGCCTCCTTTGGCAGCCTCATCCCCTGAAATGCCCCAACTCGTATCTTCTGGACATTTTCCTTCTCTAAAATCATTCCAGTCATTGCTGTGGTATTCACTTTTTACCTTTCCCAAAGCAGAAGCATCTCTCTGCTTTCCTCTGTCTTTGCCCTCTTTTCTTTCCACTTTGTGACTTCCTACATGGGGTCCCATTTCGTAGCCTGACAGACGTAGTTTGGAATCTTGACTTTGTTAGTTCACAGATGAACAACATGTGTGTAACGTTTCCTATTCTGGTCTCAGCCTTCCCTCTGTACCACAGGGTAGTCTCATCAGCTTGCAGTCTGGTGACACCACTCAGAACAGGCAGCAGCAGAGAGTCTCTGATACCTGTGGGAGCTTGAAAAAGGGAGGAGTGAGATCATCTAATCTGCTGTGTATTAAATAACCACTGTGGTGGCAGTGCACACGTCTGTCTGCACATAAATGGACACAAGTGTCATCATCATTCAGCGTGGCTGTTAGTCAGTCATGCCATCGTTGAGATGAAAAGAGCAAATGTCTCTTTACAAACTATCTCTCTCCCTTGAATGTCCTTGGCCTGGAGGAGAGAAAATGAACACTTTGCAAAAAAAAGTTAACCTTGGCTGATGACACTTCCTTGCTATTATGAAAGAAGCAGCAATCCACAGAGACATCTGTTTGGTTGAGGGTTTTGGGCTCCAACTGTATTCCTTCAGACTATTGATAAATTCTACCCCCTTCCTCCCCTGAGGTGGGACTTATGTATGGAGTGAGCTTAGTGTGTCCTCATGGTGTGGCTCAGACTGGGCTCTAACTCAGGGCATTCCTCCGATTTAGCTTCTCCAGGGCTAGGATTACAGATCTGAACCACCGTGGCTGGGCTCCTTGGGGATCATGTACTGTTATGTCTGTGCTAGCTGTCTCTTTGGTCATTGAGTTGGCTGTTGGCATTTGCTGTTACTCAGCTGGTTCATGGAACTTTGCATCATGGGATGCTCAGGGTGGGTAGCCACCTATTCCTGGCTCACACTCAGCACACAGAGTGACCTCTTAGTAGCTAATAAACATATTAGTTACTTTTTTCACTGTTATGACACAATCTTTGACAATCACAACTTAAGGAAGGAAGGAAGGAAGGGTTCACATGGCCCCCCAGTTTGAGAGTCCAGCTCATCATGGTGGGAAAGGCAAGGTGCCAGGAGCATGAGGCAGCTGACCACATCCCAGCAGCATTTAGGAAGCAGAGAGCCATGACTGCTGGTGGCCCGTTCACTTTGTCCTTCTTGTTCGGTCCAGGACTCCAGCTCATAGAGTAGTGCCGTGGACATTTAAGGTGAGTCTTCCATCTCAGTTAACTTAACCTATAGACTCTCACAGACATGCCCAGAGGCCTCTATCCTTGGTGACTCTAGACCTTGTCCAGTTGCCAATCAATCATAACCACCACACTTCAGCTTGATAGACCATCACACCATCACCACGCTCACTTACCAGTCTCTGAGGTAATTCTGGTGTGACTGGGGCAAAGAAGTAGAAAATAGGAAGACTCCTTGGAGATCTTTATTTCAAGGTGGGTAAGGGTTAAAGGATATTTGGAACTTAATACCTATTTCTGAAAAGTTTATTGAGAGAAGCCAGCAAAAGCACTCCATTCAGTCAGAGAGGCTCATTCTACCCAATGGAGTCATGTAAAATTTTTATACCTTTTGGAATAAAAGAAACTTGTACATTCCTTTTAATCTGCACTTGAATATCATGTGCCAAAGGGTCTGGTGTTGAGAAATGACATACCTAATAGGTGGATGGATGACATAATTTTCCCAGTTATAAATATGGCAGAAATTACATATTGTTCATTTGGTTTTTAAAACACGGAGTTGTAATCTTTGTGGCTGTTAAGTACATCGTGAGTAACCTGTCATTTCTTAACAAGGATCAGAGGAGATTCCTCTGCCTGATAAAAAGAAGCTGTTCTTCTGGGCCTCACAATTCTCTTGTTTGGGGATCAAGGGGATTTATCTGTGCTCCATTACTCATCGGTGCTTGACAGTGAACAGCAGTAACAATAATAATGATAACAAGTCTTGTCACTGCTGTGCTTAAGAGTTGTGGAGAGGTGTGTGGATAAAGCACACTGAAACCCCACATCCACGCAAGCCCTGTGCCTATGTGGAGAAGGAACTCAGGTGTGTTTGCAGGGGGCCCACGCAGACCACTTGCACTCACACTGAAGCATTTCACAGGAACGTGCTGCGAAGGGAAGCAGGGAACGGTGCCTTGGTGCAGGGCATGCAGCAGGGCTTGCAGCAGGTCACTGGGAACTAAGGTGGGCTCAGGTGACTAAGTGCTTGCCTTGGAGGCATGAGGACCTGAGTCAGTCTCCCAGAACCCACATTTTAAAAGCCGGGAGTGGATTCTTTGTGGACTGTGACTTCTCACTGTAGCCTCAGGCTATAAAGAAGCTGAGGACTTTATGAAACCATGAATGAGGTGAAAAACAGCAGCGGATTCACAGACTCCAGTCACATACATGCCTTTGAAACCCTGGTCTGAGTAAGAAGACAGGCTCCTGCCTTTCACAGCAACCCTCAAGCAAGCAGTGTTCCATCTTCCTACATTTACTGATGTTAATGAAGTCATATACTAGATTTTTTCTTAGTAGGTGTGTGTGTGTGCGGGGACGGTGCAGATACATACCCATCTGCATGAGGAAGCTAGAGGATAACCCTGGGTATCATCCTCAGAAGTGGCCACGTCCTTTGAAACAGGACTTCTCATTGGCAAGGAGCTCACCACTTAGCTAACCAGGGATCCCCAGTAATCTGTCCATCTCTGCCTCCCTAGTGCTGGGATTACAAGCATGTGCTGTGACTCCTGGCTTTTTATGTGGTATCTGGGGATCATAGTCAGATCCTCAATCAAATGTTGTCTCTTCAGTCCATATTATTAATGATTTTTAATTCTATGTCTTATTCTGGAAAGATTAGAAGGCTTCTCCTGTTAGTGAATGACAAAACTTGGATTTTACCTCATTCTGACTAATGCCAACTGTAGTGAAAGACCCTAACACTTCAGGCTTACATCCCTCCCCCCCAAGCCCCAGGAGAATGAGAAACTAAAAAGCTAATTCCAAGGGAAAACTGACTCAGCCATTACTCAACTACCCGTGCCACAATGTAACAATGTAAAGAGATTTCTATTAAGAAATGTGCTCAACTGTGACTGGGATAATTGCAAGTGTTCCAGGAAGGACCACTGTCACCTTTGTGTAACTTTCACTCCCACCCTGATACCTCCCTTGAGGTTTCGGGAAGAATGTGCATGCAGGCGTGACTGTACCCACCCTGTGATCAGGCCATGATCTTGTAAAATTAGCCTCTAGACATAAATCAATCGAAATGAAATTGTTTGGGAATTGTAATCTTATGGCTTTTGTGGGTTTTTTTTCCTTTAAAAGTACCCATGTGGCTGCAGTAAGCGCAACTCTTGCTCTCAGGACCAGAGTGGCCCACCTGTACAGCCGAATCAATAAACCTCTTGCTGTTTGCATCAACTGGACTGGAGTCTGGGTTCTTAGGGTGCCCACCTAAGAAGGTAGTACCCTGGGTCTGGGGTCTATCAGTAGAAGGCCTTGTCTTCAACGCTGTCCTTCTGCCATGAATAATAATGCACAAAATGGTAAAAGAAACAGTCTTATCAGCTCTTTTTTTTTTTTAAAAACTTTTGTTTGATTTAAAAAAAATGATTTTTTAAAGTGTGTGTGTGTGTGTGTGTGTGTGTGTGTGTGTGTGTGTGTGTGTAGGCCAAAGGACCAACAGATTGTTATTCCTCACATGCCATCTACCTTACGCTGTGAGGCAGGGTCTCCCACTAACCTGGAATTCTCCAAGTAGTCTACATTGGCCAATGAGTGTCAGGGCTCAGCTTACCATCACGGGGATTATAAGGGCAAACCACCATTCCTGGGTTTTTATTTTTAGCACAGGTTTTGAGGGTTGAACTCAGGTCCTCACACCTGCAAGGCAAGGTAAGCATTTTACTGAGTCAGAGTTCACCCAAGCTCCTAAATTCTTTTTAAAATAAATCCCCCCCCCCCCGCTTTTTTTTTTTTTTAAAATAGTATCAGCTTGTTTAGGTTGGCCATGAAGAAATGTCAGTCAGTCCAGATAGGATGCTGATGGCAAATCAGAGACGATTCCATTAAATCTAACTTGATGAACCTCTGAATTTATTGCTGTTATTTAAAGGAGGAGGAAGTCATAAGACTAAGAAAGTAAACAAAACTCACACGGTCAGGAAGCTCCTGAAACTTACAAGGTCCACAAGTCCCCTCCTCGAGGTAATAAAATTGTAAACTATGGCTGGGAATAGGATATCCTGCTAGGCCAGCTGCCTGCAAGCTGTGCAGGGAACTCGGGGATGCGGCTTCCATGCATCATCACCCTTGCTGGGGTAAAATGTTGGGTGACACAGCTATCTTCCTGTCATCCATGCTTCTGTAAGTTATTCTTTACCTATTCTTTAAATAACAGCAGTAAAGTCTGAATAATAATGTTTAGTTTTTTTTAATTTTTAAGATTTTATTTACTTTTATGTTCATGGATATTTTGCCTGTATATATGTCTGTGCATCAAATGCATGCAGTGCCCATGGAGGTCAGAAGAGGGCATCAGATCCTCTGGAACTGGAATTTACAGATACCTGTTCACTCTTTGTGTGTTCTGGGTACCAAACCTGGGTCTTCTGGAAGAGCAACCGGCGTTCTTATCCACTGAGCCATCTTTCCAGTGTCAACTTGAAACAATCTACAATCACCTGGGAAGAGAGTCTCACTAACAGGTGTCTAGATAGGATTGGCTCATGGGCATATCTGTGCGAGAGTCTCTTGATTGTGTTAATTGAAATGGGAAAATTCACCCATTCTCAGTGGCACCATTCTCTGCATTTGGGTCCTGGACTGTGTAAATGTAGAGAAGGGGCTTTATCAGAATGACAGAAATAAAGCTAGGGTAGTACATGCGTATAACCTAGACCAGTAGCACAAAAGCTCCCTTCCTGACTCCCTCAATGCTCTCCCCGTTCTTTCCTGCCCCTCTGCTCCTCCCTCTTGCCTGCATAACACTCCGTCTACAAACAATTTTGTATTTTTATTGAATTTAAGATTAAAATATAAAACGTTAGAGTCAGGTCAGTGATAGATCTGTCCTTTTAAGCTCTTTCATCTTTCATCCTTGGGGGACCATTCCCCCTAAACTTGCCTACCACCCTCACCTGTTTGCCTGAATCTTTTGTTAAGTGCTCATGAGGGAGGACAGTGTGATTCCCCCATCCACTAATCTACTTCGGCATCCACTGCTTCCAACTTTCTGATGCCTCTCTCTGAGTAGGGTGGATTCTGACTTGGAAGGTGGTTTTCTTCAGACAGCTGACCAAATCATACTCTTATCATGGATTTGACCAGTTGCTAGTTTCTTTTTGTTTTTTTTTTTGGGGGGGGGGGCGTGGAGTATGTCCACTGTTGTTCTGAGGCAGGATAGAAAGAAAGTGAAATTATGGGGGCATGGGAAGAGAAAGGGGGTTCTCACTCTGAAGTCTGGTTGGGACATGCATTTTACCAGCTGAAAGTCAAGATCGGTACTACAGTTAACATTGGCCTAAGGCTCTTCTCCCTTCCCAGGTATAAACCTGTCATTTCTAGGAACCTCACCAGAAATCTCATGTACAGTAAAAGGACATTTTCTCATGGTCCTTGTGCACATACTGGTTTTCATTTTATCTAACCATATTCTACACAACAGATCTCTGGAGCTGCCGTATTGTCTCAGTTATCAGAGAGGTGGATAGAGATAGAGGAAGGGATAGTCCTTTACAAACCACGGAGCAGTGAAATTCCAAAGCTTCCCAAAACCCTATTGACCATCACCACTAGGACTGGCCGTGAGGCAGCTCTTGGACCTGAGGGCTTAGGTGTAGTCCTCAAGGGAGAATTGTGCCTTGATTGCCATCCTGCCCGAGTGCTGGTTTTTTTGTTAACACTGGCACTTAAGATCTGTGTTTCTAAATGTCTTTGTAATAAATTCCAGTTGTGCTTCATACTGGTGTGGGCAGAAATTCTTTTCTGTGATAAAGTAAAGGACCTGGCCTTACCTCATTGGATGTCCCTGTAGGGTAAGTGAACTCTTTAGGCTGCTGGTGGTAGTTCTAAGCTGTTTCTCCCGATGCATCGATGTGTCTGCATTTGTGCCAGCTCCATGATGTTCTGATTACTATGGCTCTCTAGTAAAGCTTGAGTTGGGAATGGTGATGCCTCCAGCAGTCTCTTTTAATCTTTCAGGATTGTTTTACTTATCCTAGATTTGTGTGTGTGTGTGTGTGTGTGTGTGTGTGTGTGTGTGTGTGTGTGTGTGTGTTTCCATATGAAGCTGAAAATTGCCCTTTCAAGTTCTGTGAAGATTTGTATTGGAACTTGGATGAGGATTGCATTGAATCTGGAGATTGCCTTTGGTAGGATGGGTATTTTATGACTCCTACCAATCCATGAACATGGGAAATCTTTCTATCTTCTGGTATCTTCTTCAATTTCTTTCTTCAGTGTCTTAAAGTTCTTACCATATAGCCTCTCCCTTGCTTGGTTAGAGTTTCTGCAAAATATTTTTTATTTATTTTTTGAGGTGTTGTGACAGGTATTGTTTCCC
Source organism: Peromyscus leucopus (assembly GCF_004664715.2). Taxonomy (NCBI): domain Eukaryota; kingdom Metazoa; phylum Chordata; class Mammalia; order Rodentia; family Cricetidae; genus Peromyscus; species Peromyscus leucopus. Next base: position 22,202,940 of record NC_051079.1, read on the forward strand.
AGATTTCTTTCTCAGTTCAGTTGTCAGTTGTACTTAGGAAAGCTACTTTTTTGTGTTAATTTTGTATCTTCTTACTTGGATGAAAGTGTTTATCAGCTGTAAGAGTTTCCTGGCAGAGTTATTCAGATCACTTATATATGCAATGATATCATCTATAAATAAAGATATTTTGATGTCTTCTCTTCCCATTTGTATCCCCTTGAGCTCATTTAGTTGTCTTATTGCTTTAGCTAAGACTTAAAGTCCTATACTGAATAGTCATGGAGAGAGTGGAAACTCGTGTCTTGCTCTTGGGTTTAGTGGAAATGCTTTGAGTTTCTCTCCACTTAGGTTGATGTACTTAACTTTTATTATGTTGAACTATGTCCCTTGTAGCCACAGTCTCTGCAGGACTTTTATCATGAAGGGATGTTGGATTTTATCAAAGGCCTTTTCTGCATATAATTAGATAACCATGTGGCTTTTGTCTTTCAGTCTGTTAATATGGTGGATTACATTTATCAGTTTATGCAGGTTGAACCATCCCTGTCTTTGGGATGAAGCCAACTTTGGGATGAAGCCAACTTGATCATGGTAGATAATATTTTTGATGTGTTAATGGATTTGGTTTGCAAGTACTTTATTGAGAATTTTTACATCAAAGTTCATAAGTTTGTTGGGCCTTTGTGTGTTTTAAGTATCATAAAATTGTGGCCTTATAAAAATGATTAGGCAATGTTCCTTCTGTTTCTATTTTGTGGCATAATTTGAGGAATATTGGCATTAATTCTTCTTTGAAAGTCTGATAGTATTCTGTGCTTAAATCATCTGGGCTTTTGTCATGTCGGGAAACTTTTTAATTTCTGCTCTGATTTCCCTAGGGCTTAGAGGCTGTTTCAGTTTCTTCTCTGATCTTGACTTAATTTTGGTAGGTCATATATAACAAGAAACTTATTCATTTCATTTAGGTTTTTCAGTTTGGCAAGATTTTAAAGTATGTTTTTATGATTCTCATTTCCTCAATGTCTGTTGTGATGTTTCCCCTTTCATCTCTAATTTTGTTAATTTGGATCTTCTCTCTGTATAATTTGTCTTGGAGTTCATCAGTCTTAATAATTTTCTCAAAGAATCAACTCTTGATTTTATTGATTCATTGTTTTCTATTTATTTCTATTTTATTGATTTCAGCCCTGTGTTTGATTATTTCTTGCCATCTACTCCTTTGGGTGTGGTTTCTTCTTTTTGTTCTAAATCTTTCAGGTATGCTGGCCAGTTGTTAACATGAGATCTCTCCAATTTCTTTTTAATGTAGGCAGTGAGTACTGGGAACTTGCCTCTTAGCACTGCCTTCACTGTCCCTCATAGGTGTGAGGATGTTGTGTTTTCATTTTCATTGAACTCTAAACAGTTTTTCATTTCTTTCTTAATTTCTATCTTGACCCATTTTTTTATTCAGTACATTTCTCACGAGTTTGTAGGCTTCCTGTTATTAATATCCAGCTTTAATCCATGGTAGTTAGATGGGATGCAGGGGGTTATTTCAATTTTCCTGTTTGTTGAGACTTTGTACTGGTTTAACCCCATGTCTGAGCAGTCTTCTCTGGTGGATACCTCACATTTCTGGAGGTCCCACCAAGATCCCTAGAGATAAGACCTCCAGAACCGGGAGTCTCTGGTTCCCTTAAAGTAGGGGAGAGTGTGGTGGCCAAGGGGGCCCTGGGGGTGCACAACCTGAGATGTTTCAGATCCTCAGGACTTCCTTTGATCAGTCACTGCCTAATGCTTCAGAAGGGTCTGCCACATCCACCCCAACAGTAAACACATTAGAAAGTCACCTGGTCTGTCACCTCCAGAGGTAAGTCTGGTTAAGGGGCATTCTGTTTGGACCCATAGGAGAGGTCGGATGCTGCTGCTGCTCCAGTGTCTGGGATCCATGTCAGACATCACTGGATCCCTCTGTCTGTTTAAGTGTATGGATGTGTGGTGGCCACCCCTGGTTGTCTTTACTATGTCCCTGTGTGTGTCTTTTTATGTGTTTCTGTCATTTTTGTTTCCTGGTAATGACCAGTGGCTTTCTCTGGTGTGAGATCCCCCTGGCTTAAGACTTGTGTCCTCTTGTTTGAGATCTGAATCTGTTTGGCTCTACAAGGTCACCCGGAGAAACCAAAACCAAACAAAAACAAAACTAAAAAACACCACAAAAAACCTCCGCCTGTTCCACTCCTGGAGTACTCCCTCATTTTGTCCTTTGACTCCCTCTCACAGTCCTGGGTCATTCTGGCTTGGGCTTAGTCCCTGTGTAGATGCTGGGAGGGGCCAGGCCTCTCATTAAGGACCCCCTGCCATCTAAGCAGAATGCACAGTGAGGGAGAAATAGTTCTCTGAGGTGTGTATTTCTGGTGCTTCTCCACCTGCTCTAAGTAGCCCCAGGGAATAGGGAAAAGAGGAAGTTCCACTTCCTTCTCTTCCATGATTTATGTCTCCTTTCAACCAATGATCTGTACAATTGGAGAACTCAAAACCTGCTATTCTCTGAAAAAAAGTAGAGAAACCACCACTGGGCTTGGATGAGGGATCGCTGCTGGACAGTGCAGCCTGGGTAGAATGGATTTTCCCTTCTGTCCAACACTAACCGAGGAGACTTTAAACATGCAGTGTCTCAGTTAACTTTCTGTTGCCTGTGTAAGATGTAGAACTCTCAGCTACCTCTCCTGCACTATGTCTGCCTGCACACTGCAATGTTCCCCCTATGATGATAATGGACTGAACTTCTGAACTGTAAGTCACCTAATTCGATGTTTTCTTTATAAGAGTTGCTGTGGTCATGGTGTCTCTTCACAGCAACAGAAACCTAACTAAGACACATGGTCCCAAAGTTTAGGTTAAAACCTCTAGCCAATATAGGTAGCCTCTGTTGTACAAAGTTGGGCTTTCTTAAGTGACATTCTTTCACCCAAGACCTGTAACTCTTCACTTTAGCTTTAGGCAGACTCATTAGACAAGGGCAAAAGGCAACTGAATCCTCCACCAAAATATCACAGGAATGATCTCTAGGCCACATATTAATATTCTTCTCCTCTGAAACCTCTTGAGCCATGCTCCCACAGTTCAAATAACTCAGCACCACTGTCTTTATGCTTCTACTAGTATGGCCCATTAAGCAGCACTTAAAGCATTCCACTGCTTTCCTAATTCAAATTCTCAAAGTCCATATTATTCCAAACAATAACATGGCCCAACCTATCACAGCAATACCCCAGTCCCTGATACCAGCTTCTGTCTTAGTTACTAGGGTTTCTATTGCTGTGAAGAGACACCATGACTACTGTAACCCTTATAAAGGAAACCATTTCATTGGGTGACTTACAGTTTAGAGATTCATTATCATCATAGTGGGACATTGCAGTGGGAAGGTGGACATGGTGCTGGAGAGGTAGCTGGAGAGGTACACAGGCAATAGGAAGTGAACTGAGACACTGGGTGTGGCTTGAACATATATAAGACCTCAAAACCTGCCTCCATAATGACATACTTCCTCCAATAAGACCACACCTACTCCAACGAGGCCACACCTCCTAATAGTGCCACTCCCTCTGGGCGCCATTTTCTTTCAAACCACCACACCATGAAAACACCCTGTGACATACCTGTCCAAATGATAGGACCCTGTAGCCGCAGGATGGCTTACCTATCCAAGAGCTGTGGTGGCTCCTGATAATCTAATAGGAAAAAAAAGTTATTTCTGGGTCAAGATCTTATACTTACAGCACCCATGCCTTTGAGGCACTCCTCAGAGGAACACCTGAATGCTGGCTGTCTAATGCCTGTGACCCAGGACCGGGTCTTCTTGTGACTCACCCTTGAGTCCAGTTTAAGAAACTCACCACCATCCATCCTGCTACCCTCTTGCCTGAATATGACTCATGGGTGCTCATTCATGGCTGCCATGAGAAGAAAGATGGAACCAGATAAGTGAGAGAGCTACAGTAGTTACTTGAAGGGAAACAGTTTTGATCCAGAGAGCAGAATTGATCATTCTGACCCAGGCTCTCAGCCAGGGAAAAGGAAAGTGTACCACCATACACACAGACAGTAGTCATGCTTTTACTACGGTGTATGTCCACGGTGTGATCTGTAAAGAAAGAGGGCTTCTCACCACTGGAGAGAAAGGGCATTTAAAGCAAAGAGACAATTCTGGCCCTCATAGAGGTTATTTGCTCTCCTTCCTGCTGATGACATCAAAAGGATGACTCCCCTGAGGCTAACCTGGCTGCTGGCCTGGCAGCCTGACAAATGGCCCTAATATCATAGGACCACTGGGGTCTATTGATACTCGGGTGACATATTCTGACCCAGTGCTGCCTGAGATGCCATGGCAAAGAAGAAATGGACAGCTCAACCCTATAGGTTGATGGAGGACACCAGAGAGAAAGATCATTCTCCCAGCAACAATTGGCAGGATTCTGATAACTGATCTCCACCAGACTGGTCATCTGGGATTCACAAAGCTTTCTGAGTTGCTCAGACCAAGGTATTTTATATCTAGACTGGGCAGCCTAGTGTGGGATGTCTCAGCCAGATGCCAGATTTGTGCTCAGGTAATCTAAAACAGAGATCCCTTACCTAGAAACAGGTCTGAATGATGGGCTAACATCCTGGTAGACTCTGGGAAACCAATTTCACCAAGATCTGGTAAGCCCCGGGAGGATAAAAGTACTTGCTAGTTTTTATAGCTACCTTTTCCAGGCAGATAGAAGTGTTTCCTACCCAGTTTCAGAACTGCTCAAGTAGTAACTTAAAAACTCCTCCAGGAACTGGTCCCCTGATTTGGCTTCCCCTAGTTGTCTGGCTTTCATAGCTCAAACCTCTCAATTACCCGCAAAAGCCTTAGGGAGAGATTGGAAACTTCATCGTGCATGTAAGACCTCAGAGTTCTGGACAGATAGGTGTGAAGAATAAACAGGATGCTAAAGGAAACTCTAACAAAACTCTCATTAGAGTCCAGTGAGGGGTGGAAGGACTTCCTTATTTGCTTTGCTCCAGGCCCGATGCCCCCGACACAGGGAGGGATATCCCCCCTGTGAGATTATGTTTGAAATGCTCCCGACTGCTTTCCAGGCTAAGAGACCAGCAGTGGGCAGAACTCTCTAACCATTCCTTCCTCAAGTCACTACTTCACTTAAGTTCTCCATAAAGGCCAGTCGTTGGACTATTTGAAAGACCCAGCTACCCACTGAGTCCACCAACAGTTTCCCCATGTTCAAGTCCAGGGATACTATTTGGGTCAAGCAGGTAGCCAAGAGGGCACTGGAACCAACTTGGAGAGGACCTTACACAATGATTCTTTCCGTTCCAGAGGCTGTGGAGGTGTCTGGCATTATGATTCATCGTACCCAAGTCAAGAAAGCAGAAGCCATGGATGCTGCCAAATGGACTGTCTCCCGGACTGTGGACCCACTAAATATGATTTCCTCAGGTCCCTGTGACCTTCCACTTTCTGTGCTTCTATCTCCTCCTGAGTATTATGTTTGGCATGAATATAGGGTTATGGTTCAACTCTCATCGCCCTCAGGCCTGGACCTGGAAACTGAGGAAGACAGACACAGGGAAGGTATTACTAGTGTGACTACAGACCAGCAACCCATATTCATCTTGACCTTTGCTCATCGATGTCCACTTTAAATATCTGGTTGTATTAGAAAAAGGAAAGATACAGGAGTTTCTCTTTTGAGATATAACTAACCATTTCCAGCCATAAATCAGTCATGATTTCTGGTTCTGCTTGGTCCCCCATTCCCTGTACTATATAGAGATGGAAACTAACCCGATTGTCAGCAATTGACTGACAAAACTCTTTGTGACTGGGGGTAGTCAAAATTAACATTAGAGACTTACAAGGGGCTGGAACTTGTCTAATATCCCAAACCTTTAACCTGGGCATTTCCCCCTTATTCTGATGCCTGCTTTTCTGCTTTCTGGGTTAATTCATCTGGGTAACATCAATATTACCAAGCCCCTGAGACTACTTGGTAGGCATGTACTAATGGTTTAAATAAATATGATTGTGATTTCTCTGATGTTTTATATAATATGTACCCCGGACTAAAAATTGCAACAAACTAAGCAGATAGGTTGATCAGGACCTAGAGGTATTAAATGTTTCCATTTCTGAATTAAAACAACAGTTAGATTCCCTTACAAAAATGGTCATCAAAATCAGAGAGGCTTAGACATCTCATGAGATATGGAGGACTAAGTATGGCTTTGGAAAAAAAAAACCTATTGTTTCTGTGCTAATTGATCAGGAATGATTAGAAAATATCTCGCCATGGTTAGGGAAAACCTCAAAAAGAGAATGAGACAGAGACATAAATAAGATGATTGGTACCAGTCTCTGTTCTCTTGGTCCCCCTGGCTAACTACTCTGCTATCAGCATTGACTGGGCCTTTAATTCTCATTCTGATTGGCTTAACAGCAGGCCCCTGCATCTTAAACTATATGGTCAGTTATATGTCAATTCAGTAAAATTAATGGTCCTTAGGACCAACTATACCTCTACAGAGCAGGATGAGTCCACGATTTGACACATTCACTAAGACCAATGGGAAATGTAACAGGGCCCCAGACCTTAGCAGGCCCTGAGGCCCAGGCACAACGGACTCCATGATGGAAGTACTGTTCAGGCCATGAAACTCAGCACGTAGACAACACCACCTGCCAAAAACAAAGATAAAGACCTAATCCATTGAAGTCCATAGTTCCAGGAAAGTCTCTAATTATACTAATCTTACCTTTTGGCTTCTGTAGTTCTGCTTCTGGCTAACTTTTCTTGTTAGCTGAAGTATGTCAACCCAGGATATGTTTGTGTGTGTGTGTGTGTGTGTGTGGTTAAAAGCTTACCCTGAGAAAGGCTTGGGGCAACACTGGAATCCCAAATACCTAGTGTCGTCACCAGCTAGCTAATAGAGTTTCTATTGGCTTAAACCCATGTCTGAGCAATCTTCTCTGATGGATACCCCACCTCAGAGGGAACTGTCTACAGCTTCCAAGTTCTCATACTGTTTGAGTCTATGACTTCACATGGACAGTTGCCTCAGCTTGAAATATTTCCCGGTACCATTCCTTTGCTTTTTTAGACACTGGTGAGTCACTGACTCCATGCTGTCTCCACGCTTCTCTTGACCTACCTTTCAGACTCATTGGAGTTGGTCCTCTTGGTTTGTGCAGTTCTTGGCACCTGTCCCTGCTCCAACTGTTACTCTGATAAGGCTGCTTTCATGTCCCATGTTCTAACTCATTGAAATGTTCATTGTGGAATCATCTTAAGTGTTTTAAACAGATTCGGTCTTGATATACAGCAGTACACGCAGGCTTTCTAAGAAGCACATGTTTCCATTCACCTTGCTTGCAAATCCTATCAAGCAAATCCCTACAAATTACCTCTGGGCTTCACAGTCCTACAGTCACATTTGAATGTAATCCACTCAATACTTCTCATTCATCAAACATAATTATACACTTTGTTGGAATAGCCTAATGTTAAGCACTGAGAAACAGAAGTCATTTCATCCAACCAAAAGGCTATAAGCCTGTTTGCAGTGACAAGTATTTAAATGATAAGAAAAGTAGGCTTTTTATTGCTGGTAAACTCAGAAATAATGGCTCCTTCTGGGGATGGCTTTGGTAACATGGCTGAGAGGGGAAGAGTTTTCAGAGAGTGGAGGTGTGTGTGGGGTGTGTGTCTATTTATGTGTGTGCATATATATGTGTTATGTGTGTATTCATATGTGTGTGTGGATGCATTCCCAATGCTAGGCATATACTCAGAGGAGATGAAATCAGTGTTCCAAAGAGTCAACTCTCCTCCTATGTTCATTGTATTACTGTTAACGATAGTCAGGAGAAAGGAATACCACTAATGTCACTAGTGTCTGACAGCACATAAATGTGAAAAAAACAATGTACACAATGGAATGCTTATTCAGCAGTCAAAAAGAAAGAAATCCTGTCATTCCCAACACAGACAGAAGTAGAGCTTATTATTTTGACTGAAATAAGCCAGACACAGAAAGACACACACTAAACTGGGCAATGTAAGTCATAAACATGTTGACTTCACCCCCTATTCCTTTCTAAACCTCTGGGGTCACTGGCTGTGGTAGCACACACACATCAGCAATCTCAGCACTCTGGAGGTGGAGGCAGGAGGATTGTGAGTTTCTTAATGACAGCTTGAGTTGCACAAGACCCTGTCAGAAGACAAAACAGAACTCTGATAGGGCTTTTGTTTTTGTTTTTCCACTTGGAATCCTCCTTCAACTCTCTGGGCAGACGTGCCCTGTTTTTCCGTTACCTGCATTTATCAATAAATTACGTCCCTTCATTACCAAGTTGTAGTTATGGTAGAACACATTATTTGCTGTGACAGTCCCTCTCTTACACGGGGAACTTCTTGAAGCATAAGTATCACATTTAACTGGGGCATCTGGCACTTACTACAGACTCTGTTTCTAGAAACAGTGTTTGGCATAAATGAGTTACTAAAAGAAATGCCTGCTTAACTGAATGTATACCATTTCCATAGTTCTCAGAAAGGCACATGAACAGAAGGAGTGTTAGAATAAAAAGTCATTAAACTACAAAGAACCAAGTGTCCAAGCACACACTGAGGACACTACTATGTCCTGTGCTCCTTGAGTGAGAGACAATGGGTTCTTCCCTCATAGTTGTTCAAGTTCTACTGTCTTACCAACTATACTTAGAGAGATCCATTTTCTCACCATATAGAAAGTCTGGGTGGAGAGAAGTCACTATGAACCAGACTAGAATGTAGGACACACTCTCACCATCCCCGCCAGTAGTTTAAACCCATTTCACTCATCCTTTCCTCTCTCCAGCCATCCTCTCCCTTCCCTTAGGAAGACTGCCATTATAATTTTCTGCCTCTGTCATGAGGTTTTCATATTGTGTGTGTGACTAGGTGTGCATGTGTGTGTGCACACACGTGTGTGAAGGCCAGAGATCAATGCCATGCCCTCCTTAGTCACACTCCACTTATTTTTGAGACAGAGTCTCTCACTGAATCCAGAGTTTACCAATTTGGCTAGACTGGCCAGTAAACTCCAGACATCCTCCTGTATCTGACCCCGATCTAGCTTTTGTATTTTTTTTCTCTTTAAGATAGTCAAACATTTATTACACATGAGTCAAAAATAGCTAGAAAATTAAGAAAAACTCTTAAGAAGATTACTGAAGCTTGATATTTGCATTTTTTTTTTACAGTTCATGGGTGTTCCAAGATGCCAGGGGACGGAGGATGAGTGTATACCTCTTCACTGTCAGATGAACTTATATGACAAGAAAAAATAAAAGAGATTACTTGACTGAATTTCAGCCAGTAGATCCTATTGTCTTAATTCTTTTTCAAATTGTATCCTGAGAACTATACTTACATTATTAATGCTTCATGTTCTACCTTTTCCAACTCCTTCTGTGATTTTGCCCTCCCTCTGAAATTCATGGCCCTTCTTTAATTATTGTTGTTACATATGTATGTGCATATTTATATATAAATGCAATCTACTGAATCCACTTAGTGTTGCCGATAGGAACATATGTTTAGGACCCACCATTTGGGATTAGACAACCTATCAAGTGGCTTGTCTCTGGAGAAGTCTGATTTTCTCTCTTGCTAGTCATTTATTGCCTACAGCTCTTCACCTACAATCTACAGATGGGTCCTTGTGAGGTTTCCTAATTGTGGCGTGTGTGTGTGTGTGTGTGTGTGTGTGTGTGTGTGTGTGTGTGTGTGTGTAGGGGTATGTGCATGTTAGTGCAGGTACCCATGGAGAGCAGATGGGGATGTTGGATCACTTGGCATTGGAGTTATAGGCTGTTCGAGCAGTCTTGTGGGATGTTAGGAACTGAACTTTGGCCCTCTGCAAAATCACTCACTCTTAACCACTGAGCCATTTCTTTAGTATAACAGGCTCCCAGAAAAATAGGAAGAAATACCTAATCTATCAAAGACCTTGTCCATAGTTCCAGAGTCCAAGGAAGTCCTTAAATGGACTAACGTTGCCTTTTGGCTTCTGGAGTTCTGTTTCCTGCTAACCATTCTTTTGAACTGAAGTGTGTCAACCAGGGTGTGGTTTTTTTGTGTACAGAAGACAAAGAACTATGAGGATTAGGGCTGCATGATTTAGGCAAGCTTTTTGTGCAGCTGCCAGCCAGCAATGCAGACTTGCTATTTGGCTTTGAAGAGTGTCTGTGGTGTTTTCTCTGGAAGACTCACCTCACAACACCAGCCCTGGTCTTTCTTTCTTTCCTAATTTTTGAAATGTTAAATTAATATTTCAATGATAATGTAGAAATAGAAATAGTAGTAGATAATGAGAAAAGTGGGACTAGAGTTTAAGATGTAAAGACTAAATATATATATATATTTATACATACATACATATTTACTTTATAATATGCTTTACATCATATTTCCACATGTATATGGGTAGCTGTAAACATGAACACAGAGATTAACCAGGAAGACTAAAGATAATTTAATCATCCTTAAATTTATAATTGAAGAGCCAAAGAAGGGTCAATTAAAGTAATCAGAAGAGGCAAAGACACAGCAAACAATATAAGAGATTAGAGTTATATAAATTTAGAGAGGAAAATCTTTTTTTTGTCTTTATGACTTCTCCCCTTTCCTTGAAAATAGGTTATTTTCTTGCATAATATACCCTGATTATGGTTCCCCTCTCCTCTACTCCTCCCAGTTCCTTCTCTCACCTCCTCTTTCATCCAGATCTACTCCATTTCTATCTTTCATTAGAAAAAAACCAGGCTTCTAAGGGATGATAATAAAATATAACAAAATAAAATATAGTAAGATAAAACCAAAAATATCACATCAGAGTTGGACAAGACAACAAACAGAAGGAAAAGAGCCCAAGAGAAGGCACAAGAATCAGAGACCCACTTGTTCACATACTCAGGGATGCCATAAAAACCAGGTGCAGACCCGTGCAGGCCCTGTGCATGCTGCCTCAGTCTCTGAGAATTCTTATGAGCTTTGTTCACGTTGATTTAGAGGGCCTTGTTTTCTTGGTATCCTCCATTGCTTCTGGCTCCTACTTTCTGCCTCCTCTTCTATGGGGTTCTCTGAGCTCTGAGAGGAGTGTTTGATGGAGACATCCCATTTAGCCTGAGTGTTCCAAGGTCTCTCATTCTCTGTATAATTTCTGGCTGTGGGTCTCTGTATTTGTTTCCATCTGCTGCAAGAAGAAGCTTCTCTGATGATAGATGATTGAGGCACCAATCTATGAATATAGCAGAATGTTATTAGGTTATTAGAGGTCATTTTATTGCTATGTTTTCTTGGATTTTCTGGGGGCAGGTCTATCTAGTCTCTGGTTCTTGGTTTCTTATCTTTTAATCCTCATTATTATAGAATCACTGTAGGTACCATAGTCTCTTTCTGCTGGTTCTGTTCCCAGTCTTGTTCTGTCTCTGTTGTAGAAGCTGATTAGATATGGTGTCTAATGAATGGGCATGCTGAGCAGAGGATGGAGTGTAGTTTTTCAGTTCCTCCCCAGGGAAAATCAATTATTGTTTTCTTGGTGTTCAAATCTACCCTGAAAATGTTGCAACCACTGAACACACATTCAACTAAAGATTCCTTCAGGCAAGTGATCTTATCATATCCATCTTTGCCTCTCTGTTAGCAAAATACCTTATCTAATAAATATTTATGAGTGAATGATGACCACATGTTGTGGTTATTTTTCTACTCTTTTGCTGTTTGGTCTTTGGTGGGGCCCCCCACTCAGCTCCCACACAAATCATACACAGAGGCTTGTTCTTAATTATAAATGCCTGGCCTTAGCTTGGTTTGTTTCTTGCCAGCTTTTTTTGACTTTAAATTATCGCATCTACCTTTCACCTCTGGGCTTTTTCATTTTCTTACTTATGTATATCTTACTTTCACTCTTACTCTGTGGTTGGTTATATAGGTGGGTGGCTGGCTCCTAGTGTCCTCTTTCTTCTCTCCATCCTTGACATCCTGTCCCCTCCCAGATTTCTCCTTCTATTTATTCTCTCTGCCTGCCAGCCCCGCCTATCCTTTCTCCTGCCTCGCTATTGGCCATTCAGCTCTTTATTAGACCATCAAGTGTTTTAGACAGGCAAGTAACACAGCTTTGCAGAGTTAAACAAATGCAACATAAAGGAATGCAACACATCTTTGCATCATTAAAACAAAAGTTCCACAGCATAAACAAATATAACTCAGCTTAAATTAATATTCCACAACACATTCATCCATTGGTATTCATAAAGGATTAATTCTGAGATTCCTAGGGCACCAAATATCTGTGTGCTCAACCTTGCCATGTAAAATGGATGTGACATTTGTATATAGCTTAAGCACACCCTCCCACATTCTTTAAATTACCTCTTGGTTATGTCATCCATTAGTATACAAATGTTTGTGTATGCTGACTAGTTTTTAACTGTAAACTTGCTACCACTTAGAATCACCTGGGAAGAGTTGTAATGAATTATTTAGATTAGGCTGTCCTATGGTCATGTCTGTGGGGAATTATCTTGATTGTTAATTGAGGTAGGAAGCCCTTCTCTAAAAGTGGGAGGCACCATTACCTGGGCCGAGAGCAATCAAACATGGATTTGTTACACTCTGCCCCTGACAGTGGATGTGATGTAACTAGCTGTTTTCCTTAGTGATGGAATCTATAATTATAAACTAAATAAACTCTTTCCTTCCCTAAGTTGATTTTGGTCAGGGTGTCTTATCACAGCAACGGAAATGAGACTAGGAATCTGGGTATAAATCTGGTATTTACCCCAGAGAGGGCACCAAAGCCAAGGAAAGACTTGATCCATTTGATGAACCAATGAGTTTATTGGGATTACTGAAAGAAACATGAGTGACTCTCTGGTAGCTACATACCAGGAAGTCCTGCCCCCAGAATGTCAGACTCCTAGTCATCTATAGCCTGAAGAGTCCCACCCTACTCAACTATTTACCTTTTATGTAATCTGGAGGAGAAGAGGAGCCTCCAGAAGGTCATATGAAGGTCATGAGCCTTCTGAACCTCATCTTCTGAATAGTTATCATCTTGCAAATGCATATGCTATTATGGCTGCTCTGCTTCAGCACGGTCCCTAAACTTGGTTGACCCTCCATGTGCAACGTTAGTCAGATGAAGCTGGACTGAATGAACCTGGAAATTAATGCCACTGAATAGGAAGACAATATCATTCTACTTGGTAGCAACATTTGACAACTTGGCCCAGTTATAGTTCATGAGGTCGTAGCAAAAATGGGATAAACCTTCAACATATGGCTTGGGTAGCACTGTGGAGTCTCACCAATGAAAACTGGATCCAAAATGGTAAGAATTCCTTTCCCAATTTTATTACTCTTAAAAAAAATATTGGTATACTTGAGTGAGCAATGCCTTCACCCTGTCCTTCATGATAAACTTCAGTGGCTGTGCGCTCTCTACAAGTGCAGATACATTAAGCTGCTCTCTTCATCCCCGAAACACTGCTTCTGTTGTACTAAGCACAGACAACCTACCACAGACCACGCCCCTAAAGAAAACTGGCTCTCCCTCCTTCAGCAGCCATCAACTTCGAATAGCTTTTCAACTGGGATGGGGACTCAGGAGCCCCTCCCCTATCCTTGCTAGAATGTTGTTTGGCTTGATCTTGTGCAGACAACCAAACTGCTGTTTTGCCTTGGTCCTTGCCAACCTCTGCTCTTACGATCTTTACAGTCTTTCCACTCAGTCTTCTAAGGTGGCCCCTGAACCTTGAAAGGAGGGGTGTGAGATAGATGTCCCATTTGTTGTTGGTCCCTGTTTCCAGACACTTATTCTTGGACCAGTTGTGAGTCTCAGTGTTAACCACCATCTACTACACAAGGATGCTTCTGTCTAATAAATAGCTGTCCTCAGTGTACTGCTATTTTGAGTGTAGGGACCTCATGCTTTCTACAATTTTTAAGTCACATGTCCAGTTACTGTTGGTATGAGCTGCTCCCTACTTGATGACAGGATATAATGATCAACTTGCACACTGATCCCTAATGTACACTTACAAGAAATATCCTGTGGCTGGAACCTTACACAGTTCTGCCTGTCTACTCATTGATTTTGTAGGCACAGTCTGACGACTTTGTGACCATTTGTATTTGATGTTGTGTGACCTGAAGAGAAATGCTCTGTGCAATGCTAGCTTTTGGTATCAAATGTGATTACTAGACAGCCTGTGAGGAAGATGCTGTGATACATTTCTTACAAATAGGCCATCGAGGCTGGGAGAATCGGGGTGCTTTCTCCAGGTATGTTTGTTGCTTTGCATTCCTCCTGGTTTTCTGCTCCTTTCTGCTCCATGGTACACCTTGGAAGACTAGATGGCTGGACTCCTAAACCAACCAACCAACCAACCAACCAACCAACCAACCAACCAACCAACCAGTTTTCAGTTATCTTAGTCAGTGGAGACACTGGAAGGAGGAGACTAGAAGCTAGGCAGGGATCTGAGGTACTTATTCAAAGTCCCTTTTTACTCCTGGAGTGATTTCTGGTGTGGCAGCATCTCTCCATGACATTAGTGACTGTCCACCAGCCCTACAAACAATGGATCCTGGCTATGACAATCATTTCTGTGATCCTTATGTTATAGGCAAGGTAATGATTTTCACATGTTGATCATCTCTGGATCCTTTCATGCTGCAAAGTCCGTCACCCTAGCCCACTTTCTACCTGCTGTACTGTATTGACTCGAGGCAGCAGAAATGGAATCTATTTGCTTCTGGGACCTTAACTGATGTTCCAGTATAGTGGGGTGGTACAGGGAACTGGACATTCTCTATTTCCTGACTATATACTCTTCAAATCTCTCTTCTTATGGGAAGTAACTTCAGGAGTAGTGAGGCCAAGGCAAGGCTACTGGAGGCAGTCTGATGTCCTCCGTCTCGTGTGCGTCTGTACTAGTGTGTGTGTGTGTGTGTGTGTGTGTGTGTGTGTGTGTGTGTGTGTGTGTGCATGTCAAGTCCAGAAGTAAACCTCGAGTGTTATTCTCAGGAACTGTTCACCTTGCTCTGTGAGACAGTCTCTCATGGACCTGGAACTTTCCAAGAAGGCTAGGCTGGCTGGCCAGTGAGCCCCAGGGACAC
Source organism: Peromyscus leucopus (assembly GCF_004664715.2). Classification (NCBI taxonomy): domain Eukaryota; kingdom Metazoa; phylum Chordata; class Mammalia; order Rodentia; family Cricetidae; genus Peromyscus; species Peromyscus leucopus. The sequence goes on from NC_051079.1 coordinate 22,218,125, forward strand.
GGCTGCTTCCATCTTCCTAACGCTGTTATTACAAGCTCACACTACATGCTGAGCTTTGGGAGTTGAGTTCTGCGAGTTGAACTCAGGTTTTTATTCTTGCAACGTGAGTACTTTACCAACTGAGCTATTGCCCCAGCACTTTCTCTCATTAGAAAGCAAGCAGGACTCTTAAAAAAAAATAATAGAATATGATAAACTAAAAACAAACAAACCTGACTAGGGACAAACACATGAAGAGGGAAAAGAAGAGCCAAAGGAAAAGCACAGGAAACTCACATAGACACGGAGACATGTTCTCTTAACCACTGTGACCCTAACGTCATGTCATCAGATCAGGCAAATCACTCCCTAATCAGGACCGTCTGAGAACCTGCCTGGCGGGGACGTGCAAGGATAGTACCAGTGCAAAAGGAGAAGGAAAAACCTGATTGCTAGACAGTGTTGGCACACATCCTACTTTATTAGATTTCAGTGCCAGTAGCCAGCCCTGAAATCATACATGCAAGTAGCATTATGTGGACTGGGCAGGATTTATCTGTATATTTAGGAAAATATAATATTTATGTAGTAACAAGTAAAGAAAAAGAAGCCATGAATTTGAGAGAGAGGATCGGGTACATGGCAGGGCTTGGAGAAAGAAAAGGGAAAAAATGCAATGCAGTTCAACTTAGAAAAGTAAGTAAAGTTATTCAAAAATAAATAAAATACCAATTCTGAAAAAGAAATTCTTTTTCATTTTAGGCCCCATGAGATGGCTCAACCCCCCAGGACCCACACAGTGGAAGTTGCCCTCTGAGCTCCATAGGGGAGTCATGGCACTCACCTTTCCCTGCAAAAAAAAAAAGTGTAATATTTTAATATTTCAGAGCATAGTTTTCCTTTGCCTCAGGAGTATTTCCCTCTTTTCTTTGGGCATTCTAACCACTTATTTGGCTTGCAAAACAAACAAAACAAAATAAAAATTCAAAACAAAATAAACAACAACAAAAACCTCTCAGGTCACAGACCTCCTGATCCCACTTTTTCTCCATCAACTACATGCACCATCATTTTGCTCCAGTGTGGAGGGTTGGACCACAGAGGGAACAGGATTGTCAATGGCGTTTCCATGGCAGCTCTCTCTTCCTTAGGTTCTTTGGCATCCAATTCCTTTTCATCTCCATTTCTTTCCTATATCACATATGAAAGTATTGCTATGCTCAAAGAACCCATGAGCCTACATTTCTTTTGGATAAATGTCTTCCTTTTTCCAATTCTGAGGGGGACATATAGCGCTTCTTGTCCTTGTTACGTACACTTGGTTGTCACTTCATGTCACTTCTGGCCGAAATATAAAAAGTCCCATGATACAGCACACACTGGAAGTGCACAAAAGATGAGCGTGTGTGTGTGTGTGTGTGTGTGTGTGTGTGTGTGTGTGTGTGTAAATGTGGAGGTCAGAGGCTGACACCAGATGTTTTTCTCTAGCACTTTCTAACTTATTTTGTGAGACAAGATCATCTGAACCCACAACTCACTAATTCAGCTGGACTAGCTGGCCACCAGACCCAGGCGTCCTCCAGCCGGTCTCCTTCGTGCCAGGGTTATGGGTCCTTGCAGCTGTCCCCGGTTTTTCATATGGGTCCGGGGATAAAAGTCAGGTCTGCATGCTTGCAGGGCGAGCACTTTTCTGCCTGAGCCATCTTCCCATCCCAGCCTGACAAGGTATATGTAAATAAATAAGATGGAGATACCACTTCTTTCTTTTTTCTTTATTAAGAAAATTTTTATTCATTTTACATACCAACCACAGATCCCCCTCTCATCCATCCTCCCACTCCCAGCCTTCTCCAACAACCCACATCCTATCCCCTCCTCCAAAAAGGTAAGGCCTCCCATGAGGAGTCAGCAAAGCCTGGTACCTTCAGTTGAGGCAGGTTCAAGCCCCTCCTCCTGCATCAAGGCTGAGCAAGGTGTCCCACCACAGGTAATGGGCTCCAAAAAGTCAACTCATGCACCAAGGGTAGATCCTGATCCCACTGCCAGGGACTCTTTAATCAGACCAAGCTACACAACTGTCTTGCTTATGCAGAGGGCCTAGTCCAGTCCCATGCAGGCTCCATAGCTGTTGGTGAGTTCCCATGAGCTTGGTTCAGTTGTCTCTGTAGGTTTCCCCGTCATGATTTTGATGCCCCTTACTCATGCAATCCCTGTTTCCTCTCTTCAATTGGACTCCTGGAGCTCGGCTTGGTGCTTGGCTGTGGATCTCTGCATCTGCTTCCATCAGTTACTGGATGGAGGCTCTATGATGACAGTTAAGGTATTCACCAATCTGTTTACCAGTTCAGGCACCCTTTACTATTGCTAGTAGTCTAAGCTGGGGTCATCCTTAACTTCCCTAGCACCCAGTTGCTCCCTATTCCCATGATGTCCCCCTCTATCAAGATAGTGGATACCATTTCTTGACTGCAATAGCATCACCATGTTGATTTTTCTTTCTTTCCTTTTCTTTTTTTCTTTTCTTTTTTGAACTGGGGTCTCACATTTGCCAGTCAAGTGCTCTTCCCCAACCTCCTTTTACTTTTTGTTTTGAGATTGTGTTCATAAGTTAGCCAGCCTGGCCTTGAACTTGCTCTCAGTTCAGGCAGAGCTTGAGTTCTCCATGCTCCTGCCTCAACCTCGCAGGTGTGTGGTACTGCAGCCCATGCCACCAGGCTGTACAGCAACACAGTCCCTCCCAGGATGGCTCTCCTCCACCATTGTGTTCTTCTGGGTCTTCTGCCTTGCCACATGCACATTAGGATCATCCATTTGTTAATATCCAATTAACAAGTTTACAGGATTCTGATTGTGAATAAATTGATTTTATATATCAAATTGGGTAGAATTGGCATGTTAATGTTAAGACATTGTATCTATGAACATGAAATATTTGTAGTTTTATCTTTTTCCTTTTTCTTCTCTTCATGTATTTGTACATAGGCAGTATGTGCATGTATATGTGTGTGTTCACATGCATGTAGATATATAAGTGTGGGGGGAGCACACATGTGTACACACATGTAGAGACCTGAGGCTGATATCAAGAATCTTCCTCCACTGCTCTTCCACATTAACCTATGAGAAAGGTCTCTTAATCAAACCCAGAGCTCACTGTTATGGACAACTTGCTACAGATCTCTGTCTGCACTTCTAGAGGCTAGAATGGCACTTGGGCTGCCATGAACAACTGGTGTTTACTCAGTCTCTGGGGATCCAAATTTGGGTCTTCACATTTGCACAGTGAGTGTGGTGGTTTGAATAGAAATGGGCTCCAAAGACTCACGTAATGAATGCTTGGCCAACAGGGAATGGCACCATTAGGAGGTGTGGCCTTGTTGGATTAGGTGTGGCCTTGTTGGAGGAAGTGTGTCACCGTGGAGGTGGGCTTTGAGGTGTCATATGCTCAAGAGACTCCCAGTGTGGCACACTGTCTCCTTCTGCTGCTTGCAGATCAAGACATAGAACTCTCAGCTTCTTCTCCAGCACCGTGTCTGCTGAATGCCTCCAGGTCCCGCCATGATGATAATGGACTAAACCTCTGAAACTGTAAGCCACCACAATTAAATACCTTTCTTTATAAGAGTTGCCATGGTCGTGGTGTCTCCTTAGAGCAATAGAAACCCTAACTAAGACAGTGAGTGATTTAACCACTGAGCAATCTCCCCAAACTCTGTATTTTTTTTATTTCATCAGAATTTGTAGTTTTCTTAGGTATATGTTGTCAGATTTGTACCTAGGTGTTCCTTTCTGGATTCTTATATAAAAGGCATTTTTATATTTTAAATTCAATTGGTTACTGCTTTCCCATGTGTTATCATTTATTCCCACACAGCCAGCCCTCTGTACCAGTTGAAGATTGATTCAACCACCACATAATGGAAGTATTTGAATAACTGTGTCCATGGAAAGCATCCAACCTTTTCCTTGTCCTTATTAATAAAACAATACAGCATAACAACAATTTGAACTACATCGCACCAGGTGTTACAAAAAATCTAGAGTTGAGTTATGTATAAAGGAGGATGTGTGTAGGCTACACAAAATCCCATGGCGTCTTACATAAGGGATGTAACATGCATAAGTTTGGGATCTGTGTGGTTCTACTGTCAATTCTTGGTGGTTAGTGAGGGACACCTGTGTTACCTGCTTCCTATAATCTTGCCTTGTTGCTCATAAATTCCAGGTGTTTTTCTCTTTGTCAGTCCTTTGAGATTTTTCTGCATAGAAAATTATGCCACCTGGAAACAAAGATCATCTCATTCCTCCCTTCCTAGAGTACATGTTTTACTCTGTCTCATTGCATTGGCTAGGATAGCCACACACTGTTGTGTGGGGATGGTAAGAGGGGATGTCCTTGCCTTTGTTTCAATCTTGTAATATAGAAAGAATCTGATTTTTCCCCTGTTAAGCCTAACCTTTGCTTTGGGGAGCTTTTAGTTTTACAGATGTTCTTTGTCAGTGTATTAATTAGTTTGTTCACCGCTGTAATAAAAATCACTGATGAGGGTAACTTAAGGGAGAAGGGGCTTACATTTGTTCTCTGTTGTTGCTGTGTTTCATTTTTTTCAGAGACAGGGTTTCTCCATGTAGCCCTGGCTGTCCTGGAACTTTCTCTGTAGACCAGGCTGGCCTCAAACTGAGGGATCCATTTGCCTCTGCCTCCTGAGTGCTGGGATTAAAGACAGGCACCACCACTGCCCCTCTACTTTTGCTACAGTTTGACGGTGCATTCCATCATGATGGAGAAGGCATGGCAGAGAAGCATAAGACGGCTGGTCATGTTGCACCCACAGCTGGGAAGCAGAGAGAGAGGGGAATGCTGGGGCTTAGCTCACTCTTTCCATTTTGTCCAGTCCAGGTTCTCAGCCCATGGGATGGTGCTGCCCAGATTCAGGGTGGGTCTTCCCTCCTCGGTGAGTTTAGTCTAGAAACTTCCTTACAGACATGCCTAGAGCTTTGTCCCCTAGATGATTCTAGAGCCTGTCAAGTTGACAATATTACTATCACAGTCAGGATGAGGATGTTCCCATGTTCTAACTTTCCTGAGAATTTTAATGAGTATAGTTGAATTTCATAAAATATTTTCTTTTACATATACTTATATATTTATTTGGACTTTCTTTGCTAGCTTTTTGACATAGTGAATTATATTAATTGATTTTTGAGTGTTGAGTTATGTATTCCTGGGATAAACCCCACTTTGTCTTGGTATGTAATTCTTCCCATATGTTATTGAAGTCAATTTTCTGATATTTTGTGAAAAAAAAAAAAACTTTCTTCTTAGAATTTTAAAAATTATTTTTTTAAAGTAATGGTATTGACTGTGTGTCTATGTGAGTGCCTATCATATATATATGTATATGTATATGTATATGTATATATATATGCCTGCAGAGGCCTGTCTAGAGCTGGAGTCATAACTGGTTTCAAGCTGACTGATGTAGGTGCTGGGAATTGAACTTGGACCTTTTAGAAGAGTGATATGCGCTCTTACCACTGGACCATCTCTCTAGCCCCTTATGAAACATTCTTATACTATCCCAATAAAATTTTATATAAATGGAACCATAGTGCCCAATTTTAATGGGAGATGGATAATCATTATACTTAGCATGATATTTTAAATTAAAAATATTTGTTGTTATTATTGTGTGCATAGGCGCATGGAGGCTGTGGTAAACATGTGGAGGTCAGAGGACAGCTTCCTGGAGTCAGTTCTCTCCTTCTGCCTTTACATGGGTCTGGATGTGGAACACTAATCATCAGGCCAGCCTGACAAGTACTCTCGCCACTGAGCCACTTTTCTAGCTCTGGCGTAATTATTTTTATACTAAAGCGTGTTATTGTTTGTGCCTGTAGTTTATTCTCCTTTCAAAGAATACTTACTTTAAACATTTCTCTCTTTTTTTCTGGTGATTACTATGTTTTTTTTTAGACTCTGAGAAACACAATTTAAAATATATTTATCTACATATTTAGCATTTCTATTGCTTGTCTTCTCAAGAATTTGGCTATGGTGCTTCTGGTGAAGTTGCTTCACAAGTTTAGGCTTGGTTGGCATTTGTTGACTTCCTTCAGTTGGTGCCTTTCTAGTTTTAAAAATCAGTGTGGAAACGTCACACCCTTATTTCTTGGAATACTTTTCCAGTTTTTTTTTTTTTTTTTTTTTGAGGTACGACAATCTAGACAGAAAAGTTACAAAGTAAAGCATAATTCAGAAGCAGATTAAAGTGGGTTGACCAAAAGGGGATACGTGGCAGCCTACTGGGTTCTGTGTTGTGGATTTTTAAGGTTTTTATGAACATTTATGATGTAGGAGACATTCATGAGGATAAGCTGAATCTCTTCCTCCTTAAGTCTCGGTCAACCAGATCTCCTTTTATGGTATTTCTTTCCATGATCCTCTTGAAAAGCTCTTAGGAAAGGTAATCAAAACCACAATAGAAAGGATACAATCAAGCCAGGCCTAAGGGTCTCTCTGTCTCTCTGTGTCTCTAACTCTGCTCTACTTGGGACTCACAGTAAAAGCCTGTCTCTAAAGAGAAAACAGGATAGTATAAAACAAGATAAAGAAATTGATATTAAAAGAAGAAATAAAATAGCAGTTTTAAAAGAAAAAGGAAATATGAAATTACATGTAAATATTTAAAGTGATCAAGTATGATCAAAATATCAATAGAAACACCAACAAGGAAATAAACAGATAACAGTATTGACAGGTGGTGAGAAAGAGGGTGGTTTCCAGTCCTGTAAGGGGCCAACACTGTGGGAAACAGCTAACAGGCTTGACCTGTACTCACCAGTCTTTCTCTGTGGACACTTGTGCTATGTGGCACTATTTGATTTCACCATTCTTCTTTGGCGGTGCTCATCCAGCGAGCAGAGGGCGTGGCTTGTGGGCAGAGATGGCTGTCACTACTTTGGGATGTCCCACTCACAGGGTTGATAGAGGGCTCACTGCAAGAGTACCGCTGTCTGGTCCAAGTCTCCAGTGATGTCCAATGTGTGGCAGTAGATGAGAAGCCCAGGGTACAGAAAGCCTCACCAGGACAGAAAGGTTGGAGGGTGGAACACTTCCTGCTGAGGTCTCTTTCTGCAATTCTGGTAACGATGCCAATTCTTCTTTAACCTTGACCGAGACACTAGGGAGATGCATGCGTGGGCTAGAGCACCATGAAAGCATGGAGACCTGAGTTCAGGCCCTCAGCATCCACGCAAAAACACAGCATGGTGGCATGTGTCTGTAACCCCAGTGTCAACAAGGCAGAAACAGGAGACTCTTGAGAGCCCACTGATCAGTCCAGTAGAAACAGCCAGCTTAGGCTTGGTGAAATACTGTCTCAAAAGACAAGGTGGAGAGAGACAAAACCAGACTCAATGTCGTCTGGCTCTTACTGGTCAGGCTTATGTGCACATACACCACATACGAGACACACACACACACACACACACACACACACACACACACACACATACGAGTGAGAGATTTGGTTTCTTAAAAATCATTATTCATAATTAACAAATTGTTGTTTATATTTATGTGATACATATGATATTTTGTTGTAGGTATACACTGTGTTTTGATTTAAAAAGCTAATTAACATATCTGTCGCTGCATGTTTATTACTTTTTTGCATTGAGGATATGTGAAATTTTCCTTCAGTTTTGAGATTCATTGTGGTTTCTCTGAACTATTATTAAATTACTCTGTTTTTCTAATTACCTGTTGTACAGTCTTACAAAGCAGGAACCACATCTGCCTGTGTGCTTGATCATTTTGTACACTGTCTTTTAATTTCTTGTATAATCATCACTTCAGTGTGAAATGGATCAGAACAATGTCATGGTTGTCTTGATGCTGGCGCATCTATACCGAGCAAAAACGCTCAGCAGGGCTGTGCAACCTTTTGACATCGTGATAGATGTTATCACCTGCAATTGTGCAGTTAGGGCTGGAAAGATGGCTCAGCAGTTAAGAACACTTGCTCTGGCAGAGGACCAGTACCCATGCTGGCGAACTCACAATCACCTGTATCTCCAGTTCCAGGAGTCTTACGCCCTCTTCTGGCCTCCTCAGGTACTGCACTAACTTACTCCAGAGACTTGCTCCTTCCTCTAAGTCTTAAGAGTCTGCAGCCTTGGAGTCTGCGCAGGGTGACAGAACTACACAGGCTTGTCACTTCTCTACACTTATTGAGCTCAGTGAACGTGGACATCTTGCACAGAAATGAGCTCCGCAATGATCGTGTCTGCCTCCTCACATGCTTGCCCCTTTTGTCGTGGAAGGGCTTTGTCCAGCAATCTGTGTGTGTGCGCGTGCGCGCATGCACACACACACACACACACACACACACACACACACACACACACACGAAGGTGCACGTTCCATTTCCTGCATGGGATTCCTCAACTTCCTCCTTCCTGTTCTATCTCCATTCCTCTCTGCCTCCTCCTTCTCTCCCCTCACAACGGTCTTTGCTCTCTCTTTCCATCATCATTTCACCTTTAACAGGTATCTGATACCGATCCTGATGCCGGCACCTTCTTAGGAAATTGCAATGTCTGGTCTCTTTGGCTGTGGCTGCAGTACAGGCCAGATTGACAGTCTTCGGAGCTAACAACAGAATGGTTTTACAGTCAGGGCTGGGACCACTGGTGGTGGATTCTTTTTCAGTTTTCCTATGCCAGCAAAGCAAATGAGAAGTCTCCTTAGCTTCTCACTCACTGCCTTCCCTCTTCCCACCTGCCTATTCTTTGCACAGTCCTGGAGAGAGCTTCCTGGGGAGAGAAGGGCAATCGGAGCTTTTGTTTTATCTTTGGAAGGGAGAAGCAGGTACAACTGTGCCTTACTCTGCCCTCTTCTCGCCCTCTCTGCATCCATCCATTGCACACTTGCTTCTTATGAATGATCTCACTCTCTACTGAGTGTGAGCCTGGGCTCTGTCTGCACCAGAAGACACCTAGAGCAGGTGGAAAGCTATGCATATGTGAACCTTGGAGACATGGATATGCTACTACTTGTCACTGGGGGACACATCAGTTCTCTGACAGATGTCTTGGTCTTGACTCTCAGAAAGAGGCAAAATCCTGCTTATAGCTGGGCTTCTGACAGACAACAGGGATGGATTTGGATGCAGCTCTCAACACAGGGTTGTTATTGGAGTTCTTAGGTAAGGCAAGCACTTTCCCAACTCTCCCCAGGCCACAGCAGTGTGTCTTTATCCCATAATATTCCTCGGTAGAGAACTACCTTCGGAGGTCCTCTGATGCTTTGACCACACACCCTGAGGCCAGTTGCTCAGTCATCTCGCAGGACCTCTGCAGAGCGAGAACTTAGCCCTGTATTGAGAGCAGCCCCAGGGAAGATGCACTCTCCACAGAATGCTGGCACTGCATGAAGTCCTAGAGATGGAGGCAAAACTTTCTTGTGTGTAAAATTCATCTTAGTTCAAGAGGTTGGGAGCCTCACGTAGCCCATAGTGGAAGTTTGTAATGTTTTCCATCTGCTCTACTGAACTTTGTATGAGATGTAAAAGGCCAGTGTTAGCATTTTACACACCAGGAAAGGGATGAGCCAGCCAGATGGGCCACATCTGAGACCTTCAGCCTTATTGTCCCTCTGGTATTTCCTACTGTGTGTTTCATAAGAGAATCTGAATGTGAGGATTACCCCAAGCCAGGTGATTTTATAAACTTCTCAGCCATGGATCGCCACTCCCCTACACATGGACAGCATTACTTTGGGATGATAGCAAGGTAAAGAGAAAAGATCTGGAGATAAGTCTAAAAAGTTGATCTTAATTACCAACTGAATGGACCACAGGTACACTCAAATACTATTTGTGGCTTATATGAAATCTAAATGTAAGATAGATGGTCTAGGTCTTATATGTTAGCTCGATTTGTAGGGAATCTGTGTTATATGAGACTTTTCCTGGGGTGACATAAAAAATGTCTACTAATCCCCAACAGGTAATGGATGACATACCAATGTTATAGTTTTACCAGACTATGACTGCACAATTTCAAAGAATCCTATCAGGTCAGAGTCTTCTTCAAGCAACTTAGGAGATTTCAGAACACATAATTGTTCTAGCAGCTCCAGAGAATGACGCCAGCCTCCCTGGGAACCACTGCTACCTTATTAGGATGGACCACACCATCATGATTGCCTACCTGGAACACTAAGGGTTGGGTATATCACTCATCCTGAATTGAAGAACACATTGTGCTTGCCTCCTGCCATCCTCTTCTGATAGAATAGTCTTTCATGCTTCAGGTTATTTGATATTCTTGTCCAGTGAGTCACAGGCAGGAAGAAAGGCAACAATTGTTTACTCAGGAAAGAGTCTCCTTAAGGAAGCATTCCTTAGAAGGGTTGACACTTTGGGCCCCTTGGGCTGTGATGAAAACCCTGTTCTATGTGACACTTACCCAGAATCGAGTAGGAAATGAGAGCAAACGTGATGATAAAGACCGAGAACCTTATGACTAGGAAATTCTGTTAGGAGACCTCAACTCTACAACCCAGATCTATTGACTTTGGATGCCATGATGCTTGTGGGTACTAGGTCAGGCACCTTTTAGAAATCCTTAAATTATGTTTGTGGAGAAGTCAGTTGGCTTCTCACTCCCTATAACAGATTAATCTTACTATAGACAAGAATTTTGCTTCTCTGCTCAATGGCATACTTTTGAAGTGCTTATATCTCAGCGACACAGTCAGTGTACACAGGTCATATTTAGCTCAAAAATTGTGATGTATTTGTGTCTCTAAAACATAAATAATGTCTTGAAATCAGACATGATACTTCTGGTGCCAAATTTCCTCAACACCATAATCAACCAGTGCCAGCAGTGCTTCTGCCTACAGTTCTGAATATCTGTGTCTCCACCTCTCCTCTTTGCTCACACTCAACTCATTTTCCTCACTCACACTGAGCACCACGCCCTGTTCTTCCTGTCTCAACGCCATTCCCATCATATCCACCTGAGTCCAGGTAGCTTTCTTTATCCCCTTTGAGCTATAAGTGATCTCTCTGTTCATTTGCTCAACACATTGACAGTGAGCACCTGTTGTATAAGGGTGTCCCAGATGTATGCTATACTGTGGTTAAGATTTTGCACGGAATATGAATCACTTTTCTCGCTGCTGTGACCAAATATTAAAAAAAAAAACTTAAGGAAGGAAAGCCTTATTCTGACTTCTAGTTTGAGGTTCCAGTCCATCATGGTGGGAAGGCATGGTAGCAGAAAGAGATGGATGCTGGTGCTCAGCTCACATTCTCCTTTATAGTCAGCCCAAGAACCCAGCCCAGAGAAGATACCACCTACACACACAATGCATTGTCCCACCTTAATTAACCCGTCTAGAAACTCCTTTGTAGACATATACAAAGAATTGTCTCCTGTGTGAGTCTTTTTTCTCTTTAGTGGAATATTAGCCACCACACATGGGTATTAAACATGTTGTCTCCTATGTGAGTCTTTATCCTCATTAGTGGAATATTAGCCATTACACATTGGTATTAAACATGTACAGTGATGGTCTCAAGAAAGGCACAGTGTTCTCAGGAAAATTGACACTCTAGGCACACAGCACAACACAGCACCTGATAAAATGGAAGGAAATGACAACATAGGCAAGGAGGACTGCCAGCCTCTGCAGAGGAGCAGCCCCATGAGGACTGAGCTTTGGAGCAAAGCAAGTCAAGGTATTTTAATGTGGGATCAGTCTTTGAAATCCAAATAGAACTGATGCATACATGTGGACATAGATAAGCAGGCTTGGGATGGAGTGTGTTCTCTTGATCAGGTGATTGACAGACACAGTTGGATTAACTCTTAAGAAGGAGACATGTGGTATGTAATCATCTAATCTCTGAGGCAGATCAGGACATCTTGTTTCTGCCTAAGGCTAATGACAGAACTGCCAATCTATTCTTTTGACCAGGAGAAAGTAGATTTCCCATAATGTGACTCAACAATGCCCAGGCACCGCCATGTTTTCCTGTGCATTTTAAATCTTAAGAAAGCAGTTGTGGTATTCCCCGGGAAAATGGGACATAGTGTCCAAAGCTGGTTATGAGGGAGGAGTCTACCTTTAATAGCCTTCAAGTCTACCATTAGCTGTCTAGCCACTTACAAACAAACAAACAAACAAACAAACAAACAAACAAACAAACACATTTTCTTTTCCTTTGCCAGTGTGTGCAGTATTCGGGTCTAAACTGTTTTGAATTAGGAATAACCTCTTTTTTTTTTTAAGAGGAAAATGTCACCCCACAATTTTGTATTATTTTCATAGATTGCTACAGTTAGGAGATTTTTGTTTAAAGCTAGTGGGAACCTTACTATGGAATGCAGAGTGGGTCGAGAGATAGACTTTCAATTACTCAGTTCATCTAAGTGTTGTAGCCTGCATTCTATTAGACGCTGGAGTTGGTGGTGGTGGCATGATTTAAATGGCCCCTCATAGGGCTCACTGTTCCATGCAGTACTTTGGAGAGTCAAGTCCATGGTTATATTTAAAGAGACTCACTCATCTTCCTGTCTGATGCTACTTTCCTACAAAATTGTTATGGAAGCTTCCAGAACACCTCTTGAAATGAAGGCACCTGTAAGAGCCATGCAGATTAAAAAAAATAAGACGTCATAATTTGGGGAATTACACTAAGTGCCCCGTGCCAAGCTCTGTCAGATTCAATGAACTTGTCTTTGACAATTAGCTTTGTCTTGGCTGGAAGCCATAAGTGTCACTGATTCTACTCACAATTATGACATGTTGGAGGCCAGCAGTATCAAAGCTGTTTACAGGCGGTTTCACACTCTGACTTCTTATCTTTCATCTTTCATATCCTTTCACTTACCAGCTTACTGAGCCCAGCTGCCTGGAAGCTTTACATATCAGATACTTCGTTGGCCTTAAAGATGCACCCTAAACTCCAGCCCGGACACCAGGATGGGGCAGTCGAGTGAACATCTTGTGGGATATACGATAGGACTTACGGACCTAGTAGTTCAGCTCCCCACGTCTCTGTACACTAAAGCCTTCTCAATCTCTAGACAGAGACTCTCAGTGACAACCCATCCTTGACCTGGTCCTGTTGCATAGGAGCCCTGCTTTCTTTGTGTCTCTTAAGTGTCAACCTATAATAAAACTGTTCTGGAACTCACCCTTCTATTGTCCAGGAAATTTATTCTTCAAGTTTGTGAGACAGAGGACCCATAAGTTGCTACTCTGGGGCAGCTTTGGTGGTCATGGATTATCTAGCACCCTAGCCCCCTTCCCCACAAACGGTCCTCACCTGAGTCAAGAAAACCTCTGCTGTATTCAAAGACACCCCACTCTACCCCTTTAACTGGGTTATTATTTTAGGCCAAGATCATAAAGGATACAACAAAGAGGCTTTGAAAGACAAATTCCACACATCCATCCATTGAGACCAGAGGCATTGAACTGGGAGGAAAGACAAAAGAATAAGGAAAGGGAGGGAGAAGAGGGATCTGGCGAGGCTGGGCTTGTTCTCAGTTTGCCCTTTGCAGTGCGCTAAGGCAGGCTTTGGGAGCCACCCCATCAAACCTGGAGGGCATAGAAGTGCTTTGCTGCTCTGAATCCAGGGCTTGAGAAATCCATGAGCCTTGTAACTATGCTCTGCATCTCAGGGAGGCAAGTGTAAGGAGAGAAAGTATATAGATGGTGCAGGATTGTTAGGGTCAGAGCCCGGGCTGGAAACCCTAACAAACCAGGATTGGTCACTTGCCCTCAAGAGGCCAATTAAAGAGATTTATTTAATGTGATCACATTGGTAAGAGGAATAAAGACTGACACCCTTCCCCTAAGCCAATATATGTGGTTTAGGTTTGAATAGAGGGCCTGATCAAGGAATGTCTTTCCCATCATTGACCCAGTGCTGTCTGTGCCCCTGTATCTCCCACAAGGGGATAAGTCGTTAGAGATGGAAACAAGCTCCTCTGTTTTCATCAGTGTTCTATTGCTGTGAGGAGACACCATGGCCACAGCAACTCCTATAAAGGGAAGCATTTGATTGGAGCTGACTTGCATTTCAGAGATTTAGTCCATTATCAGCATAGGGGAAACATGGTGGCACACAGTCAGACATGGTGCTGGAGAAGGGGCTGAGAGTTCTACATCCGGATTCACAGGCAGCAGAAAGGGAGAGACACTGGCCCTGGTTTGAGCATTCGAAACCCTAAAGGTCACCTCCAGTGACACACCTCCACTAACAAGATCATACTTGCTATTTCCTGTCAAGTAGAGGCGGTCCCTGGTGACACAACATTCAAATATATGAGCCTATGGCGGTCATTCCTGCTCAAACCACCACATCCTCCTCTGGCTGGTTCCAGGCTTCAGTTTCTTCTTTTAGAAGATTCCTAGGAAAATTCCTATTTCTTGAGGTCTGTTGTTTAGATATCCTGACAGCCACAGGGACAAGTGGGTACATGTCTCCTTAGAATACGTTCTTTCTGCCAGGATAATAGTAACAGTGAAGAGTGAGTCAATGCATCACAGTCAATATAAGTTATCACAAGAAGAGAAAGTGATTCAACCGGACACCCTGTAGGAAGGATGCTCCAGAAAGAAATAGGAAAGGAAAAGCCAGGTGTGATTCCCAGCATTGTTCCTGGTGTACAGAGATGGAAGGTCCACTTGATTCCAAATCCCCTTCCCATCCCTATAAGTGCTCCTTGTCCTCTATGTATCCTCCTAGACCTGAAACACACATGATTAATAGATTAAAGCATTCTAAGAGTATTTGGGCTTTACTTTATTCAATTCTGTGATCAAAACAGACCCCACAGGATAAATATTAAACTTGACCCCTGGGCCCTGAGGAGTTCTGTGGAAATTTTAAAATGCAATACAGTAAAATATTTCTTCTTCTACAGCAATATCCCTGTTGTATGACATTTTCTGGGGAGATGTAGACCAATTTCTGCTTGCTCCAGATAGGTCACCAGCAAAAGACCAGAGGAATTCTTCACACTAGTCTAGCATGGTGACTCAGTGAGTTTATTGGGTTACTTATGAAAGTATTAATGACTCAAAGACAACTGCAACATTGAAGCCCACCCCAGACAGGAGGGGGTAGCAATTCACAGAGTGAATCCTGGAGCTCCCTGCACAACTTGGAGGAGGCTCCACCAAACAGCCTTCTCTTCCCCAGCAGTAATTTCTGCTTGTAGAACCTTGACAAGGAGCCTTTTGAGTATTATAACTGAGTTTCCCGAGGTTGGTGAGTTGTATTAGCTTCTCCATTATTTTGAGCCTTCCTCTTCCCTCCAGAGGAGAATGTTTCCATTGGGAGAGAATAGCCACACAATAATTCTATGACTCTAGCCAACACAGTTTGTAATATTCTCAGAATAAAACAAAACTTACCTGTGACAGACAAAGAGATATTTAATGCTCATTCTTAAGACAAGAACGGGCAATGGGAACTCTCTTCACAGGTTTTAGAGACAGTTCGGTTTTTCTAGGCCTCTGTGTGTGCATGGAAATGCCTCATTGAGCATTGTCACATGGAACTGCACCAGGATCTTTGGCCTGCCAGTGTGAGTCCCAGGTGAGCATGGAACTCTGCTTGTACAAGCATGACACAGACCCAACCAGCCCAGCTCCTTGGAGCAAAAGGAGCAAGGCTGATTTTGCAGTCTTGAATATAGTGGTTATACAGTGGTGGAGACCAGAATATAAGACGTGTAGGATATGGCTTCAAAAAGTAAAATGGGGCTCTGGCACTCTGCCTGAGTTCTGTCTAGGAGTTTGACTCCGATAAAATAACTTAGGCATATTCTAACTACTAGCAGAATTCCCAGTAAGTGACCTTCACTCTGAACAACCATCTGTACCCAATGGACACCCAAATATTTGAGACATAGGGGATGCTCTCATATGCCTTCCATTATAATATAACCTTTGATTTTGTTGTTGTTGTTTTGCTATCTAGATTTAAGGATTTTATTTACTAAAACAATATAGTCTGTTCTGCATTTCTTGTGTTAACTTTCATTCAGATTTTTAGATTGTAAACCACTAAGGAACCATGACCCCGAGTTCCATTCCCCAGCAGCTGATCACATTATAAAGAGCTGACCATCCAAAGGCATCATTCAGAACACAAGGCATGAAAGTGAGTTGGCCTGTGGTGTTATTCTCTTCTAGAAGTGTGACCTCATGCAAAGGAGAGAAACTGTCTGAATCTGTGGTCTACGAGTGGGGATGTGATAGTATCTGCAATAGGGCGTTACCATCCAGATGGGGCATGGGGCTGAGCAGGTAGATGCCCGGTGGGTAAAGAGTTTGCTGGTCAAGCCTGAGGGTTAGAGTTCGGACCCATTGCACCCACGTAAAAGTCAAATGTGATGATGAGGGCCTATAAGTTTTAACTCCAGTACTGGGAGCAGAAATCTTGGGGCTTACTGGCTAGATCAGTGGTTCTCTACCTTCCTAATGCTGTGACCCTTTAATACAGTTCCTCATGTTGTGGTGACCCTGACCATAAGATTATTTTTGTTGCTACTTCATAACTGTAATTATGCTACTGTTATAAATCATAATGTAAATATCAGTGTTTTCCCATGGTCTAAGGCAACTCCTGTGGAAGGATCACTGGAGCCCCAAATGGGTCATGGCTCACAGGTTGATAGTTGGGCTAGATAGTTGTGCTGGGTAGTTTTATGTCAACTTGACACAAGGTAGAGTCATTTGGGGACAAGAGCTCTCAACTGAAAAATTCCTTGTCATGTAGGTTTGCCTGTGGGATATTTACTTGGTGATTGATGTGGGAGAGCTCAGACCATTGTGGTGTTTTCCACCCCTGGATAGGGAGGTCCTGAGAGTGTTTAAGAAAGCAAACTGAGCAAGTCATTAGGAAAACACTAGTGAGCAGCATTCCCCCATGGCCTCTGCATCAGACTCTGCCTCCAGGTTCCTATCTTGCTTGAGTTCCTGCCCTGACTTGTGTCTGTGATGGACTATTACCAGGATTATAAGATGAAATACTCCCCCTGCCCCCACTTCCCACTTTCCTTTGGCCATGGTGTTCCATCACAGCAAT
This sequence comes from Peromyscus leucopus, assembly GCF_004664715.2. NCBI lineage: Eukaryota > Metazoa > Chordata > Mammalia > Rodentia > Cricetidae > Peromyscus > Peromyscus leucopus. Next base: position 22,235,230 of record NC_051079.1, read on the forward strand.
ATGAACTCTTAAGACATTGGTGTAGCTAAAACTCCAAGCTCTAGGTTTAGTGACAGGTCCTGTCTTAAAAAAAAAAAAAAACAGCCAGAGCAGAAGATGCTCAGAGTCAACTTTTGGTCTCCACATAGATGCACACATTTTGAGTTCTCGTTACTGTCATATTTGCAGTCTCCATTATGCTCTGGAAATAGCAGATCATTTTGTAGTTGGAATCCACTGGATTTAACATCCTTATCCCGCAATTCACTTCTTTTACTGGGTTCTCTTTTAGCTGTTAATCGTGTCCAGTTAAATGATATCCTATCTCGATATGCTTAATTATGATATGTTCAGTCATCTCTGTTAATGACGCAATGATTCTGAGTTCTTTCCAGTTTTGTACCAAAATGAACTTTTCCTCTTTTCAGTTGATTTATCTCCAGATTTTTCTCTCACTGAAACAGAACTGACTAATAAATTAATTCAGTGTTCTGAAATAGCAAATGAGTAACTGGGTTCTGCCAGTAATTTCACTACTTTTGTGTACATTGAGTCACCATACCACCCTTAGATCAGTCACACCTCTGTGTGTGTGTGTGTGTGTGTGTGTGTGTGTTGTATATGTACACGTGTTTAGAGGTGCACAAGCCTGTGCATTGGTGGAGACCAGAGGAGGACTTTAGTACTCTTATCTGTGACTCTCAGCCTATTCCTTTGAGACAGGGTCCATCAGTTAACCCAGAGCCAGCCAGCCCCAGTGATCTTTCTGCCTCTGTCCTCCTCATCCTCCGCAATGCTGGGGTTACAGAGAGGCTTGACCACAAACAAGCTGTTATGTGACTGCTTAGATCTAGCCTCAGCTCCTCGCACTTATGCAGCCAGCTCTTTACCAGCCAAATGCCCACTTATTTTAAAAAGATTTCCTGTTTTAACTAAGTGATGAGTGCAGTACCTACAGGGGACAGAATAGGACATGGATCCTGGGAGCTGGAGTTAAAGGTGTTTATAAGCCATCTATGTTGATGAACAGAATGTGGATCCTCAAAAAAACATAGTAATACTCTTAACCACTGAACCATCTCTCCACCAACTTCCTCTAATTATTTTTTAAAATAAAAATAATCCCCCATTGTCACCAGCTGAAATCAGAACATGCTGTACTGTGTTCCCTATAATCATGGCTTGTCCTACATAGTAACTGTGCATGTTTACAACCTGCCAATACTGTATTTGCAGTCCGGCTGTTCAAAGCTCACTCCTTAGGTCCTCAGAGGAGAGTCATGAAAACAATACTCCCTGTATTCTTTCATAAGAATCAGATTGCACCAGTGACATTCAACTTGTAGATCACTTGGACTAGACAGAATCACTGGTTTATATTTCATTTTCTTAAACATTTTGCTTTCAGAAAGTCCAGTTGGTGCACTAATTTATTCAGCTTATATGTTATTTGGACTTTCACCAGAAATCCCCAAGTATCCTCCTCCTTTCATCTCTCCTCAGCTTCTCTTTTTTTCTTTCCATACCATACTTCTTTTCTTCCTTCCTTTTTTTCTTTACCTGGTGTCTTGGTCACTTTTCTATTATCACCAGAAAACACCATGACCAAGGCAACTTATAAAAGAAAGCATTTAATTTGGGGATTACAGATCCCCAAACCTCCAAGCCTGTTTCCAGTGACACCTCTCCAACAAGACCACACCTCTTAGTCCTTCCCAAACAGTTCTACCCACTAAGGACCAACCATTCAAATATTTGAGCTTATGGGGGCTATTCTCATTCAAAACACCACACCCGAAACAGAAATCCTACTATAATATATATGTATATATCTGCTAGTGTTCTTGGTTATGGTTTTGTAACCATCATGTCAGGACTAAAAATAACCTAAAGAGACACTTGCATTATTGCACATTGTATCAGTCTGATACAATGGCTTTTAAGAAACTCATGTTTCTCCAGGAATCTCATGCTTGGAGAAGAAAAAGACGGAAGGCTTGTGGGAGCCAAAGGAAGAGCTATCATCTCAAGAAGAGATTTCACACAAGTTCTGATAACTTGTCATGCCCCTCTTGAGAGGAGACCAAAGATGAGACAAAGATGAGACAAAGACTATACCTTGTCCAGGACTTCTTTATCTATGCATGCCTCTGGCTCTCTATTTAAACTCACACCTCATGTTAGGACAGAGATGGACTTAAGGGTGAAAGGTCACTGCAGCTCTTTATTCAACTTTCCAAAGTGGTCACATTGACTAAATCTCTGCTGTCACATGTCTATTTAATTGTCCTGTTGGGGAGAGGTAATTAAACCTAGCTTTCTAGGGATACCTGGGAGCACCCTGTGACTCTAACCACTGTGGTGACAGGTTATGGGCATGTAGCATGCCATGTAGATACCTGTGATGTTTTGACTCAGAATCTAAGATCTCTTGAATTATAGTTTTAGTATGTTTTTTTCATTTGTTGCTTATTTTTGAAACTCTAAATTAATATATGTTGGACTTTTTCTATATCTACTGTCTGCTCTTGTTCCAGTTCATTATTTTCTTTTAAATAATTTAACCATAAGTCATGATGCTTTATGTTTATTTTATCATCTTCTTTTCCTTACATTTTTGCTTCCAAAATGATTTTATTAGAGTGCTATGAATTTTATCATATTTTCTCAAATCCTCCTGACACAGGGAGATCAGGGTTCCCTCTTGAGGTTCTTAAGTTTATTAATTGGAGAGCTTGAGAATGGACCCAAGGACAATTTTATTAGAAAAGAAGAACAGGGCAGGCAAACTGAAAATCTCAGCAGCTGCCTAGAGGAGGATGGAGGGGAGAAGGAAGAGGCCATGCTGTTTAATCCAGAGTCAGACACATGACAGACAAGCAGCCACAGGATGGGGAAGGAGAGTTTAGAGAAAGACTTAGGAATCCCCAAACACCGGGGAGCCCTAAAGTGTTAAGGAAAGTATGCTTGGAAAGAGAAAGAAGAAAAGGAGAAGTTACATTTTTTTTGGAAGAATTAGAAAAGTGGACAGATTTACACACTTCTGTGGCTACGACCTGGTAAACTGCTGTACCAGGGGCAGGGATTCAGGGGCGGAAAGGCACGGCATCGCATTAAAGAACTAATTATTCCATCTATCTCTTTATCGTGGCTTACAGTGAGTCCTTCTTCCTGGGGTGTGGTCCCTCCCAGCACCTTCCCAACTGGAATAGTAGGTCTCCATTCGGGCCAGAAATTCTAATCTCTTCAACTAGGAGTTTTTCTACTCCAACATGCCTGTGCCCAGACACTTGTCTTTTTATTGTTTTCATTTTAATGGTAATTTATGCTACCATTTCTTCGTGAGTGCCACTCCTGACTAGTATACCCTCTGGTACCAGAAGTCAATCTAAGGAAACAGAATTGAGGAGATGAATTTCTCGAGTATATGGAGGAGGCTTGTCCATTTGCAATGCCTGCAGTTACCGAAGGCTCCCCTGGCAGTATGGAGAACACTGGAGTGAAGTCTTTGGAATTTGTGCTGTGTGCAACAAAGAATTTAGTGACTCTGTATACAAAACCTTTGATAACTTGGGGAGAAATAAGGAAAATAATGATGCTGGCCGTCTGCTTCTAGCACCTCTGGATAAACTGACAATAGAAAAGGATGAGTTTAGGGATGCAATCAACCAAATCCTAGTAGCTTGTGGTACAGTGACCAAGGAAAATAGGGAACTCAGTGAAACAACTGCCCTGCTCCAGTGCATGTCAACAGTCTAAGGTTTCTAAGTGTGCCCTGGAAGAGAATCTTCTCTCCAGCAGCCACAGTTGCTGAAAATCAAACCGAAGCCCTCATTATGCGGTTGGCTGAATTACAGTGAAAATTCAACTCCCAGACTCGGAGGGTTTCAGTGGTTAAAGTAACAAAAGGGTGTCAAAAGTTTGAATAGTAGGCTGGAGCATTTGTCAAAAGACAGCCTACTGAAAAGGAGCTGGAGATGCCTGCTATCCCTTGGCTTCGTGTTGATGAAGAGATTTTAAGGCTCGGGGAAATTGCCATGCTAGAGTGGATACACTGTGTAAATCCTAATCCTCCATAATGGGAGGGCCCAGAAGACATGCCCTTCATTCTCCTATAAGACACAAAGTTGTGAGCTGGGCACCAGCACGTATGAAGAGGTTTGTCATTGTACTTTTCCATGTATGAAGAGGTTTGTCATTGTACTTTTCCATGTATGAAGAGGTTTGTCATTGTACTTTTCCATGTGCCAGACCTTAGGGTTGTAGATGCCATTGCTCAAATGGATAATTAAATGCAATGGGTTACATTGGGCTAGTGTAGCAGGGTGGTAGAACTGAATCACCAAAAGGCAAGGTGATTGTAGTTATCACAATGGGCATCATAGACAAAGCAATGTCCATAATGGTCTGACCCACAGTAGGCAGCACAGGCGAAGACATTTTTAAGGTGGCATGACTTGTAGGGCTCTTTGGGACTGGCTCAGCTGTTAGGAAATAGATAAGAAGCCTAGTGCATTTTTGTTTGATCTGTATGCATGGAAAATTTCTTAGACAGATGAAAGAAAGGCTGCATTGGATCGTGGTGAGAGGGACTCTTAGCCATTGAAACAATTTCCAGATGAGCCCGTTGGCAGATGCAGAACCTCCTGTATAAAGGGATAGCTGGGCTCCCCTGAGGAAGGGCCTTGATAAAAAAATATAAGAGTTTTACCGTTAGCTTTTCTCGAGGTCTTCCCCAGAGAAACCCATGGCCCTTTACAATAGGAACTGTACACTGTGGGAAAGGAAACAGTCAGAATTTCCAGGGGCTATTGGTTGTGGTTCTGAATTGATGCTGATAAACACAGTGGCCTTCCAGGTAAGGTAGAGATTATGGGGGTCAGGTAATTAATAGTTTTGGAAGCAACCACTGTGGGTTTGTTGATGAAACATATGTTCATCAGAGGATGGTAAATACATCTAAGCAAAACACAAGGGCCTTTTACCTCAGGGAAATGTTTAGGTATCTAGTGGAGTGGGCCATTCTGAGACAGTCCTTTCTCAGGGGAGCCCAGCTGTTCATTCGTTCTAGAAGTTCTGGGTCTGCAGACTGGCTCATGTCTGGAAATTGGTTTATTACCCTGAGGAAGGACCTTGATAAAATACGTATGAGTTTTGCTGATTGCTATTCTCTTGTCCCTTCCAAGAGACACTAACACTCCCACTAACAAGAAAGAAGCACAGATATTAATGGGCCTATTTAAGCACAGTTCTCATTTAAGTGTGTTACTCAGGCCCATATATGAAGCAACTCAGAAAGCTGCTAGCATTTAATGAGGCCTGGAACAGGAGGAGGCTCTTCAACAGGTCCAGGCTGCTGATGCCAGCTACAATACCAATTAGATCATAGGATGCAACAGACCTGATGGTACTTGAGGTGTCGTTGGTAAATGGGGATGCTCTTTGGAGCCATTGGCGGGCCCCTGAAAGTAGGTGAATCATGGAGAAGGACCTTGGGATTCTGATATAAAGCTCTACAGTTATCTTCAGACAACTCTTCTCCTGTTGCATGTATGGCTAAAGAAGCTCCATTTGATGCTAGGCATCCATCTTGGCACCCACCAGCCATTTGTCTCTGACTCTAGTCCCTGGAAGATAAGTTTCCAGTATTCCTGACTCATTGACCCCCACCCAAAGATATACAGCTATGATTATCTACTTGTTATGATTTTTTTCTTCTTCTGTTACCTTGCTTGTGCAGATGCCCAAAGATTGTTTTGAGTTGCCTGACTACTTAATGAGGCAGAACAAGACAGTTTTTGCTTGCTTGTGTAGATATTGAAGGTCTTCTTGTGGTTTTCCCCTTTAAAAATCCTTCCCTCAACCCCCTTCTCAGGGCAATCTTGAATTTAGATCGGAGATTGTTCTTCCCACTAGTAGCTAATCAATAAATCTTTTCATTATAATGGGATTGAGTCTATGATCTCTTCCCAGGGGTCCCAAACTCCATAACAGGAATATGAAATGGATCAGTAGGAGTGGATGGGGCAACCAAGGGTACTAGTGGTAATGGTGGGGTGTAGATGTAACAGTCTTATTAAATAAGAAACACAGAGCCAAATGTAGAGTTAAAAACCCAAGAGGTCAGAGCAGTGCTAAGAGCTGATACTAAAAACCCTTTCTTACCCTTCGCTGTCACTGCTGTCCTTCCCCTGAGAAAGAGGCCTACTTCCTGTGTGTCTGTCTTTTTATTGACTTTCTGTTCTGCCTTCTCATTGGTTGTAAACCCAACCACATGACCTCCTCATCACTGCCTGTCTATATAGACCTCTAGGTCTCTATGGTTGGTATTGAGATTAAAGGCATGTGTCTCCAATGCTGGCTGTATCCTTGAACACACAGAGATCTGCCTGTCATGTGATCAGGATTAAAGGTGTGTGCCACCACTGCCCAGCTTCTGCTATGGCTTGCTATTAGCTCTGACCCCCAGACAACTTTACTTATTAACATACAAATAAAATCACATTTCAGCACAAATAAAATATCACCATGTTTTCCCCTTTCTATTTTAATAAAAAGAAAAAAGGAAAAAGGTAATAACTAATATAAGAAAAACTATATACAATATATATATATATATATATATATATATACAAAAAGTACAATAACTATATACAATATATACAAGCAATAAATACCTAAACAATGTCTGTTCCATTTGCGTTTGACAAATTCAGAGAAAACAATTCCATTATCTATCCTATTTTGGTAAGTCCAAAATGTACCTGATTCACTTTCTATCCTAACTTATATTACTAACACATTATCTTATAACATCTTTCAAATTTATACACTTACTCTTTAGTGGGTTTATTTTCTGAAATTCTTAACAAGGAAAACTGTAACTATTTAATCTTCAACTATAATTAACTAATCTTCAACTCTCTCAAAGACCCAAGAAGGAAATAATATTACCTAACAAAAATAAAAGCAGGAAGTGCATACAAGCAGCTTCCAAAAAAAAAAAAATGTGACTTGACAGAAACAGCCAGCTGCCTGGACAGTCACCCGAGGTTTCTCCGCAGTGTTAGGGCATCATCTTCAGCCTATAGGCTTAGTGTATCTGAAGACTCATTTGTGAAGTAGGATGCACATAAGGTCAACAGTTCGACCTCACATTTGGTGAGAGCAGTTCATGTACCAGAAACACCTGAATTCCACTAGTGTCATGTCATGATTCAGGATTTTAAATTCTGGAAATTGTTGACGGTTTTTATTTTTTTAATTCAGCTGTCCATTCTTCTTGGCTTGTGTGTATGGCTTCATCTCAGGATCCCATTCTTCTCTGCATCCCTTTCTTCTCAGCTTGTGGGTGGCTTCAACTCTTTTATTGAATGTCAGTCTACCATTGAGAGGTTAGGTTCTGTCAGCTTAGTTACTCTTTAAAGAATAACTGTTTCAGCTGCTGTTCCACTGCACATCAGAAGTCATCGGTCCACTGCCTGTTCAGCTACCTTCGAAGAAAAGGGCACTGTTGTAGCTAGAGTTATTGTGCCTTGCCCACAGTCAGGACAAATCTTTGTCACCTGCCAGTCCTACAGCCGTTCAGACCCAACCAAGTAAACAAAGAGACTTATATTGCTTACAAACTGTATGGCCATGGCAGGCTTTTTGCTAACTGTTCTTATACCTTAAATTAACCCATTTCTACAAATCTATACCTTGCCACGTGGCTCGTGGCTTACCGGCTTGTCCTGGCGGGTGGCTGGCAGTGGCTCCTTCTGCCTTCCTGTTCTTTTATTTCTCCTCTCTGTTAGTCCCGCCTATACTTCCTGCCTAGCCACGGCCAATCAGGTTTTATTTATTGACCAATCAGAGCAACTTGACATACAGACCATTCCCTAGCACAGCCAAGTGCAGACCATCTCAGACACCTGCACTCAGGCCTGTGGTCCTAATCATCCTCTATGCGGACCTGCTGGGTAAAGCCACAAGGAACCCAAGAATAGGCTCCCATAGGACATACAGAACATCCCACAGCACACTGTACCTTTTCCAGATTGCAAAGGTCACTTCAGGGATAGTGCCATATTGTTTTGGCCTCAGAGGATGTCTGTTGCTAAAGCCACAACCACACTTGTCTTGGCAAGAATCAGTAGTCCTTTGTTTCGTGTCCTGTCTGTCCATTTTGTCCTGTTTGTCAGCAGTCGATTCAAGGATACTTTGAAAGTAAACTCCATATTCAGTTTCTTCAATGCCCATATTTTCTCTGAAGTAGATTGGTACTGCCAGGAGCCAACATGTCTCATAGTTATAACAAAAAAAGAAAAATTTTTCTAAGTTATTAAAACATAATAAATGTCATATTCTGTAGATCTCTGAAAGGTTTGAAGATGACCTGTCTATCTAAAATATATCTGCTTGATCTTGAAAACATACCTAATATGGCTACAAGTACGATTGTAATGTCTAACTACTAACTTTCATTTCTTTATATCCTAATAGTTGGTAATAATAATATTCAAGGATCAGAAAATTGCATTACATTGTTAAATGAACGGTATAAGTACAATTAGAAATATACATATAGCATTTTCTAACAATATCAATCTCAATATATATAATTTGTATACAATATACAAAAATCCAATCCAATGTAACGTATTTAAAACTAGTAATTGTCTTTTAAAAGTAGATTGAGCCGGGCGGTGTGGCGCACGCTTTTAATCCCAGCACTTGGGAGGCAGAGGCAGGTGGATCTCTGTGAGTTCGAGGCCAGCCTGGTCTCCAAAGCAAGTTCCAGGAAAGGCACAAAGCTACAAAGAGAAACCCTGTCTCGAAAAATAAAAAAAAAAGTAGATTCAATAATCTGCCTTTTTATCTATATCATATATATATATATATATCTTCTCTTTATTTTTCTGAGTAGATTCAATAATCTACCCTCTATTCTATCATTTCTATGTATCTTTTTAAAACAAGAACCTTAAATCTAATCTCCTTTGCTTAGCCCTTTTTCTAACCCTTAACAACAACTTGTAACTAACCCTCCTAAATAATAAAAATTATCCCAGACACAAAACCCATTAAAAGACCAAAAACCCACCTGCCCCACACCATCTCTTTTGGAATGTGGGCATTGTATTCTTAAAATTGCTTCCTGCTGGATATAGGTGAAGGTATCTTTATTTTGAAAAAAAAAATTTGGGTTAATTGTCAAATTCTAGGAATATATAGTAGCTATATCCCTTGTTGTACACTTTGAGCATAATGCCAAAGTTCAGGGCTTATCTCAAGTCCTTATTCAAGTAGCCTTTGAAACTGGGTCATCTCAGCTAGCCATCTCAAAATTGCTCTGAGCAGTTTGTTGTCCAAAGCTGATCTGTAGATGATGTTTGTCAGCTTAGTGGTATTATTATTGCCCACATGGAATTATTGTTGTTGTGGGGCCCCATCTTCTTCCTGGAGACTTCAGTTGATGTTAGGCCTCACTGTGATTTCCTGCAGAAAACTCATAAGAGACTCGAACACAAAGACATGTATAGGCAGCTAGTTGAAGTCCTTTTTCTAGAATTAGTTAGTACTCTATATGACCATTAATATCTTAACAAAGTTTAAATATATATATATATACATATATATATCTTGTAATTTTTGATATAAAATTCATACTTTAAGAAAAGTTTAAAGAATCAGAATAGAATCAAAGAATTGAGATTAGTAGTATTAGAATAGTCCCTTAATTAATTTGGTTTTTCTCCTGTCCCATAGCAGAAGATGACTCTTTCTTCTGGCATGATACAGGGAGTTTGCATTTTCCCTTTAACAACATGCTTGAGTTTAAAGAAGGAGAGAGCTATTCTCCAACTCCAAAGCCAACTTTAAATTTTAATTGAACTGGGACTACAAGAAGACCAATAGTGTTAAATTTATTTAGAGAAGAGCAGAAACAAACATTTAGGAAGACTTATGGAATTTTTTAGATGATATACCAACAGGCCATTTTACTCTTTTTCTTGGGACAGATGATTTGTTCTTTTTCTTCAGTTGTCTCATTTGTTCATTGTTCTTCAGATTCCTTATCTTTCTTTCTCCTAAAATACAAAAACAAAAACTTTTCCCCAAGACTAATTTTGGGGAGGTTCCCTTTTGGCAAGTTTTATCTGATTAAATGAAAAGGCATGTGTTAATGGTATAAGTTAGTTTAAATTGGATGGTAATGCTGGCTGATGAACTATCACCTGTTCTAATTAAGAGATCTCTCTTGTTCAAATTGAACCTTTATCAATTTTGATGGTATCCACAGCTTATCTTCTCCTGTAGAAACAAAAGCAAAACCTCTTCCCCCACATAACACATATCCTGGTTTCCATTCTGAGGTCAGCACATCCTTCAAGTATATAGGCTGATTTAATTCTGTAGTTTTTCTGTTATCCAGTGTCTCTCTGCAGCTGTTGTTCCTTTCTCATTAGCAATGAGAAAATTCAAAGTTTATAGAGCACTATGCAGTCTATTTCTGGGGGGTTTTGTTACCCCATTCTATTTATTTAGCATGTCCTTTTTAGTGTTCTGTTTAATCTTTCTATAACTGCTTGGCCTGTAGGATTATGTGGTATACCTGTAATATGATTTATATTATAATAAGCAAAAAATGGTTTCATTTTAACAGAGACATGCTGGAGCATTCTCAGTTTTAATTTGTGCAGGTATACCCATGATGGCCATAACTTCTAGCAAATGAGTGATTACAGAATCAGCTTTTTCAGAACTTGAAGCAGTTGCCCATTGAAATCCTGAATAAGTATTTCAATTTTCCAAATTCTGCAAAGTGAAACACATCCATCTGCCAGATTCATTCCTCAGTACCCTTTGGGTTACATCCTGCTGATAATGGCATCTTATTTTAAAAGGAACAAGTAGGACATTTCCTTACAATTTCCTTGGCTTGTTGCCAGGTTATGGAAAAATCCTTTTTTAAACCTTTACTATTGACATGATGTTTTTAATGAAATTCTGAGGCCTCCAGCACATTTCTTATCAATAATTTATCAATCTCATCATTACCTTGGGCTACAGGGCCTGGCAGACCTGTATGGGATCAGATGTGAGTTATATATAAAGGATAATTCCTTTTCCTGATTGTATCTTGTAACTGAATAAATAGTGAAGTTAATTCTGACGCATCAGGGATAAATTATGCAGTCTCAATATGTAATATCACTCTTTTAGCATACTGAGAGTCAGTAACTATGTTGAGAGGTTCTGAAAAATCCATTAATGCCAACAGAATAGCATACAATTCCGATTTTTGAACTGAATTATAAAGACTTTGAACCACTTTACTTAAATTTTCTGATTTGTAACCTGCCTTTCCTTGTTTGTTTGCATCTATATAAAATGTATGAACTCCAGATATGGGTTTTTCCCATACAATTCGAGGCAAAATCCAATCAGCTCTCTTTATAAGATCAATTCTATCATTTTTGGGATATTTGCTGTTAATTTCTCCCAAAAAATACTGCAAGCTCTTTGCTAAGTTTCACTTTCTGTCCATAATTTTCCAATGTCCTCCTTAGTTAAAAGTATGACAATTTCTGCTGGGTCTATTCCTGCTACTTGACGAAGTCTCAATTTTCCTTTCAAAATCAAGTCAGATTTTTTTTAATTTTTATTCGGTTTATTTGGTAAAAAATATCCATTCCAATATAATATCTTCCCTCTGCATTAATATTCCTATAGGAGAATGCCTAGAGGGTAAAATAACCAAAATGCAATCCAGCTTTGGATCTATACAATCCACGTGTCCTTCATGTACTTTCTTTACTACCAAGGCCAGTTCTTTCTCAGCTTCAGGTGATAATTTTCTTGGACTATTTAAGTCCTTGTCATCTTCCAAGGTTTTGAACAAATTATTCAGCTCACCATTTTTTATCCCAACAATAGTTCATAGATAAAAAATGTCTCCAAATAATCTTTGAAAGTCATTAAGAGTCTATAGTCTATCTCTCCTGATTTGCACCTTTTGGGGTCTAATTTTTTATAGCCCTATTTTAAATCCTAAATAATTAATAGAATCTCCTCTTTGTATACTTTCTGGAGCAAATTGTAATCCCCAGCAAGGCAGTATTTTCTTTACTTCTTCAAACATTCTTTCTAAAGTATCTGCATTTGAGCCAGCTAGTAAAATATCATCCATATAATGATAAATTAAAGATTTAGGAAATTTTTTATGAATCACTTCCAATGGCTGTTGTACAGAATATTAGCACAGGGTTGGGCTATGCAACATTCCCTGTGGGAGGACTCTCCATTGATATCTCTTAACTGGTTGAGAATTATTATAAGTAGGCACTGTGAAAGCAAATCTTGCTCTGTCTTTTTCTTGTAAGGGTATTGAAAAGAAACAGTCTTTTAAATCAATAACTATGAGAGGCCATCCTTTTGGTAACAGAGTAGGCAAAGGAATTCCAGATTGTAGAGAGCCCATTGGCTGAATTACTTTGTTAATTGCTCTAAAGTCTGTTACCATTCTCCATTTACCAGATTTCTTTTTAATAACAAATACAGGAGAATTCCAAGTGCTGGTTGATTCTTCAATATGCTGAGCATTTAATTGCTCTTCTACTAGCTCTTCTAAAGCCTGGAGTTTCTCTGTTGTTAAAGGTCATTGATGAACCCATACAGGCTTGTCTGTTAACCATTTTAAAGGTAGAGTTGTTGGTGTCTTTGGAAGATCATCAGTTGTTGTGCCCTGTTCTTGTACAATCTGGATGGCTGGTGACCACTCATTAGAATAATACCTTCCAATATTTCTCTCAGAAACATGTGCTAGTCTATGATTTGTTACTGAGGTTGGAGGGATGTTAATCTGAGTATTCCATTGTTGTAACAGGTCTCGACCCCACAGATTCATAGCTATGTTAGCCACATATGGTTTTAATTTTCCTTTCTGTCCTTCTGGACCTATACATTTGAGCCATCTTGCACTCTGTTTCACCTGAGATAATGTTCCAATTTCTAACAGCTGAATATTTACCTCCTGAAGAGGCCAAGTTGGATGCCAAAATTATGTTGGCAATTATGGTCATGTCAGCACCTGTGTCTACCAGACCAGACAACAAAACACCATTTATTTTTATTGTTAATTTTGGTCTTTGTTCATTTATAGAAGTTTGCCAAAATTTTTTCTTTATGGTTTCTCCTGAATTTTCTGTTCTCTCTGTCTCAGCTGTTCCATCACCCCAAGCAGCCTGATTTATTCCAATAGGCATTTGATTATTTAATTGCTCTGAGTAGGCATTTCTTCTATGACTGCACTAAAGGTTTGAACTGGATTTGCTGTGGGGGCCTGCCTGAGGCCCCTCTGGGAGTTTCCTGAAGATGGAGGCAAAATATTACCTTGTCTGTCCCTTGTCCAATGTTTTCCCTTACCACACCTTCTGTATACTCCAGAAGGAATGGGCATTCTGTTGCCATTGTTCCTTGAAGAAACACTGTTTATAGGAATGCCCTGTTTATAGTCCCTTTTCAAATGTCCTTGCTTTCCACATCCAAAACATCTGACATTCCTCAAACCTCTTGAAATTGCTTCTCCTATCCACATATCATCATGGTCATGAGCCTCAACATTATACATGTCTCTAATCCAATCTTCCAAGGGTGCAGATCTTGCCTTTAATGGCCTGATTATTCTCTTGCATGCTGCATTCTTGTTCTCAAAAACCAAAGATTTAATTATTATCTTGCTAGCTTCTGAACCCAGGACCATTCTCTTTACTGCTGAAGTCAGTCTTTGTAAGAAATCCGTGAAGGATTCTTTTGGGCCCTGTATAACCTTTGTAAATGACTCAGTTTTCTTTCTTGCTTTCTCAACTCTGTCCCATGTATTTAAGGCTGCCATTCAACATAGAATTAGGGTTTGGTTGTCATATAAACATTATGTTCGTATTACAGCATATTGGCTTTCTCCAACAAGCTGATTCTGGGTGATTTGTATACCTCTAGCCCTCCATTGTTTTTCTATGCTTCCTCTTTGAACCACATACACCACTGCAGCTGTGCTTCGGGTTCCAGAACAGCATTGACCAGCTCTCGCCAGTCCTGTGGTATAATCTTATTATAAGTTGACAAGGAGTTTACATTTGCTTTACAAATGGGGAGTGCATGCCATAAGATACTATTGCCTCCTTAAACCTTTGTAAATCTAACACTTCAGTGGGAGTCCAAATATTTTGTGCATTCACTTGACCAGGTAACTGTTGTATGGTTACCAGATAAATTAAGGGTGATTATGTGAAAACAGGCTTTCTTTCTGTATCCTTATAATACAATCCTGAAACAATTTCACCGTTAATTTCTTCTGTCTGAATCTGAATTTCTCTATAATTCATTTAAACAAGTTTTTCTAAAGCTTTTATCCTGGAACTTAAATTGTCTATCTTTGTAAATAGTAAAATAAGGACAAGGAAAGTAATAATGTGCACAATCCCATTAACATTAATGTCCTCATATAGTTGTTCTATTTTCAGACTGCCTAAAATTTTATCAAAGTCCAATTTTCTTCTAATGTACACATAATACCCATTTTTTTAAATGTGGAAAATTTTTTTCTCTTTTAAATAGTTTTTTTCCTTTAAAAATATCTGATATCTTAATTGACTTACCAAGTCTGAGTAGAACAGTAGAAATCTGAGGGAATTTCAAAATAGCTACCTAGCGTCTGAGGTGGGAATCCAGAGAGAGAGAGACAGAGAGAGAGAGGGAGAGAGAGAGAGAGAGAGAGAGAGAGAGAGAGAGAGAGAGAGAGAAGGAAGGAAGGAAAGAAAGAGAGAAAGAAAGAAAGAGAAAGAAAGAAAGAGAAAGAAAGAAAGAGAAAGAAAGAAAGAAAGAAAAAAAGAAAGAAAGAAAAGAAAGAAAGAGAAAGAAAGAAAGAAAGAAAGAAAGAAAGAAAGAAAGAAAGAAAGAAAGAAAGAAAGAAAGAAAGAAAGAAAGAAAGAAAAAGCGCCATGGCTTGAGCTGAGTCGAGCATGGTCTCTGGCTTCCTTAAGCTCCAGCTCCCTTAAGCTCCAACCACGTGAGTTGGTTACAGTCGAGTGCAGCCGACCGGTAGCTCCAGCAGGCCTGAGTTGTTCGAAGCACCGGCTTTTTTTTTTTTTTTTTTTTTTTTTTTTTTGCCTTAGCCGCTTGAGTTGTCAATCTGGCTGTAAGTAGTTCCAGCTGCAGGTAACCACTTGTAGCTATGGTTGGTCAGGTCTAGGGACTAGACTGAGCTGGCCCGAGCTGGCCCGAGCTGGCCCGAGCTGGGGAGCTGGGGAGCTGGGGAGCCAGTGGGCTGCCAAGCCCACCTGAGCCAAGCTGAGTGGTTTTTAATGAATTCTTGCTATATGGGCACCAACTGTAGATGTAACGGTCTTATTAAATAAGAAACACAGAGCCAAATGCAGAGTTAAAAGCCCAAGAGGTCAGAGCAGTAGCTGAGAGCTGAGACTAAAACCCTTTCTTACCCTTTGCTGCCGCTGCTGTCCTTCCCCTGAGAAAGAGGCCTACTTCCTGTGTGTCTGTCTTTTTGACTTTCTGTTCTACCTTCTCATTGGTTGTAAACCCAACCACATGACCTCCTCATCACTGTCTGTCTATACAGACCTCTAGGTCTCTATGGTTGGTATTGAGGTTAAAGGCATGTGTCTCCAATGCTGGCTGTATTCTTGAACATACAGAGATCTGCCTGTCATGTGATCAGGATTAAAGGTGTGTGCCACCACTGCCCAGCTTCTGCTATGGCTTGCTATTAGCTCTGACCCCCAGGCAACTTTACTTATTAACATACAAATAAAATCACATTTCAGCACAAATAAAATATCACCATAGTGGGGGATATGAGCATACATTATATACATGCATGGAAATGTCATAATGAAATCTATGATTATGTATAATTAATGCACCATCTTACAAAAGGAAAAACCTCATTTCTCTATCTTGCTCCTGCCAGATAACTTGTGTTTTCTTCCATGAAACATAACAACTTGAGTCAGTCTAGAATCCAACCCAGCCCATGGGTCCCTGCCCAGCACTAGCTACTCCAAATGGCTCTTGACAAGATGATGGCCCATTCCTAAATGTAATTGGGCTCCTAGGCCACTACAGGCCACCAACACAGAATTTTTTCAGAGAACCTGTTTAAGTCTTACTGTTGTCGTACTTGAAAAATGAAACTGTTGGCTACTGTAAGACCAGAGAACACTGAACAAGCAGGCCTCTGGCTCCAGCAAGACCAGAGAACACTGAACAAGCAGGCCTCTGGCTCCAGCAAGACCAGAGAACACTGAACAAGCAGGCCTCTGGCTCCGGCAGGACCAGAGAGCACTGAACAAGCAGGCCTCTGGCTCCGGCAGGACCAGAGAGCACTGGGCCATCAGGCATCCAGGCTCTGTGGGGTAAGAGAGCACTTTGTAACCAGGACTCCAACCCAGTGGCCTTATGGGTCAGTTCCAGGCTCAAGCTTTGGCTCCAGTGTGCCCAAGGTCCCCTGGGAGACTGGAACTTTGGTTTGAGTGGTCTCTAAGGTCAGTATGAGCATTGAGTTCTGACTCCTGAGGTTCCAATGTTCACTGCAGGGTCCAGATACTACACCACTGTAGTCCAAGAAGTTACTTTGGGACCATAGTTCTAACCACTGCCTCTAGATAGCACATAGACGGCAGTGGGTCTGACATTGGGTAATCTACCTGCATCAGGGTTACAGAATCCAAGAGGTGACCAAGGTTTTGACTTTATTTTATACTCTTGGTGCTTAGTGTCCAGCCCCACCTTTTGTCTTATCAGCATACAAGATAGGATCACCTCAGCAATTCCATTTGACAATCAACACCAAGTTTCATCTGTCCCCACATCTGCCCCTCAACAGTGTTATAGAGTTTACAACTGTGGTGGTGTTAACAGATATGGCCTCTATAGACTCATGTGTTTGAATGTTTGACCTATGCAGAGCAGCACTATGAGGATGTGTGGCCTTGTTGGATGAAGTGTGTCACTGTGGAGGCAGGCTTTGAATCTCATGTGCTCAAGCCATGCCCAGAGGGACTTCTGCCTGTGGATCAAGATGTAGGGCTCTCAGCTACTTTTCCAGCACCATGTCTGCCTGTATGCTGCCATGTTTCTTGCTATGATGATAATGGACTAAACCTCCGAAACTGTAAGCCAGCCCTAATTAGATGTTTCCCTTTATAAGAACTGCTGTGTTTTGGTGTCTCTTCATAGCTGTAGAAATCCCAATTAAGACAGAAGTTGGTACCAGGAGTGGGCTATTACTGTGATAGGCTGAACTATGTTTTTGTTTGGAGGAATGTGGACTGTAGGACACTGGATTAGGAAAGCAATTGCATGCCTTAAGCATGGCTTAACTGGCCATACTAGTAGGAATACAGAAGACAGTGGTGCTGAGTGTAACTAAAAAAGTTGGGGTCTGGCCCAAGAAGTTTCATAAGAGAAGAATATTAGTATGTGGCCTAGAAATATGTGACCTGTCCTTGTGATATTATGATGAAGGATGTGGCTGCTTTTTGCCTTTGTCTGAAAAGTGTGCCTGAGGCTAAAGTGAAGAGATCTGAATTAATTCTCTTGGCAGAGGAAATCTTAAAACAGCCTTGTATTGGCTCTGTCATGTGGTTTTTAGTGGTCACTCTTATGAAAATCAATAATGAAAAGGAGTAAGCTGAGCAAGGAAAAATACAAAATGTACAATTTGAGGAGAAAGGGGACACCAGGAAGTGGGATGGAGTTAAGTCCTGTGTTCAAGGAGATAAACAGATTAATGTAAACCTGATATTAAGTGGAATAAAGGGAGTGGTGACCTCAGGGTAAGACCCCACCCAGCTAAGCTTCCAACTTGTAAAAAGGAATTAAAGAACAGTTTAGGTCCAGGTGTGGTGGTGCATGCCTTGAATCCCATTACTCAGAAGGCAGAGGTTGGTGATCTTAGTTTGAGACCATCTTGATCCAGAAACTGAGTTTCAGGGCAGCCAAGCTTAGGCAGTGAAGGAAACCAGGGAAAACAGGGAGTTGGTAAGATATAATTGAACAAGGGGGCCATGTTCCAGCCCCAGAAAGCAGCAGAACTTGGCAGCTTTGGCCACATGGTCTTGGCTTTAGAGTCAAGGATAGAAGAAAGGGGTTATGGGATCTCTCTCCGCGACTAAGGAAAGCCATTGAGATAAGGCATGTGTCAGGGGTGTCCCTGCATGGAGGCCCAGAGAGGCCATTGTGTGAAGCTGTGAAGGTAAAGCCTGAATTGCCTAGGAGATCCCAAGATATTGGAGATGCCAGAGTCATGGGATATTTGTCAAGGAAAACTGCTAACAGGGAGTGGAAACAGCCCAAGAAAGAGAAGGGTGTTACAGTCAACAAAACTGAAAGGAGCTGGAGATCTGAAGAACATTTTAACATCATACATGAAGATACAGAGTTTGGAGTTTGCCCAAATGGTTTTCATCCTTGCTTTGGTCCAATATTTTCCCATTGTGTTCCCTTTCCTCCATTTTGCCATTGTAATGTATATCCAGTGCCATTGTATTTTACACATTGGATGTATGTGATCTATTTTTTTTATTTTGATTTTGAAGGAAGTTACAGTTAAGAGATTGCAAGAATCTCAGAAGAGACCTTGAACTTTGGACTTTTAAAAGAAGTTTGAGACTGTTATAGACTATGGGGACTTTTGAAGTTGGACTGAGTGCATTTCTGCACTATCTTATGGCTACAAGCTTATGGGGGTCAGGGAGTGAAATGTGGTGGTTTGAATAGGTATGGCCCCCATAGACTCATGTGTTTTAATGTTTGACACTGTTAGGAAGTGTGGCCTTGTTGGAGGAAGTGTGTCACTGTGGAGGCAGGCTTTGAGGTCTCATATGCTCAAGCCATGCCCAGAGGAACTGCTTCCTTCTGTTGCCTGTGGATCAAGTTGTAGAACTCTAAGCTACTTCTCCAGCACCGCCGGCACACCACCATGATTCTCGCTATAATGATAATGGACTAAACCTCTGAAACTGTAAGCCAGCTCCAACTAAATGTTTTCCTTTATGAGCATTGCTGTGGCAATGGTGTCTCTTCACAGCAATTAAAACCTTAACTAAGACAGAGACCGCTGGGAAAAGACCACAGACTCAATCCCATTATAATTAAAAGATTTATTGATTAGCTGCTAGCAAGAAGAACAATCTCCTGAACCAAATTTGAGATTGCTGTGAGAAGGGAGTTGAGTGAAGGATTTTTAAAGGGGGAAAACCACAAGATCTTCATTATCTACACAATCAAGCAAAACCTGTTCTGTTCTGTCATGTTAAGTAGTTAAGGCAACTCAAAACTCTCTTTGGGTATCTCCACAAGTAAGGTAAAGAAGCAAAAAGAAGGCTATTAGTCATAACAAGTAGGTAATAGTACATCTCTGGGTGGGGGTCACTGAGTCAGGAGTACTGGTAACTTATCTTCCAGGGACTGGAGCCAGAGACAAATAGTGGGAACCAAGATGGATGCCTAAGACAAAATGGAGCTTCCCTAGCTACAGTTCCCGACTACTGTTCCTTCCTACTTTCATGTCTTTTATTTTTCTGCAACTCACTTTCTTTCAGTAGCTTGGACAAGGAGTTGTGTTGGGAGATAATTCAGTCACACTGTGAAGCCCGAGTTTACCTTTGCGTTAATTTAATAAAATTAACCTTGGGTCAGGAGGCTGCATTAGCAACCAGTTGACAGAAGGTAATCATAGTGATAAGTCTTTGCACCCCAAAGGCCTCTCCGCTGACACAGCAATCCAAATTAAACTGAATCAGACCAAATTGGAAAAGCCCTGGTTTAATGGGTAAAGTGTTCCTAGGTGATTCCCTGGCTCCTCAAAGAGGAGATGGGGATGAGAGACCAGAAGAACCACGTGTCTGTTTCCTGGGATGCAGCTTATATACACTGTGGGAGTGGTCTTGAGCCTCTCTGAGGGAGGAGCTGTGTTTGGTGGGCTTTGAGGGGGCGGGTTTGGGGAAAGAGATAGGGGAGGGGAGTTAAGGTGGATCTTCCACCAGAACATTCTAGACTCTTTGGGTATAGGGATGCCAGGGTGCCAGGGGTTGAGGTGGAGCTCCCACCCAAATACACAGAGCCTCAGAGGGCATCCAGGAGAGATATAGAGACACAGGAAGTAGTAAGGTGGGGTTTGGAGTGGCACTGATTTTTCTGGCTTGGCGAGGCAGAAGCATGGATCTTAAGTAGATGCCAGCAAGCAGAGAGGATTAGCTAGTTGCTACTCAGCCTCTCTGAGCTCGCAGGTTTTCACCCCAGACTTTGAATCTCAAGTCCTATTCATAATTTAGTTAAAGCTACCTTTAGCAGCGGCAACAGGGCCAGTGCCTGCAGGAGCAGAATTCTCACCAGGCTGCAGCCTAAGCGACCAGGCCTCTGCTAAAGAAGCAGGCTGGTCACTGCAGAGGTGTGATTGCTGGCTGAGATAGCAGTAGATTGCGGCACCGCCACTGTCCTGAAGTTAAAACAACAGCGATGTTTCCAGGACTATGGCAATTTACCACTCCAGCTAGCAGCATGAACCTGGGAGACTAAGGCCTACAAATGAGGTGGACTAACATCTCATGAAACAGCCAACTTCATTCAGAGCCTCAGACAGCTTATACTCCGCGAGTTAAGAAGAGTCGCCTGAGTAAGGTTTTCAGTGTCAAGGGTGAGACAGAGGCAGTGGTAGGAAACTCACTCCTATCCACTACATCCACGAGGAGCATGAAAGCGCATTCCAAGAGCAACTCTGTGTTTTGAAGAAACTGAGGTCCTAAGACTCTTGTTTTGTTGTGGTTTTATGGCAAGTACTCAGAATTCTCACGCGACTCCATTCTTGGACAGTGTTCTGACAACTGTCTTGTTCTTACTTTCCAGCTCCTCTTCTGCACTGTACCCTAACTTTCCAGCTCCTCTTCTGCACTGTACCTAAGCCTTGGGGTGAATGATGTAGGAGTAATGAGTTTTATAAGCGAGACATATGGCTCTCAGATGCTACTAAAGCCACTAGGGTGTTGCCAAGATCCAACCCAAAGCCGAGGAAAATAATCCCAGCTATAGTGGGAATCAATGGACACTTCCAGGTTGCTAAGCTTTCCAAGTTCTATCTCTTTGTAAGGCTCCTAGTAACATCAGCAAGGGCAATTTGTAGGCTCCAGCATCTGCTACATTTAAGGTCAGAGAAGAGAGCCGGAGAAATGGTTAAGAGCCTGAACTACTTTTGCAGAGGATTGAAGTTCAGTTCCCACAACTCATGCCAGTCAGCTCAGAAGCAGCTGTAACTCCAGCTCTAGGGCATCCAACACCCTCTTCTGATCTTTGTGGACACCTACGCTCATAGGTAGAGACACACATAAATACATGCAATTAAAACAATGACATCACAGAAACAAATTTAGTAACAGCTTGAATGTCATGGAAGGTAAGACACAGAGAGACTGATTTACTGCATCAAGACCACAGAGCAGATGATGGAGCCTGTCTTAAATTCAGGCATCCTGGCTTGTGAGCTTCTGTTCACCTCTCTGACTCCTATGGCTATTGCAGATTTACAGGAGTGCTTTCTTTGTCCATCCCCAAGCCTGATTGTAAGTGTGGTGTTTCTGCTTAGACCTCAGCTTCTCCGATTATGACTTGGCTTTTGCTCACCTCGGCTGGATGCCATGTGAGCATGCTCTCCCCTGTGGATGCCTCTCTGTTGCGTGTTCATGTGTTCATAGAAAGTATAAAACACATCACTTCTCTAGCCCAGTAGAAACCATTCCTGACTGCTTTTGCTTCTCTGGGCCCTGCCACGGTAGCTTTGGCCACCTCTTTTGGGTTCTCAGTGCTATGTGTACAAGCACGTACCACACACCCGGCTCCTCTGCATCACAGGGATCTGTCCTCAGGCCCTCGTGCCTGTGCTGTGTGGATGAAGTCATCTCCCCTGCCCTCCAGTCAGTTTTATTCATGGGTTTTCCTCATGCCAGCAGTTGTTAGTTGTTACCCGCCAAGTCCAATTTGTGCTGACCAAGGAGCTACTGGAAAAGCACCAGACAGCAGTGATACCATTAGGGATGAGCATATCAGTCCCATAGGACACCTGCTGAGCTGTCCAGTTTCTTGTGTTTTGGGACAAGGACTTGGACTGGGGCACCTGGGCACATGGACAGTATCAACAATACTTTATCAAGAGAAAGACATTATTGAACATGGAACCAGGCCAGAGAATGGCAGAAGCTTAGGGAGCCAGCTCTGAGTGTAGTGAGGCTCTGTGGGTTGTTTACATAAGGCCAGCTTGCTCCTGCTCCTGTGTTTGGACGTCAGAGTTTATTGGTGGTGTTGTTTTGCATATGTTCTGTCCCTTCCATGTAGCCCCAGTGGGGTTTCTGGTTGGACATTATGTTAGGAATTTGCATGTGCTGTTTAAGCTTGGTGAAAGCAGACTCTGGGAATGAGGTCTTCTTTTGTTTCCTCCAGAAACCCCTGTTCTGGGCCAGGCTCACCCTCTGCCTGTGTAATGTGGACAGAGACCCACAGCAAGCAGCTAAGAGTATTGAAAACATTGTGTCTTGGAGAGCAGCTGAAAGGTAAACTGTTACCAGTAGGGTAGCTATTATTTATCCCGGGGTTTAAAAATGCCTGTAACAGAACCGGGAATCCAGAAGCTCCATGGAGAGAAAGCTCAGTGGGGAGCTCCAGCCCACTGGATTTCTGCTGGATGTTTGTAAGCCTCCAGTTTGATGATGCTGCATCCCCTTGCTTTGTCAACCACACTACTCCCCTTGTCTCTACGGACGGACGGACGGAATGTGGTAAAGTCCTGATTTGATGATGCTTTGGTATTTATTTTTTGCTTCTATCTGAGATTTTGTTTTCATTTTACTTGCTATACACTCCCTAAATTCACTCATCCCAAACTGAATGTACAGCCATCACAGGCCGTTTCTGCAGCACCCACAGAGCACCAATATTTCTGGCTACGACCTTCTTTTACAGTTCATCTTGGTGTCTCTCTTTGACCTGTTCTCTTACCACATTGTAAGTGGACTCCGGAGCTGATCGGAAAAGGTGATTGAGGCCAGGAAGGAGATTGCTTTTTTCGAGGCTCTGATCTCGTGGAACTAGAGCACAGGAGTTTGGGGGGCTCAGGATGGGGGTGGGGGTGCTTTTGACTCAAGTCAGGTGCTGAGGATGACGTAATTCAATGTGGAGTGGAAGGACCTCAAAGGCTTTGTGTCTGTTAAAGGACCAGGTAGGGAGGGGGCAAAAGAGACACCCCAGGGGCAGGTGCACAGGCTCCCTTGGGTTCAGAAGACAGGTGTATGTGAATGAGATGGCAGCTGCTTTTCTTCAGCTGATGCCCTGTGGACGTTCTGAGGATGTAGCTCAGTGGTAGAGTGCTTGCCTAAAATGTATGAGATGCTGGGTTCAGAAGTCACTAACCCCTACCAGTGCAAGTCAGTAACATTGATTAGCATACTGATTGATCACTCACTGAGCTTCTGACTGCTTTGAGTAAGCTGTAACCAGCTTAAATCTCTTTTCTTTATTGGTACATTCCCTAGTTAATTGGGCTTTTTTTTTTTTTGACAACAAACACAGATGATTTTTCTTTTTTAATAATTAGAGTGTGTGTGTGTGTGTGTGTGTGTGTGTGTGTGTTCGCGCGCACATGTGCCACATGTACATGGGTGCCCGCAGAGGCCAAAAGAGGCCATCGGATCTCCTAGAGCTGGGATTACAGGCAGTTATGAGCCATCTGATGTGGGTGCCAGAACTGAACTCCGGTCTCTATGGGAGCAGCACAGTACACCTAACTGCTGAGCCATCTCTCAAGCCACCAGGATGCTTTTTAATACATATTCTTTGAGAATCTCATACATAAATACAAAAAGTATTGTGATCATATTTACCCCCACCACTTTCCCCCTAACTTCTCCCAGATCCACCCTGTGCCCACCCCTCCCAAATTTGTGTCCTATTATTTATTTTTGTTTTGTAATCCACCAAGTCCACTTTGTGCTGACCATGTATGTATTCATGGGTATGGGCCAGCCTCTGGAAGATAGTTGACCTCCCAAGGGCTACTCCCTTAAAGAAAACTGACTCCTTCTCTCCTAATAGCCGCCAACTGCCAATAGCTCCTCCAGGATGCTTCTTCTAGTGCCACTGGTTATGCAGCAATGTGTGGCAGGCAGTGTTGCAGGCAAAGTACTTTAGATATCTCGGGGTATTTAGCAGCTCCGAGAGTGGGATCGAGGAGAGAATTAGGATTTTGTATCCATTCTGAGAATTTCCTCTACCTTCCTCATCACTATCAGACCTTCTGTGTAAACAAACAAACAAACAAATAACAATAATAAGAATGTTCATGGTAGTTTGCCAAGTTTGACGCCTCTGTGGAGAGAGGACTTTTCATTCCTGGGAAGGGAAGGCAAATCCCAGCCTTTGCTGTCCTTGGCAGCAAGCAGGTGCTGTGGCCAGTGCTGACTAACTTCCAAGAGTAGTGAGATACTGCTGCTTTTCGTTTGCACCCAGTTGCCTTGGAGCTATGGTGAATAACAGGAAAAGGCTGCTTCCTTCCAAAACTCTCAGGAGCTGTCATCAGGAAACAGAAGCAGATGCTGGCCAACAATTGGATCAGACTGATTCCAGGAGTGGTTTTTCTTTTTTTTCTAACTTGCTTATTATAGTGTGTGTGTGTGTGTGTGTGTGTGTGTGTGTGTGTGTGTGTGCGCGCGCGCGCGCGCATGCAAAAGTGCATGTTCATAGAGAGGCCAGAATTTGATGTGGAGCGTCTTCCTCAACCCTTCTCCACCTTGTTTTTTGAGACAGGGTTTATCACTGAACCTGAAGGTCGCCAATTGCCCAGGCTGGTTGGCCAGCAAGCTCAGGAG
Source organism: Peromyscus leucopus (assembly GCF_004664715.2). Taxonomy (NCBI): domain Eukaryota; kingdom Metazoa; phylum Chordata; class Mammalia; order Rodentia; family Cricetidae; genus Peromyscus; species Peromyscus leucopus. Next base: position 22,260,120 of record NC_051079.1, read on the forward strand.
ATCACGTCTTTCTGGTTGTCAGTGCTATGTGTAAGCACGTACCACACAGCTGGCTCCCCTGCATCACAGGGATCTGTCCTCAGCTCCTCGTGCCGGTGCTGTGTGGATTAAGTCATCTCCCCTGCCCTCCAGTCAGTTTTACCCCTGAGTTTTCCTCATGCCAGCAGTTGTTCTCATCAAATAATTCACAGTGATATGGAGGAGATTCACAAAAGAGGAACCAGTGTGATCTAGTCCAAAGGGACAGGGACAGAGACCCAGCTTCACATTGTCACCTGCAGATACCTCAGGAGTTCCATTAACCTTGTAAGACCCTCTTCTCAGGTGCGCAAGTATGTGTATGTGCATGGGCCATTTGTGGAGGTTAGAGAACAATTTTAGGAGTTGTTTCTTTCTTCCATTGTGAATCCTGTTGCAGGGATGAAACTCAGGTCATCAAGTCTTGTGACAAGTGCTTTTATCTGCTGAGCCATCTTGACAGTCCAAATATCTTTGAATATAGATTTTTTTTAAGAACATGGGTTAAGGGAAAGAATGAGGTCCTTGTGAAGACAGTGAGAATGGGGGTGGACTTCGGTATCATTACAATGTTCCTATATAGGATTTGGTGGATTTGGAGACTAGTATCTTCAAATGGTGACTTGGGAGCCTAAATGAGATCACAGGTGGTTCATGAGAGGCACTGATAGGGTTACAGTAGATAAGATGGGCTCCAGGGAGATTGACAGGGTTATATTAGACAAGGTGAAATCTAAGGGGACCCACAGTGTTACAGTAGACAAGGTGATCTCTAGGGGACCTACAGTGTTACAGTAGACAAGGTGATGTCTAGGGGACCCACAGTGTTACAGTAGACAGGGTGATCTCTAGGGGACCTACAGTGTTACAGTAGACAAGGTGATCTCTAGGGGACCTACAGTGTTACAGTAGACAAGGTGATCTCTAGGGGACCTACAGTGTTACAGTAGACAGGGTGAACTCTAGGGGACCTACAGTGTTACAGTAGACAAAGTGAACTCTAGAGAGATCTACAGTGTTACAGTAGACAAGGTGACCTCTAGAGAGATCTACAGTGTTACAGTAGACAAGGTGAACTCTAGGGGACCCACAGTGTTACAGTAGACAGGGTGAACTCTAGGGGGATCTACAGTGTTACAGCAAACAAGGTGACCTCTAGGGGGATCTACAGTGTTACAGTAGACAAGGTGATCTCTAGAGGACCTACAGTGTTACAGTAGACAGGGTGAACTCTAGAGGGATCTACAGTGTTACAGTAGACAGGGTGATCTCTAGAGGCACTCAACAGAATTACAGTGGATGAAGTCAACTTTAGATTAGATGAATGCAGGCAAGCAAGCTCTTTGTATTATAAACAAAGTTGATAGCTTGCTTAAGATTCATGGAAATTATCTGGGAAAAAGAATAAGGTCCTGCCTAACCAAGGTCATGTATATTAAACCCTAAGCTGATTCTTTTAGTGTTCTCTCTCTCTCTCTCTCTCTCTCTCTCTCTCTCTCTCTATATATATATATATATATATATATATATATATATTATATTATAGATATATCTTCCTGTCTTGCCTCAATCTGACCTTACAGTACAGTGATGCATTAATACAAAGAGAGAGGGCCAGTGTGACATGCACAGTCAGACTAATCTGTGGGCAGAAGGTCAAGGACAGTGCTACACCCCAACACCTCACACTTTGGCTACTATCTCAGACCTGGGCCTGATGTCACTTCTCTATAGCAACTTGAGTCAATGTGCATATGTAGAGAGGGATGGAAGACTGTGAGTCACCCAAGATCAAGGGACAAAACTAATTGTCCTTTTATAGACTCCCCCTAATAATAAAATAAATCACCCACCTTGTTTGCTATGAGCTGCTCTGTTCCTGGGCCACAGGGGCTCCAGAAGTTATGATTGGCTAACAGTAAGCTTGTTAGAATATTTCAGTGCAAAATAAAAAAAGAATCAAACAGTACCAGTGCTAAAAGAATCTGGTCATGTAAAAGAAGGAATGTGTTCCAAGCAAACACTGTTTGTTTGGCTCTGAATATTACTGCTACCAACTGGAGGGCTTTAGTGAAACCTCCAGCCTCTTGGAATTCTGATCCTCATCAGTTGTCCAGGAAAATAACACCTCTGATGGGAGTTAATTTGGTGATTATAAGAAAGAACACCTCTGGCCAGGAGGGCTTGCTCAGGTGATAGCTCATCATAATAACCATGCTCCTAAGGGTGGGAAGGAGGCACCCTAAGGGTGAGTGATGTGCTTGTCTGCAGATGGCCCAGCTCACTGGTCTTAGTTGCTCTCCTATTCTCTTTTCTTCAACCTCAGATTCAAGTGGTATTTGAACTCAACTCAGAGAGTGCTTTCAACTGGTAGGAGAATAGGACCCAGAGAGAGAGAGAGGCATCGAGATTAGCATAGGATCAGCTGGAGAGATGGCTTAGCAGTTACAAGTATTCTTTGCTTTGGGGGAAGACTAGAGTTCAGTTCTCAGCACCCACATTGGGCAGCTCATAACTTCTATAGGCACCAGCTCCAAGAGATCTGATGCCCTGTTCTGGCCTCACTTGGCAGACACACAAACATATTTTTAAAAAGATTAACATAGGAGAGAAGCCACTTGGCAGAAAGACTAAAAGTTCTTCCCTACCAGGGCTGCGTATAAGGGATAGAGCATGCTAGAGAAAGTCCAGAATATGGAAATGTAGATGGCAAGTGCTATGTTACTGACCCATAATGGTTCATAACTCTCCTACCAGGGCCTTTGAGCCTTAGACCTTTCCTAGCTCTCTGACTTCCTTCCTTCTCAGGGATGCCTTTCTCCTTAATAAACTATTTCTGTTCTACCACTACCCCTGTATCCAGGATCCCATTTTTTGTTCCAGGATGCAAGAACCGGAAATCTCTGCAGGTGCCCTCTGGACTCTGCGATGAATGAGACTTTTCCTGGGCAGACATGACACCCCATATAGAGAACCCACTACTGACGGGACAGTGGTGTCAGTCTAACTGGATGAGCTAATGAATCAGTTCATTGAGGTTTCTCCCAGGGGTATGAGTGGGGAGCTACTGAAAGGAGCATGGGTGACTCAAAGGAAGCTAGCTGTGCCACCAAAAAGCCTGCCCCAGCTTGAATGATGACTCACGAAGGCCATATGCCAGGAGCACTGCGTGACCTGCAGGCAGCTCCACAGTCTAGACTCCTTGAATGGGAAGCAATGGCTTACTCTCTTTGAAAGCTGGACCAGGGTCCTGAGAATCCCTAAGAACTAGCCTTTTCACTGCTTGTTCACTTCTGGGGTCTTGTGAGTCTTCTTTGCTGAAGAAAGTATTTCATTTTGGGGAAAACTGGCCTATAACACTCTTATCTGCTGCACAGTGCTAGGGTTTTCATCAACTCCAGCCTCACCCATTTCATTCCTTCCCTGATAAGATAATTGTACCATCTTCCCTGGATGGACTATGAATTGAAAAGAAACACAAGGACAAGGCATACTTATTCATATTTATTATTTTCTTTACTCTAAGCATGGGACCTGGCTCATTATAGATATTCATTATATAACTGTTGAATGGGTACAGTTGTTCATTTCTACAATGCCCATCTTTCAGGTCCTTCTCCAGGAAGCCATTGTATTCCACAGGGATCTCTTCCACACTTGGTGCTCCCCATGTGGAGTTCAGAGCTGCTGCATTACTGTGTCTTGCATCCCTGTACATGCACTTCTGTGCATTTCCCCAGGCTGCCCTGAAGATTTCTCCCCCTACACCTCTTTGGCTTTTTCCTCAGTGGTTCCATCCTGGCTTTCACATACTTATCGGAATATTAGCACAGCACCTGTTAACTTCACTTGGCTTGAAAATAAATATACTTGAAGGTGACATCATACACAATGTGTCATGATAATATTCAGCTCTAATTCCCCCCTTCTCCCACTGGGACTCAACATGCTTGCTCTTCTTCACCTGTGTCCTCATCTACTTTTTTTTTTTTTCATAACCCATTGAGTCCAATTAGTGTTGCCCACATGCCCATGGATGCAGGGCCAGCCACGGGAGCATGAGCCACCTACCAGTGGCCATTCTTCCCAAAGAAAAATGTTAACCTCTCCTTCCAGCCCCTATCAGTTGCCCATATCTCCTCCGCTAGGGTTAGAGCCTCACGAGGCCCTCCCTGGTTTATTCTAGAATGTTGGCTGACTTGATCTTGTGGAGCTCCTATGCAGTTGACCATAGTAGCCATGAGTTCCTGAATGCACCAGCCCTGTTCTGTCCAGAAGGCAGCATTTCACGGCCCCGTCCCTTATCCTCTAGCTCTTAGATTCTCCTTCTCCTCCTCTCTCCTGTGATGTCCCTGAGCCTTGTGCTTTGGGGTTGATGTAGGCATCCCACGTAGGACTGAGTATTCAACAGCCATTTATTCTCAGCACTTCAGTCAGTTATTATTCTTTGCATTGATTGGTGCCCATGGAAAAAAAAGAATCTCTGGCAAATGTTGAAAGCAGAGATAATCCATGAGTCTAGACAAATAATGAGGAGGCAGCTTGATAATCTGTCCTCTCAGCCAAACATAGTAGGCTTCTCTTAAGTGGGCCTGTAAGAGGTGCCATCTGGTTAGGATGCAAGAGGGGACATCAGAAGTGACCAGAGATCCCGTGTCTAGGTTCCATGTGAGACATCGCCAGACTCCTCTGGTCCGTCAGGTATATGGATATGTGGTAGCCACACCCATTTGACTTCACTATGTGGCTCCTATAAGACTGTCTCCTGTGTGTCTTTCTGTCAGTTCTGTTGGTAGGAGAAACAGATCTAAAATGGAAGCGGGAGTGAGCCATCCTAAGACCACAACTACAGCTGCCCCTGAGGCAGAGAACAATTTCCTGCAGGCTCATGGGCCATGCCTAGATGCCCACTCTCTCTGTGGTGTCCTCCCTTCCAGCAGTGATTGTGGCCGTCTCCAAGCACCTGGCTGCTGCTGTTGTTGCTATGGCAATGCTGGCAGCTCCCAAGCTGAGGCTAGAGCCCCCCAGTTTCCCAGTAACAGCTAATGGCTTTCTCTGTTGCAAGGACCCCTTCCCCTGACTTAAGTCCTGTGCCCATTTTGGGGGGACCCGATTCCTTTTGGCCCAGGTCACCCAGAGAAACCCAAAACCACCTGCCATTCTTTCAGCCCCACCACAGGGAGGAAATAATTCCCAGAAGCCCATGCTCTAAGCAGCTGGTTGCACCAGGGAAGGGGGAAGTAATTCCCCAGTCCCACTGTGTGTGTGTGTGTGTGTGTGTGTGTGTGTGTGTGTGTGTGTGTGTGTGTGTCTCCAAGGCGTGTGTGTGTGGGGAGTTCAGCTTCTTCCTCAGTCATGGATAATTTATGTCCCCTTCTCTCTACTGGTGACTTACATAATTGGAAAACCCCAAACCCTCCATTTTCAGAGAAGCCATGGGTCCCTATTGGCTTGTTGAAGGTAAGAGTGTGCTGTGCATTGGATGCCTTTTTCTGCTAAACATTCTTGGGAGGGTTAAAAGTGGCAGCTGGAAAACCTACCAGCTAACTTAAGGTAACTCGGGTCACTCAAGGACCTGACGGATTGCCCTCTGGGTTTCTGGAGAGCTCTGTGAGACAAAGCAGGGGTTTACTCCCCTAATAACCAGCGAGTCACGATGATGGCCCTTGTCATGCAGTCGGCCCCAGGCATAAGGAGAAAGCTTTAGGAATTAGGGGATTTGAAGGAACTAGAATAGGTCTCAACTTTTGGAAATTGCTCAGAAAGTTTACAACAGCTGGGATTTAGCTCAAGACAGACATGGAAAGAAACTCTCCCATGTGGTGATCATGGCCCTTGAGGAAACAGACAAGGAGGAAATGGGGGAAACAGACCAGAAGCAGGGGTTCAGGGTCTCATTGATTGTTTGATGGGGCCCTGCATGTAGATCTTTTTGAGTTCAGACAAAAATATCCACAAAGCGCCCCGATCCTGTGTATAGAGACCACCTCATAGCTCTGACCACTGAGGAGGAATGTGGACAGCTAACAGAAGGCCTTCTTAGTGGTCCTCCAAGTTCTGGGGTACAGAGTCTTAGTCAAGAAGGCTCAACTGTGTGTCCCTCAGTCCACATACCTAGACTACAACTTAGAGGACATAAAGCGAACACTTTCCCACAAACCTTATTTCAGTCATTTGGCAAATCCCCACTCTCCCATCAGCCTGGATGTTGAGGGAGTAAAGAGTGAGCAGAGAGGGCACTTTGGAGGAGGAGGGTACTGAGACGGCAGGGTTGATGGGTGGGAAGGTTGGAAGGTTAGGTTTGTGTTCAAGAGATAGCTGTAGAGGACCTGAACTCATGAATGGAGTAGGGTTAGGAGGGCCTGGTGGCTGGTGATGTAGTTGATTAAACGTGTAGGAAGAACAGCGAGAGGACTGTGGAGGGATACTTTGTATGAGGAATTCAAGGCAGAGTAAGATTTATTACATTGTTATTTTAAAGGCAGGATAAACTTTAAAAGGCTGGTACACAGTAGGGCAGCAGGATAAGTACATAGCCTTCAATGATCTCAAGGCTTATTACTAACTTGGTTACCAAGCTGAGCAAAAGTTCATTATCTTCAAAGGCAAGAGATACTTTGAGAAAAATGTATCACAATTCTAGATTCTATCAGTTGACAACATTGTTAACCATCACATGACCCATCACAGTATCCTGTTTTGGAATATTAGCTGAAGATGTGTTACATTTGTTTATGCTGTGGAACATTTGTTCAATGATGCAAAGATGTGTTGTATTCTTTTATGTTGCATTTGTTTAACTCTGTAAAGCTGTGTTACTTTGCCTGCCTAAAACACTGGATTGGTTTAATAAAGAGCTGAATGGCCAATAGCTAGGCAGGAGAAAAATAGGCGGGGCTGGCAGGTAGAGAGAATAAATAGAAGAGGGAGGCGTGAGAAAAGGAGGAGAGAAAGATATCAGGGTCCAGCCACCCAGTCACACAGCCAGCCATGGAGTAAGAAGGGAAGAAAGAATATAGAATAAAGAAAGGTAAAAAGCCCAGAGGCACAATGTAGAAGCAGAGAAATGGGATAATTTAAGTTAGAAAAGCTGACTAGAAACAAGACAAGCTAAGGCATTCATAAGTAAGAGTAAGTCTCTGTGTACTTATTTGGGAGCTTGGTGGTGGGCCCCCAAAGAGGAAAAAACAAAAAAAAACTACAGTGTCCTTTCTATGGAATATTCCTTGTGAGTCAAGAGGAACAATGGCTCTGCTCCTGCTGAGTGGGATAGTCTCTGCCTGCAAGGTCTTCTGGTTGACTGCATTACTCAAGCCTGCTCTTTCTGTTCTGATTTTCTGTTTGGATGATCTCTTTGGTCTATTCATTGTTAAAGTGAATTCTTAGAGCTCTGGATTCCTCTGTTACCATGTCGTGTATGTCTCTTCAGTTCTATTCACTTGTTTTCTGTGCTTAGATGCTCTGATGATGTATGCATATAAATTGATGGTTGTACTCTGTTGGTCAATTGAATCCTTTATTATTATAAAAATCTTTGCTTTCTTTGAGTTGAGTATCTCTTCATGTTTTTTGACATCCTGCCTATATGTGTCCTCTTTTAATATTGCCTTATATTATATATGTAAACTATGATATTTCCCCCCAAAAGTTAAAACTAATAAATTTAATAATGTTTCACAATACAAAAGAATATACAAAATTTGTCTATACAGTCTAACAATAAGTAATCTAAAAATTAAACTAAAAGAATAATATGGTTTGTAATTTCACCACAAAAGAATAAAACTTGGGGAATAAACGTAACTAGGAAAGTAGAATATTTTTAAACCAAAAACTACAAAACACTGATTAAAAAAATGAAAGATGGCATACATAGGATGATAAACATATTCATGAACTGGAATAATTAATGCTGCTCAAATGCTGTGCTACCCAAAGTGATTTTTCTGGTTTAATGAAATTCTTGTAAGAATTTTAATGTTCTTCTCCAGACAGAAAAACCAGTCCCAAATTTATAAGAAACCAAAAAGACAGAATGACCAAAGAACAAAGTTGGAGACATCACAACTTATGGTTTCTCAACACGTCACAGAGGTAAAGTATTAGTTACTTCTCTATTGCTGTGATAAAATACCATGACCAAAAGCAACTTAAAGGAAGCAGAATTTATTTGGGGCACCATTCCAGAGGGGAGCCCCAATGGTAGGAGATGGTATGGCAGCAAGAGGCTGAGGCAGGAAGATGAGAGCTTGTATCTTCAATGGCAAATATAAAATAGAGACAACTAGACATGGGGCAAAGCTGTGAAAACTCTAATGAGACTCCAGTTGCACGTTTTCTCCAGGAAGCTGTACCTATCATTGATGTGGGAGGATCCTTCTGTTTGCTGTGAATATGTGTTGCTCTCACTGGTTGATAATAAAGCTGTTTGGCTAACGGCAAGGCAAGATAAGGTTAGGTGGTACAATCAAACTGGGGGCTGAGATGAAGAAAGGTGGAGTCAGGGGAACACCAGCCAGTCACTGAGCAACAGGATGTATAGAAAATGAGGTAACAAACCATGAGCCACGTGGTTAAACATAGATAAGAATTATGAGTTAATTTAAGTGTAAGAGTTAGTAATGAGCTATCAACCAGACATTTAAATTAATATTAAGCCTCTGAGTGGTTGTTTGGGAATTGGTGGGTGGGAGAGAACTGTCCAATTACATACTAGAGGTTCCATAACATCTCCCAAAGAGGGTCAATAGGGCACCTATGGAGACCTTTCTTATTCAAACCATCACAGACACTGTGCACAGAACATACAGTATGAACTGGCCCCCAAACAGTCATATAGAGCAACGGAGCAGAATGGAAAGCTGATGAATAAAGTCACACACCTGATCTTTGGCAAGTGTGCCATAAGTCCACATTGACAGTCATTGATAACATCAGTGTTGTGTTGGGTGGGTGATATCAATGCAGGGAAATTCCAGTATTTCAGTCCTGCAGTGCTGAGGGCTCAGAAACTCAGTGCTTTCCACAGTCCCTGCTCAGTACATGGCTTCTGGTGCTGCCTCCTTGTATCCATCTATGCTGCTCTCCCTGATTGACCTATTTCACATTGCTGCTGCTGCTGCTGCGGCTGCGGCTGCGGCTGCGGCTGCAGCTGTGGCTGTGGCTGCTACCATCTCCCCACCTTCCCTGGTCGTGAACCCTCTCCAGGAATTTTAAGTCATTCTAGCTACCCATGTAAGAAATAAATTATTCTGGTTTACTTGCAGTAAGAGGTACATCTAGAGTTCATTGCAGAATTAGATAGGAAGGAGATGCTAGGCCCCTGTCTTCCTGAGCTGGCAGCTGGTGGTCTCAGGTCAGCCTACGGTTGAAAGTTCACAGGCGGCCTGCTTTGTGACTGAGTGCACAGATCAGAATGGGGCAATCCTGTGCTCCTAGTTTATGCATTAGATGAGGTCTTGTGTCCTGAACCAAAAGGATGGGGAGCTTAGAAGAGGAGCAGGGCTGCATACAGGAAACACTGAATCTCTCTCAATAACTCAGCTAGTAAGAAGCTCAGGGGGCAGAAAGCCATTAATTAGGGACTATAAAAACTATTGTTTCATGCTAAATTGCTGCTAGCCATTTTTACCTTTTCTCTAAGCTGATGTCCAACTTCACAAGGTCCAAAATAAACTGCCTATGTTTTCCACTCTTCAGTATTATTTATTATGAAGTGGAGTGTTCCATTTCTAATTCTGCTCATTATTATTTTATCCAAAAATATCTGCTTGGTTTTCCGTCATGGGTGAGTTCATTGAATAAACTTTGAGCCTTCCAAAAACCTACTCTTTCACTCCCTACAATGCTCAGCTTTCTCTATGAAAATGTTCTTCCCCCTCTGGTGCTGGAAATTTATGCTGTTATCTTCCTAGAGTCCATTAGAATATCATGCATCTTTAGAAGCTTCCCAAGGCAGAAATGATGGTTCTCTCCACTCTGCATACTGCAAATCATTGCTTTGTTAGATGTGTTCATGTGTAGTTTCCTTAATGCAGTCAGGGCCCACTCTTACCCCTCTCCATGTTCTCAAACATTGGTATAATTACAGGTGAGGCAGGAAAGTAGGGCAAAGAGGAAGGTTTAAGAGTTGTGAAGATTGGTGTGTGCAAAAAATGAATAGCAGAGAGCTAGAAACCCCATTAATCTGTGGGCTATGAGTAACAAAATGGAGCAAGTGTGTCCAGGTAAATGACTCATAAAAGGTCTCAGGCATGGGGCCATTGCTGAAACTATTTACTTTCTGTCTTTAGGAGTTTCCATGAAGAATGGAATGCTTCAGTCTTGGGGAAAATGTTACACAGCACACAGATACTAGTCACAAGTGGTACAGAACACTTAGTCTATGGTTGGTTATAATATAGAGATATGTGGTAAGTTACTAGATAGTGTCTTGCATCAGGCACAGAATTGGGAATTCAGCGTCTCTGAGGAGCTAAGTTTTTGGACAGTTTTATTGAAGCAAGTTTGTGTTTTGAATGGTGGTACAAGCACCCAGGTAGAGGCAGATACAGCTTGAGGGCAGAAGTGCAGACATGGGGCCATTGACTTTCTCTAGCACTGGCCCATTTCCAATCTCAGAAGTGCTTTATTCCCTTGATAATGTTTCTGCCACTCTCCACGTGTACCTAGTCCAATTCCTTGTTCCTAGACACAAGAACCTGGAAATCTGCAGCAGCTGCTCTCCAGACCTAGATCCATACCTAGAACACAGATATTAGCACACCACTGATTTTTGAACTTTGTAATTAAAAAAAATTAGTCATTGTTTCCTGCATGCATCCACTTTCTACCTGAATCCTATTAATTGAGGTGGGGCTTAGGTACAATTTGTTTGCTTTCTCTGGAATTCCCTGCCCTTTGACTTTCTGTTCTGGGTTCCAGCCATGTGCCACTATGATCCGTGGGCATGTACATGAGGCCCTGTCACAAAAGTCTAGCAATCCTTCTAGCTAAGGCTGTAGGATGGTCCCTGCCCTGCCTCCTGTTGTCTCCTAGCTTGTCTTCCAATGGCTTCACAGCAGCCTTTGTTCCTACTTGTAGCACTGATTCCAAGAGCTGAGAATCAATCCTGTATCATGTTTTGACATCTGGATCCTGCCTGAGATCATTGATATCAAGGACTCCTTGACCAGGGACTGTGTGTGTGTGTGTGTGTGTGTGTGTGTGTGTGTATGTGTCTGTGAAAGTAAATGTATATTTGTATGTGTACACTTATATGTGGAAACCAGAGGATGGAGGCTGGATGTCACTCCCAGCTACTTTCCTCAAGTGTTGCCTGTCTTGTCTTTGTGAGACAGGGTTTCTCACACTGACCTGGAGCTTGTCAGGTAGGCTAGGCTAACTTGTTTGCAACTCCCAAGGATGCTCTTGTCTTGCATATCATCATACCTAGGTACTTTTAAAATAATGGGTTCTAAATGTTGCACAAAGGTCCTCATGCATTTTACCAACTGAGCCACTTCCCCAGCCTTGATGTCTGCACTTCTGCCTTCCAGCTGTATCCGACTCGACCTGGGTGCTTATCCCACCATTCAAAACACAAACTTGCTTCAGTTAAACTGCCCCAAAATTCAGCTCCTCAGAGACTCTGAATTCCCAATTCTGTGCCTGATGAAAGACGCTATCTAGTAACTCACCACACATCTCTGTATTATAACCAACCATAGACTAAGTGTTCTGTACCACTTGTGACTAGTATCTGTGTGCTGTGTAACATTTTCCCCAAGACTGAAGCATTCCATTCTTCAGGGAAACTGCTGAGGCAGAAAGTAGTTTCAGGAAGTCCTTGAAACTGACCCAATCCATTAGGTCCCTTCCTCCCAGAGTAAATAGTAAAGACTGCTGATAGTCGCTTCCAGTTGACCGAAGCTGTAAAGATGACTCTTAGACCAACCGAGCAGTCTAAAAGAAATCAGAAACCAGAAGAACTGCCTGGAAGAGGTTTAGACCTACTGAGTCATTTGGAAGGGACACTCTCCAACCTCTTAAGCTGCCTGCAGGCTGTGCAGTGTGCTCCAGGTTCCCAGCTTTTGTGAGCTGTCACTTGTGCTGGGGTGGGCTTTGGAGATGCAGGTGTCTTTGAGTCATTTCTGCTCCTGTAAGTAATGCCTCATATTCCCCCCCCCATCCCCCCTCCCATATTCCTGTAAAGTAACTTCAATAAAACTCACAGGTTCAACTTGGCTAAGATTCATGCTTTAATCTGTCAATGACTCCCTTTCTGGGGCGAGTAGATGTGTGTTGTGTATCCTCTGGAAAACATCTTTTCACACAATACCACCATATTAGTTCATACAGGTTTTATTGGGTGAGAAGATAAACTTTTGTCATGAAATATAGAATCTTCTGTGACACAGATTTTTGCAATGAACAATTAATGGAGATGTGGCCAGAGGCTCAGCTCCATGCTGTCTCTAACCAAAGTCTAAGGAATTAATCTTTTAGGTACTTTAACTCAGGTAAAACCAGATCCTTGGCTTTGTTGCAGGAAGGAATTTCAGGATAAGCATGTATGAAGCAGAGTTAGGATTTATTGAAAGGAATTTAAAATTGTGTGTGTGTGTGTGTGTGTGTGTGTATGTGTGTGTGTATCTATGCATGTCCTGCATGTGTGTCCATGCATATCCTGTGTGTGTGTGTGTGTGTACATTCATGTCCTGTGTGTGTGTACATGTATGCCCTGTGTGTGTGCCCATGCATGTCCTGTGTGTGTCTATGCATGTCCTGTGTGTGTCCATGCATGTCCTGTGTGTATGGACATGCATTTCCTCTGTGTGTGTGTGTGTGTGTGTGTGTGTGTGTGTGTGTGTATGCATATCCTGTGTGTGTGTGTGCACCTGTGTGCACATGCATGTCATGGAGCACCTGTGAAGCTCAGAGGACAACTTGTGGAAGGTAGTTCTCTTCTTCTACATGGACCCTAGAGATTAAACTCAGATCAGGATGCTTGGTGGCAAACTCCTTTTTAGCACCAAGCATTCAAAGGCATTTTAAATGCAGATTTTAGGCATGATGGCTAAGAGGAGGAGAGGCTCTTGGGAAGAAAGACACATCTGAGAGAAAAGTTGTGGCTTCTCACAAGAGAGCCACACATATGCGACAGTCATGGATCATAGGATTATGGTAGTTTGGAAGTTCTTACCTTCAAAGTTAAGGGATTTGAATGAGACCACAGGGTGGTTCCTGGGGGTTCCTAATGGTTGCAACTGACAAAGCAGAACACCAGGGAATCAGGACATCTTCACTATAAGCAGCTTTGATTGTGAGATCCTTGAAAAAAATGTGTGGGTTTTGAGACCCTGCCCAGATTCATATACATTCAGGTCTTTTTTTTTTTTTTTTTTTTTTTTTGGTTTTTCGAGACAGAGTTTCTCTGTGTAGCTTTGCGCCTTTCCTGGATCTCGCTCTGTAGACCAGGCTGGCCTCAAACTCAAAAAGATCCGCCTGGCTCTGCCTCCCGAGTGCTGGGACTAAAGGCGTGCGCCACCACCGCCCGGCTACATTCGGGTCTTAAGATGGGTTCCCCTGATCTTTTAGCATAAAATATGTGGATATAAAGTAAACATTGTTTTTTTTTTTTTTTTTTTTTTTATCTGCAACCTTTACAGCCGATGTTAACTGTGTTGGAGTTCTTGCTTCTCAGCTGGGCAAAGGCTTCAACCAGACTCTGGGGCAGAGAGCTCCCCCAGAATTTCCTGCCTTTCTACATTGCCTTAGAATAAGGAGATCCACAGGAAACACACTTCATTGCTTCAGCTGGTTTTACATGCAGATGACTCAGCTTAGGAAAGTCTCTGCCAGAGTTGTGAAGCAGATTCAGATTAAAAAACATCAGGAGATAAACACATCAAATTACTTTTCTGTTGTACAATGCCTAACTTCCTCCCAAAACAAGGCAAGTGCTTTTGGATCCTGGCCTTTGTTTAATAAAAGCCACACATCATCACAGCTTCAGGAATACATCAGAAACCCATCCCCTTTGGGCTGTGATGTTATAGAAATGAGAACTACTTTATTTACTTACCTACCCTGGCCTAGCCTTGTAGACCTGAAAAATTAATTAACCAAAGGTCATATTCTACTCCTCACAGTATTGGGTGGAGGAAGAGCTCCACAAACTTTAGTAGGAGAGAAGGGGCACCTTCTCCATGGCCAAGGCTGAGAGCTTATGCTCCAGCTTCTCCTTGGCTGGCCAGTCTTCCTAGGCTGTCTCCTGGGGTTGCCACGAAGAGCAGGAAGTGACCTCAATGCAGACTGGTAGATATGGCTTTCTGCTTCAGTCCTCAAGATCCTCAGGGTCTCTCTGAGGCTCAGCCTGCTCATGTGCAATGTGACTGAAAGTATTAGGGCTCCCTAAAGAAACAGATTGATACAATGAGTATATGTTAAAAGGGATTTGTTTCATTGGCTTACACAAATAGTCTAGGTCATCCAACAGGGGCCCTCCACACAAAGACAAAATACTCAGGAACTGCTCAGTCCCTCAGGCTTAATGCCTCAGGAGGCCCAATCAGGCACTGAAGGTGTGGAGGATTACTGGAGAGCCACCAGGCTTCAGTCCACACTGGAAACCAGAGGGTGAGTTCTGATGTTAGTGAAAGAATGCAGGGCGCAGATGAGGCAAAGGGATAGATGAACTCACTGAAGAGATAGGCCTGTGCACTGAAAATATCTCTCTATGGACTGCTCATTAGCAGTGGAGAGAGAGAAACTGTGGAAAGGTGGTTGAAACTGATATCACCTGTAAGAGTCAGTTGGTCACACGTTTAGTATTAGAGAAATATATTTCATTTTTGCAAAATTCCCAGGACACAGGATTTTAACACACTCACAAAGAAACACCAGCCACGGCCGGGCGGTGGTGGCGCACGCCTTTAATCCCAGCACTCGGGAGGCAGAGGCAGGCGGATCTCTGTGAGTTCGAGGCCAGCCTGGGCTACCAAGTGAGTCCCAGGAAAGGCGCAAAGCTACACAGAGAAACCCTGTCTCGAAAAAGAAAAAAAAAAAAAAAAAAAAAAAAAAAAAAAGAAACACCAGCCACCTACAGAATGAAAACACCCCTAAACAAGAAGGGGAGATTCAAAAGTTAACAATGTCATAAAATTCAATGGAAGGATAAAAAGTTGTTATAGACAAAGGAAGGCAAAGAGAAAGGACCACTCTCTGCATACTGTCTTAGGGTTTCTATCGCTGTGAAGAGACACCATGACCATGACAACTCTTATAAAGGAAACATTTAAGTAGTGGCATGCTTACAGTTAAGAGGTTCAGTTCATTATCATCATGGTGGGACATGGCAGTGTGCGGGCAAACATGGTACTGGAGAGGCAGCTGAGAGTTCTACATCTTGATAGGCAGGCAACAGAAAGTGGTCTGTCTCACTGGGCATAGCTTGAGCATATATGAGACCTCAAAGCCTGCTTCTACAGTGACACACTTCCTCCAAGAAGACCACACCTACTCCAACAAGGCCACACCTCCTAATAGTGCTACTCCCTTTGGGGCCATTTTCTTTTAAACCAACACACTCTGCCAATAGAATGAATACAGATCTTTTCACTTTAACCTCTGGCATACTCTTCAGACAAGGGCAAAAAGCAGCCACGTTCTTCACCAAAATATCATAAGAATGATCTCCAGGCAACATACTAAAATTCTTCCCCTCTAAAACTTCTTGAGCCAGGACCTCAAAGTTCAAATCTTCCATGCTCCTACTAGTATGGCCCATTAAGCAGTGCTTAAAGTAGTCTACTGCTTTCACAACCCAAAGTACCAAAGTCCAAATTCCTCCAAACAAAATCATCGTTAAGCCTATCACAACAATCCCCCAGTCCCTGGTACCAACCTCTGTCTTAGAGTTTCTCTTGCTGTTAAGAGACACAGTGGCCATAGCAACTCTTATAAAGGAGAACATTTAATTGGGGCAGCTTACAGTTTCAGAGGTTCAGTCTATTATCATCACGGTGGGACATAACGGTGTGCAGGCAGATGTGGTGCTGAAAAAAGAGCTGAGAGTTCTACATCTTGATCCACAAGCAATAGGAAGTAAACTTTGTATCACACTGAGCATAGCCAAGGAGCCCTCAAAGCCCACCCCCACAGTGACACACTTCCTCCAATAAGGCCACACCTATTTCAACAAAGCCATACCTCTTAATAGTGCCATGCCCTTTGGGGCGATTTCCTTTCAAATCACTATAAGTGCCTACCACTGGCTTGTATCCTGAGCTGGAGGAGAATGTTGCTATAAAGGACATTATTGAGTCATCTGCTAAATGTAAACTAGAATGGAGGGTTTGGCCTTTTTGTTTGTTTGTTTGTTTGTTTTCCTGTTGCTATGATAAATATCAAGACCAAAACCAACTTGGGGAGGAGAAGGTTGAATTTATCTTGCAGGTTAAAGTCCATCATCAAGGGAAGCCATGGAAGGCACTCAAGACAGGAATCTGGAGGCAGGAACTAAAGCAGAGACCATGGATCAATGCTGCTTACTTAGCTTTCTTTCTTATGCAGCCCAGGTCCATCTGTCTAAGGATGACACTGCCCATAGTGGGCTGTATCCTCCCACATCAACTTGTAATAAGGACAATGGCCCAATCTGATGAAATCAATTCTTCAGTTGAGGTTCTCTCTTGCCAGGTGACTCTAGGTTTGTGTCAAGTTGACAGCTGAAGCTACCTGTGACAGACAGCTGCACTGAACCAGTGTTAGGTGATGATAGCTGTCCTAAGGTTGCCTCAGAACACGTTCTTATTGAGGAATGCATGCTCCAGACTTTAGGGAGAACAAGTTGGTTGGTGTATGTGTTACTTAACTTGTTAGGACAGAGTCTGGGCCCTGGCCTCCCTAACAAGCCAGGCTTTAATAGGTCAATTAAAAAAAGACAATAATGCCGGGCGGTGGTGGCGCACGCCTTTAATCCCAGCACTCGGGAGGCAGAGCCAGGCGGATCTCTGTGAGTTCGAGGCCAGCCTGGGCTACCAAGTGAGCTCCAGGAAAGGCGCAAAGCTACACAGAGAAACCCTGTCTCGAAAAACCAAAAAAAAAAAAAAAAAAAAAAAAAAAAAAAAAAAAAAAAAAAAAAAAAAGACAATAATAAAAATCAGAAATGGAGTATCCATTCAATATGGCCACATAGAGAAGAGGTACAAAAAAAGAGGTCCTTTAAACTGCCCCACACACAAGTCCATTTTCAGGGTCCTGACATGAAGTTTAGGTTTAAACAGAGGGTTAGAGGTGTGCATGGCCAAGTATTTCTGGTCTCTGTGTGCTTAGGTTCATCACTTGGACCATCACTAGCTCAGCTCCAGTATCTCCTAGAAGGTGGTCTGACGAAACAAAAATCCCCACTGGCTGACACCAGGCTTCAGCCTTTTCCTTCTTCCAGTGTGAGACTCCTGGGGAAATTCTGATTTCTTGGGGTCCATTGCTTCAACAGGCTGACAGGCAACGGGAGATACACAGTGACCCTTCAGGACACTCAAGTAGATGGCTGATCGTTGACTGGCAAAGCAGATGGCTAAATAGTGTGCAGGTACCAAGGTAGGTGCATCTGAGTGAGCGCCACATGGGTATTCTTTATATTGTTTTTATTTTTGTGAATTTCCCCTGTAACTTTGAAGTCATTTTCAGGTGGAAGTTAAAATAATATCTTTGATTTGAGTGGAGAGAGACTTGTGGAAGGAAGTGAATAAGGATGCTGAGTGGTAAAGAAAGCCGGGTGGATGGGGCTGAAGAGGACCCCAGGGACTGCAGCGCAGAGAACAAATGTCAGTTTGTCCTCTTTGCTTCAGGTCATGATTCTTGCTTCCATAATCACGCAAAGTAATAAGCACACATTTTTCTAGCTCTGGGCTCTCCTGGAGTCACACAATAAATGTCAGAAATAATTCTGGGCTCAATAAGTTAAATAAATCACTTCCTGTATTTCATTATCTCCTTTTGTTCTTACCAATCACTTATACTTAGCGATACTCCAGAGACATGCAACCATAAAAACAACTGGGTATCTGTTCTTGATTGAAAGCTGGTCTCAGACTAAGGACTGTTGCTGGCTGAGGAGAGTGTGATGTTAGAGGAAGCCAGAGGCAAGGTGTCATGGTCAAGTGGGGTCTGCTCTTTGCTGCCCAGGTTTTTCATACCAATCAGCGGAAAGTTCTCCAACTCCACTGTCTGTCAGATCTGGAACTGGAGTTACAAATCTTTATGAGCTGCCATGTGGGTGCTGGAATCAAACTTGGGTTCTCTGCAAGAACAGCAACTGCTTTTAACCACTGAGCCACCTCTCTAGCTCTGTTATTTATCATTTTTAATTTCTGTATTTTTCTGATGCTTTGATATGTTGAAACTTTGCTAACCTGGACAGACTACCCTTGTCTATTGATGTAACCAACCGTCTTATTAAATAAGAAACACAGAAATAATGCAAAAGAGAAAGCCGAGAGGTCAGAGCTCAGAGCTAAAATCTCACCCTTCCGCCTGCGGTGTCCCAGCTTCCCGAATGAGGGCTCTATCTCCTGTCTGTTCGTCTATTTAAAGTATTTTGTTCTGCCTTCTCATTGGTTGTAAACCCAAACACATGACTGCCTCGTCACTGTCTGAATGTACAGCCCCCTAGGTCTTAAAGGCATATGTCTCCAATGCTGGCTATATCCCTGAACACACAGATATCTATGGGATTAAAGGCGTGTGCCACCACCGCCACACTCTTGCTATGGCTCTAATAGCTCTGACCCCGGGCAACTTTATTTATTAACATACAATCAAAATCACATTTCAGTTCAATTAGATTACCACCACATTTCCCCTTTTCTATTTTAATAAAAAGAAAAAAAAGCAAAAGGTTATAACTAACAAAAGAAAAACTATATACAAAAGTACAATAACTATATACAATATATACAAATAATAAATACCTAAACAGGTATTGGACAAATCAGAGAAAATAATTCCATTATCTATCCTATTTTGGTAAATCCAAGATGTATCTAATGCACTTTCTATCCTAATTAATTTTCAACTATAAGTAACTAATCTTCAACCATAACTAACTAATCTTCAACTCCCTCAGAGACCCAAGAAGGAAATAATATTAGCTAACAAAAATAAAAAACAGGAAGTGCATGCAAGCAACTTCCAAAAAATTTGTGAGTTGACAGAAACAGCCAGCTGCCTGGGCAGTCACCTGAGGTTTCTCCGCAGTGTTGGGGCATCATCTTCAGCCTATAGGCTTATCGTATCTGAAGGACTCATTTGTGAAGTAGGATGTACACAAGGTCAACAGTTCAATCTCACATTGGGTGAGAGCAGTCCATGTACCAGAAACATCTGAATTCCACTAGTGTCCTGTCATGATTCAGGATTTTAAATTCTGGAAATTGTTGACAGTTTTTTAATTCAGCTGTCCATTCTTCTTGGCTGTGTATATATGGCTTCATCTCAGCATCCCCTTCTTCTCCACATCCCTCTATTAAATGCCAGTCTACTTTCGAGAGGCATGAGCTTTCAGCTGCTGTTCCATTGCACAACAGAAGCCATCGGCCCTCTGCCTGTTAAGCTGCCTTCGAAGAAAAGGGCACTGTACCTTTTCCGGATGCGAAGGCCACTTCAGGGATGGGGCCATATTGTCCTGGCCTCAGAAGATGCCTTTTGATAACCACACTTGTTTTGACAAGAATCAGTAGTCCATTGTTTCGTGTTTTGTCTGTCCATTTTGTCCTGTTGATTCGAGGATACTTTGTTGTCCAGTGGCTAACTTTTGCCACAAGGAAAGTTGACTCCATATGCAGTTTCTTCAATGCCCATATTTTCTCTGAAGTAGATTAGTACTGCCAGGAGCTGACATGTCTCAAAAAAGAAAAATTTTCTAAGTTATTAAAACATTTTAAATGCCATATTCTGTAGATCTCTGAAGGGTTTGAAGATGACCTGTCTAAAACATCTCTGCTCAATTTTTAAAACATATCTAATATGACTACAAGTTCTATTGAAATGTCTAACTACTAACTTTCATTTCTTTATATCCTAGTAGTTGGTAATAATAACATTCAAGGATCAGAAATTTGTATTACATTGTTAAATGAATGGTATAAATACAATTAGAAATATACATATAGCATTTTCTAACAATATCGGTTTCAAATTTGTATACAATATAAAACAATTCAATCCAATGTAAAGTATTAGTAATTATCTTTTTCTTTTCTTTCTCTCTTTCTTTTTTTTTAAACAAGAACCTTAAATCTAATCTCCTTTGCTTAGCCTTTTTCTTAACCCTTGACAATAACTTGTAACCAACCCCCCTAAATACTGAAAATTATCCCAGACCCAAAACCCATTAAAAAGACCAAAAAACCACCCACCCCACACCACCTCTTTGGGAATGTGGGCGACGTAGTCTTAAAATTGCTTCCTGCTGGGTATGGGCGAAGTTTTCTTTATCCCGAAAGAAAAAATTTTAGGTTAATTGTCAAATTCTAGGAGAGGTAACTATATCCTTCATTATACAGTCTGTGTATAATGCCAAAGTTCAGGGTTTATCTCAAGTCCTTATTCAAGTAGTCTTTGAGACTGGATCATCTCAGCTAGTCATCTCAAAATTGCTCTGAGCACCTTTTAGTTCAAAGCTGATCTGTGGATGATGTTTGTCAGCTTAATGATATTATTATTGTCCACGTGGAATTGTTGTTGTTGTGGGGCCCCATCTTCTTCCTGGAGACATCAGTTGATGTTAGGCCTGGCTGTGATTTCCTGCAGAAAACTGATAAGAGACTCGAACACAAAAACATGTATATGCAGCTAGCCTTTTTTCTAGAATTAGTTAGTACTCTATATGACCATTCATATCTTAACAAAGTTTAAAATGTATATATATATATTAATCTTGTAAATTTTGATATAATATTTATACTTTAAGAAAAGTTTAAAGAATCAGAATAGAATCAAAGAGTTGAGATTAGTAATAGAATAGTCCCTTAATTAATTTTGCTTTTGTCCTGTACCATAGCAGAAGATGGCTCTTTTATTCTGGCATGATACAGGGAGTTTGCATTTTCCTTTTAACAACATGCTTGAGTTTAAAGAAGGAGAGAGCCATTCTCCAACTCCAAAGTCAGCTTTAAATTTTAATTGAACTGGGACTATTAGAAAACCAATAGTATTAAATCTTTAGAGAAAAGCAGAAACAAACATTTAGGAAGACATAAAAATTTTTTTTTTTTTTTTTGGTTTTTCGAGACAGGGTTTCTCTGTGTAGCTTTGCGCCTTTCCTGGAACTCACTTGGTAGACCAGGCTGACCTCGAACTCACAGAGATCCGCCTGGCTCTGCCTCCCGAGTGCTGGGATTAAAGGCATGCGCCACCACCGCCCGGCAGACATAAAAATTTTTTAGATAATATATACCCATACACCGTTTCACTCTGTTTCTTGAGATAGATGATTTGTCCCTTTTCTTCAGTTGTCTCATTTGTCCAGTGTTCTTCAAATTCCTTAACCTTCATTCTCCTAAAAGACAAAAACAAAAACCTTTCCCCAAGACTAATTTTGGGGATATTTCCTTTTGACAAGTTATTATCAGATTAAATGAAAAGGCATGTGTTGTTGATACCAGTTAGTTTAAATTGGATGTTCATGCTGGTTGATGAACTATCACCTCCTCTAATTAAGAGGTCTCTCTTGTTCAAATCGAACCTTTATCAATTTTGATGGTACCCACAGCTTATCTTCTCCTCTAGAAACAAAAACAAAACCTCGTCCCCAATGTAATACATACCCTGGTTTCCATTCTGAGGTCAGCACATCCTTAAAGTATATAGGCTGATTTAATTCTGTAGTTTTTTCTATTATCCAATGTCTCTCTGCAGCTGTTGTTCCTTTCTCATTGGCATTCAGAAAATACAAAGTTAGAAGAGCATTATGCAGTCTATTTCTGGGGGTTTTTGTTACCCATTTCTGTTTATTTAGCATATCCTTTAGAGTTCTGTTTGATCTTTCTATAACTGCTTGACCTGTAGGATTATGTGGTATGCCTGTAATATGTTTTATATAGTAATAAGCAAAAAACTGTTTCATTTTAACAGAGACATATGATGGAGCATTGTCAGTTTTGATTTGTGCAGGTATACCCATGATGGCCATAACTTCTAGCAAATGAGTGATTACAGAATCAGCTTTTTCAGAACTCAAAGCAGTTGCCCATTGAAATCCTGAATAAGTATCGATAGTGTGGTGTACATATTTCAATTTTCCAAATTCTGCAAAGTGAAACACGTCCATCTGCCAGATTTCATTTCTCTGAGTACCCTTTGGGTTACATCCTGCTGGTAATGGCGTTTGATTGTAGAAGGAACAAGTAGGACATTTCTTTACTATTTCTTTGGCTTGTTGCCAGGTTATGGAAAAATCCTTTTTTTAAACCTTTACTATTAACGTGATGTTTTTTTATGAAATTCTGAGGCCTCCAGCACATTTCCTATCAATAATTTATCAATCTCATCATTGCCTTGTGCTAGAGGGCCTGGCAGACCAGTATGGGATTGGATGTGAGTTATATATAAAGGATGATTCCTTTTCCTTATTGTATCTTGTAATTGAATAAATAATGAAGTTAATTCTGAAGCATCAGGGATAAATTCTGCAGTCTCAATATGTAACACCACTCTTTCAGCATACTGAGAGTCAGTTACTATGTTGAGAGGTTCTGAAAAATCCATTAATACCAACAGAATAGCATACAATTCTGATTTTTGAACTGAATTATACGGACTTTGAACCACTTTACTTAAATTTTCTGATTTGTAACCTGCCTTTCCTTCTTTGTTGGCATCTGTATAAAATGTACGAACTCCAGATATGGGTTTTTGCCGTACAATTCGAGGCAAGATCCAATCAGCTCTCTTTATAAGATCAATTCTATTGCTTTTGGGATATTTGCTGTTAATTTCTCCCAAAAAATTACTGCAAGCTCTTTGCCAAGGTTCACTTTCTGTCCATAATTTTTCAATTTAGTTAATGGTACGACAATTTCTGCTGGGTCTATGCCTGCTAATTGACGAAGTCTCAATTTTCCTTTGTAAATTAAGTCAGAGATTTTTTCCACATAAGTTTTTAATTTTTTATTTGGTTTATTTGGTAAAAATATCCATTCCAATATAATATCTTCCCTCTGCATTAATATTCCAGTAGGAGAACGCCTAGAAGGTAAAATAACCAAAATGCAATCCAGCTTTGGATCAATATGATCCACGTGTCCTTCATGCACTTTCTTTTCTACCAAGGCTAATTCTTTCTCAGCTTCAGGTGATAATTCTCTTGGACTATTTAAGTCCTTGTCACCTTCTAAGGTTTTGAACAAATTAGTCAGTTCATCATTTTTTACCCCAACAATAGTTCGTAGATGAGAAATGTCTCCAAATAATCTTTGAAAGTCATTAAGAGTCTGTAATCTATCTCTCCGAATTTGCACCTTTTGGGGTCTAATTTTTTGTAGCTCTATTTTATAGCCTAAATAATTAATAGAATCTCCTCTTTGTATCTTTTCAGGAGCAATTTGTAACCCCCAGCAAGGCAAAATTTTCTTTACTTCTTCAAACATTATTTCTAAAGTATCTGCATTTGAGTCAGCTAGTAAAATATCGTCCATATAATGATAAATTATAGATTTAGGAAATTTTTTACGTATCACTTCCAATGGCTGTTGTACAAAGTATTGGCACAGAGTTGGACTATTCAACATTCCCTGTGGGAGGACCCTCCATTGAAATCTTCTAACCGGTTGAGAATTATTATAAGTAGGCACTGTAAAAGCAAATCTTTCTTTGTCTTTTTCTTGTAAGGGTATTGAAAAGAAACAGTCTTTTAAATCAATAACTATGAGAGGCCATCCTTTTGGTAACAGAGTAGGCAAAGGCATCCCAGATTGTAGAGAGCCCATTGGCTGAATTACTTTGTTAATTGCTCTAAGGTCTGTCACCATTCTCCATTTACCAGATTTCTTTTTAACAACAAAGACAGGAGAATTCCAGGGGCTACTTGATTCTTCAATATGCTGAGCATTTAACTGTTCTTCTACCAGCTCTTCTAAAGCCTGGAGTTTCTCTGTTGTTAAAGGCCATTGTTGGACCCATACAGGCTTGTCTGTTAACCATTTTAAAGGTAGAGCTATTGGTGTCTTTGGAAGATCATCAGTTATTGTGCCCTGTTCTTGTATAATATGGATGGCTGGTGACCACTCATTAGAATAATATCTTCTAATATTTCTCTCAGTAACATGTGTTAGGTTATGATTTGTTTCTGAGATTGGAGGGATGCTAATCTGAGTATCCCATTGTTGCAACAAGTCTCGACCCCACAGGTTCATAGTTATGTTAGCCACATATGGTTTTAATTTTCCTCTCTGTCCTTCTGGACCTATGCATTCGAGCCATCTTGCACTCTGTTTCACCTGAGATAATGTCCCAATTCCTAACAGTTGAACGTTTACCTCCTGAAGAGGCCAAGTTGGATGCCAAAATTCTGGTGCAATTATGGTAACGTCCGCACCTGTGTCTACCAGACCAGACAACAAAACACCATTTATTTTTATCATTAATTTTGGTCTTTGTTCATTAATAGAAGTTTGCCAAAAAATTTTCTTTATGTTTTCTCCTGAATTTTCTATTCTCTCTGTTTCATCAACCTGACCAGCATGATTTATTCCAATAGGCATTTGATTATTTAATCACTCTCCAGAGCAGGCATTTCCTCTATAACTGCAGGAAAGGTTTGAACTGGATTTGCACTGGGGGCCTGCGCAAGGCCCCTCTGGGAGTTTCCCGAAGACTGAGGCAAAGGATTACCCTGTCTGTCCTTTGTTGATCTACATTCGTTGGTCCAGTGTTTTCCCTTACCACACCTTCTGCATACTCCAGAAGGAAGGGGCATTCTGTTGCCCTTGTTCCTTGAATAAACATTGCTTCTAGGAATGACCTGTTTACAGTCCCTTTTAAAATGTCCTTGCTTTCCACACCCAAAACATCTAACATTCCTCAAACCTTTTGAAATTACTTCTCCTACCCACGTATCATCATGCTCATCAACCTCAACATTAATTGTTTCTCTAATCCAATCTTCCATAGGTGCAGATTTTGCCCTTAATGGCCTGATTATTCTTTTGCATGCTGCATTCGCATTCTCAAAGGCCAAATATTCAATTATTGCCTTACCAGCTTCTGAATCTGAGACCATTCTCTTTACTGCTGAAGCCAGTCTTTGTAAAAAATCTGTAAAAGACTCTTTTGGGCCTTGCCTCACCTTTGTAAATGACTCAGATTTTTTTCATGGTTCCTCAACTCTGTCCCATGCATTCAAGGCTGCCGTTCGACATAAAATTAGGGTTTGGACATCATATAAACATTGTGTTTGTGCTGAAGCATATTGGCCTTCTCCAATAAGCTGATCCTGGCAAACTTGTATTCCTTTATCCCTCCATTGTTTTTCTATGTTTTTAGCCTCCTCCTTAAACCAAGTCAGAAATTGAAGTCTCTGGCTGGGTTCCAGAACACCTTGTGCAAGGTCCCGCCAGTCCTGTGGTATTATCCTATTATATGTTGACCAAGAGTTTAACATTTGCTTTACATATGGGGAATGCATGCCATAAGATACTATTGCCTCCTTAAACCTTTTTAAATCCAACATTTCAATTGGAGCCCAAGTATTTTGTGTAGCCATCATTTGGTCAGGCATCTGCTGTACAGTTACAGGATAGATTAAGGGTGACTGTGTGAAAACAGGCTTTCTTTCTACAACCTTATGATCCCGACTTGAAACAACTTCACTGTTAATTGGATAAATTAAGGGTGACTGTGTGAAAACAGGCTTTCTTTCTACAACCTTATGATCCTGACTTGAAACAACTTCACTGTTAATTTCTTCTGTCTGAATTTTTACAGGTTTAACAAGTTCTTCTAAAGCTGTTATCCTGGCACTTAAATTGACTATCTTTTTAAATATTAAAATGTGGATTAGCATAGTGATAAGGTGCATAATTCCACCAATACTAATATTATATAGTTGTTCAATTGTCAGACTGCCTAATATTTCGAACAAAAACCAATTTTCTTCCAATGTACACATAAAACCCATTTTTTTTAAATGTGGAAAAAAATTGTCTTTTAAATAGTTTCCTTTATGACTTACCAAATCTGCATAGAACAGTAGAAATCCCAGCGAATTAAATCTGGGTAGAACAGTAGAAATCCGAGGGGATTTTCAAAACAGCCACCTAGTGTCCCAGGTGTAAATCCAAAGAGAGAGAGAGAGAGAGAGAGAGAGAGAGAGAGAGAGAGAGAGAAAGAGAGAACAAGAAAGCATAGCTGGCTAAAGTTTAAATGCAGCCACGTGTTCCCTCTTGTGCCGAGTCAAGGCTTGGGTCTGGCTTCCTTAAACTCTGACCACGTGCGTTGGCTTTAGAGGCAGGGCCCTGTTCGGCAGGGCAGGTCTGAGTTGTTTGTAGCACCGACTTTAAGCAAGCTGCTCACAGACCTAGGCCCGGGCTAGAAGCTGCCGCTCGGACTAGGAAACCGGCAGCTCGGACTAGGACGCCGGCCGCCCGGTCTGCCGCCCTTGCGGGAAAGCGGACCTGCCGCCAAGCCAAGCGGTTTTTAATGGATTCTTGTCACGTTGGGCGCCAGATATTGATGTAACCAACCGTCTTATTAAATAAGAAACACAGAAATAATGCAAAAGAGAAAGCCGAGAGGTCAGAGCTCAGAGCTAAAATCTCACCCTTCCGCCTGCGGTGTCCCAGCTTCCCGAATGAGGGCTCTATCTCCTGTCTGTTCGTCTATTTAAAGTATTTTGTTCTGCCTTCTCATTGGTTGTAAACCCAAACACGTGACTGCCTCGTCACTGTCTGAATGTACAGCCCCCTAGGTCTTAAAGGCATATGTCTCCAATGCTGGCTATATCCCTGAACACACAGATATCTATGGGATTAAAGGCGTGTGCCACCACCGCCACACTCTTGCTATGGCTCTAATAGCTCTGACCCCCGGGCAACTTTATTTATTAACATACAATCAAAATCACATTTCAGTTCAATTAGATTACCACCACACTTGTCAGCTAAAGAAAGTCCAGTGAACAGGTAACTATTGGCTGTGGGCCTGCCTTTGACATGCATAATAACCATTCACACTCCATCCTCCGTCCTTCTTCAGACTTCTATATCCAGACTGTTATTATCAGTGCCCTATCCTGCAAGCCAACCTCCAGACAACTAGAGGACTCATCTGTATCCCAACATAAGTATTTATACTCTCCAGTCCTGAACCTTTAGCCCTGTTTTTCCATTCTTTCCTATGAAACTCAGGAAAAGCTTCTGATGCTCTCCTGCCCTCTGCCCTCCATTCCTTCTCCCTCTTGCCTTATCCTGGTGTTTCCCATGTGGTCCTGCCATATGTTGTTTGGAACTCTGAAGAATAATAATAATAATAATAATAATAATAATAATAATAATAATAGCCTTTACAATGAACTGTCCCTGACCTGTGCCCTCTCCACGTCTGAAGAAAAATGAACTACAAGTTACATTTTAAACAGTTCCCGAAGGGAAAAGCAGCAGAACCAGACACAACTGCATCATCTGATTGCTTTTGCAAGGGACAGGACACTAAAAAGTGTTGACACAATAAACAGTTATCGTTTCAAAGGTAATTCTTTACACTAGTGACAATGGCCCAGGAACACAGATTCGGGTTACTGTGAATACCATGTTCCAATGTGGTAATGATTCCGTGGCGTCTTTATGGCAACAGAACAAAGAGAGTCATAAAATCAAAGCACTTCCCCCAATGTGTTGATGGAAACATCAGGTGGTCAGGTTACAATGAGGGAGGAAGTCTTTCTAATATCAGATGCTGTCTCATGATAGTCTTGACTTTGGAGATTGTGGAAGCTGGGGGTGCTGTATTTTCACCACCTGAAAGTCATAGGAGGTTAGGTAAGACGTGGTGTTGGGCAGTGTTTGGCTATTTAGAAGACCAAAGAGCTCAAGATAAATTTGACTCCCACTCTGTGACACTTGCAGTCTTTACAGTCAGTCGGTGTAGAATGTTTAATGCAGGTGAGACATTTTTTTCCTGGGAATTTTGGTTCACATGTTGCAGAAAATTCACTAGAGAGAAGAAAAACTCAGGCAGGACATACACAGGTGTCAGGTTTACCCATCAGCTGGAGTGGAGTGGGGCTGATGGGGAAGGCGGATGGCTTTGTTAGTGCCATTGATACGATCTTTCAGTGTAGTGTATCTTAATTTGGGGCCATACTGTCTCCTTTTCTCTTTCTTCCCCATGTTCTTGGAGGACAAATGGCTAAGAGAGTTGCTTCTTCTCCCAAGTTTCTTTCTCTAATTGAGCATGAGTTGGTAGGGTTGTTTGAATAAGAATGGCCCCCATAGGCTCATATATTTGAATGCTTAGTCCACAGCTGGTGGAACTGTTTGGGGAGGATTAGGAGTGAGGAGTTGTTGGGGGAAGTGTGTCATAGCACTGACTTCGAGATCTCAAAAGCCCACACCACTCCCAGTAAGCGCTCTCTGTCTCTCTGTCTCTGTCTGTCTTTTTGTCTCTCTGTCTCTCTGTCCCTCTGTCTCTGTCTCTCTCTGTCTCTCTCTCTCTCTTTCTCTCTCTCTTCCTTGTGCTTATGAGTCAGGATGCAGCTCTCAGCTACTGCTCAAGCACCATGCCTGCCTGCCTGCCTGCTGCCACGCTTCCCATCATAATAGTCATGGACTCACCCTCTGAAACTGTAAGCTCCAATGAACTCTTGCCTTGGTCATGATGTCTCTTCACAGCACTAGAAAGGTAACTAAGATACTTAGGATGGTAGGACTCAAGTTTTAGGAGAGCACTGAAGAGTCAATGAGCTTTATAAATGAAAGAGTAAAGAATTATCATAAACAAGACTGGTGAGTTCAAGTGGATGGAAGCTTTCAGCTTCTTTCAGAGTTTATTTTTTTAACTAACCATTTGACAATTTCAAGCATGTATAGAATGTGCTTAGATCAGGTACACCTCCTACTCTCTCCCCTCCAAGTCTTCCATATCCTCCTCACCAGTTCCCTCTCAGAATCATGTATTCTTTTTAAATTAAAAATGTTAAATTAAAATATAATGACATTATTTCTCCCTTTCCCTTTCCTCCTCCAAACCCTTTCTGTATACCACTCCCATCCATCACTCAATAGCTTCTGTTATCTTTGCATTCAGTTGTTCTCTTTTAAACTTCTGTGTTCACTTACCACTGCCAGTATGTTACAGATGTTGGGCCATGCACTGGAGCATGGGCATTTTATCAGGAGTCACGTGTCTGAGGAAAATGAATACTCTTTATTTACCAGCAATCATCAATTGCCAAAATCACTTGAGATTTATGCTTGCCCAATTCTCTAACTGTGACTCCCAAATCAGTATTTCTAGCACCAGGAAACGGGAACTGAGCAGAGCCCCAGGGTGCACCCCTACAAGTCTCTGGGGCTCTGACATGCACTAAGCTTGAGACCCACTTAGGATGCTAACTCCATTATTCTAGTCAGTGGTGAGATGGAGTTAATAGTTTTGGTGGGAATGATTTTGCTGTCCTGCTACCACTCCTGGGGGATATTTAACAAAATCTAGAAACATGGGAAATTATTAATAAAAACATAACTCTTGCAGAACTCCAGTCTTCCCAGGACCCAAGGAATCAAGCAAGAACTAGCCTATCAGTGTTTGTTGTTGTTACTTACTTTTTTTTTTTTGTTTTTGTTTTTGAGAGGGTCTTGTTATTTTCAGGTGTGTTACTTTTGTTTATGTTGCATTTGTTTAACTCTATGTTACTGTGCCTGTCTAAAACACCTGATGGTCTAATAAAGAGCTGAATGGCCAATTTCAAGGCAGGAGAAAGGATAGGCAGGGCTCACAGGCAAAAAGAATATAAACAGAAGGGGAAATCTGGGAGGAAAAAGAAGGAAAGAGAGAAGAGGAGGAAGGCTTCAGAGGCCAGCCACCCAGCCACCCAACCAGCCACCATGAAGTAAGAAAAGTATACAGAAATAGAAAAAGGTAAAAACCCAAAGGCAAAAGGTAGATGGGATAATTTAGGTTAAGAAAAGCTGGCAAGAAATAGGCCAAGCTAAGGTCGGGCATTTATAATTAAGAATAGGCCTCCATGTGTGATTTATTTGGGAGCTGGGTGTTGGGCCTCCCAAAAAAGAAAAGGCAAGCTAACAACAGGTCTTGTGTTTAGCAGGCTGGCCCTGATATCACCATGAACTTCTGACCCTCCTGACTCCACCTGACTACTCTTGGGACTGCGGGGGGTGGGGGGGTGGGGGGGGCAGGGGACCACCACCACTTCCAGTTTATATGGTATACAACCAGGGCTTCTTTCTTGCTTAGACAAGCATTCTATCAGCAGAGTTACATTCTGATTTTGGTGAGAACCAAAAGTGAAGCTCGGACTCTGGTGAGGGGTTACCTCCCAGAGTAGTCTGTGACAATTAGTTGAATGTGGCCCTTCTAGAATATTCCTTGCTAGCACATGTTTTAAGCTATTGCCAGTCACGCTACTTCTATTGCTGACAATTTATATCAGAAATTCTCATTCTGGTGTTTTTATTCCCACTGCCATGCAATGGTCATTGGTTGTCTTCTTAAGGACCAAGCAAATTGTCCAGGCACTGGACCTTGGCTTAGGGGGGCTCTCCAGGTCTGCTATCCTCTACAGCTGACTCTGGCCGGCTCCTTAGCAGAGACCAGCTCAGAGAGACCCTTGGACTAACTTTAGGGTGGAAGATCCTGGAAGAGGCAGAATAAGAATCTTTGATTTTATTCATTTATTTTTATTTTTTACTGTTTCTTGTGTGTGTGTGTGTGTGTGTGTGTGTGCTTTTTACATGTGTGTAGGTGCACATGCATAGGTATATAAATATGCATTGGAGGCCATTGGTTAATGTCAAGAATCTTCTTCAGTCTTTTCTAACTTCCTCACTAAGACAGAGCCTCACAATCAAACTCAGAGTCCAGCTATATGGCTAGTCTTGCTAACCAGTTTGTTTTGGGCATGGCCTGCCTCTGCCTTCTGAGGTGGGCTACTGCCTCCTAGCACTTCTGGGAACCCAGACTTTGTTCCCCTCCCTTAACTTCAGCTTGGAGCCACCTTCTCACTCTCAAAGGGGACACTGACTGACTTCCTGCTGAGTGTGAGCAGGATGGCCTGCCTCAGTTTCCCTCCTTTTCTATCTTGAAAATGCCACAGTCTCCAGGGCACTGTCCTGCTTCCCTCTCTCAATCCTTGTCCAGCATGCAGCTCATGTTCATTTTATAAAGTGTAGACTTTGCCTCCTCTTGTGCAAGTATGTTTGTGATGTTGGACTATTATTCTCTTTCTTATGTTGATCTTGAGTATGGTGCTCCCAGAAACAGACTTCTGAATTATCAGTTCTAGAGCATGGTTCATGAGGGAGAGTGGGACCAAAGTTTCTGCATCTTCAGTAAGCCACCAGATAACAGAGTTGTTGGTCCACAAGTTTAATTTTCTTGAATGTGTGTGTGTGTGTGTGTGTGTGTGTGTGTGTGTGTGTGTATGCACACATGCATCTGTGTTCCTGTCAGTGCACATGTATGAAAGCTGTGTGCATGTATGTACTTGTGTGGAGGTCATTGTCAGCTTCAGGTGGATGTCCCTCAGAAGCCCTCCACATTGTTCATTGAGTCAGTCACCTCTCACTGGCCTGGAGCGTATGGCTTAGGCTAGACTCAGTGGTCAGTGGGCACATGTCTCCACCAACAAAATGATGGTCTAACCATTGCCCACCTGACTATGCCCCAGCTGAGATGGATTCTGGGCATCAAATTCAGCTCCTTGTGCTTGCAGAACAAGCACTTTAGCAACTGACCTGTCTCCCTGGGCCTGACTGAATTAATGACTCAGAGCACTGCACCAGACTCTGACAGAAAGTTTAAGTCCTGTGTGGGCTGGTCACACTGAGCTTAGCTCCCAACGCTCTGCATCTGCCATCAGATCTCTCCATTTTCCCTGCACACATGCTGTGAGCTTAGGTTCTATGTTTCTGCTATTCCATCAACCCTTTCTTCCCCAATTCTGTTGTTCCTCACAAAATCCAATATGCCAAGAGAACAAAACTTCCTTGTTACCCCACTATTTTCTATGGTTACTGCTCTAAGTAGATATTGGCTAAGAGGTAGAAGAAACTCAGGTGCTATTTAAAGTTCATTTTGATTTCTGTGTAACTAACATGTTTCCAGACTCTCCTCACCTTATAGACTTGCTACATAATATTGTCTTGCTAGTTAAGGCCTGGTATAAATTATGCTGCTGTCTATCAAACCATCCTCACAATCTACTTTTCCTAAGCTTCCTTTTGATACCTTGGGATAGTCCATGTTGCTTTTCCAGCCTCCAGGACTTTGTGATGTTGAGCCAGTCCCCAGACATCCAAACACCCTCATTCATGTCTTTCAACATCTTACTGTTGTTGAGAATGTCAGTGTAGAGAGAGGTCTTCATGTTGAGACCAGTATAACCAATAGCGACTCCTGAGGCCTGCCAGTGTTTTGGCCCATCACATGTTCTAGTTCCCTCTGTCCCTAGAGGTCAGCACCAACATTCTGATTTGATGACACCAGTAGAAATTAAGCAGCCCCCTTTTTTGCATTAGAGCTACTTTTGACAAGTTATCTCTTGAGAAAACTTTGTTTTATGATTACATATAGGAGAATTTTAAATTAAAAGCTCCAAGTCATAATACCAGTATTATAAAAATAGCTCAAGGTAGAGAGTAAAGAAGGTATTTAAAAAACTTTTTAGGTAGATGTGACAGACAGCAAGTCCCCTTGAGAAAAGACTTTTTTTTTTAATTGCCTTCATGTCATCCTCTGATTAAAATCAGCAGCAACTGGACTGTGGAGATACTCTGTGTCTATGGACACTATTGTGCCTACGCTGGTTTGGCAGAACAATATGGTTTCCCAAAGGATAAACTTGAACTTGACATCTGTCACTCATCTGTGGTTTTATTTTTAGCTTCTGTTTTACATTCTGCCACAATTAATTTACTCCTCTGTAGCTTCAGATAATATGGATGATGGCAAAAGTCAGGGGACAGTGAGGGCTGGGAGGGGTGAGGGCCTGTAGTTAATAAACATTGCTCCAATGGTCTGGTGCATATCTGATCATTATCTTTCAAAAAATCTAGACCAGTCAACAAATCCAGGCAGGTGGCTAGGTTAGGGGTGACTATGGAATTAGATTAGCAGTTTCTAGCCCAGAAAAAAAAAATGTCAGGATGGGACTGCACCAGCCAGTTTGGCAGTTTGTTTTCAGTGAATTCCTTGGATGAGACTGAATGACTAGTCCTGGGTGCTAGTGGGAATGGGTGGCCCGTTTTTATAAGGAGCTAGGCTAATAATTGATCCCAAAGGCTACTTCCAAAACACAGGAGATAGTGTTCTGGCTGTGCACATCAAGAGCACAAGAGCATATTCTCTCTAAATTGGAGCAGAGGTTCCCTGCTCCATGGTTCATTGTATCCCAGATGTCTCATAAAAAAGACTGAAGACCTTGGTACCACTCAAGGAATTGTTGGAGCCCACTAGGTTTCCTAGTGGCTGTACCCAGCAGGACTGCATAAGAGGTTGATTCAACCACAGGCCTAAGTATAAGGTGTTTGTAATGGTCTATATTTGACTACAACTAGATAGGGGGAGGTTCTTTGCCCCTCCACTTGGTATTGCTTTATTCCAAAGGGCTATTTATAGCTGACCCGAGGCTATCTTGTGTTTTCTCCCTCTTTCTCCCCCCTCTTTATTTCTAACTAAGTCTCTTATTCCTCATTCCTCAAGAGTCCCTGGGGTAAATAAATGTGGAGGCTGGTACCCCACAGATGGCGCTACTGAACAGGGATAAAGAAAGGGACAAAAAAGAAAAAAATAAACCTAGGACTTGGTGAAAGGATTGAGGGGGCATTGTGAGTGTAGGCATGCCAATAAGGAATTGAAAAATGAAGGCAATGATATTTTATTCTTGGGCATATTGGTTAGGTGGTGAAATGCTGCCAGGCTGCAGTGTTAGATTTCTCTCTATCTAGGTCTCTGTCTCTCTCTGTCTCTGTCTCTGTCTGTCTCTCTCTCTGTCTCTATCTAGGTCTCTCTCTCTCTCTCTCTCTCTCTCTCTCTCTCTCTCTCTCTCTCTCTCTCTCCCCTATCTATAAAAATTAAGGAAGATAGGAAATAGAAAAATAGTATAGGAAAAATTTACAGAAGTAAGAAAAGTAGGATATAGGAATATTAGGAAGAAAATTTATGATAAAGATAAGCAATTAGATGTAGGAACTATATCCTTAATTTTCCAACTAAGAGGCTAGGAATAAAAAATTGGGAAAAAAAAAATCAAAGAAGAGCTTAACGGGGAGGAAAAGATTCCTATGGGAAGCTTTTGGTCCCAAGCAGCAGTGAAAGAATTTTCCTTGAATGCAGGTGAAATAATCTGCTGATGCTACCACAGTATGGAAATACCATACCCTCAGAATTAATTCCCTCTTGGCCACTGAAGCCAAAGTTTAAAGTTTTGGGGAAACTTGGTGGTCTTTTTTTCTCTTGGGAAAAACTTAATCTCTCTCTAAAAAACTAAAAAGTCTTTTAAACTTTCTTTCTCAGTTTCACTTTCTGTAAGGACAAAATAAGATTCACCCGGAAGAGTGTGGGAATTCATCTGTGGTTCACTAAGAAAAAACAAAGACCTCTTGGAACTAAAATCCTCTCTGCTAAAGGGCCTGATAACAGCCTGCAGGCAGATCCCTCCCTCATGGGAGGGGCTTCTGGGAAAGCAGTAAAGTCCAGCCTCTCAGCTGCGGCTGCAGCAGTGTCAGAAACTCTCTCTGGGGAGGATCTGAGCCAGAACAGGATGGAGAACTATCCAGGAGTAGAGCTCTCTTTTCTATCTGAAAAGCTTTGTTTCAAGCACTTTTGGTTTCCCTCACTGACCCAGAATGAAGCCCTGAAGGGGCCATAAGCCATAGTCTGAGAGTGCACAGACAAACAAACACAAACCACTGGGTAACAGAGTCAGGTGAAAGATCTAAATGGAGAGGTACACCTGCTAAGTGGTGGCACAGGCATCCTAAAGCAAGCTTAGAGAAGAAAAATCTCCTGTTGCAAAAGCAAAACCCTGTAAAGGGAACCAGAAGGTTGCTAGTGTACCTGAAAGACAGTCTGGGAAATGTAGTATCAGTGCAGGTTTGAAACAGTGCCTTATATTGTCCAATAGCTGTGCAAGAAGTTTTGGCTAAGAGCTTTATGGCAGTTCAATACAGGAATTTCATCCTTGCCCTGAGGTGAGGCTTCTGAGTGAAGTCAATGGTGTTTGTCTGAATTGAAGCCCTTAGGGGAGCTGTAATAAATTTGGGTAATGGGACAGCCTCTAGTTAGAAACTGTTTGCTGTTGAATGCATCTCTGCCAGTTCTGGAATGGCAGGAAAGGTGACTTTGGGGAATGGCTTTGTCCTGAGAGTGCTGCAGTCCCCTAGCAACAAGTGTTATAACTCCATAGCAACAGAATTCAGTAAAATCCCAGCACTGAATGAGCCATTGACAAATGAGAGTCTTGTTTCAAATTCTCAAGAACTTTCAGAACAATCCCAAAGCTGACTATAAACTCTGAAGTTTACTATAAACTCTGAACTTTAGAAATGATTTGCGTACTTCTGGTCTTGTTAATAGTTCAGTTAAAAATATTTTCTAGGTGATAGAAGTATCTTACAGATGTCTGCTTTAGTGTTAAGTTAGTTCTGTTACATGTAAAGTGATAATAGTTAAGAGATCTCTTCTAGATGTTAAAGTTTATAAAGTAGAATGTAAGTTTATTGTGTTGACTTAAGCAAGACTTAGGTAAGGTTTATAAAGTAGTCCTATAGAATATACATTTGTAAAATAGATCTACAGAGTTTCTTTATGAATATAAGAAGTATATTTGCTAAGGTAGTCCTATATAATTTCTTTAAGAATATAAACTGTATCTGTAGTTTTGTTGTGTCCACCCAGCTCCTGCAGCCAATCAGACCCAAGTAAACACACAGAGACTTATATTACTTACAAACTGTACGGCCGTGGCAGGCTTCTTGCTATCGAGTTCTTATATCTTAAATTAACCCATTTCTATAAATCTATACCTTGCCACATGGCTCATGGCTGATTAGTATCTTTACATCTTACTTCTCATAGCAGTGGCAGGTAGCAGCATCTCCTGACTTAGTCTTCCACTCCCAGAATTCTCCTCTCTCTTTATCCCCCCTATACTATACTTCCTGCCTGGCAACTGGCCAATCAGCATTTTATTTATCAATCAATCAGAGCAACAAATTCACAGCATACAGAAAGACATCCCCAGCAATAAGCTTGTATGAATATAAGAAGTATATTTGCTAAGGTAGTCCTATAGAGTTTCTTTAAGAATAATGTAAATATGTGTAGTAAATGGCCATGCTAGTTGTAAATGTAAGTTTAAATAAGAAGTGTAAATAAAGTAAGTCAGAGAAATGTAGGTTTAGAATATATAGGCTTTAGGTCTAGGGACATTGTGAAGTTCTAATAGAGGGATTATATAGTGAAGGTTTAATAAAACAGTAATTTAGAGTAGAGTAGGAACCTGGGATACAGAAAACAATGTCCATAGCAGACTTCAAACTTGTCAGTTTCAAAAGCCACTAATAACAACAAGAAGCAGGTTCAGAGACTGCTAGCTTCAGAAAATAACAGCAGAACATGTGCCGCTGAGACCTGTCGAGTGTCATAGCTTCTCAAGCAGCAGATGCCAAGAGCCAATGCAAGCAGCAGCAGCCAGAAGGTCTTGGAAGCTGAGACCCTCAAGGC
The DNA here is from genome assembly GCF_004664715.2 of Peromyscus leucopus. Lineage (NCBI taxonomy): Eukaryota > Metazoa > Chordata > Mammalia > Rodentia > Cricetidae > Peromyscus > Peromyscus leucopus. Next base: position 22,297,083 of record NC_051079.1, read on the forward strand.
ATCAATGCAATGCAGATGGCAGATGCATGAGGGTTTACAAGCTTTTTATCAAAAGGAAGCCACAGTGAGAGGTGGACATGCTAAGCTATGAGAAAGGCTAATGGCAGGCAGCAGCTTGGAAAGCCCAGGTGAGATGCTATGCTTTGAGAAAGGCAAATGGTACACATCAGTTTGGAGATTCCAGGGGCTTGCCTCACCTCAGGAAAGGTGAATATTGAGCAATGATGAGCAACAAAGACAGCAGAGACCAGGTTGCTTCTAGAGGCTGAGAGCAGAGTGGTGTCAATGCTGGACAAGCAGCTGAGACACCCAGGAGCCCAAGAAGGTTTGGAGGTGAGAGTGTTCTCCAGGCTGAACAGCTAGACCAGGGATCTGCAGAAACTGCTGAATGCTCTGGAACCTGGTTTGCTGAGCAGTTGGACCATCAGCAAATCAGGTAATGGGACCCTCCATGGTTGCTGTGGGAGGGCCATGATTCAGCTCCTGACAGCTGAAGGAGCCTTGGCCTGTGTGGCTGTGAGGCAAAGCTCTTGCCTGGTCTGGGAGTGGCCTGGTTACAGAAGGCTACAGACAGCAAAGCGCAGAGGTAGCTGAAAGCAAAAGTTTCAGAGACACTTCCTTGAACTAAAAAAAAGTTTTGGTTATGGGATTCCTCATATTTGGAGCTGTTTGCTATACACAGACTTAAGGGCAGCTGACAAGCCAGGCCCTGATTTTGAGTGCTCAGAGGAACTTTTAGGAATGGTACCAGAATTCTTTTTGAACTTCTGAACTTAAGAAATGAAATGGACAATAATGATTTCATTACAGTAGGACAGTTTGAATTTACTTATACTTATAGCCTCTATCAACATTGACGACTTATGAACTGCTTATGGAACTGTTTATGTAAAAATGGAACTGCTTAAAAACTGTTTAAATAGAAAATTAGGGTTTTTTTTCTAACTAGGCTTGAGATTTAATTTTAAAAAATTATAAAAAATGGGGAGTGTTAATATTCCTCAGTCTATTTAATTTAAAATATATTTTGTGTTACTTGAGTGAATTAATGTTATGTTTTATATAGTTCTATTAAGAAATTGTTTTTGAATGTAGGTTTGTAGGTTGAATGTAGGTTTTTAGGATTTATAATTGTGAATAATATGTTTATGTTAGCGTTATTATGTTAACCTATTGATATTGATGCACCATAGCTTGGTGAAGTTAATGAAGTATGTAAGTTTGATGTGAATACATCAGAAGTTTATCCTATGTTTTGTTAGCAAGAAATTCAAATGGTTCTATTAAGAGTTTGCTTTAAGATGTAAGATTGAGAGAATTTTAACTATGTGTAGCAATATTTATATTAGAATTATGTTAACCTGTTAATGATAATGATGAAGCTAAGGGAGCCTTTAAGTTTGATGCAGCTGCATCAAGAATTTTTTCTTTGAAAATATAAAGAAGAGGGACCTGTTGGAGCCCACTAGATTTCCTAGTGGCTGTACCCAGCAGGACTGCCTAAGAGGTTGATTCACTCACGGGCCTGAGTATCAGGTATTTGTAAGGGTCTACACTTGGCTGTACCTAGCTAGGGGGAGGTTCTTTGCCCCTCCACTTGGCATTGTTATAAATAGCCCTTTGTAATAAAGCTCTGGGCTGGTAGATAAGGATCCAGGCCCACCCTAGGCTGTCCTATGTTTTCTGTTTGTCTCCCCTCTTTATTTCTAACTAAGTCTCTTAGTCCTCATTCCTCAAGAGTCCCTGGGGTAAATAAATGTGAGGGCTGGTCCCCCACACGGAATTATTTCACGTTTTTTTCACATTTGCATGTGGTGTGTGTGTGGAGGGGTATACATCTGCTTATGTTGGCTTATAGATAAAGCACCTTGGTAGTTGTTCAACTGGCACTGTCTAACTTTTTTTTTTAAAGATGAGGTCTCTCATTGATCTGAGGTTTTCAGATTAAGAAGGCTGGTTGGCTGGTGAGCCCAGAGATTCAGTTGTGTGCATCTCCTCAGCACTGGGATTGCAAGTGCATGCCACCATACCTGGCTTTTTAAAAACACGGGGACTTGATCTCAGGTAGATTCTCATGCTGGTATGACAAATACATCCATGGCTGAGCATCCCCTGGCCCCACATCCACACTTTTCCTTGTTCTTCGCTGTTGTCTCTGGGCTTCTTTTTCCAACACCTAACTACACAGAGCATATCAATAAGCTTTCCATTACAATTTCATCATCTTTCGTACCTTGAATAAAGATCCTCTATCTCGAGTTATAAAGAAAAATCTCCTTAACTGAGATAGTCTCAGACCTGGCATAAAGAAGGAAATGGAGAAAGTTGTCCCCCCCCCCCCCGGGTTTATCTAACACTACACCCATATTCCCAGTAATTCCTGTTATAAGTCAATTAGAGTTTGTTCTAAGACATGTTACATGATTACAGACCCTCATTAACTGAAACAGGACTTACTGTGTGGAAGATGAGTGCCTCACTGTTCATCAGCTCACCATCGCAATCTATAAAGGAAAAACATTGGAATGAAGAGACCCTAAAGAGATCCTTATGCCCTCCCACCACCTGTCAGGTTCTGACTCAGTGGACTCTCAGACATTGTATTTTCCCAGGAATATCACTGGGAGAAGGAAAAAGCTGAAGACTATGTCAGCCAGAGTGAGGAACTCATTTCCTAGAAGGAAATGTCACAATCCTGGCAACTTGCCTGATCACTTCACTAGAGACACTGGAGACAAGACTGACTGATGTGGGTCAGTGACAGGAAGGATAACATCTTGGGCAGGACTTCTTAGCTATATAACCCTTTACTTTGGACTGCTGTTTAAAAGCAAACCCCTTGTGAGGATGAAAGGAATGGAATTTGGGGTCTCAAGACAATGACCGCACAATCTGATGTATTTCTGCAGGATCTAAACTTTGACTTCTGCAGGAGCCATGCTTAATAGAATAAAAAAGCAAGTGCACCAAATAGGAGTCTCACTGGGCTTTATTCCTAATGCAAAGAGTTTTCATGCCTCATTCTGAATGAATAGAGCTTGGCATCACACTCTCACAAAAATTGGCCTCATTCTGAATGGTCAGAGCTTGACATCACACTCTTACACAATTGACCTCATTCTGAATGGATGGAGCTTGGCATCACATTCACACACAACTGACCTCATTTTGAATGGATGGACCTGGTGTCACACTCTTACTCAGTTGGTCTCATTCTGAATGGTCAGAGCTTGACATCACACTCTTATGCAACTGACTTCATTCTGAATGGATGGAACTTGGTGTCACACTCACACACAACTGACCTCATTCTGAATGCATTGAGCCTGGCCTCACACTTTCAAACAGTCGGCTTCATTCTGAATGGTCATCATGCTCTTACACAATTGACTTCATTCTGAATGGATGGAACTTGGTGTCACACTCTCACACAATTGGCTAATATGGAACAGTCACTTTCTATGGAGAAATGAAACAAGCACGTATTTTGAGCTCAAGAAGTATTGACCATGCAGGAATTTGAATTTCTGTCAAGAGGCATCTCCATATTTTTTAATGGAGTTTTGTTTTATTTAACACTTTGGTAGAAAACACAGTACATTTTGTTTACATTTCTCACAATTGCCCCTCTTTTATAATACATTTCATTCTTCAAATTCAATTAATATTATCTGATTTTCCAGTTCTATGTTATTCATCTGTAATACTGTGATAAGATGGGGGAATTGTGCTCATAATTTCTGTTTCACCATGGGATCACACAACATCCAACTGTAATCCTCACTCTAGGACTGTAATGAGGGAGATCAAGACTATAGCCATTACCCAATTCCTCTTGCCAAACCATTATTCCATAAGATTAGAAAACCAAGCATTTATTCCTGAGTGTTCAGACTGCTCATTGGCTAGCATAGTCCCTGAGTACCCTTTGTGATTGTCTCACCAGGAACTGCTATAGTGCAGTGTCTTCTACCAAGAACAATGCAAATGCCCCCCTTTTCTGTTTGCTAGTGCTATCCTGTTCTCCCAAGCCATTTGGCTGATAGTGTCTTGCTGGGTGACACTTGTTTAAGGGCATACCTGCCATAATTGATAAATGCTTGTTGATTATTCTGCATTCTTGTCTATTGTTGTCTACCAGGATATAGTGAATTTGAATTCTGTTATCTATTAGTTTTATATCCTTAAATTTGTTTGAAATTCCCCTAGGGTCTTGTACATAGTCAGTGTAGATGGGTATTGACCACCTTGGGAATAGCTTCTATAAGAGAAGGAGATTTGAGGGCCAGAGTATAGCCAACTGAAACAGCACACAGGCCCCACACCAGCCAAGTGGTAGGCTTGGTACTGTCCACTGTACCAGCACATGTCAGCTCAGGAAATATTGAATACAGAGTGATTTTGACTTATCCCTCTGTTGCTTGAGACATTCAGTATGTAGATACAGGTTTCAAGATCTCCCAAAAGACAAAAGAATACATCCTCTATTAAATGAGAAAGAAGGAATAATTCATCCTCTCTATTGATGAGGAGGAGGCTCTGAAAAGGGCTGGTTTATACAGCTTGGAACAAGAGCCTACAGACTCTGTCAAGTTTTATTAGCCCAGGCATTCTTATCTAACAACAAGTCCAGCAGGTAATTTGCTCTGGTGAGATCTGTATCTCATTCAAGGGTAAAGGATACATACAGTTTAAGCCTAGAAATGTCCTGCCATGCAGGCATAATGATCTTACTGAGTGCATGTGCAATAAATTTAACCCAATCTATTCAAATACTTAGTTCTCCATATCTGGTTTCTATTTTTAAGATCTGTATCAAATCCTTGATTGTAATACACACACACACACACACACACACACACACACACATTGCGTGGTAGGACAAAGAACAAGAAACAAAGAACAAAGGCATGGCAGCAGGGACATGAGAGCTGACATCTTGGCCCACAGTTGGAACCAAAGATGGGAGTATGGAGATAGTCTTTGTGTGTGTGTGTGTGTGTGTGTGTGTGTGTGTGTGTGTGTGTATGTATGCACACATGTGTGCTCCCAGGAAAGGTTTCACACATAGCAACAATACACTGTCATTAATATTATTTTCCAACGTTGCTATAGAACAGTGGTTCTCATCCTGTGTGTCATGACCCCTTTAGGGGTTGAATGACCCTTCCACAGGGACAGCCTAAGACTACCAGAAAACACAGGTATTTACATTGTGATTCATAACAATAGTAAAATTACAGTTACAAAGTAGCAATGAAAATGACTTTATGCTTAGGGGGGTCACCACAACGTGGGGAACTATATTAAAGGGTCTCAGCATCTGGAAGGTTGAGAACCACTGCTCTAGAATGTGGTAACCTTATCCTCTACTTAACTGGATGTTTGTACTGTCTTTTTATTCCTTCCTCTCTTTACTCTGCCCAGGCTCGGTGAACCTTTACTTTGTATTCATTTTCTACGATACCACCTTTTTTTAATCTCCTGCATACGAGGGCCTGTTTTTCTGTGTCTGGTTTTGTTTACTCACAAACCGTAACCCTCTCCAGTTCCATCCGTATTGCTGCCGTGGTGATACCGTCAAGGGGAACAGGAGCAGGTTCCTTTTCTCTGCCAATTAAGGAATTCAAGGATTGGTAAGGTTTGTCCTAGAATCTTGGGAGGGTCCGAGCACAGCCATTATATGAGACCTGGGAAGTTGAGGTCCCCTCTTGGGCTTCTTAGTATCATTAATAAAATTAAGATGCTCAAAGACCAAGAATAAACTAAAGCTGAAGTTCGAGGACAATTTCTTAGAGTTTAAAAGAAGAACTGGAGGGCAGGCGAGGTGGACATCTTGCAGCTGCCCAGAAGAGAGGAGGAGGATGGAAATGAGACGAGCTGTAGAGATAGGAGAGCTGGGCGGTCAGCGACCCAGCAGCAGGCAGCCACGTGGAGTGGAAGCCCTGGGTGTGAATTAGGGACTTTTAAAGCATAATTCTGCTCTGGCTAGCATCTGAAAGGGGACAGGAGAAAAAGAAACAGTCATCCTTTTCTGAGTCAGGCCTCTGAAAGGGCTGACCCAGTCTGACCTCATAGTAGCTCATCGGGGCTGCCCTAGAGAACAGGAATTCAGGGAAGGAAAAGCTCATCATCCTCAAGTGGATCTGCCTTCCTAGGGGTTTCCTAGCTGGGTCCCCTTCTAGCTCCACTGGATTAATCCTTAAGGGAGGAGATGTCTCCATCTAGAGGTTGATTCTATCCTTACAACAGAATTTCATTATTTCTTATAGATCCACTATAACCCAACAATAAGATCTCTTTTCTAATCACAATCTGCTGCAAACAGAAGCTTCTCTGAAAGGTGATACTCAGAGCTTGAGAGATGCATTAATCTGTGGGTATAACAATGAGTCATTAGGAGTTGGTTTAATACTATGTCCATTTAGCAAAATAATAGTAGTAGGTCCTGAGGGCCTTTGCTCCATCTAGCCACAGGTTCCTGGCCCCATAGTGGTGCCTAGGAATGGGTTTCCTCTTGTGGAGGAGGACTCAAATCCAAGCAGAAAGTGGTGGTTTAGTCCCATGTTGTTCTTGCCACTGTTGCCCCAGTGGGTATGTTTTGACAGACCAGTAATTACTGTGGCTCAAGGTTCATGGATGGGTGGGACTTAAGGTTACTTTTCTTCTCTAGTAGCTTCCACAGCGTCTTCCAGAACTATGAGAGCAAACCAGTAGGGATGCAGCTTCCAGGTCAGTACCAGTTGGATTGTCCATGTTCTATGACTCAAGTGTGTGGTATCTTCAGCAACGGGGTCTTAATGTCAAGTTCTGGGTTGTAGCCTAAGAACATTGGCATTAGCCTGTAGTATTTGGGGGATATTTAGTACCTCACCGATCAACACATACCCTAAGAAGTCAGCCATTCCTGGCACTGGGTTTTTTTATTTGTTAGCCTTTGGTGTGTAGTCAGGGCATTATTGTCCTATTATGGGGTGATTCCATTTTTTTCATCAAATATATGAAAGCTTCTGCAATAGTAGATTTCCATAGGATCCTTTAGAAAGATCTTTAGTGTTATTTATCCCTCACAACCACACCCATAATTCGACAAAATAAAGAGTACTTAATGCTCAGCCCTAAATGGAACAGATATACCACACACCACACTCCTTCTTTACAAGGCTCAGAGATCCTTGTAAAAGATGGAGAAGAAGTGTAAGAGCCAGAGGTAGTGGATGCATGCAAGAAAACAGTATCTTCTGGACCCAGCAGGACAGCTGTACACATGAACTTATGGTGACCGTGACAGTGTGTGGAAGACCTGTGTAAGAGCAAGGCAGATAAAATCTCAGTATGGAGAGGAGAGTGGGGTCTGAGATCCCACTCATAGCAATGTAGTGTTTGGCTCTTGTTAGCTTCTGGAGAAGAAAAATCAGTTTTCTCCAAGAGTGTAGCCCCTGTTGAATTGACCACACATCCAAGAATATTTGGAAGCACAAATTGATCTTGGTGGACTTTTTTTTAAGGACACAAAGTTAGGTAAAGGGGTGAGGGAAGATCTGGAAAGAGTTTGGGAAGGGAGTGAATGTGATCAAAATATGTTTTATGAGATTCTCAAAGAATTAACAAACTTAAAACCAACAGGAAAGAACTTAAAAACACAAAATGTAAAGCACTGTGAAGTGTTTGGGAGTCAGAAGCCATATAGTCTTGCTGAAGAATCAAATGCAGAGGATGGGTAATTCAGCTATGATTAAGATTTAAAAGCTGAGCATCCTTCCTTCTTGAGCTGATAAAGGGCTTTGTAAGCCTTGGGCAAAAACCACTTTGCCTGCTAGGAAATCAGGTAATGTGTAGGGCTAGACAAGGGACCCATGGGTGGCAGAGCTTGGAAGTACAGGTTCACATGGTTGGGATCCTGAGGCTGTAGGTTCCTAGCTCTGTGGTTTGAAGAAGTTTCTTGGGCTCTGAAAACCTCAGTGTTATACAGCGATGAGTAAGTCCAACTGATTCTTCACCTTGTACAATTAAAAGATACAGTGATAGAAAGTGCAGTTAACATCATTATCATCACCATGACAACCATCACCACCACCACCACCAACAACAACAACAACACTGTCACAGTTTTTCACTACCACTGTTGTTCTAGTGTGGAGAACAGTTATGAAAGAGTAGAGAGAATGAGAAAAACAACTTGTTAAAAAAAAATCTACTCTATTCGTCCAAATGGAGAGTGGCAAGGACTTAAACAGAGCCCAGGACAATGGTGAGGAGGAAGCTGGTATGAGAAAGACATGGAAAGTCAGACCCACTATGTCTACTGAGCACAGACAGGAAAGAAAGTGTCTTTCTCATGTATGATTGAGAAGAACAGGGAAACGGTGTTGCCATGTGCCCATGCAGACCAGACTGAAGACAAGGCTTGGTTTTAAAAGCTTTTTCTGAAGTGATCACAGCAATAAAGGTGGCTAACATTTTTATCAGAGATTACTGTATGCCATGTACTTGCTTCACATATGCATATGTGTGGTGGTATTGTGTTCCCCAAAATATTGTGCACTCTAATAAACTTATCTGGGGTCAGAGAACAGAACAGTCACTAGATATACAGGCCAGAAAATGGTGGCACACACGCCTTTAATCCTATCACTTGGGAGGCAAAGATCCTTCCGGATCTCTGTGAGTTTAAAGCCACACTGGAAACAGCCAGACATGGTGACTCACGCCTTTAATCCAGAAAGTGAGCCTTTAATCCCAGGAAGTGATGGCAGAAAGCAGAAAGGTATATAAGGTGTGAAAACCAGGAACTAGGGTGGTTAAGCTTTCAGGCTGTGAGTAGCAGTTCAGCTGAGATTCATTCTGGAGGAGGATTCAGAGGCATCCAGTCTGAGGAAACAAGATCAGCTAGGGAATTGGCAAGGTAAGGAAGTTGTGGCTTGCTCTGCTTCTCTGATCTTCTAGCATTCACCCCAATACCTGGCTCCAGGTTTGTTTTTATTAATAAGACCTGTTAAGAGTCATGCTACACATATGTGGGTCTCTTTTCAGAAATGCCTCAAAGTAGTGTTTCAGATCTCAACTTTGTTAAAGGGCTAGAAATGAAATATGTGCATGTACATAATGAGATATTTTGGAGACATGACCCGAGTCTAAATTTGAAATTCATTTTTTTCAAAGATCTCCTTACTACATAGCCAGAGGTGACTGCGTGCATGCGTGCGTGTGTGCATGCATGTGTGTGTGTGTGTGTGTGTGTGTGTGTGTGTGTGTGTAGTGTGTGTGTAGTGTGTGTATAATCATGTGCATACTCATGGGTGTGTTTGTGCATATGCAGGTGGCAGTCAAAGGTCTATATGGAATGGCTTCCTCACTAGCGTTCTTCTTTAGTTTTTGAGACAGTGCCTCTCACTGAACCTGGAGCTAATTGATTTGGCAAGGTTGGCTGGCCCAATAAGCTTCAAGGATCTGTCTGTCTCCCCTTCCCCTAAGGCTGGGATTACACACAAGCACCGTGGCCAGATTTTACATTGGGTGATAGGGATCAAACTCAAGTCCTGAATCTTGTGAGGCAAGCACTTCTCTATCACTCCATCCTTCAGTCCTTATAGAATATTTCTATTGTGACCCTTCACATAAGGCTGGGTGTTGGAATTGTCTACTTGGGATGTCTGATTAGCACTCACAAAGTTGAATTTTAAAGCATGTTAGATTTCAGAAGGTTATTCACCTTTAAAGAGAAAGAAATCCTGTCTCACATTTTAAATAATGTGGGTGAACATGGAGGATGTTATCCATGTGAAACAAGCCAAATTTCATTATTTAAATTTATTACTGAAACAAGACACATATACACACAAACCAAAAAAATCTACAAGATCACTTATATGTCAAATCTAAAATAATTGAATTTGTAGAAGCAGGGGGTAAACCAGTAATCACTAGGGGCTGTGGATACAGAGAAATAATTGCTCAGTGGGTGTACTACAGTTTGAATGTAGTTTGTCCCACAAAACTCCTGTTGAAGTTCCCTCTCCCTGTGACAGTATCAAGATAGTATGTCAGGGGATTAGGGTGGGGGAGAAAGAGGTGTCAAGACAGACACAGGAAAGAAACTGAATGGCAGGGAAAGACTGAACCCACCCCTTACGTATACACTTCAGACTACATACATACAAACAGAGCACATGCAAAAAATCCTGCAATCTCCGAACACAGGAAGATGTGTGTGCTAGATAAATAACCTACAGAGGTCACAGTACTTGGGGCCGGGAACTTTTGAGTCTCTATTCTGTCCCCCCACTTTCTAGCCCACTTCCATCCTTAGGAGTACTTTCCTTTTTCTTAATTAACTGTCTTTGTTTCTATCATATCCATGTTTCTCTACTCCTCGGAACATGTTCTGCAAATCTCAGTGCATGCCCTCTGGACTATGATTCATACCTTTAACAGTAATGGGGTCTTGAAGGGAGGTGACAAGATCATGTGTTCATACCGGAAAAGAATTAATTTCCATCATGAGGCGGTAGATTGGGCCTAGGGGAACTGGTTCTTTACCTGGGGCTCAAGAAATGAAAATACACAAACTTGGACTTTGTATCTCCAAAACTGTGCTATGCAAATCTCTTTTCTTTTCGTATTACTTGATATCAGACATTCTGTTACTGCAACAGGAAACGGATCAAGATAGTAAAGGACCTCAGCCATGCAGGAGGAATCAGTTCTAGAGCTCAGCTATTTAGCATACCACCTATAGCACATTATAATAACTAATGTGATAGTTCATTTGAAAGTCTATTCTCACATATGTACATGTGTTTGTGCCTGGTTTTCTATGTGCACCATGTGTGTGCAGTGCCTGCAGCAGCCAGAAGAGGGCAGCAGATCATCTGGAACTGGAGTTACAAGCAGCTGTGAGCTGCCCAACACAGGTGCTGAGAATCAAATCCTAGTCCCCTGAAAGAGCAGCAAGTACTCTTAACCACTGGGCCATCAGGCCAGTGATAGCACTGACGGTTAGCCTGATGGGGCTCAGAGTCATTGTGGCCATGTTTCTAGGTTCGATTAGCTGACCGCGATGGCCCACCCTAAGTGTAGATGATACTGTTCTGTGACTCCCCCGCTGTGATGGACTGTGCACGTCACTGTGATCCCAGATGAGCCCTTTCTTCCTCTGATGCACTTGACAGGGGTTTCATCACAGCGAGGGTAAACGTGACCAGCACAGAGGTTCGTGAAGTGAAAAGGGAACTGTTCATTCGGGATTGTGGTTTTCTCCTCTTCTGGGAGCCTTCTGAAATGACAGCAAGATCTCGTGCACTGGCAGCAGAGATATCTCACTTCCACTCTCATTGACTTCCTTGCCGTGACGGACTGTGCCCTTAAACTGAGAGTCACATGGAGACCTTTCTTCATTTAGGTTGCTCTGTGTCGAGTATTGGGTTATAGCAACAAGGAATGTAATGAAGACATCTCCAGATAATGTTGTTTTTTTACACTTAAAATCTTATTGAGAGTAGGCCTCATATTAAATGTTCTTACTACAAAACAAGCAGACTCAACATTCTCACTTACTTGTTTTCATTGAAGTCCCACAAAGTGTCACATTGTGAGAATTATGATTACTTATTTTACACACAAGGATACTTAAGATGTTACCAAATAGGAAGATTTTGTGTGAAGCCTATGTGTGAGGATATCTCTAGCTTGAGGTACCCCTGTAATCACAGGGAGCTGCCCGGGCTGCAGGGAGCCAGGCTGCATTATCACATGGAATGTGTCTGTCTATGTGTAGTACATTTCTCCAGGAGCTCTCCAGGCTCCAGTCATGATACTTCATTTAGCATTTGAACTCTTCTCTGCAACCTCGAAATAGAATCAGCCTTTAGCCTACAAACCTCGTCTCAAATATATGCTATTGAAATTGTTCCAAACAACCATGGAAGGGGAATTGAAAGCAGACCCTTCTTCCAGGCTGTGGGACCCTCTCTGTCAAGTCCTGACAGAGCAACAACCTCTCTGGGGAGGTCTAGGGGAGCAGAGTCCCCCTCTCTGAAACAGAAGACAGAGCCTCTCCCCTCTCCTCGTGGCACACACAACAAAACTCTCTGAGGCCTATGATGTTTGATGTTTTGCGGCAAGCATGTGGCAAACTCTTAGGCTACCCTGTCCTTTCATCTGCCTCTCATTTCTCTGGTTCCCTTAGAAATCCCAACCCCAGTCAAGGAGCGTGCTCTGTCCACCCTCACCGTTCTGAAAGGGCTGCCTTAGCAGCAACGTGGTACATAGGTAGCAGCCAAGCTTCCAAAAGCATGGCTGCCCTTCCTGGACCACAGATGCTTGGCTCAGTCTCTTGTATGTGCGCATGTGTATCTGCACATATGCATGGAGGCCAGAGGCCTGGCAGGTGCTGTCTATTTAATTTTTGTTTTATAAGACAGAGTTTCTCCCTAGCCTGAATTCATCCAGTAGGCTAGGCTGGCTGGTCCATGAGCCCCAGAGGTCTACCTGTTTCTACCTCCCCAGCATTGAGATCGTAGCACATGACACCATGCCTAACATTATTGTGTGGGTTCTGGGTATTGAACCCAGGTCGTCTTCAGACTTGCAAAGCAAGCACTCCAGTAATGGAATCATCTTATCCAGGGCCTGGGAGGTTCCGTTGCTATTTTGTCTTAGAGCTATATGGAAAAATGTATGTTTGTAGCACGAATCTTAAAAGGTCTTATTAATAAAATACAACCTGAGGCCAGTTATTGGGGTGAATGCTGGAAGATCAGAGAAGCAGAACAAGCCACAGTTACCTCACCTTGCCAGTTCCTCAGCTGATCCTGTTTCCTCAGACTGGAAGCCTCTGAGTCCTCATCCAAATGGACCTCAGCTGAACTGTGCTGCTCAAAAGCCTGAATGCTTAACCAGCCAAAAGCTTCTAGTTTCCGGTCTTCATGCCTTATATATCTTTCTGCTTTCTACCCTCACTCCTTGGGATTAAAGGCTCACTTTCTGGGATTAAAGGCATGAGTCACCATGCCTGGCTGTTTCCAATGTGGCCTTGAACTCACAGAGATCCAGAGGGATTTCTGCCTCTGGAATGCTAGGATTAAAGGCATGTGCTACCACTGCCTAACCTCTATGTTTAATATTGTGGCCGTTCTCTTCTCTGACCCCAGATAAATTTATTAAAGTGCACAATATTTTGGGGAACACAATACAACCACATATGTTGGAAGACACAAAAGAGAATGTAAGCCCTCTCCTACCAAGATGCAAAAGGGCAGAGCTACCTGCTTATGACTTTGCTTCTGGAGCTCACCTCCAAGCAGAAGTAGCATCTGCCTCTGAATTTTCATTCATTCATTCAACAAATATTTTTCAAGCACTACCTTGCATTCTGGAGACAAAACTGACAAATATTGTCATCCTGCCTTTAAGGAGCTCATCAGAGCCTGGATTCCCTACACTTCATGGTCTTTTTCTATGAGTGCTCTGGATAATTTTATGCCAATTCATGAAATGATTTGTGTGTGTGTGTGTGTGTGTGTGTGTGTGTGTGTGTGTGTGTGTGTGTTTTGAGTCAGGGTTTCTCTGTGTTGCCTGGCTATCTTGGGACTCACCCTGTAGACCAGGCTGACCTCAAACTCAGAGATCCATCTGCCTCTGCCTCCCAAGTGCTGGGGTTAAAGGTGTGTGTCACCACTGCCTGGCTCGTGAAATGATTCTTAACACAGACAAAGAGGCCAATTATTTTTTTTTTTACTTAATTACTCTTGCTTTATGAAATAAATTTGTTCCACAGGATATTCCTGAAGAGTGAGTCTTGCCTTTGTTTTCTGGTAATTTCTGATAGTAAGGCATATTTTTGGTAGGAAAGTCCTTTGAGATGAACATTTGTGTGTGTGTGTGTGTGTGTGTGTGTGTGTGTGTGTGTGTGCACGCACGCAGTGTGAGTGGTGTAAGGAAGAAGGAGGGAGGTGGAGGCATTCTGGGTAGTGAGGCTGGGAGGTCTGAGCTGCAGGTACCTCCGCAACATGACGCATCTAGACAAAATGTTCATTTTAGTGAGGGTGCTGTCCCCATTCCAGCTCCAGGTCTTGCTTTGTTTTCATCACCTTCAGACTTTAGACAAGAATCTCTGACGCTTCTAACTAACTCTTTTCCTGTTTACGTGTGGATACAGGTCCAGAGCTGCAGAATCACGGCAGCCGTGGTAAGACTTCCTGGTGGTAACTCCTGAAACAGCGTTGAGGGCATTGTGGACTTCTCATTCATTTCAAGTAAGTCTGAAATTTGGATGGTAACGTGACATCTACTGGGAACACAGCCCTTGCCTAGCACATGCAAGTCCCTGTCGGATCTCGCACTGGAAAGGAAGGTTTTTCTGAACGTGCCCTCACTGACACATGGGCATTGACAGCTTCCCTTTCTAGGTTGTCTTTATGGAGAGGGCATTCTGGAGGAGTCATTCGGATCTTAATTCTGAGTTGCCCTGCCCTCTGCTCCAGACATCGATACCTCAGGAGGCAGGCTCCATGTCTTACATTTCCTCAGTATTTTGCAGAGTGCTTGTATCTATGCTGAATGTAGAATGGATGACAGAGCTGTATGGGTAACTCATTGGCAGTTATCATAATGCTTGCACTATGCTCACGCTTTCTGACAAAGCTCTGCATTTCAAGATCTTAAAGGGAGAACACTGAAGATGTGTGTAGGGAGGTATATGGTATGTCCCCCCTGCAGCCCCTCTACGTGGAGCTGTCAGTGGTTTTTTAATCTTGTATGTGTATCTCCCTAGCCCTGTGTCGGTGCTTGGTATGAATGAGTTGATCATGGTCTCCCCAGATTTTCATATATGGAAAATTAACCCCTGAATATGAGTTGCTGGTATTTAAACATGGGATCTTTGGGAGGTAATTTGGATTAGATGAGGTCATGAGATGGTGCCCCTAGGGTGGAATCGGTGTGTTTATGTGATGAGGATGCATTTGCTCCATCTCTCCACGTGGTACCCGTTATAGCGTCATGATGGAACAAGACCTTCATCTGATGTCAGTGCCATGCTCTGGGCCTTTCTGAAAATGAGCTCAATAACTTCCATTCATTATGAATTACTCAGTTTGTACTGTTCAGTTTCAGCAGCAGAAAATGCACTCTGGCCGTTTATCTTGACTCCCATAGTCACTTGGTTTTGTAATTACAGTACAAACTGCTTGTCTGTGCTCATGAACTTCGCTTGTAAGGAGAGTTGAAGCCATGTAAGACACACAACTTCCACCCCTGCTCTCTCTCATGTATCCCTCTGTCACGGATGCATTTCCCAGAGAGCGGTTTCCAAGGTGTGACCTTCCTGACAGCTTCCCTGGCTCTGGAGTGGGTGGTGGTCCCCCAGTCAGCTGCCCAACCCCTGTACTGCAGATCACTGTTTCCCTGTACAGACACACCAGCTGCTCCCCTCCTGCATGTGGCAACACTCACTCACGAGTTGTTTGCATCCACCAGCTGACAGCCCTTCTCCCAGTGCTGGTCCGTGGAGAAGGTCAAGTTTGGATCAGGGTCCCATTAGACTTCTGTTCCCACGTTCCAGCCGCTGTGACATTTCCCATTGAGTGCACAATCCCTTTGTGTAGGTGTGTGTATGTTTGTGTGTGTGTGAAGGGGCATGTTTGTGTCTCGGTACACATGCCTGTGCGTGTGCCAGAGAACAGCTCTGGGTGTTGTCCCTCAGGCACTGTCCAGTTTTTGTTTGTTGAGACAAAGTTTCTCACTGGCCTGCAACTAGCCAAGTACACCAACACAAAAAAAACCACACACATACACACACAAGCATGAATGTACACATGTACAAACACAAAAACATAGAAATGCACACATTAAATATACGCACGTATGTGTGCAAACATAAATGTATACACACAGACATAAATACACACTTGTACTCATGTAAAGATACACACGTACTTACATATAGGCATACACATGTATACAAAATATGTAGACATGTACACACACATAAATATGGGTTTCTGTACACACATAAACACATATATTTACACACATAAATATACACAGGTGTACACACAAACACATAAATAAACACATGCACACATAAACATACACATGTGCACAAATATAATCATGTACACACATTAACATATACATGTACAATACACTTATATATATGTACTCACACAAATATAAGCATACCCATGTACATACACATAAATATACACATATACACACCCACAAAAATATACAACTATTCAAACACATAGACATATGTAGGTATACACTCAGAAATATACACAACTACATACACACATAAACATACACTTGTATACACACAAACAAAACATACACAGGAACACACATAAAGAACACATGCACATACACATTATACACCATGTACACACACACATAAATATGCTCATGTACACACACGAATATTCCCATGTACACACACAAATGCACACATATATACACACCTATACACACACAAACATAAAGATACAGATATACATACACAAACATAGATACTCATGTACACATAAATATACACTTCTCCACACATAAATATGCATTTATGTGCGCACAAACATACACATGTACACACACATAAATATGAGTCGAAGATGCTGACTCACGAAGCCTAAGTCCTCACAGCCTTGACTCAGCTCCTGCCAAACAGCGTTCCCTGCTTCCCTCAGGCAAGTGCCACAAGTGTGTAAACTCCTTCCACACGCCTGCTAGAGCTCTGAAAATCCGAATCTGATTTTATTGATCCCATGATGAATATCCTAACGTGATCATGCGTCTCCCGAGATTGTGGCAGTTCGCCATTAGAAAGCTCCCCAAACTCTTCTGTACGACTTACGTACGACCCTAAGGGACCCTTGTAGACAAAGTTGTGCAGCTCACACCCTCGCGCTCTGACGGCTCCCACCTCTTCCCCACACGTGGCTGCGGTTCCCCTCTGAGCTCCCGCGTGGGGTACTTCCTGGAACACTAACACACCCTTGGAAAACCATGGAATTTGCTTCTGGAATCTTCCAGTGTTTTTTTTCCGTTGGAGCTCACTTTTTCCTTCTCCTCCCTCCCACGTGGGTTCAAAGCAGTCGTGGTGTGCTACATGTGTTTGTACTTGTAGCCTTCGCAGGTTGGAGCTCTTAAAAAAAAAAAAAAACCAATACCTTTCATTCTTGGTTTTGGTCCTAAAGTCTAAAAATATTCCTGGCTTATTGTCTGTCACTTGTTAGGAATTTGAAGTGTGAGCAAATGGCTGTTACAGTAAATTGTGGATTTAGACAGGTTACAACCAAAAGCAGGAGGCGGGAAGCACGGCTGGAAGAATTTCATTGTCTCCCTTGTACTTGTTTCGTGAAACAGGAAATTAAGAACAGTAGGGTCACAGGATAAAATATCCAGACATGAAAGTAAAAGTTGTTAAAATGTGTCTGACATCAGGTCAAACTAGGTCACATCACTTTCTGTCATATTTTCTTTACTCATAAACTGCTTATGGTTATTATTTTTAAACCTTTGGTACTTAATATTTTTTTCTCTTATTTTTACCCCTCCTTTTTCTTTTTCAAGTTCTTGTCCTTTTTCATTAATTGTTTTCACATGCATACATGTATATACTTACATATTTCTAAATATAATCTGCTCAGTCTGTATAATGCCTCTTACATATGAAAACATACATTTTCAGGGCTAACCATTTGGTGTTAGATAACCAGTTAGGATGCTCTTTCCTGGAGAAGACTAATTCCTTGATTCTCAGCTTCCTTCAGTCGCATGTACTTCTTTGTGGAGGGTTGAGGCCTGACGGACTTTCTCTTGTCTACTTTGGCATGTCTGTTCTTGTTGTTCTAGTCGGCTCATGCTGTGGTAGTCATGTTGCTGAACCTTTCTGAGTACAGCCTCTGACATTCCTAGGAGATGCCATCTCAGCCAACTCCATGATCTTCTGACTATTCGCGATCTTTCTATCCACATTCCTCTTCCCTGAGCTTTAGCAGGAAAGCGTTTTGTGGCCATGTCATGTGGGACTGGGATCCACAACTCCGCATTTTGATCGGTTGTGTTTCCTGTAATGACCGCTATCTGTTGCAAAGAGGAATTTCCTCGATGAAGGGTGAAGACCACACTTATCTGTGAGTAGGAAGACAAATGTTTCAACTGGAGTTAGGGATTATGCTTGTTTAGTAAAATGGCAGCTGAAGGTTCTCTTCCAAGAGCCATGATTTCACTAGCTCTGAGTAGCTGCATTGTTTACCTCTTGTTAATGGGTCTTAAGTCCAGTCAGAGAGCTGTTGGTTACCATCAGGCTGGGTGTGCCACTCCAGCCCCTTTAGCATTATCATGACGTGCTGGTCATGGTTGTGGTCCATAGGTAGGTAAGACTGTTGGTGGCTACCCTCATTTGGAAGTTTGCATGGTACCTTCACCTACCATGAAAGCTAATCATCTTGGAGGAGGCATTTAATGCTTGTTTTTTTTGGTGGAGTTATTATTATTATTATTATTATTATTATTATTATTATTATTATTTTGAGACAGGGTCTTAACATGCAGCCTTGGCTGTCCTGGAACTCACTATGTATATCAGGATGGCCTAAAACTCATAGGCACCCACCAGATTCTGTCTGAAACTAAAGGTATATACTGTCACATCCAGCTCATTTAATGTTTTTTATCTAAGATTAAAGGAAGGCAAACACTTCACATAACTTCTTTGAATGTGTTACTCTAGGAAAGAATTAGTAAGGGCTCAATTGTGTATCCTGTTTGAGGTAGGCTAATTTAAGCAGAAAATCTGTCCATTTGCTTTGTCTCCTGATGACGTAGATACACCTAATAGATCTAAAGACTCACAGTCCTGCTTTACCTCAAGGTCCATGAAAACTTATTTACTTGGAACTCAAATTACTCAACATCAAATGTTTAGATTGTCTCCACTAAATTGGACTGCATTTATTTAATTTAAGGTTACAGCCTATGTAGGTCCTTTTAGATTTAAAGAGTCCCATGTATTACATTGGGTCTTTGTATCACCTGCATATTTCATTCCAAATGTCTCAAGTCTGTATCCTCTAAAATTATTTGAAAACTGAGTATCACAGACCAAAGAATAAAGTTTGTGAAACATATTTATTTAAACATGTCTCTCAATTATTAATAGGCTGTCTTTCACCTCTTCTGTCTATATAACCAGTAGTCATTGGGAAATAGAGAAACTGATCTTGACTGTGGATATATGTATGGCTCTCAGTAAGAAGATAAGGCAGGCAAGAATTTAAAAAAAAACTCAGGATAATCGCAATATACAACTTCTAACATGTACTCATAACCTACACACTCTGTAGGGCCATCAAGTTCATATAGTCATTCAGGAAAGAGGAAAATTTTAACTACTTAAACTATGTAAATGAACAAATTTACTGGTTGAAATTCACTCATACAATTTTAGGATCACAAATATTACCTAAAATGTTTGTTCCTATGAATATGCCTCTACAAAAATCTGTGAATCAAGAAGTATTTACACAAATGCTAATTAGCTTTTTTTTTTTTAACATTGCTAAATTCAAAACTACAGTGAAGTGCTGCCCATGGTGTTCCAGGTACTACAGTCCATTTAATCTTCTATTACTGAATGATAAACTGTCAGCACCATTGGCTTATGCTATCTCTTACATTATTCATTGATTAATAGTTTAAATTTCATGGATGCTAATCTTGTCTCCAGACGAAACTGGATTGCCAAATCTGAATTGGCAACCATATATTATTAATTACTTCACAGCCACAATAACTAAAATGGCATCTGTCAGAGCAATAGAATATGTAGTTACTTGATTGTTGCCTTGAAATCGGCCCCTTCATTGTTAATATGGCCTAGTGATTTTATTTAGTCATTGACTTCATATTTTTCAAGATATATGCATCCAGTCTCCCCTTTGTGCATGAGTTGGATAAACATGAGGATAAAGAGATGGCATCTGCTGAAGTTCATGAGTCTTAAAATTTTGACTAGAAAAAAATACAATGTCCTCTCCTTTCCTACTCCCACCTTATCCACATACAGCATATGTAAACTAAATAGAATTGAAAGTTACATGAAAGAAGATATGAATTGACTCCATGATCAGAGAGAAAGTACTCTCTGCCTCTAGAGTCCTTGAACTTAAGATATATAGATATAGGTATGACATATATATGAAAATGTTTAATTTAAAAACTTCAATTTTCATTCAAGATCCACTATATCCTACTATAATGAAAAATCTCAGATCTTATCTTCTTCTTGATGTACTCCCTGACCTCACATCTCACTAGATGCTACTAAAATTACTAGCTGATGTGATTGTCAGTGTCGTTTGTCTTGAACACCAGAAATCAGAATAGAAGAGGCAATGACCATGTGGACTCAAGAGTTGGCACTCCAACATATCCTCCAACTAAGGAAAACCCATGATTCAACGTTCTTAGAAATTCCTCATCCTATAAACAGTAATAGGGATGTAGACATGCTGTGTGAGTATAGAGTAAGGAAGAACAGTCACTTGCTTTCACTCTGCTTATCATTTCCTTGACTGTACAGAACCTTTTCAGTTTATGTAATCCTATTCATTGATGAGGTTTTTTTCTTGTACTATTGGAGCCTAATTCAGTAAGTTCTTTCCTACACTGGTGTCTTGACCCTCGTGGTCAGGAGTAGAGAACAGAACAGGATCTGTTGAGACTGCTGTGTGACTGGACCTTGACAGACTTGTGGTTCTTTTTATAGAGGAAAGCTCTGTCCAGTCCAGAGAGAGGAGTCTGAGATTTCAACCACCAAGACCTTTGTAAGGAAGAGCTTTACTTTACTACCTGAAAAGCTACAACTTTCCAGAAGAAAAAGAATCAGGCAAAACCTGGATTCAAAACAGACAGCTGTAAATAGTAATTGGTTTCTGTTTCCTATGTTGCTGCCTTCCTGTTTGTCTTCGCCACCCACTCCTGGCTGGGAGTCAACTACATTATCAGTTTTCCCTAGTTAATAGTCATCTACTACTTCGTTTCCTTCTTTCAGCCTATCTTTCTGGGGTTTCCCAAGAGCTCGTCTTCATTTGTCTTGTTAAAAATGGTTAACACAAACATGATTTAGTGAAAACATTTCAACCCTGGCTTCAGATTGACACCCCAATAGCCGTGAAACCACAAGGAATGTCCCCATGTAATAAATACAGACTAGCACTTCTCGGTGACCTATGTGAGATGTGTACAGAGTAAATAACAGATATGGTAGGAAAGGTCAATCTGCTGGCATGACTGGGGAAGCCTGGGCTTCATCATCTTTTTACATTTGTGGTGAGTTCCTTAGAGCTCAAAGTTTGACACTGGATTAACTGCCCCCAGCTGCTTGAACCCCTTTGTTTACTGCTTTTTACCATCGGTTTTGCCCGACCACCTTTCCTTTGCATTTACATCGCTGAAGCCCATTAATCCAGATCAGCAACTTGGGACCGCATTTCTTCTTAGCTCCTGGATAGTTGATGTGATGGTCAGAGGAGTGGAAAGAATAATTGGCCTAGATGTAAAAAAGAACAGGAGGAACTGGAGAGATGGCTCAGCAGTTAAGAGCACTGGCTGTTCTTCCAGAGGACCCGGGTTCAATTCCCAGCAACCACATGACAGCTCACAACTATCTATGGCTCCGGTTCCAGGGGTCCAGCACTTTCACACAGATACACATGCAGGCAAACCACCAATGTACATAAAATGAGAATAAATCATTAAAATAAAAAGAACAGGAAGGGTTGCAGCATGTTGCGTTATTCTGTGATTATGAGGGACTGGGGAGAAAAACACAGTGATCTCTGAGATGAGAGACATTACTGCTCTGCCTTGATTGTTTGCTGAAAAGTTATGTGTCCTCTGGATAAAATGAAACACTGTGATTTCAGAGAAGCGCAGTTGAGCTACAATAACTATGAATCTCTCCTTTGCTAATTGACACTCACCAGACTAAGGTGATTTATTTGAAGATTAATCACTGTATCAAGAAAAAATGAATTTTTTTCAATACTTAAAGAGCTGGAGATGAGATACGGCATGAATCATTTGAAATATGGTCCCTGTGGAAACAGCCCACTGCCTGGAGTTAGACAAGTATGAGGCCAACTTCCCCAGGTGGCAAACTGGTAGGAGTGAATTGCTGCATGTTGTAACAGACACAAGGAAGTTAATTCTCTGATGTGTTTAAAGTTAATTAGAAGATTAGCATTCAAATAGAATTTCCTAAAAGCCATGAGAAAATTCTAAATGCCCGTTGGAAAACTGAACCACCAATACCAATGTTACAACTATAATAGTCATAGTATATTGGGCAAATGAATCATCATATGTAAGGTGGAATCAGGGCATAAAGGAACATTGATCTTTTATAGGCAGAGGAAAAAAACTGTGAGAAAACTTTTCATAGTGGCCACAGAACTAAAAGAAAAAGAACAATGGAAGCTCAAAGAAGCAAGGAGAAAGACAGAATCCAGATTGATTCAGCATTTAACACCTGCTGGTTCTTGTGGCCCTCACTTCATGACATTTTCCACAGAAGATTCAAAAACCCCAGGAGAACTTCCGGCGACTTTCACTTAGGAGAACATAGTTCAGAGGAGTAGATGGACTTGTTAAAGGTCTAACACACTGCGGTTACTGCTCTGTCTGATTCAAAAACCTGTGGCTTCTCAGTGATTGTTGCTCTTTCATGCCCTGTATTGACAGCCAGACTAGGCAGAATGGTTAGAAAACAAGAAAACCCTGTTTTCTTTGACTTGACAGCTTCTTTGATTCATGGTTGATATCCACAGACAAGCAATCACATGAGGATCCCATCTGAATGCCACAATTACTTTTTTCACTATTAATTCCTGCCCTTTCACCAGAGTATTCATAACTGTATGCTCAAAAGACCTCCAATCTTAAAACAAAACAAAACAAAAAGCCTTTTTTGATCTTTGAACTTTATTTGATCTTATACCTTATAGTCCATCACTGAGGAAAGCCAAGGCAGGAACTCGAGGCAGAAACCTGGGAGACAGGAACTGAAACAGAAACCACAGAGGAATGCCACTTACAGGCTTGCTCTGGCTTGCTCAACTACCTTCTTTCTACAACCCAAGTATTGAGTTTCATTGCAGCATTCTTATGCACATCATTATAATGTGTTCTTACTTGATTTCTCACTGGTTTTCCAGACCCACCAGCCCCCACGCCTCTTACTTATCTCCTTCCTTCCCACAAATAGCGCTACTTTCTTCTTTCATGCCACATATACCCCTTCATCCTCTCACCTCCTCACCCACTTTAGACCTTGCCATAGTTAGCTTCGATTGTTAGCTTTACATGTCTGGGAGGACACTTAGCTGTGACATTACCTCCATTAGACTGGTCTGAAGACAAGTCTGTGGGGGAATTTTCCTCTTCAAAAGATGATGATGATGATGATGGTGACGGTGATGATATGATGGTGATGATTATGGGTGTTTTACCTTCGTGTATGCCTGTGTACCACTATGTAGTGCCTGCAGAGGCCAGGAGGGGGTGTCAGATCTCCTGAGACTGGAGTTGCATGCATTTGTGAGCCACCATGTGAGTTCACATGGAGTATTGAACCCAGGTTCTCTGGAAAAGCCATTAGTGCTCTTAACCAATGAAACATCTCTCCAGGATCTCCTGGGGAATTTTCTTTCCTTTTTTCCCCCCAAATCTTTGGTTTTAAAAAAAATTTAAGTGATTTGCTTATTTTTATTTTAAGTCCATTGATGTTTTGCCTGCCTACATGCCTGTGTAAGGAACTGGAACTATAGATATTTGTGAACTGCTATGTTGGTGCTGGGAATTGAACTTCGGTCCTCTGGAAAAGCAGCCAAGGCTGTTAACCACTGAACCGTCTCTCTAGCCCCAGGGATTTTCTTAATTGCTGATTGATGACGGAGAGTTCAGTCCACTGTGAGCAGTGCCAACCTGGGACAGGTTGTCTTGGGTGGTAGAGCAAGCCAGTAAGCAGCATTCCTCTGTGGTCTCTGCTTCAGTTTCTGTCTCCATGTTTCTGCCTTGAGTTCCTGCCTTGCCTTCCTCCAATGATGGACTATAAAGTGTAAGATCAAGTAAATCTTTTCCCTCTCCAAGCTGCTGTTAGTGATAGTGTTTATCACAACAAAAGGCAAGGCAAATTCCTCCCCCACTCATAGCTCCCCCTTCTGTTTCACGTCCTATTTAAATATAGACACTTCATAAGAGGAAACATGCAATATTTATCTTACTGGGTTTGGCTTATTTCATTTAACATAGTGATCTCTAGTTCCATCTAATTTTATTCTTCTTTGTGGCAGAATGAAAATACATTGTGTTATATTTAAGCATTGCCCTAACATTCATGCAGGTGACTTCCTCATTCTTTCCCTCTCTTGGCTTCTGCAGTGATGCAATCTCCTATGTTTCCTTCTATCATCATTTTTACTCTCACATTTTCCTTTCCTCAATTCTAATTATTAGAAAACCTTCTAGAACTTCTCTTTTTAGCATGGAATCTCTCCTTGATAATCACATCTAGTCTTGTGAGTTTTGTTTAGTTTTAGTTTTTATTTGTTTATGTATTTTATGCATGAGTACTATGTATGCATGTATGCCTGAATGTCAGAAGGGGGCATCAGATCCCATTATTGATGGTTATGAACCGCCACATGGTAATTGAACTCAGGACCTCTGGAAGAGCAGCTAGTGCTCTTAGCCACTGAGCCATCTCTTCAGCCCAGTCTTGTGAGTTTTAAATACGTTATATACAATGAAAACCTAATGATCACACTTCCCTCTGAATATTCAAAATGAATCTCAATCTTAAAACCTATAAGCCAGAACTCCCAATTTCTCCCTTGTTTAATAAATGGTTAACTCAGTAAATCTGAACAGCAGTTTCAGGAATTCCAAAGATCTTCAGGACTGTGCCTTTGCTTAATCTGAGAGCCTGATATCTGAGCTGTGTCTTTGTAAAACCGGGAAGTGAGTATCAGGTTGAATTTTGAAGGTTGTACAGGCACAGGCTAGGCCCTGTATATCCAAGGTCAACCATTCGGATACCCAAGGCCATATAACTGACTGCCAAGTAATGGGTGAGCTTCCTTGGTTAGGAATACACATATGATCACTCAAGTTTGCTGAGAGAAATAAACACTGCCTGTGTGAATCCACCAGAAGAAAACAAATGGAAGCATGTACTTACTTCTTCTTAGACCCAGCCCTCTTAATCTCTAGCCTTTCATACTAATAAATAGTAACCATTGGTATAATGGGATTTATGATTTTTCTGAGTCCTTTAAATAAACCCAACCTAATAATTATCTTAGGGACCTACCCTCATCTGTAAAATTTAGTCTTCTCCTATTTTTCTGATATCAGTAACTGCAAACACATTCACACACTAGTTAAAGCCAAAATCTATTAATATACTTTGGGCCATCTTTTTCTTACTATAGCCACTTAATCATTCACCAAACCCTCCCTGTTCCAACTCTAAACTACATCTTAATTCTATGCGCTTCTCTCCACCTCAGGTAATACCATCTCAATACAAATAATAATCATCCCTGTCCTAGACCTCTGTAGTGGCTCCTAAGGAATATTCCCCATATATTACATAGAATGATCACTTTAAATCTGCAATGATTTCTTCTTGATCCTAAAGACTAAAGTCCCAGTATTTACTAGGTCAACAAGCACTGTATGATCTTCTTACCTAAATAATCTACTGGTGTTTGCATTCAGAATGATTAGACTTCTGCTTTAAAAAAAAAAAAATTCATCTAAGTACCGCCTTCCATACTCCCCAAAATTGAGATCTCCTTTCTGAATTTTCCCATTTCTTTTGAGGGTGACATTAATATTCTTCAGTTCTATGATTTGGAACTTTATAATCTCAACTTGTTTTCATTAGTCATGTCCCTGGGAGGAAATAATTTGTCCTTACATGGTTCAAATTAAGGTTTTTGTTTTTAATGGAAAGACTATTGTTAGAGGTATAGAGAGGCCAAAGGAACAAAAGATGGCCATAAATCCTGAGACAAGCAGCAACAGGAAGCTGTTTATAACCCTAAGAATGAAGGATGGAGAGAACAGAATCTAGATTAGATGCTGAACTGTCACATGGGGCCATGCCACAGCCACCACGGTTGTAGGGAAATGTGGTCATCACCAAAACGCACACCCAAGTTAAAAGGTATAGAACACTCATCTTTATCTGCTGTCACCATCCAGTCTATTGTTCCTCCCACGGTATGGGAGATGACAAGGGAGCTTGGATGAGACAGTTTGCAAAGGTAGCCAGCCTCCCATGGCACCGGGCAGTGTAGGAAGAGGAGGACAATGTAGAGGAAAGGAGCAGGCAAAACCTCCTGCGTCTCTGGCCCTCTTCCACTTTCCCAATACTAATATTCCACCACTCACAAAATAAGAGTAAAATTTTAAATATTCTCTTTAAAAATATATCAATTCTCCGCTTAGCATTTTGATACCATATGCCTATATAAGCCAGATTGCTTCACTTTAAATCACTAATGTAATTTCTCCCACAGGAAAACCTGAAGTATATATAACTCTTACATTAATTTCCTTAAGTTATAGCTTCATGCATGTCACTGTGTTTTTCTCTACATGGTCTTTCCTGGAATCTAAAAATCTCACCTCCATGTGTTTTTCTATCTTAAATGCTACTAGTAACACATGAACAAAGTACATGCCGATTAATAATCTCTATGTTCCAGGTTTAATTTTAAGAATTAAAATTCAGCAACATACAAAATTCAAAAGCTCCCTAACCTCCTAGACTATCCTTCTAGTTGAAAGAGACAATAAGCAAACACGTAAAATAAGTTACACATGAGAGTGCATTAGAAGGTGGTAGACGCTATAAAAGAATGAGGAGTGTCAAGGAAGTCTATAATTATAAAAGTGATCAGAGCAGGACTTATTAAGGCATAGATAACATCAGAACAGAGATTTCAAAGGAACAATCATGCGACACAAAGCATTTGTAATATACGGACCAGCAGGAACCAGGCCTCTGAGACTAAATGTCTGGTAGGTTTGAGAACTGGCAAGAAAGACAAGGTGACTAGTGTATGACTGAGATGGCACCTGACAGGTGATGATGCCAGAAAGGTGATGCATCATAGCGTGCCACAGGCCCTCATCAAAAGCTTTTACTCTCACCAAACTATCACCACCTACGTTTCCCATATGTATATAGGTTCTCCTGTTGCACAGATTTCTTACTGTTTTCCCCTTTCCTGGAAAGACTTTCCTCCTGGGGTCACTTTATCAAAAGCCAACAAATACATTCTATCCTTTGTAACATCTTCTATAACTTCTCAAGTCTATAATGATTTTTCACTGTTTAATCACACAGGTTAACGCAAAAGATATCTATCATATAAATAATCCTTGTAACTTGTCTTTTTGAGCCATATTCTATATTGAATATGAGGGTAGTTGTCATGTTAACTAATGATAGTGAGTATGGTTGCACTTAAAAGTGTTGTTTGGGGAAACTAGGAGACAGTTTCATTGGTAGATCACTTACTCGGCAAGAATGAGGCCCTATCTTCCATCCCCAGAACCGATGTCAAGAGTAAAAAGCTGAGTGTGGCGGCATGTACTTGTAACCTCAGCACTGGGGAGACAGGGGAGAGTGGATCCCAGGGGCTAATGGGACACAAGTCTTGAAATATTAACTATTTATGCTACCTGCATTGCCAATGTGAGATGAAAGTATTCATAGACTAATAGTGAGTGGGTTGATAATCAACATTTGTCACTCGTGTCCTATAATTAGTTATTGCCACCAATCTGATATCTAACTTAGAAGTGATAAGGACAAGTATTTTTTCAACACCCAAATTATCTTCTATATATGAGTGATGATTTGACAAATGTATGGTGATCTTGTCCTCCCTTGCATTAAATATCTGAACCACTCAAGTTGTCTCAGTACATAGCCAATATTCTTAATTTGCTCTTTTCTCATTTGGTTCCACACATCTATCTCATTTTTTTTCAACGGTACAGAAAGCATGGGGCAGATATTGATTTATTTTTAATGTGTATGCACCTCTGTTAGCATTTTAAACCATAATTATTGCAAATGGATATGCCAGGAAGGGTAATATTCTCTGTCTAGCCTCTGTCTGCTAGTTTTCTGCCGTGGAAAGGTCGTTCCAGGAACGCTGAAGAAATATATCTTAGGCGCTTGACTATAGTCAACTTTTATCACTTGGCTATAGCCACCTCCTGTTGTTTGAGCCAGAACTAGTGCTTTGCTATGGAAATTCTTGCAAGAACTGGCAAGTCTCAGGCTCTACCTCAAGCAACGCTTGGTCCTGCCTTAAGCAAACTGGTAGAAGTGAGGATAGTCACGAGTTTCTTATCTTTATGTTCAATCTCTTGGAAGGTGAGGGGGGAAAAGTGCCAAGATATTAAGACACAAAACCAAGAATATGCATAAAGGAAAATTTTCCTCTTCTCAGACCATTGGCATGACCTTACTTTTAAAAATTACAGACTAGAAGGAGGTAGGTGTGGCGGCTCACATCTAGAATTCCAGTAGTCGGGAGGCAGAGGCAAGAGAATTCCTATGAGTTTCAGTCACTGAAAGCCAGCCGAGGTTACAGCATAAGAGGCCGTCTCAGAAAGCCAAGAGTGGGTGGCTCATAATTGAGGAGTCTTGAAACTGAGAGCAGTGACAATCTTTGAAAATATCGGCCAGTAAGGAAGAGACAGAACCAGGTGACACTGCTCACAAGTGCTCCTCCCGGGCCAGTCGGTGTCACTTCCAGGGTGAGGAAAGGGATGAAGCAGCTGCTTAATGGGATTCTAAGAGGCAACTGTGTTAAAAGATGCTCAATAAACATTGCTCATAGTGTTACTTGAAGCTGCAGATGCTTGCAGCTTAAATAGTAGTATCTAGATCACTCTACTTCGCTTACTGAAAATGAACGAACTCTGGTACATATTTATGAATTTGTTGTTTAAAGGCACTAACAGGCTGTCAGTTATGCTGAGATACTATGCGAATTGTTATCAAGTTCGACTTCTTTTTAGTTTTTATTTGTTCATTTGTGTTTTGCTTTAAGATTCAAACTGACCTGTAAAGCTCTCCTTCATCAGTGTAAAACTTAACTATGAAAGGAAATTACTATTAGAAACAACTTTCTCTTCAAACAAATTGGATTTTGCTGGTGTTGTAAGCTAATATATTAGCTAAGGTCTGGTCTACATTGTTCTTCAAATTCTCTCTGTTGGCCTCACTTTCTTGCTCATTCTTCAAATGCCTCACAAAACAAAACACTTCGTGGAGATTTAGAAGCCCAGTGAGCATGGACTGTGTCAACCACCCCCAAATTAGGATGCCACTCTTCCCGTTTTAGAATGTGATTCCTTTACCATTGCAGGAGAGTTGTGGTGCTCCCAAATCAAGCAATTGTGTCGGCTAAGCTAAGTCCATCCAAGTCTCCTAGAAATTGGAATGCAAAGGGCAGAGCAACAGGGCAGAATAAAGCTCCCTAGTTAACTCCCATTAGAAACATCAATTTGAGCCTTTTCCCATATATAAAAATACTTTCATAAGAATTAAGAAGGTATATTAGAGACTAGCATATAGCCATGGTTGTAGCATGATAATAAGGAAAGAGACATTGAAGAGGGTGGGGACAGAGTTTCACATCACCCAGATCTCCCCTCCACAACTCAGGAAAAGGAATGTAAGCATATGGCACTACCTTGCCTCATAATCCTGAGCCTGACACCACAAAGGTGATCACAGGGTATAATCCATTGGCCCCGATTCCTTGGGTTGCACAAATGGACTGTGATCTCAGACCTGCCCTGGCGCCAAGTAGAAACTCAAATCTCAACAAAATGAAGTCAACCTGTCTACATCACTACAGCCTTGGGCTGTATTAAACCTTGATAGCCAGAGACTTTCAACCACACCCCAAGACTATGTCAACATCAGCAACCACAGATTCTATCTCTGTATTTTATCAACTCCAGGAAGCCCAGGCTTAAGACAGCCCCACTACCACAGTGGACATCACAGTCTAGATACAAGGGAATGTCAGATAGTTTACCTGGACTATTTAGATAAGCTTACTGTTGAAAAGCTCTCCCACATAAAGCCAGTCTGTAAGGGGACAGGTAGCTTGCAAACCAATAATGGTAGGAGACTTCAATAACATACTGTTAGCAATAGGTAGATAACTAACAAGAGAGAATTAGATATAGCTATGATCTCAGCCAACTAGACCTAACAGACTTTCACAGAACAGCCCATCTAATGGCTCAAAAACATACATTCTTCTTGACTACATTAAACATTCTCTAGGATAGGTTACATCAGTCCTCAGAACAAGTTTTAACAAATATAGCAAGATTGAACTTATATCAGTTATATTTTCTAACCAAAATCATATAAGATTAGAAATGGGTCAATGAAGAAAGTAAAAGAAAAAATTTTGATTTCTTGAGACAAACAAAAAATGGAGACATGTTATGCCAAAAATATTTGGGATTCAGGAAAAGAAATTCTAAGAGTCATAAGGGAATGTGATGGTTGAGCTGGAACAGAGATGGAGTGGGAGAGCAATGAAAGAGATACCATGATAGAGGGAGACATCATGGGGATAGGGAGAAACCAGGTGCTAGGGAAGTTCCCAGGAATCCACAAGGATGACCCAAGCTTAGACTACTAGCAATGGTGGAGAGGGTACCTGTACCTGAATTGGCTTACCCCAGTAATCAGATCAGTGGGTACCCTAACTGTCATCATAGAGCCTTTCTCCAGTAACTGATGGAAGCAGGTGCAGAGATCCACAGCCAAGCACCAGGCCGAGCTCCAGGAGTCTAGTCAAGGAAAGAGAAGAGGGGTTCTGTGAGCAAGGGCTTCAAGATCATGATGGGAAAACCTACAGAGACAACCAAACCAAACTAGTTGGAGCTCATGAAATTTAAATCAATGGCTGTGGAGCCTGCACCGGACTGGACTAGTCCCTCTGTATGGTGAGACAGTTGTGTTGCATGATCTGCTTGGGGGGTCCCCTGGTAGTAGGATCAGAGTTCATCCCTGGTGCATGAGCAGGCCTCTTGGAGCCCTTCTGTGATGGGACACCTCACACAGCCTTGGGGCAGGGGGAGGGGTTTGGAGCTGCCTCTACTAAATGTACCTCCCCCTAGGAGGCCTTATCTTCTTGTGGGAGGGAATGGGGCATGGGTTGGGAGGGGGAGGTCAGGGGGTGGGAGGAGGGGAGAGGGGGATCTTTGGTATGTAAAATGAATAAAATTTTTTTTTCTTAATAAAAAAAGAAATTCTAAGAGGCAAGCTTATGGAAATTGATGCCTCCATTAAACAAGAAACATCAAATATCACTACGTCAGTTTAAGAAATTAGAAAAAGAATAAACTAAGTCCAAAGTTAAGAAAAAGAAGGAAATAAAAATCAGAGCAGAATAAATAAAGCAGAACAAAGAAAGGATGAATCGATGTATTAAAAAGATAAAATCAATAAACCTTTAGTAGGGAAAAAAGAGAAAAGTCAGGTAAAAACTCTTTAACATATAAAACTCACCAAAGTCATATTATGAAGACATGGAAAATCTGGACAGAATAATGAGCTGAGCAATGAATCAGTAGTTGAGGGTCTCTTGTTGAAACAAAACAAAACAAAACAAAACAAAACAATCCAGGGATCTGATTTCTTCACTGCCAACTTCTACCAAACCAAACCAAAACCCAAAACTCAAACAAACCAGATACAGCAATTATTGTGAAATGTCTAAGAAAATTTAAAAGAATGAAACACTTCAAAATCATTCATGAGGCAAACATTATCCTGACAGCAAAACTAGACAAGGGAACAATGGGGGGGGGGTGCTGAAAAGGAGAGCAGAAAAGAAAAGAAAGAGAGAGAAATTGAAAACAAGCTGCTATCCCTGAACATAAAAAGTTCTGAAAGAGTAGAAAATTCAACCCAACAACACTGGTCCCACAAGATGAGTCAGTAGGTAAAGGTGCTTATCACCAAGCTTGAGGATGTCAACACAGAACCTATGTGGTGGAAGGAGAGAGACTACTCTCCCAAGTTATCCCATGACCTTCATATTTATGCTGTGGTAGACTTACCACTCCTCCCTCCCTCCTTGGCACACACACACACACACACACACACACACACACACACACACACACACACACACAGTGGTTCAACACACACAAACCAGTAGACCAGATCATCACATCAGCAGAACAAAAGAACCACACTGGCAGTTCAATAAGTGCAGAAAGAAGTATCTGACAAAATTTAGCATCCCTTCATTATAAAATCTCTCATGGAGTTAGGTATAGAGAAAAGGTGCTTCTGTGCAGCATAGGTGATATACTCAAAGATGGTGTCACACTCAGCGAGGAGATGGAAACCTTTCCCTAAAAAAGACAAGAGGGTCCATCCTCTCTTGCCACTTCTGGTAAAGTGCTAGAGGTCCTAGCCTGAGCAATTAGGGAAGAAAGAAGAATCCAAATTTAAAAATGAGCTCAATTGTCTCTGTTTATAAGCATGACCTTATGTATAAATAGAAAGCCACAACAATTCCACTGGGAGGGGGAACTGTTAGAGATAATAAATTCTAGAAAGTCACAGAGCACAAAGTCAATGTGTAAAAATAGCATGTTTATATACTGTGATACATTTAAAAAGAACTAAATTAAAAGAATCCCATTTACAATTGCCACAAAATAATCACAGATTTAGGAATCTAATTTTCAAGATCTCTATACTAAAAATCTACAAAACATTGATAAAAGAAATTGAGAAAAACACAAAAAGTGGGAAAAAAATATCTCATCCCAGCTCTAGACATAAGGCAGGATTGTTTCAGTTCTGGATAGGACATCACCTAAGATGACATCACCATGGTGGGGACCCTTAGGGGAGAAAGAGGCCCATTGCAAAGCAGCTAAGCAGACAAGCTTGCTCTTATAACAGGTAGCCCCAAAGAAGCTCAGGATCCCAAGGAGCATTGATGGGCAGGTCCCACAGTCACCCAAGGACTTCACTCTGAGCCCAACGGCCAAGGCCCATCACTTTTTAGCATTGCTGCCTTGAGTGCTAACCTTCCAACACAGGAACCCAAAAGGGCCAAATAGAAACCTCTGCAAACGGGAGCAGTAGCCAAAACAACACAGTTTTGGAATAGAGGCAGACATACCTCACAACAGATTGTAACAGATGGCCCAGAAGTAAAGCCACACATTTACAGCAAACTAATTTTTAACAAAGGCACTCAGTGGGGTAGGGGTGGAGGAATGAAGTCTGTTCAATAAACATTAGGAAATAGTATTTAATATTTATTTAGTCAATAGAATAAATATTAGAAAATTTGAATAACCACATGGAAAACAATGAATGAAACCTTGATCTCATACATATGCAAAAGTCAAATGAATGAAAGTTTTGCTTATATTTTAATTTTAATTTAATTTAATAATTAAATTTTAATTATAAAACCAAAGCTATGATATTACTTGAAGACAATAGGGGAGGAGGGAAGCTTGGTGGCACTGATCCAAACTTTAACTATTTGGAGGTGACCCCAATTCACAGACAGCAAAAAAAGAAAAACAAATTAAGAGTACCTAAAACCAAAACACTTCAACCCAGCACAGGAAATAATCAGTAGAGTGGAGATGAAGCCTACAGAATAGAAAAAGACATTAAAACTCTACATGGATTAATAGCCAAAATGTATAGCAACTCAGGGTCACATCTTGGATGGCAAGAGGGCAGATATCCCTATTGTTTTATAAAATGTGTTATGGATCTAAATACACATTTCTCCAGATAAGACGGATTGCCAATAGATATGTGGGGAGAAAAAGATGCTTCACCATCAATAAGAATGAGGTAAATGAAAACCAAAACCACAATAATGCATAGTCCAGCAAGAGTAACTATTAACAAAAAGTTAAAAGACAGCTGATGTCAACCAGGATTCAAAGAAAAGGGAGCACATGTGTGTTCTTGACAGGAATGTAAATCAGTATGATCATGATGGAAACTTCACAAAAGATTAAAGTTAGGACTACTATTATATACATATACATCAAATGAAATTAGTATGTTAGCAATATCTTGTCTCCAATATTCATAATAGTATTATTCACCACATGCAAGGTATAGGATCAACCTACATGCCCATTAAAGAATGAATGGACAAAGGAAACATGGTATATCTATGTAAAGAGATTGCCTTAGTTGGAGTAACTATTGCTGTGATGAAACACCATGAGCAAAGCAACTTGGAGAGGAAAGGGTTTACTTGACTTACACTTCCACATCACTGTTCATCATTGGAGAAAGTCAGGAAAGGAACTCAAGCAGAGCTGAACCTGGATACAGGAGCTGATGCAGAGGTTGTGGAGGGATGCTGCTTACTGGAGTGCTACTCACGGCTTGTTCAGCCTGCTTTCTTATAGAACCCAGGACCACCAGCCCAGGAATGACTCTACCCACAGTGAGCTGGGCTCTCCCTCATCAATCATTAATTAAGAAAATGCCCATACAGGCCTGCCTACAGCCCACTCTTATGGAGGTATTTTCTTAATTGAGGATCCCTCCTCACTGATGACTCTCACTCCTGTCAAGTTGACATAAAACTAGTCAGCACAGAAGAATAGAGCAGAATGCTAAGCCTTTAAAAATAATGAATGATATCATTTTCAGCAACATCGATCAACCCAGAGGACAGATTTTTGTGAAATACAGTAGGTAGAGAAAGCCAAATACTGTGTTATTTCATTCATGTGTGACATTTAAAAAAAAAAATCCATCTCAGAGAGCATAATCGTGGTTAGCAGAGGATGAGGTGACCTAGGATGTGGAATCTGAGAAGATGTTGGGCAGAATATAGAAATCACAGACATAAAGGACAAGTCCAAGATATCTATTGTACATCATGGTTAATGTAGTTGATGATGACATAGCCTTGAAGAAGGCTAAGACAGTGAGTTAGGGTTCTCACCAACAAAATAATGACTATATGGTGTAATGCTTGTGGCAATTGGCTAAATTTAGCCATCTGCAGTAACAGAACAACATGAGCAGGGTAGATGCATGAAGCTCTGTCTGTCAAAAGAAACAATTCAATTTATACTTAGAAAGTATGATGTGTTACTAATCAAAATGTTTATAATATTATTGATTAATGTTCGTGAGGTTGAAAATGTATTTCCATAGTACTAAAACTTTTTTTTAGCCTTTTGTCTTTTGAGATAGAGTTTCTCTATGTAGTCCTGGCTATCCTGGAACTCGCTCTGTAGACTAGGATGGTCTCGAACTCACAGAGATCCAACTGCCTCTGTCTCCAAGTGCTAGTATGAAAGGCATGTACAGCTACCACCAGGCAGTACTATTGCTTTTATTTCATGTTTAATTAAAAAAAAAACCCAGCTTCTTGTTGTATGATTGATTCATAATAAATATCATGTGATTAGTTTCTACATATATTTATGCCTGCAAAACCCTCACCATAACCCGTTATCTCCAAAATTTTACTTTCTGGGCTCTCAAGCTCTCCACAATCCTTGCCACACCCTTTCTAGGAAATTCCCTCGTATAGACCACTTTCATTGTCTAAAAATTTCTCTAAGAAAAATTACTCAGAATGTCCTAGTTTTCACTCCTTTTTTTATTCCACTCAACAAAATTGCTTATTCACTTTCCTGCTGCCTGCCATGTCACTGCAAGAGGTTTGTACATTTTTTTTTTTTTGCTCCATTCAACAACTGTGGTATTAATAGAAACTATTAAATCATTTCTGGGTTCTTTTTTGTTGTTATTGCAAGCCCAACTGCTGTAACATTTGTAGAAAAAAATTCCAAAACTTGGAACTAAAGATGGCTTCATATCCTTTTTGGCAACAACGTGGCTGTGGCTGATGGCCCTGGTTCCAAACACAAGGAAGAAACTTCTCAGGAGTTACTTTGGCTCAGAAAGGAAAACAGAATCAGAGAAGAGGCACATTCAGGCTCCAGAGCAACGGCTGCCTGCACTGTTTATACAACTAGCCAGCCCATTGCTCAATTACTCCTTTCTGTCTAAGCTGGTTCCTTCTGGCCTTACTCATTTGAGACCAAAACAGTCTGAATAATCATCACCGCCACGCCGTACACCTTAAGTCACAATTGAAACTTCTTTGAAGGAATGGTTTTGGAATCTGTTGTGTATGTCCTTATTATCCCCATGCAAAGTAGCACTAAGCATATGCTATTGTTTTGAAGAATCCTATTGTTCACTGAAGAAAAATCAATAATCATGTGAGGCCATGGAGCAACCTCCACACACTTGGAGAACACAGCGTACTTTGATCAGGATTAAAATGATGTGTTCTTCAATTCACTCTGAAGAAGAGCACTTAGGCACAGTCTTGGCTGTACTTGAGTACTATACTTTAACACATACAACCTACAGTTTCAAACCATAGTTCTTAACATAGAAAGTACCCAGAATTTCATCATATTTATGATAACATTTTCCTCTCTGGCTAAACTGGCTAGTATCAGGACATCTATATAAATGAATAGAGTTACTTGGGTTTTATTGAAAGACTTGGAAGATGTTGTAAATAATATAACCATTGCATGATTTCTTTACCTAAAAAATACACAGTCTGGTGAACTAATGGCTGAGTAATAGTCTCACAAGAGCAAATACTAAGTGGTCAATGACTACTAGCCAAAAATCTCTACAGAGCCCATTTATGAACAAGATTAACTCCAAGTCATCAGTCTTAGCATTTGACCTTTATTCTTTCCTATTAAATGTCTGTGTTCATCATCATTTGGCTTCTTGTCTCATCATCAAAGCCATGATAACTTTTCTAAAAGGTAAATATTAATACCCCAGCCAAACACATGAGCTCTACAGAATTCAGAGACATCAGAGTTAGTCAGGACTCATTAATAAATACTCCAACCTCAGAACACTTATGATCAAACAAGAGGCAAGTGAGCTAACAGAAAATAAAAACACAGTAGTATTGATAGAAAAGAAAACATGAGATTAAAGTGGAAGATTATACTGCATAGTAATGACATCTATTGGTTTTTGAGTAACTATTACCTAGCAAATGTTCTCAAAAGTTTTGCAACATGGATAGGTTTGTCATCGTTGAAAAAAGAAAAAGAAACTTCAGACTTATGAAGTTAAGTGATTTACCAGAATATTATGTAACTACTAAGTGTAAGACCAGGTTATAATTAAATGTAGATATATATCCAACTTTTGGTCAGTTGTTTAGTTTTACTCCTTGACCTGGGAGCAAACTATACACATCCTTCTTACCTTCTACCCTGTGTCCCTTAATGCTAATGTCCAGCTTCAGATATACCTAATTCAAAGACAACTTTGGAATTTCAGATGTTTCCAGATGGGTAATCATATCTTCTACTTTGTCTACACAACTTCTCATCAACATAGAGAGAATTGGTTAGAGGAAAATAAGCTGAGGTTTAATCTTTATCTCACACCCGCCCTCACAAACATATAAAGTACATAGTCAGATTCATTGCATTTCTTGTATCAGGACAAACTTTTGTTAAGGAAGACCCTGGGAGCTAAAATAGCTCATTAAGTGGCAGTGACAGGTCTGTGACACAGTGAGTGGCTCCTAGAATCAGTTGACTGGTCCTTCAAAGTCAGAAGTCTAGCTCCAACAGAAGACAGCACTAGAGTTATCACTAGAGTTGCCATCCTTTATACGTGTTCATTCTAGGTGTCCATCATGGTAGTGCCTAAGACAATCCAAGCAAAAAGTGTTAACAAATAGGTTGGAAATGAATGGAGGAAATAAAAGATTTCTCCATACTTCTCCAGGTCTTGTGTTGAGTTCAAATTCCCCAAAGAAATAGGTGGCTTGCTTCAAGCATTTGACTGATTACTGGGAGCTCTTTTTATTGTAGGACATTTTATGGTGATAAGATCCCATGTGAGCTATTGTCTTAGTGTTCTATTTCTGTGAAGAGATGCCACGAGCATGGCAACTCTTACAAAGGAAAACATTTAATTGGAACTAGCTTACAGCTTCAGAGGTTTAGTTCATTGTCATCATGGTGGGGAGCATGGTGGTATGCAGGCAGACATGGCACTGGAGAAGTAGAGAGTTCTTATTCAGATCTGCAAGCAGCAGGAAGACAGAAACTCTGGGCTTGAAATGGGCTTTTGAAACCTCAAAGCCCACCCCCAATGACACACTTCCTCCAACAAGGCCACACCTCCTAATCCTTCCAAGTAGTGCCACTTCCTATGAGGCTATGGGAGCCAATTTCATTCAAATCCCAATACACATATACAATGTACCATTTTATAATACTTGCTATGAAATCAACTCTTATGAATCCCTTGAAATTATACATTCACAATATTTTGCAATGATCAACTGCCTATTCCTATTCTTATCTTCCCAAACTGAAACTGATTTCTGGGCTGTTTTAGGTATGGAATTGACTTCATGTCTGATATTTTATATCTTGCTTTTGAGGAAACACTTCTGTTTATCAATAGAAAATACTTGAACAGAGTGGTGAGATGAGTTACTGAAACGTGAGAGGACTCCTTAGGAGATACATGGGCACACATTGCTTCCACTTCTAGACCTGAGGGAAAGACATTGCCAAAGCCTAAAAGTCAAAACACGCAAGGGACCCTGGAGAAAGAATCTTTGATGGCAGAGGAATAGAGAGAGATGTATCCCAGACAGCAGTAAGGCAGGGAGATAGTGGGAAAACATAATAGGCTGGCATTTTGATTGAATATTCTGTCCTTCAAATCTGAAATGAAGATAATAAGTACAGCATCTCATGTGCTGAGTGCACAGAGGCCAGGACTTCAAGAGTGTGGTGGGTTGAATGAGAATGGCCATACAGGCTTATATTTTTGATGCTTGGCCACCAGGGAGTGGAACTGTTTGAAAGGATTGCAAGGACTAGGAGGTGTGGTATTACACTGGCTGGCTTTGTGTCAACTTGCTAAAGTTGAAGCTAAAGTCATTAGATAGTAAGGAGCTTCAGTTGAGGAAATGCCTCCATGAGTTCCAGCTTTAAGGCGTTTTCTCAATGAGTGATCAATACGTCGGGGCCCAGCCCATGGTGGGTGGTGCCATCCCTGGGCTAGTGGTCCTGGGTTCTATAATACAGCAGGCTGAGCAAGCCAGGGAAAGCAAGCCAGTAAGCAGCACCCCTCCATGGCTTCTGCCTCCAGGATCCTGCCCCGTTTGAGTTGCTGTCCTGACTTCCTTCAATGATGGACTACAATGTAGATGTATAAGTCAGATAAACTATTTTCTCCCCAACTTACTCTTTGGTCATGATGTTTTGTCACAGCAATAGAAACCCTAACTAAGACAGGCCTTGTTGGAAGAAGTCTGTCACTGGGGGTGGACTATGAGGTTTCAAAAGCCCATTCCAGGCCTGGCAGATCAGGATGTAACTCTCACCTACTTCTCCAGCATCATGCCTGCCATGCCTACTGCCATGCTTCCCACCATGGTGAAATGCCCCAAACCTCTGAAACTGTAAGCAAGCCCCCACTTAAATGCTTTCTTTTATAAGAGTTGCCTTGATCACGGTGTCTCTTTACAGCAACAGAACAGTGACTAAGACAGAGGCATAGGAAGGAAAGACTCAGGGTGACTGGGCTGGAGAAGCAGAGCCTGAGGCACAATGAGTTCAACGTGGGTATGTTTCCAGAGGAATTTGAGCTGTGTTTTATACCAAATATAAAAGAATAAATGATACTTCCATGAAATTATAAAATTGCATATGCTATCCTCTCAGGTTGGATGCTCTTATTTTTTTTTCCTGTTGTCTCCAGACAATCCTCTTGAAGAAATTTTGTACATGAAGATAATAAACACAGGACACCACTAACCTTTGGCCAACAATAGAGAACATCATTCTTGTTCACCTTCATGACTCTCCTCTCTCTACAAAGCATTGCTTTTCAAGAAGAGGTAGATAAGAGTGCAGAAAGGGATTTTCATGAAGATAGATGTTTCCAGTTATAACAAATGGTTCAGGATTTGAAAACAGAATTGGTGGTTGGAAAAATGATATGAATCCAAAGGTACTATACATCCTCACTACTGGCTTCCTAAAAAGTCTCCTGGGAAATTGTGGATTGCTGTCCTTATTCCTCTGGTAATGTATGATTTGTCCCTTTGTGTGACTCTATGTACCAGTCTGAGGAATGTCATTAATAGAGCTCCTTCCAATGAGAAGGAAATAAATTAATATGAGAAAAACAAAACAAAACAAACAAAAACACCTGCTAGTCTTTCCATCTATTCCTTCTTTTAAGAATCTTTTATGCATCTAGGCCTTTTAAAGCAGGTTTTTGTTTGGTTGGTTAGTTGGGTTTTGTTTTTGTTTTTGTTTTTGTGGTTTTTTGGGTTTTTTTTTTTGGTTATTGTTTTTTTTTGTTTTGTTTTGTTTTTTGAGACAGGGTGTTTCTGTGTAGTTTTGGTGCCTGTCCTGGATCTCATTCTGCAGACCAAGCTGGCCTCGAACTCACAGAGATCCACCTGGCTCTGCCTCCTGAGAGCTGGGATTAAAGGCATGCGCCACCACCACCCCTCTTAAAGCAGGATTTTAAACACAGATACATAATATTAAAAATAAGGCATGAGTGTCTCTGAGACATACCAGAAGCTACACCCATAAAGTCTCCCCAACATGGCAACCAAATGTGAGCTGAACAAGGAGGACACCAATGAATATCTAGGCTTCAGAGGAGAAAGCCCAGGAGGCCTCAATCCTGCACAAAGAACTGCAGGCAACTGAGGAAAGCTGGAAGCAGGAGAGGTGGTCCTCCCCAAGGAGGAGCGCACCAACAGGCTGTCCAGTGCCAAATCATCAGTCCTGAAAACATATATAGAAGTAATATTATGTAGACTCAACATATCATAATTGGGAATATAAATGTATATATAAATACATGCATGAATGCAGTAACAATTCATGAAAAAGGAGACCACGAATTAAAAGGAGAGAGGAAGGTCTGGGGAAAGGAAATAGAAGGGAGAAATGCAATTAAAATGCAATTTCAAAAATAAACAAAAAATAAAAATTAGCAGTAAATGAGACATCAAATAATATTTATGAAGATATGATCAACCAATTTACAAATATTTTGGGTCCTAGCCCAAAACAAGCCATTTGTTTAAAAAATTAGAATTTTTCAGCAGTCTATTTTGGAAATATAAAAGGCTCAGGTGAGTATCATTGAAAGATGTCTGGCACAGATATCATGCCAAAGTTAATGCTTATGCATATGATGACTTTATCATCTTCTCTCTTCCAGAAAAATCATTTCCCAAGTGAAATTAGAAAAGTCTCAAACTAATAATTGTATGTAAAACAAG
This sequence comes from Peromyscus leucopus, assembly GCF_004664715.2. Taxonomy (NCBI): domain Eukaryota; kingdom Metazoa; phylum Chordata; class Mammalia; order Rodentia; family Cricetidae; genus Peromyscus; species Peromyscus leucopus. The sequence continues at coordinate 22,338,560 of NC_051079.1, forward strand.
GCTACCTTAAACTTATCAGTCTAGAAATCTTAGCAACTTGTTTTTGCATGCCTCTATGACTGCCAGACACTCTTATCTCCATGGAGATATAAATGTTTATTAGTTCCCACAGGGGACTCTGCAAGTCACACTTTTAGGTCAGGCAGGCATGCAGAGATTGCTACTCCTGTGTAAATCAGGACTTGGAATGAGGCAGTTTAGAACTGCCTTCAGAGCTACTCACAAGTAGAGTGTGGTCAAAGTGATCTGAACAGAGATGTACCCCAGCTTCTGTCCTCTCCTCCCTCCCTGGCTGATATGGAATGCCAACTCGGAGGTTTTTGTTTCTGCCAACAACAGTGATACTTCCTATCTTGATTTGTCTCCACATATGAAAATTCCTGCTTGCCACATCTGGAAGATTTTTGTCTTTGGAGGGTACCTGCATTCTGCACTACATGTAGTTGATATGTTATTAAGATATTCCTCCAATGGATGGGCTTAGATGATGTGAAATCGCCTGTGAAAAAGCAAAGAAGTGGACAAAAAGCACAGAGAACAGGATTGGAACAAATAGCTCAGGGGTGGATCACAGCCACTACCTGGATTACCAGACCTCTGTGATGCTTTTCCTGAGGGCTGTTATCCTACTATAGTGAAGACTGGGTCCTAAGTACTATCACTCTGCCTCCTGTATATACAAGATATACAAGATCCCCATACCCATGCTGAACACACTTCAGATGTTGTGACCAGCAGAAGGGAAGTATGGCTGCTTCCCCAGCTCAAGTAACTCTGCCTGTGTTCACACAAAGGAAGATTTTGATTTCTTTATGTCAACTACAAGCTCGTATTGCCTTTCCTCCTACTCAGCCACATCTTCAACATTCAACAGAAATTGGGTTTCAACATCTTTCTATTCAGGAATATGATAGACAATTTGGTAGATTAAATGATAAATAGACTATACTTGAGGGTTTCTACTGCTATGAAAAAAATACCACGATCAATGTAACTTATAAAAGAAAGTGTTTAATTGAGCCTACAGTTTCAGAAGGTTGGTGTCCATGATGTTGAAGCAAAGGCATGGCATCAGGAACTGCTGAAGGCTTTCATCTTGATCTGTAAGCAGGAACCTCAAAGCCCACCCCCAATGATACACCTCTTCCAACAAGGCTACATCTCCTAATAGTTGCCAAACAGTTCCATCAACTAGGGACCAGGTGTTCAAATATTGCACCTATGAAGTTTAGTCTCATTCAAACCCCTACAGTAGATAGATTAAATGGTAGATAACTTGATAGATAAATAAGTAACAGGTAGGTGAATTATTGGTAGAGTATATGGATAGATAGATGATAGATAGGTAGATAGATAGATAGATAGATAGATAGATAGATAGATAGATAGATAGACACACAGATAGGGAGAGAGACAGAGACAGAGAGACAGATAGATAGATTGATTGATTCTGGGCTTGATGGTATCTGACTGTAACCCCAGCAAAAAAGGCTGAGGCAGAAAGATCATGAGTTTGAGGCTACCCTGGAGAACATAGAAAGACCTTATATCAAAAGAATGAATAGAGTCAGAGACATTATAGGTATATATTGACAGATAAATATTTATATCTTCATCCATTTATATATTTATATAAATCAGCCATTGACTTCTAATAGTTTGAATTCTTTTTCAACATTTTAAAAATAAAAATGATAGGCACTCATGAGTGGCTATACTTTCAATTTAATTTTTTTTGTATGAAGACAGAGTTTCTCTGTGTAGCCCTGGCTGTCCTGAAATTCACTCTGCAGACCAGGATGGCCTTAAATTCGGATCCACCTGCTTCTGCCTCCTGAGTGCTGAGATTAAAGGCATGCGCCACCACTGCCTGACTCAATTTTAATTTTTTAATTTTCTTCCAGACTAGCAATATATAGTATCAATGTCCTATTGTGATTTTGAGTATGAGCAGTGTGCATCAGCAAGCAATCACCCACTCCATTATGAAGGTAAACAACTGAAACTGTATTGTCTGACAGCTTGGTATATAAGCATTTAAATTATAGGAATAACGGATTCTTCATTTTAAACTTGGCTCATGGTGAATGATTTTGCCCAAGTGTAAGCATCCTTAAAGTTGATATGTTAGGAGTGTTACATGCATTTCTGATGCCTATTGACGTGAGTTTACTGGGACATGTAGAACACACATACATGGTATTTTAGGAACATTGAAAGAAAGACGATGCAATAATATATTTGCAACATTATATGCTATGTTTTTCACACTGGATCAAAAGCAAATTTCAATCAGCTTGAGCCTTAAAGACCTTTCTATGTGAAATGAGTGAAGCCTTACTGAAAATTGTTGAGAGAAAAAATGTTGCAAGTCAAATATGTATCTGGTCAATAAAACCTAGTCATAAACCTGGTTTAATATAGATATAAAAACCAGAATTCAGAGAAGTGTCTCAGAGAAGAGACACTTTAGAGGAAATAGAGTTCACATTCGGTGGCTGAACATCAGGGCCTTATTTTTTATACAGCTACAAAGGCAGAAGAATAAGGAAGAAATCAAATTTCCTGGTGTACAGAGAAGATACATTGTAAACTCCAAAAATTCTAAACAGTGCTACAAATATTGATTTCTTGTTACTCAGTGTGTGAAATGGAACTTTGATGTGAAGATTAAAGATAATTATATTTCAGCCACCTTTGCCACTCAAATATAATCCCTGAGTGTTATGCTCAGATTTGTAGGTTTCAAGATGTGTATATGTGTGTGCAGGCTATTTTAGTAGAAAATATTATTTTCGCACGCTGAAACACAAGTCATGATAAATTGGGCTATCAGTATCAAACTCCCCAGGTAATTTCTATCTTTATTGCTAACAAGTTGAGAGGTCACTGCAGACTTAGAGCCTTTAGGGACTCGGGCATTGAAAGCAATGGACAGAAAGTCCCCACAGAGCTGTGAGCGTCCAGATCTACCAGGCCACCCATTAGGCCTCAAGTGCCCGACAGTCAGAGCCTGCCAACAGTGAAAAAAATCTATTTCTTGCCTACCTATGATTTCTATGACCACAGCCAGAAGATTGGTAATCAGTGTGTTTCACACCAGGCACAGCAGCAGCTAAAACACGTGGTGAGGCTTGCACACCTGGTTTATGTGATGTTTAGTAGACAGCAACAGTGTCCTAAACAGTCTCCATGAACAAGGACTAGATTTACTGGAAGTACAAAGGACTCCCTCAAATACTAAGGACACCATGAAAGACTCATACTAACATAGATAAGAGTAAGTGCTCAGAGAACATGTTAATTAGTTTTGATACCCAAATATTCTAAGATCTGTTGAGGGAGCCCTGAAGAAATTTACTTTGTGCAACAAGGACACAGAACAAAGTGCTCCTAGACTATTATGGCTATTTCTCACATCTTTCATGATCACCACCACTAATTGTTTCTCAATAGCCAGTCTTAGTTCTCAGTTGAACACTTAATACTAAAGCACCTCTCTCATTGTCCTTCAGAAATGCATTTGCTGACATCGCCAACATCTTGCAGACAGCAACTAATGGTTCCAGCCATCTTTTTGGTTCAAGGACAAACTGCAGAGAAAGACCAGGACAAAAAGATTGAAGTAGCATGTTCCTAACGACCAGCGCTCAGCTCTATCAGTCCTGTACATCTTAATCTAGACTTTCGAAGGATAAATTATTGATTTAAAAAAAATAATTTTCTGCTACATGCAACTACATCTAACTTAAATAATATGGAACTTTCCACATTACCAAACATGAGCAGGTGTGTTTTTCATAAGCAAAAGGTGTTATTTCACTCAGTCTCCTGGGTTTTCTATGAGAAACCAAAGCAAGGGCTGGAGAGATGGATGGATCAGGAGTTAAGAGCACTTGCTGCTCTTTCAGTGGACCTGGATTCAATTCCCAGCATCCACATGGTGGCTCACAACCATCCATGGCTCAAGTTCCAGGGGAATGATGCCTTGTTATGGCCTTCATGGGCACCAAGCATGCAGATGGTACACAGACATACATGCAGAGCAAACACCCATATACATAAAATAAATATAAAAAAACTTAAGGGAGAGGAAGAGAGAGACAAACAGACAGAGAAACAGAGACAGAGTGGGGTGGGAAGAGGCCAAAGTGAATCTGTAAGCAAAATTATTGACTCAGATAATTTACTCTTAAAGCATGAGGGGAAGCAGACTGAAATGGAGTTATCAACTAAAGGTCTACAGTGGCTCTTGGGTTTCCCCAAAAGTCTACTTTTCCCAGAAAGACTATGTTTGGGTGAACACCTCAATTTGTTTCTCATTTGATAATCTGTCCTTTTTATGGCCTTAAAATAAATAAGGGAGGTCCAGGTCTACAGCTCCCATCTGAATCACCCTGACCCAAATGTCATCGGTGATGGTTAGATCTACTGGTGATAATGTAACTCAATATTTGAGTTAGGCTCAGGCACAGTTTGGATTATATCGATCAGAATGCAGTCCAGTGAGAAGAGCATATAAATCTCGCTAAAGTAACAAAAAGAAAACAAGCTTTCAATGCTGTTGGATAAAAGCAAACTGCTGCTGGTAATTAAAATGTCTTGTTCTTGGAAAGAACGTTGTCATATATCAAATAAAGATGATTTAGAAATCTTCCCAAATTTAAAAAAAAATCAAGCACAGTACATGCCATGTTTGATAATATTTCTGTCATTTCCTGTATTCCATGGATATCTCTGTACATATGAATTTTGAGGGCCAAGTTGTGTAATCCTTGAGGGATTCTGGGAAGTGGCACCAGTCCATCCCTTAATCTGTTTCTCCACATTCATTTCCAGAACCCCACTTCCCCCGCCATCTGGATCGTCTCTGTACTTTCATTTTGACTCACTACTGCAGACTGTCCCAGAGAGGTTTCTCTGGGTCATCACTGTGCAAACCTACCCCTTCAAACAGGTCCTTCTTTTTGCCACAGAGGTAAAAACTATTTGATCTTCTATCAAACTAGTCATACTAGCACACCCTACGATCCAAGTGTTTTTCTCATCCCCTTCAGTGAGCGAATAATCCTCATCAGACTCAAGTTTCCAAGATCATAATTAGTCCTGAAATTCATGAATATTACTCTTTGTCTTCTAGCACACACACCTCGGAGGTCTCCCAGGCGATGTCATCTTTTAGGGCATTTGAAAAGAAAGGGTAATGAGGTTATTTTTAAAAAGCTGTTCAAGTCCGGAAATATACAATTAAAAAAATTACAATAAAGGGCTAGGAGGAAGGATGGCTCAGCAGTTAAGAGAACTGGCTGCTTTTCCACAGGACTTGAGATTTGATTCCCAGCACCTATATGACAGGTAATAACTTTTGTAACTGTAGTTCCAGAGGATCCAACATTTTCTTCTGGCCTCTGTGGGCACTGTATGCTCACAGTGCCCACATACATACAAGCAAAACACTCATACACATAAAGTAAAAATCAATATACCTTTTTTTAAATTTTTAAAATAAACTTGAAACATTATGTTTTTATATAAAAATGAAATTTAAATAGCACTGCTAATCTTTTTTTTTTTTTGGTTTTTTGAGACAGGGTTTCTCTGTGTAGCTTTGCGCCTTTCCTGGAACTCGCTTTGGAGACCAGGCTGGCCTCGAACTCACAGAGATCCGCCTGCCTCTGCCTCCCGAGTGCTGGGATTAAAGGCGTGAGCCACCGCCGCCCGGCCGCTAATCACTTTTATATGTCAGAAATAATACCAACCTTAGGATTTTCAATTTTTTCACTTTATTTTTTTATGGGTATGTGTGTGAGAGAGATTTGTGTATTTGTGTGCAGATCCATGCACACTCCAGCACACATGGAGATCAGAAGACTATCCTAGGGAGTCAGTCCTCTTTTTCCTTCCATGGGTTCCCAGAGATTCAACTCAGGTCACCAACTTTAGACAGCCATTCTGCCAACCCCTAACATTAATTTTTTTGACATAGTTATTGTGATACTCTTTATCATCTTTCTAGATATTTGGACTGTTTAAGTGAACAGTCTATAATAACTTTGCTTCTGGTTGTAGTACTCTACCAGTTGCTATGGTTTGAAGAATATAGTGACTCCACTGTTGTGTCAGTCAGCCTCATAATCCCATTAATTCAAAACTGGGCTTAATCCAGTGTTATTGACGCTTTGGGTATCGTTAGTGTTTATCACCTAGAATTTTGCATGTTGGCAGTTTGGTCCCAATGTAGTACTGTTGCCATAGAAGACCCTTTTGGAAGTAGGGCTTAGTGGTCATGTCAGTAAGGGCAAAATCTTTGGAAGAATTTAATGTTGTGCTCTTGGTACACATTAGTTCCTTTGAAACTGTGTTATTTAAAAGAAAGAAAGAGAGAGAGAGAGAGAGAGAGAGAGAGAGAGAGAGAGAGAGAGAAGGAGAGAGAGAGAGAAGGAGAGAGAGAGAGAGAGAGAGAGAGAGAGAGAGAGAGAGAGAGAGAGAGAGAGAAACCTTATTACTGAGTCCCTCTGGGTTTCTATCTTGCCATATGACTACTCTCTTAACAAGTGTTTCCAACAGGCTGTCATCCACCATGTTGGAATATAACCAGGAGCCGCTCACTTACCAGAATGGGTCTCTTTTCTTTATGTATTACCCAGCTGTGGGTGTTTTGTTACACAAGAAAACAGAATGACACTGAAGATTTAAGTTCTGGCATTACAGAATCTATTGACCAAATCCAGTCACATGGTTTCCATTCAGCGTAAAAGGCAGGGCAACATATTGACTACTTGAAGTGTTTCTCAATATCACTTTCTACTCTAGTCTGACCTTACTAAGCACAAGCTATATGGAGAAGATAATTACATTTTCTGGTAAGAATAAATCAGGTAGTTTTTTTGCATGTCAATAAGAATCAAATTATGTAGGTAGTTGAAGGAACCTGTTCTTGCTGATCAAGACAGCAGATATAAATGTAAAGATCTTTTTACTCACTGCCCTGACATCATGTTCTTGTTTTATAGATTCTCTTGGCTAGGGTTTCCTACTTTCCCAGATATTAGTAATCACAATCACCATCTGCTTCCTTTCTTTGTGTATAAAGTACTAGTTTCCTCCAGCATGTCTCCCTCTTACAGAGCACACTGGGGAGGCTTTGTCACCAAGAGTTCATAATGTGGTGGTAATAAATTTTATGGGTATTTAGCTGTCGTGTAGATTTATTCCCTGATCCTGGCAGTCCAGAGAATTCTTGGTTCAGAAGTGAGAGACAAATTTGTACAGATCCGACCAAGTTGCTACTTCTGTTAACAGAAATGTGCCTATCTCGTTCATGCCCAGGCTGACTGATGATGATCAACTCTCATGATAGCGGCTCTCATTTGGCACCAAGAAGTGCGTTTGCATCCTTCTCTGACAGATGCAACAGGACAACACGAATGTAAAAAGTGCATGACAAAGCATAAATGCATGCCAAAACTCACAAAATTATGATAGAAATAAAGGACCTCAATTCCAGGTTTCTTGACTTCTCAATAGTTTATTAAACTCATATGTTCAGAATTTAAGGAAGAATTATAGAGTGACTAATTATTATAGATGACTAAGAAACCCCCCTTGATTTGTTGAGTTGACTTATGAGGTGTCTTGAGTTTCTGGGGACTCAATTCTAGGTTTCCCTTCAGTATAAAATATGAACAATTAGACTAGTGTAAATTAGAATTTTGTTGCCACTTTCTTGCCCTGCAAAGTTGAATTGAATGATATAATTTGGATCTTTCACCAACGTGGGGGCCAGTATCTGTTTTCTCTCAACTCTAGAGTTTAGCTCTAAAAATGAGAGGTTATGAAATTATGAAGCATCTTGAGTACATTCAGACTTCGAAGATTCAAGAGAGACAAGGACAGTATCCTGTCACAACCATGGAATAGAAAGTGAAATTACCAGGCTTAATCATAATGTTCAACACTAAGGGACTTCATGGCAATCAGTTTCTTGCAAAGACTGCATGGTCCTTTTGCTGGTGATAAAATAATGAAAGGAGTGGAGAAAATGATCAGATGTATTTCATGGATAGAGCTTCTCTTGGGTAGTGAGTGGAAATTTTATCTCGTGTATGGAAAGGTGAGGGACACTACTATAAAATATGTCCCTAATGAAATAAGAGCAGAGTGTTAGAAGCCAAGGTAAGAAAATGGAACACCAACATGCCTCCAGTCATTCCCTCTACTGCCTTCCTTACTTCCTCTCCAGCAGGAGGACCATGCAGTCTTAGTTAGAAACCGATTCCCATGAAGTGCCATTAACACTACACATTGTATTACAGCCCGGTGGATTTTACTCTCCACACCTAAGCTGTGATGGAATATGGAGTTGTGGTTCATAAACATAAGGATGCTAGAGGCCAGTTGGGTTTCATCTGCAATGTGTGTGCTCACTTGAGCAAAGGTAAGTAAGGGTTTGGTGGCCAAGTCTGGGTAAAAAAAGCAAAATGTTTTGTGATGGTCTGTGTTTATTTGCTTCTTCTTTTGACACACGAAGTGTGCTTTATTTTATGAGGAAGCTATTGTTTGCTTTTGAATATTTCTAAGCTAGGAGCATTTCTCCACTGTAGCCATCACCATCACAGTTACTTTCTGTACCGGGTCAAGTTTATTAATATGGGTTTCAAGTAAATTATTCTGTAAATCCTTTGCTCTTATAAATTATACTGCTATGACAAAATTTTTATTTGTTCACAAAAAAAATTGCTATGTTCTCCTTATTGACTAAAGGGATCTGTCTTTTGTTATATCAGATAATATCTTACTGTTATTCACAAATTGCTCATAAGACAACTTGGGATTCACTTTACACAGTGACTATGTGTTGTTAGCTTTACTTAATGCAATTCTACTCTAACTTATTCTCTAAGAAAAATGTCATCCAGTATCCTAGTAGCTATTATCAAAGCTATGAAATAACACTCCCAAGTTACCTCCCTTCCTAGTCTTCAAAGAGAAAACTCATTCAATTGAGACTCAAGCATTACCCACTTTTGCCATAAAACACTGTTACTCACACAGGATGTGCTAGCCCAACCCTCCTGTCAACAAGTATTTTGGGAATTATTGTTATGTGGTTAGTGATGTAACAGTAGACGATTATATTTCTGTTCACCATAAGCACTTACAAGTGTTGTTGAAAGTTTAAAATGTCATCTTGGATGAATCTGACAGGAGAAACATAATCACTGGCCCTCTGTTTCTTTCTCTTCTTGATTGGTCTAACTCTTCCCCCTGCCCACTCCTGAGCAGAGGAAGATCCTGTCAGACTCTTGCCTTTCTAGTTCAATGCCAAATTCTCCTAAAGGAGAATATTTGGCTCTTTTTTAATCAGGACTGTTCACAGCCCCTGACTCATTGTTTTAAGAAGGAGGTTTTCCACAATACATACATGTTTGTGGTAGAAGCGGGGACTCTTTCCAGTGGCTGTAGTCAGTGATAGAGAGCTTACCTAGCATGCAAACCTCTATACAATTTAGAATCCCCAAAGAGGAATCTATCTATGCTTGAGTTGAGACCATGTACACATAAATTATATATGCCAACATATACTTTTAGATCGACTAATTTTATTATCTTCGAAAATATAATTCTTACTAGTCTATAGTTGATACATAAGATCAATCAGACATAAGGACCCATTAGTGTCCAACAAGTTTATTTCAAAGTAGATTTACAATGTTTTAATGGAGGTGATGTTGAAATACGTGCATATACTTTAAATTTTCTTTCTGTAGTATTGCTTCTTCTAACCTCAGTTTTTAGTAAGTCCACAGGGAAAAAAAATCTCACATGTACAACATTGAAGAGACAAAACAAAAACTTTTATAAGACAGCTGATGCTACACTTCCTGTAATAAATTTATATGATTATTTTCCTAATATAGTTCCTGTGAATACATAAATTTGGTACAACATTAAAGGAATGAATTTTAAAAGTTTATGAGATAGCTTATACTCCATTTCCTGTAATTAGTTTCTATGATTTTTTTTTTTTTGCCTGATATAGTTTCTATGAGTATATAAACTTAGCTTCAGGCAAAATGGGTTTCATCATCCAAGCTTTCGCCTAGATAGAACTGTTAAGTAGATGTTTCCAAACATCCTGTGGTGCAGAATAAAATGAAATAATTAGAGACAGGAAATTTGTCAGAGTCACACCATTACTGGTTACTTTAAAGTGAAAAAAGGGAAGCCTTTGACAAACTGGTATCCCCAGTCCATGGTATGCCAAGCCTGTGGATCTCAGGAAGCGTCAACAAGCCATGAGTCTATGTGTGCTGGCAGAAACCTTTTCTTCCCCTATAAGGGCAAATAAAGATAACCTAACATCTTCTAAATTGAGTGAAATCTGCCTTTGGTTTGCTGACACTTTGCTATGTCCACATTGCTGGTTTAAATAAAACTAAAAGGATGGCTAGAATCAAATATCTCTTCTGACCTAATCACCCCATAAGGTGATCCTAGGATTAAGAGCAACAGATTCTAAGAATCTGGGTCCGATGTGGTTGAAAATCCCTATACCATGATTTTTTTAATTTTTGTTAATTTTGATTTCCTGAGGCTCTAATATGCTTAGAAACCTCCTGACTCCCATGTGCTTACATGTTGCTCTGGTGTCCATAATCTTGGCCCTAATATGACAGTTAACTTGATTGTTCATGAATGTATGGTCCAAATCCACTCACTTGCATATTTTGCTGAAAAAATGGGGCTAGCAGGATAGAACCGTGTCCCACACAGAAAATAAAAACCCTTCAAATCCACATGCAATCCACTTCTCATTGCTCCCTCTTCTTGGGGCTCTACCTGCAGCTTCACCTGGCCTGTTGCTCCCTGCCTTTGGTCCCAGCAGCCTCCTACCTGCTTTCTGCTTCAACTCCTGTTTCCTTCTTTTTTCCAAATCTACCCTTCCTTTTGGATGCAGAATGCTCTTACCACCCTCAAAGTCTGATGGCATTTAAATCCCTTGAGTAGCTCAGCTTCCATACAAATTACTTTCAGAACATTTTTCCAAATAGTATAATTTTATGCTCAAAAGAATTTTGTTTCCAATAGTAAAGATAACAATATTTTTCAATTCTTTCTTATTCCACACACATAAAAATGCATTACAATGTAATAAATATTTATGAATTATACAGAAATACACATGCTACTCCATTTTGGCAAAAAGATTAATAAATAGTTTCACTTTAGAATTATACAAATATATTGAGTTTGTTATATGTTTTGGTTTTATTTTTTGTTCAAGTCACTGCTCATGAACATAGATGTATTTACTTCAAATTAGATTCTTTATCATGTTAATTCTAGTATTTATCTCTCCCACCAAAAATAATATAAAATAATATACATGTACAGGTGTCATCAGGAAGGAAAAAGCAAAAGTAGCCATAGAATATGACAGATCTGTTTCAAAAAACTTAATTACAGATATTTTAAATGTCAAAAAAGAAAATTTATTATTTTTTCTTTTTTTGTTTTGTTTTGTTTTTTGTTTTTTTTGAGACAGGGTTTCTCTGCGTAGCTTTGCGCCTTTCCTGGAGCTCACTTGGTAGCCCAGGCTGGCCTCGAACTCACAGCGATCCGCCTGACTCTGCCTCCCAAGTGCTGGGATTAAAGGCGTGCGCCACCACCGCCTGGCTTAAAATTTATTATTTTTTCAACCTCTGCTTTTAGTGCTAACACTCATAGATATATTTATTAATGACTATAAGGACTCAATAAAATTTCAGTGAAAATTATTGGTTTGATAATAATTTGCAAGAGAAGTAATTCGAACATAAAGAGTCTTCTACAAAACTTAATATTTTCAGAGTGCGACATTCAGAAAGAAGGCAGACTATCTTGAGAAGGATTAAATTAGAGTTCTGTCATTAATGAAACATGAGAGATGCCTGCCTGAGAAGGTCAACTAAATTGCATACAGTTAATCAGTAAACAAATACTGTATTTCAAAAACTATTTAAATTGTTTTCTTTAATAGGAAAAAGAAGCCAGATGTCAGTCACAGTTGTACTACCAGCACATGGGACAGGTAGATCACAAGTTCAAAGTCAACCTGGGATTTGTAGCATGACTTTTCCTCCAAAAGAGAGGTGAAGAGAGAGGGAGATGTGAGGGAAGAAAGAGAAGATATATTCCTTTGTAATTAAGAAAAATAAGTAAGCCAGCCACAGAACCGAGTGACTTAGCTTTGATGATGTATCTTCAACAAGTGTCACAATTGACTTGGGAGAAAAATTTAAAGGCCTATGCTGAGTCAGTTTAAGCAAAATGGGAAAAACTCATTCAATAGTACACAGCGGCTACTGAGTAGGAGTCTAAGGAACAACTCATATGTTAGTATACAACTTCCACCATGTAAGATTTTGACCCATGGTATAATCATAACTACAGGGTTACCTCAAAAGAATTAGCTGTTAAAAAACAAGTAATTCTCAAACCACCCTGCACCACCAAAGACTAGCTATCATAGAGACATTGGGGCAAAGCGGCATATATAGCAATTAAGTCACTGACTAAATATCCTATCTGCCTTCCCTTTCCTCTCCTAGGGTGTGTGCCATGCAACCTGAACACCCTAATCACTGTTGATGGAACCAGAAGGGTGCCTGCCAGAAGCTGGATTATTCAGCATCTCTGTCTCAGGAACTTCAGACTGAATTTTAGACGCACTGAGTCCTATAAGGGTTAACTCTTGAGCACAGGTCACATAAACTTGCAAGCTGTGGCATACTAGTTGATGTAAGGAAGTACCAGCAGCTACTGTGTAGAAGGGAAAGGAAAATGGAAGTAGACACCAGAGAGAAAGAGAAGCGGGGCCTAGGAGGCTGAGAGCATTTCATTTCTTGGGTGCAGTGGTGTACGTCCTGCTTTGAGTTCCTTGCTCTACCTATGCCCTATGAACTTACCAAATACCTTAGCTTAGGCTAATCAGCCATTCCTGACTCTTTGCTATCAAAAGGAACCTGACTCAGACACCGTCTTTCTCCTGGTAGTGCAGTTAACTTGCAGGTTTGGTGCCCAGAAAGAAACACATGCCTGTGCGTTGTAACTCTATATATCTAAACCATGCCAAGGGATTTTTACAGTGAAAAAGATAGGCATATAGCCTATTCATTTCTATAATCTGAAGAACTTGACACAATTCTTGGGGCAAAAATGGAACCTTCAGACGAGTTCTGAATGAAGGACATACATTCTCATCAAATTTACAAATAACCTGTGGTAAGAATCTTGTTAAGCACTTTGGAAAGAGATCTGAAGCTGACCTCATGACTCAAAGTAAGTGAAACGAAGCTTATCAAGCAGTTTCATCATGTCTTGCATGATACAAGATCTCTAATCGGATCTGGTTGGCAGGCTGTGAATGAATTCACCCTTTCGACCAGAGTAGAAATGAAATGGACTTCTTGCTGCAAAGGCACTAAACTGGTATCAACAACCCAACCACCTGCAGCCTAAGGCCGTGGACTTGTGAGTGTCTGCATTTTGCAGAGGTATTGGTTTCATAATGTTGAGTTCCTCTGTGTGCAGTTGCCCATCATGGAATTCCCACCATATGAAGGAGGGCAGTTCAGATTGGCAGGTGAGCTCTTCCCTGGGGAAGACTATCTCCTGCTCTCAACATTCCTTGGTTGTCTGTAGTTCTTTGCGTAAAGTGGAGGCCTAATGGGCTTTCCCTCGTGTCCAAATTGGCATGCCTGTTATTGTTGTCTTTGTTCAGCTCATGCTTAAGAAGTCATGCTGGTGAGACTCTACGACTGTAGTTTCTGACATTCCTAGGAGTCACAGTCGCACAGCCAACTCCCTGATCCTCTGGCTCTTACAACCTTTTGGTCCCCTTTTCTGAGCCTTAGGTGCTGGAGTTCTTTCGTAAAGATGTATCCACTGGCACTGGGCTCCACAACGCTGCATTTTGACTGGTTGTGGTTTTCTGTAATGGTCTCCATCTGTTGCAAAGAGAAATTTCCTTAATGATGAGCAATAAAGACTATACTTATCTGTGGGTATAAAGACAGATATTTAGACTATAGATAGGGATTGTTCTGGTTTAGTAAAGTGGTGATTGTGAGCTCTTCTCCAAGATCCATAATTTCACTAGCCCTAAGTACTTGGCTAGGTTTCTAGTACCATGCATGATTTCCCTCTTGTTGAGTGGGTCTTAAGCTCAATTGGAGAGCTGTTGGTTACCACCAGGGTATATGTATTACTACTACACCCTTAAAGTTATCATGCCATGTTGGTCAATGCTGTAGTTCATAGGTATCATACCTGAGTAGGACTGTTGGTTGCTTCCCTCATACCAGAAGCATGAGGTACCATGAAAGCTAGTCCTCAGGAAGGAGGCATTCAGGTCACTTCCAGCTCAGCGGCCTCTGGGGTCTACATCTAAAATACATGATTGTCTTCAGCAATAGAGAATTACTTTCCATTTTTAGGGAGCAATTAAGGGCTTGTAATATTTGGGGAGTCTCTTAGACAATCCTGACCAACAACTCAAAAGAGGGCTTGATGGGTGATGTTGCTCTGTATGCTGTGAATGTGTTGCCCTATTGGTTGATAAATAAAATGCTGACTGGCCAGTATCCAGGCAGGAAGTATAGGCAGGATAAGCAGAGAAGGAGAATTCTGGGACAGGAAGGCTGAGTCAGGAGACACCAGCCTGCCGATCAGGGAGCAGCATGTAATGGCACACGGGTAAAGTCCTGGAAAACGTGGCAACATATAGATTAACAGAAATGGGCTGAGTTTAAGTGTAAGAGCTAGTTAGTAGTTAGCCTGAGCTAATGGCCAAGCAGTTTTAATTAATATTAAGCCTCTGTGTGTTCATTTGGGTCTGAGTGGCTGCGGGACTGTGGGACCGAGGGAGCTGGGTGGGACCAAGAAAACTTCAGCTACAGTCCACAAAAGTATCATTGAGCTGGTTTTGTGTTGGCCAATTATTCCTGGGTATGGGGCCTACCCAGAAGTATGGTTGGTATAGCTAGTGATACTCCATTGAAGAAAACTGATTTTCACCCTTGGATTTTCATTTTTGAGAGGGAGAGGAGGGGGGAGGGAGTGAAGGTGAGAGAGAGAAAGAAGAAAGAGAACATGAAGTTGTGTCGGTAGAGAGAATCTGGGAGGAGTCAAAAAATTTAATTAAAAAAAATCTATTCAGCTGGGGACAGTCCCACATATCTTTAATCTTAGCTCTCACATGTAGATGAAGACAGATCTCTGTGGCTTTGAAGCTAACCTAGTCTACATAGTGAGTTCCAGGTCATCCAGTGCTATAATGAGACCCTACCTCAAAAGGAAAAAAAAATGCTTTCCAATGAACTGAGCCTACATTTATCAATAACTCAAGTTTTATGAGGCTAACCCAAGAAGAGAAACTCAACCCACCTTCCACCTTCAATGTTACTATTCCCCACTACATAGCAGTTAGACACATTCCTGGCACAGCAGGAAGACAATATGCATGTGCTGAAATAAGGAAACAATGCTATAAAGCATTTACAAAAACTTAATTATTAATTATGACAAAATGCAATCATGTAAAACTGACTGAAATAGAATTATTTTAAGTTCAGAATTCTACAAAAAAAATGTATTGGAGTTATATGGTATATGTATTGGAGTTATATGGTATCAGTCATGAATACCTCTTACTTTGCCAAATGTTACTGATTTTATTTATTTTACTATTAATTCCATTGAGGACACCAGATTCTTAGATAAAGACAATTCATCTTCTGATGAATGGCACTTTCCACTAGAATTTAGATACTAGAAAGGGCTCTTCGATTCATTCCCTTTGTGCTATGTTATAGTAAACACTCAGCTAGCTTATATTAACTTATATTACATCTATAATTTTGTATGTTATTCCTACAACCAAATGACAAAATTGATAATTCTAATCAATAATGAAAACAGAAGCTCAGAGAATTGGGAGATACAACCCAGGAAATCAAAACTGGAGAGATGGTTCAGCAGTTAAGAGCACTGGCTGCTCTTCTAGAGGACCCAAGTTTGATTTCTAGCACCCACATCGTGGTTCACAATCACTTGTAACTCCATTTCCAGGAGATCTAATGCCCTCGTCTGATCTGTGTGGGCACTGCACCCATGTGGTACACAGAAATGTATGCAGGCAAAACATCCATATACATTAAATAAGAAAATAATTACAGGGGACTGGACCTGCCTGGACTGAGTCTACCAGGTTGATCACAGTCCTCGGGGAAGGACTTGTCCTGGAGGAGGTGGGATTGGGGGTGGCTGGGGGAAGGGGAGGGGGTGGGAGGGGGAGAATAGGGAACCCGTGGCTGATATGTAGAACTGAATGGTATTGTAAAATAAAATATATATATAAAAGAAATAGGTTATGGAATTTGCCTCTGAGCCTGAAGAAAGCCACTGAGGCCAGGCATATGTCAGGGGTGTCCCTGAATGGAGGCCTAGTAGAGAGGCCATTGTGCGAAGCTGTGAAGTTGAAGCCTGGATTGCCTTAGAGAACCCAAGATGTTAAGAGAGATGTCAGAGTCATGGAATACCTGCTGAGAAGAGCTGCTAACAGGGAGTGGAACCAGTCCAAGAGAAAGAAATGTGTTGTAGTCAACAAAGCTGAACAGAGCTGGAGATCTGAAGAGCATGTCAATATCAGACATGAAGGTGCAGAGTTTAGAGTTTGCCCAGCTGGTTTTTGGTCTTGCTCTGTTCTAGTATTTCCTCATTATGCTCCCTTCCCCACGTTTTGGAATGGTAATGTCTATTCTGTGCCATTATATGTTGCAAGTATGTGATCTGTTTTTTATTTTCATTTTATAAAAGAAAATGTAAATTACAGTTAAGAGATTGCATGAATCTCAGAAGAGACGTTGAACTTAGGACATTTAAACATTGTTGAGACTGTTATGGACAATGGAAACTTTTGAAATTGGACTAAATTGCATTTTGCATTTTGATATTGTTATAAGTTTATGGGGGCCAGCGAGTGGAATGTAGTAGTTTGGATATAATTGGCTCCCATAGTCTCATAGGGAGTGGTACTATTAGAAGGTGTGGCTTTGATGGAGTGTGTGTGTGCTGGAGGAAGTGTGTCACTGTGGGGCAGGCTCTGAGGTTTCCTATGCTCAGGACACTGCCCAGTCTCTCAGTTGACTTCCTGCTGCCGCAAGCTGTAGCACTCTCAGCTCCAGCACCACATCTGCCTGCCTGCTGCCATGCTCCCCACCATGATGATAATGGACTGAACCTCTGAAACTGTAAGCGAGCCACCCCAATTAAATGTTTTCTTTATAAGAGTTGTCATAGTCATGGTGTCTCTTCACAGCAATAAAAACCCTAAGACACATGTAGATAATTTTATTGTAAAAATATAAGCAAGTATAAATCAACCTATGTGAAATTACTGTGTATTAGCATAAATGCAATTTCAAGTGAAAAAAAAGAATCTGATCAGGAATAAACATTAAGTTTCAACAGTGCAGCTGGGCAGTGATGGCACATGCCTTTAATTCCAGCACTTGGAAGGCAAAGGTAGACGGATCTCAGTGAGTTCGAGGCCAGCCTGGTCTACAAAGTGAGTTCCAAGACAGCCAAGACTGTTATATAGAGAAACCCTATCTCAAAACCTCCCTTTCCCCCCAAAAAAAAATTTCAACAGTGCTAAAGTTATTTTTGGAAGACACTGATGTATTAAAGATGGTTTTGCTTATAAGGACCTTAGAAAAATAAAAAAATTTCTGAGTGGGCAAAAAAAAAAAGAAAGAAAATAATTACAAAAATTTTTAAACAAAATATTGGAACAACACATCATTTCCTCCTACCTCCTGAAACTTCTAGATCTTTGTAACAGAACACATTTCCACCTTTCAAACTATTTCTTTTTCTCTCCTCTATGCCCCACTGTCTGGAAGCAAACTCACTCCTAACAACTGTGAAGTTCAAAGAAAATAGTAAAAATGGAGACCTGCATGTTAAATGTCTGAATTTTTTAAGTTATATGGTCATGGATGGTGCTAACAGATGATGGTGAAACCAAGGAGTGGTAAAACAGAGAAGTCTAGATGCTATACTCTACACACATTCCAAGCCAGTAACAGCACACTGAGCTGTTCTCTTCCTGAGAAGTCTGTAAACTAGTTGGGAGATGCAAATCCATTCACACAAAAGCTAACACTAATATTTAAGATGTTCTCTTTCCTTAATCACTACTGGTGGGAGATAGTGTCATGTGGTCAGGAGGAAACTTCCAGATTCTCACCATGGAGAGAGCAAAATAACTGGGCCATCTACCAAACATTCTGATTGATTTGGGGGATTGTGTGAGGTACTCTCTGGATTCCATCCTGTTGCCTCTGAGCATTGATGGGATTTGGCATTCTGTAGATCCCTTGGGAACTGTCAGGAATAAAGATACAGTTTGGGCTAAAATGTATTGTATTCCATAGCTTTAAGCACAGCACAATTTAGAAAGTACATGATGCACACAGACATACAGATACAGACACAGACAGACAGGCAGACACACACACACACACACACACACACACACACACACACACACACAGAGGTTGGGGGAGGGGCACATTACCTCCATGTTTAGCCGTGGACTAAGAAGGAAAGGATTGGATTATATGAGCAATGGTCTATTGTTTTGTTTTTTTCCAATGTTTTTTCATACAACGTATTTGGATCATGTTTTTCCTCTCCCCCAACTCCTCCCAGATCGTCCCCCACCTCCTCACCTTCCAGTCACATGCCTTCTTTGTCTCTTTAGAAAAAAAAAAAAAAAAACAGGCAAATAAAAAATAGAATCTTAAAAAGAAAAAGCATAAGAAACACATAAAGACATAATATTGGAAACAATAATATACAAGTCAGATTTAAAAGGCCCAAACAAAGTAATATGAGACCAAAACAAATCTACAAAATACCAAGCTCAAGCCCACAAGCTGCAAACCCACCATAGTGTCGCTCACGGCTTGCCTGAGGGACACATTTAAGAAGCTGTTTCTAACTCCGTTTTAGAATTTTTCTTTTTTTAAGCTTTCTCAAGTTTTAGGTGGAAATTCTTGCTACCACGTCTGGGCACCAAATGTAGTCAGGTTTCTCTGTCCCGACTACATGGCCCCTTTTAGCCAACAACTCAATTAGGTGTAATCCATTCCTGGCACTGGAAGTTTCGCTTGGTGGCAAAAAGATGTCTGGCGGGGGCATTGTCTCCCTGTCATTTGGTAACTCCATTTAGATCTCTTTCACATGAGTCAATATTCTAAGAAGCTTCTACAGTAGCCGGTTTCCATATGACCCTCAAATGACCCTTAGTGTTGGTTGCGCCTCCCTATATTGCCTCCCTTGGCTCCCTCTTCCCCTCCCCTCCTCATATCATCCTGCAGCTTCAGTGTCCTTTACTACAGGTTTCCCCAGGCACTGATTTATGTCTTCCCCATCTCAGAGGACTGACAGGACACAGCATGCTCCAGAAGCTTGGAGATCACTGACAACAAACCTGGTCCTGAACCAGCAGGAATTCAAACTTTCTTTAGGCCCCAAGAATTTCTGACCAGACATATTAGTATCTGGTCAGAAATTTACAATTTACAATTTAAATTTTAGTTTAATTTGTTTTTATCCTTTGACAATTGTACACATGTATACACTGAGTTTGGGTCATTTTAATTCCTCTCTCTCTCTCTCTCTCTCTCTCTCTCTCTCTCTCTCTCCTCTAATTTCTTCTTCCCAACAAGCCCCTCCTACTTTGATTTTCTTATTGTTTAGACCCACTGGGTTTAATTATATTTGCTTTCATGAACATGAGTGGGGAGTTACTTACTGGAACATGAGCAACTTAATCAGTGTCTGTACTGTCAAAAGAAAACACCACCCCTCCCCTTAGCAACCATGAACTGCCCATCGTCCCTCAGTGAGGAGTATGGCTTCATGAGGCCTCCCCGCCAACAGCATGATGAAGTATTGATGGGACTCATCTTGTGCAGGCAACAACAGCTGTAGCAAACTGATGAGTGCTATGGCTCAGTCATGCCCAACCCTTGACTCTTCTGTCCACCCTCTCTTCCACAGTGTTTCCTGAGCCTTGGAGTTTATGATATAAAAGTCCTGTCTAGGGCCCATTTTGCGATCATCTATTCTCTGCACGTTAACCAGTTGGGCATTAACCACCACCTCCTGCAGAAAGAGGCTTCTCTGGTGAAGGCTGAGATGAGCACTGGTTAATGAGTGAAAAAACGTAAGTCTTGGGTAGGCAGTTGGACTACATGGCCAAGGAGAAACAACAGTAGTAGGTCCTCTCCTAGGCCTTGTGACTTTTGACCAGGTTTATAGTTCAACCAGGTGTGAGTTGTCTCCAGTGGAACGAACATCAAGGCCAGTCCATAGAGAATGGAGAAGTGGTTGCTTTACCAAATGTGCAGGAACCAACATTTAAGGGAAAAGGGAAAACAGGGAATATGTTCCATACAAAAGAAAAAAATTAAATCTCTAAAAACTAACTGCTGTGGATATCAATCTATATAAATAAAACACTGATGGCCAGTGACCAGACAGGAAGTATAGGCGGGACAAGGAGAGAGGAGAATTGGGGAAACAGGAAGAAGGAGGAGAGACACTGCAGCCACCACCAGGACAAGCAGCATGTAAAGACGCCGGTAAGCCACCAGCCACGTGGTAAGGTATAGATTTATAAAAATGGGTTAATTTAAGATAAAAGAACAGTTAGCAAGAAGTCTGCCACGCCATACAGTTTATAAGTGATATAAGCGTCTGAGTGATTATTTTATAAGTGGATTGTGGGACTGTGGGGCTTGGGGAACCTGGAGAGAAGCTCTCCAGCAACAACTAACAATGAAACTGAGCTGTATTTGGTCCTCTTGTGGGACTCCTAACAGTGGGGGCAGGGGCTGTCTCTGTCTCTTTTACTGGCTTTTGGGACCCTACTCCTTATACTGGGTCACCTTTCCCAGCCTTAATACATGGGGAGGTGCAAGTCTTACTACAACTTGATATGCCATGTTTTGTTGATACCCATGGGAGATCTGTCCTTTCATGAATAGAAATGGAAGAGGAATGGATTGGGGGGTGGGAACAGAAGGAGCAGGGTCGGGGGAGAGAGCAGAGAGAGAAAGTAAGAAAGAGAGAGAGAGAGAGAGAGAGAGAGAGAGAGAGAGAGAGAGAGAGGAAGAAAGAAAGAAAGAAAGAAAGAAAGAAAGAAAGAAAGAAAGAAAGAAAGAAAGAAAGAAAGAAAGAAAGAGAAAGAAATCAAATCAGGTAGGGCGGGAGAGATTAAAAAAAGAAATGGAGCTATATGATTTATTTGACAGATACTTCAAAATAATCATCATGCAAGTACATAGGAAGGTTATGAGAACAATGTAGTCTATAAATTTTACAGATTAATGGGAATTTCAATAAAGAGATGGAAAATACTTTTTAAAGCACACTGGTTGTTCTGTTTTGTTTTGTTTCCATTTTGACATTGGGGACAAAACCCAAGACCTTGCACTTGCTATGTAAGGCCTCTCTCCACTGACCTAAATTCCCAGCACCTTTTCGCAAAGGGGGAAAAGAACACAGTTGGTGGGAATATAAATTAATACAGCCATTGTTGAGGATGATGGTCCTTCAAAAAGAATTATCCACCGAGCTCATGATCATATGATCCAACATTCTCAGTCCTGGGTCTATATCCAAAGGAAGCAGACTGAGTCTGTCAATCAGTACTGCCAATTATAAATAGTATAGCACTATTTACATTAGTTAATGACCAGAAACAACCTAGCAGATGAGGAACTAGCTGTTCCTGGTGCTTGCTCTTTTGCCATAACTTGCTGGGAACTGACAAAGAAGCACAACCACTGGACATCTTCAGTAGTCAGATGATAGGAAGAAGGACCATGTTCACCAAAACAAGTCATAAGATCCTGGGCATGTCTGTAGGCTGCAGGCTGTCTGTAGTTCATGTTCCCTATGGAATATTCTTACAGAACATGTGTGTGTTCTCCAAATAAAAGTGGCACCATTATTTTGAAGTATAGTGTTAAAAGTTTAGTTGGATTCAAAATCCACTCATATTACTGTATTATACTGTCAATCAAAGTAAAAGTTTTAATTAAATTAATTTAATTTAATTCAAGTTTTTGCTTGAAATTCATTTACACAAACATTCTTTACATTATCATGCTATTATAAAAACTATGGTAATCCCATGTCCTTACAATACTGTGCTATTATTAAAATCATGGAAGTCTCACGTAGACAGACATCTAAGTACAGAATGGTCAGGTAGGAAATGCTAGAGTCTTCCTTCTGCTGAGTTCCAAAAGGTCCCTGACAGGAGGGCATGTGTGAACTCAGCGACAGTGCCAATACTAGCAACTCCAGAGACCCTAGAGCCGGAGTCACTGTGGCCAGAGTCAAAGTCCACTGCCATGGGGGTCAGAGCAGAGGCTTGAGACACTGTGTCTTGGGTACATGGCATTGTGCTCATGGGACTATCTCCAAAATTCCAGTACTTCATATTCTTCCAGTAGGTGTTATCTTTGCACTCTCTGGGATTCACAGCTGAGGGTTGATTCTTTAACATATTGGAGCCACCTTGGGGTTGGTCCATCAACATATCAGAGCTTGCCTTGGGCTGGGCTCATATTGGAGCTGCTTGCGGCTGGCTCCTTCACATACTTGCAAGCATTCCATTTTTCCAAGTCACACAACATGGGTTCACTAACATTCCTGCCACAATGACACTATGGCACTATCATTATTGACCCAGTATTACCAATTAGGAAACTAACACAGGGAAATAAAGTAATCTGTCCAGGATTATATAGCGTGTAAGAGGGAAGTCCAACATTCCATTCCAGTTTGGTGTAGGGTCCATGATACAACTTTGCCTCTCAACTCACCTTAAAAGCAGGAAACCAAGCCAGACACGCCAGTGCATGCCTATAATTACAGCTACTGGGAAGCCGAAACAGGAATATTGCCATGACACCAGTCTCAGCAACATAGAGAGATCCTGTCGCACAAAGCTCAAACTGAAACAAAGCAATTGGCATGAATACCTGGGACCACCAATAAAAATATTGTCAGATCTAAAAGGGAATTTCCAAGAACTATTATGGTGAGCTGACTGAACTGTCCAGTGGTTACCTGTGTGTGATATACCTGAAGAATGGTGGAAAAGGCCCTTGTACAAACCTCAGTAAAGGATATAACTGGGAAACAATATCTCATCGCACACTGGCTCTGCAAAGCTGCTGATTCTGCCCATTTTAGTTGACTTCAGTTTACTGGGTAAGGTTTGCGTTTTGGACAGGTTACAAGAGACAAGTTATGGGAGAAACCAGGGGCTACTGTCTGTGATCTCCCCACTCCGTTTTCCACAGTCAGCCTCAGCTGAGCGCCTGTGGTGGCTCTCTACCTCACAGGTGCTCCTCCTCAGCTGCCGTCTAGTGAGTCCCATCAGAGGACAATGTACATCTAGGAAACAGGAACTGGAACGGAAGTTTCTGGTTTCTCTCCATGCGCTATCAATCTTTCGCCATTTATTAAGTTACAGGGCTTTTTCTTGAGATTCATATATAGAAACAGACTTATGCTTAAAGTTAAAACCATTTGGCAAAGTTATTGTTATTTCTCAAGAATTTAATTTTTTAAATATCATCCCATTCTTGGTGTTAATTTATTTTTAAAATTGTATGTAAAAAAATCCATGTTTTCTCTCTCTCTCTCTCTCTCTCTCTCTCTCTCTCTCTCTCTCTCTTTCTTAGTTGGAACACTTAAGAAAAGTATTAGTTTTCTAGTTTATTGGCTGTTTTTCTCCCTGAGACCTGTAAAATGAGAGTGTTATGTTAACAAATATCTTTTTTTTCTTTTTACTATGGCCTCATTGCCATAATTAATTTTTTTTTTTTTGTCTGAAGAGAGAATTTTCTCTTTGGCAAAGAGTTTTGGCATAGCTGAGTAGGTCGTGGCAAGGGGCCATGTCTCCTAGCAATGAAACTTGAATAACAGTAGTGCCATGATGTGTGAAAAGATATTTTTTATTGAAACACAACATGGACACTCCCAAAGAGCCGTGGGGCATAATCTCAATATATTACAGTTTTATTTTGTAGTAGTGTCTGCTCAAAACAATTTTATTTTCTCCATACTTAAATGAAAACTTTCTAGCCAAATCTTGTTGGAGAAATTTCTTCCTTTAACTATAGATACATGAAAATTATGAAACCTTTTTAATGAAACCAATTGAGAAATCATCCTTTATTTTCTGGGCTATTTTTAAAATGAATGATGACATTTTAAAATTCCCAAGCCAAAGGTCATATATTAAACAGAAAGGAAGGAATGAAGACAATGATAATAGGAATTTCCTCTGAGTCAGGAAACTTAAAACATTATAAACAACTAAAAGGCACAGTAAAAGAGAGGAAAGAGAGGATGGTGTGTTTGGGAAGCTGATTGCACTCTTAGGTGTAAATAAGACCTGTGACAATGTAATCTCACACATACACAGGAACTCCGAAAGCAATGTAAATTTCTTTGCATCCATGTTAATGCAAGCACATTAGTAAAACTGGCCTATCTCTTCTCCAAACACGTTATGCTTATTTATTAATCTTTTCAATCAGCACTCTACATTAGACATTTAAACTCCACAGATTGCAAAGTCGGGAGATAAAATTCTCTCAGTATATGATACTAACAACATAATAAATATTTTATTATATATTAATTAACTGACCTATTCTTATGTTTTATTAATAAATTCATATCTGAAAAGTGACTGATACAGTGTTAAGATGAATAAATGTCAAAAAATGCACTCTCATTCTGAAAACTCTAGGGATAAAATGATTGCCAATCATGACTGCAATTAATTTAGCAAGGTCAAGCCAGGATTTGCCTCCTCATTCATGGAAGTCTAGAAGGTGGCTTAGTGTTCATCTGTCACCCCGATTCTCTTCAGAAACCTTGTTCACTCTAACGGACACATGAATGATCCAGTCAAATATCTTCATATCTGCTTTTCACTTATTTTTGTCACCCTTTATTCTGTGTTAGTTAATTATTTCGATAGTCAGGAACTAAAATCATCACTACATTAAAACAAATCTTCCAGTTTTCTACGACAACCCCCGGCCATTCCGATGCTGTCTTCGCACACATGCTCCCGGGGTATCTTGCTTTTTGTCCCCCCCCCCCCCCCCGGTTTTCTCACAGTTCTCCCTCTTCTCTTCACCTTTGTTTCCTTGTTTCCTGTGTACAACTCTGATTCTCTGCACCCCCGTCTGCCAGCACGTTCGCTTTTCCTCCTAGCCCGTGTTTTCCTCTGTCGACTTCTCTTAAAAACCCAAGTCTTGACCAACGCAAAACTCCATCAGTGTCAAAGTTGCAGAGAGTTGATGGCAAAAATCAGACAGCTTTATATTGATTTATATTACATTACAGAGTAATGCTAAAAGAGGGAAAGAATCTGTTTTTGATCTCAGTTTGAAATTTCCAGATTTTGTTTGGCCAGAAATTGTTTCTCAAATGTTGTTTCTTAAACTCTACAGCATGAAAGAAAACAGTAATGTAGTGGGTCTCTATTATTTTGTCTACTTGAAGTAATAGTCTCCATTCTTCTAAAAACATTATTTTTTGAACAGGGATGGCGTCTTCTTACAGATGTCCTCACCGAGTGCAGTGCCTGGTCCCAGGTGGAGACCTGGGCCAAGCGTAAGTAAGCCCTCATTCATTCTGAGAGCAAACAGAAATATTTCCCAAGCCAACTTAAACAAAGTCCTTCTAGAGAAACATTTTAGCTGGAACCTGAGAGGACTGGTCAAGAAAGGAAGAAAAAGGGGAAAGAGAAAATGAAAAGAAAGCAAGCTGCAGTTGCTGTCGAAATGTATAAACCTGAATGCCCACGCTGTCCTCTGAGGCCAGAAGCCAAAGCTAAATATCTCTGAGGGTGAGCGAGGTCCTTGACCAGTCCATGTAAATATTCACAGTTCTCCCTGCACTTCCTACCCAGTGCAATCCATTCACTTTGAAGATGACCT
The DNA here is from genome assembly GCF_004664715.2 of Peromyscus leucopus. Taxonomy (NCBI): domain Eukaryota; kingdom Metazoa; phylum Chordata; class Mammalia; order Rodentia; family Cricetidae; genus Peromyscus; species Peromyscus leucopus. The sequence goes on from NC_051079.1 coordinate 22,364,656, forward strand.
TAACTTCCACGTTAAAGAGAAACCGTGAGTCATGAAATAGGAACTCTACAAATTCTGGACACCACACCTGTAGAGCTTTCCACATCCACACCTCTGCCTTCCTCTCTCTTTGAACAGACTGAAGAGGAGCAGCCCCTCGGGGCCTCATTTCCTCAGTGCTCTGGGTGCAGTCTTCCTCAAGCATGACCTGATCTTCTGGTTATTTTTTCTCTCTCTCTCTTGCCTCAGCCTTGCTCTCAGTATTCTTTCCTGTCACTATAAAAAAACGCTCATAAATCACACAACATTTAACCAATAAAAACCAATGAAAATGAAGACAATGTTCCCTGTATCTTGAGGTGTTTTCCTCCACTAGGTTCGATGTTTAGGGTTTCAGATGAAAGTCTTTGATTCGTCTCGGTTTTGTGCTGGATCTCATAGATGGATATGATTTCATTCTTCCATGGGGGGGGGGGGATATCCAGTTTTGCCAGAATGATTCGTTGAACAGGCTCTTTTCCGGTGTCTGTATTTGACACCCTTGTAAAAAAAAAAATGGTGGCAAGATATAAGTATAGGCAAGAACTCTCTGGAAAGAAGTCAAATAACACAGGAAATATCAACAAGAATTAACAAGTGAAATTACACAGAATCTAAAACTTTCTACATAGCTAAGGAACTATGGGTAAACAGCCTGACCTAGCTGCACCACTCTTGAACAAACACCCAAAGGACCCATTGTCTTACCAGAAACATGCTTGCACACCCCAATTATTGTCGTGTTCTTCGCAATGCAGGAACTAGCCTAGATATCTATAAACAGATGAACAGATAGCTAAAATGTACCAAACATATACAATGGAGTTTTATTCTTTGTAAAGAAAAATGAAGTCATGAAATTTGCAGGAAAATGGATAAAATTGGAAAGTGTTATATGAAATCACCCAACCTCAGAAAGATAAATATCACATGTTCTCTCTTTTATGTGGCTCATAGCTCATAATGTCTATATGCATATGTATAAACGATGGTAAATGATATGAAACAAGACCATTACAAGGGGATGGGTGTAGAAGACATGGGGAAATACACGGCATCTAAGTGAAATGGATGTCATGGGAGGATGAGCATGTATTGAGGAAAATCTGCCAGGAAGATGGAGGAGGAGAATCAATAACAAAAATTCTTCTGAAATGTCACGAAGAGACCCAATACTGTGGATGCTAATTTATTGTTTTAATCTGAAAACTGTTTCCAGTATTTTGTCCTCCAAGTCCCAGCCCCAGCTTTCTTCTCCACATCACAATCAGTAGTGTTTCCTTCTTTCTTTGACCCAGGTGCACAAAAATAGACAATTAATAATATGGACCTGCTTCAATTTACTTATTTGTTAATTCTTCACTTTAAATTCTGTAACATGCCACAAAAGCTAGATCTTCAAATAACCATCCTGCACTGCCATTTCAAATCCTTCCCGTCAGGGTGCCATCCTCCTAAAGACCATGTCAATCAATCAATGACTTTCATATGTGTGTGCTAAATATACATTAAAGTAGTAAACGTATATAATATATACTATATATAGTATTTACATAGAGTTTCTTTTCAACTTGTTGGGTTGCATTCTAATAAGCTCTTAGTGAGTTGAAAATAGGACTTGGAGGACAAAATCCTGGAAACATTTTTCAAATTAAAACCATCAATTATCATCCATAGTATTGGGTCTCTTTGTGACATTTCAAGTTAATTTTTGTAATTCTTCATAATTCTAACGAAAAAAAAGCAAGTGTTGGCAAGGGTGTGAAGAAATTGGAAGCTTGTGCCCTTTAGTGGAAATGCAATATTGTGCATCAGCTGTGAAGCGATAAACACAGACCTTGACTGGGTCTGAGCTAGGTCCTCTGCATATGCCTTATGGCTGTGTAGCTTGGTGTTCTTGTGGGACTCCTAACAGTGGGAGTGAGGGACAGATTTCTTTGACTCTTTTGGCTGCACTTGGGACCCTTTTCCTCCTATTGGGTTGCCTCATCCCAATATGAGAGTTTGTACCTAGTCTTTTTTCATCTTGTTATGCCATGTTCAGTTGATATCCCTGGGAGGCCAGAAGGGAATCAAAGGTGGAGCAGATCTTGGGGAGAATAGAGGTGGGGAAGCTGGGAGGAGTGGAGGGAGGGGAAACTGCAGGTGGGATCTAATGTATGAGAGGAGACTAAAGAAAGGAAGAAAGAAAAACAGTATGCAAACTCCTTAGGAGATTAAAAATACAATTACCATAATATTTAGCAATTTCATTTCTTGGTGTATGTTCAAAAGAACTAAATGTAGATTCTCAAACAGATATGTTCATTCCAGCTTCATAGAATCATTTTTCACAATAACCAAAAGGTGGAAGAAGCCCAAATGTTATTGATAGATGAATAAGTAAAGAGAACATGGTATATCTATGCAGATAGAATAATGTTCATTTTTTAAAGGAAAGAGGAAAATTCTGGCACAGGTTACTACATTAATGAACTTTTAAAACATTATCCTACATGAAATAAAACAATCATAGAAATATAGACACAACACACTTCTATTTATGGAGTGCCTAGCATACTTAAATTCTTAGATTTGGAGAATATTCTATGATTTCTAGGGACTTAGTGGGGATCAGTTAATGGAGAGATACTGTTTAATGAGCACAAGCTTTTGTTGTATATGGAGAGTTCTAGAAATAGGTAGTGGTGATGATTGCACAACAGTATGAATATGCTTAATACCAGTCAACTGTACCCTTAATGATTAAATGGAAATTGTGATGTGTATTTTACCACAACTAAAATAATTTTAAAATGAAGAATACCAGTACTATTCTGTGTCATTGATGGGGCTTTCCTGTTTCACAGAGATGCTTGGAATTAATTCTACTGGTTTCCATTCTATTACCCTTAGGAGTTGATTGACTTTCAGAGTGAACCATATGTTATTTACTCTCCCACAACAAGCTCCTGTCTCTCTAGTACAATTTCTGGAAACCTCTTTGCTATGCTTTGCCCATCAACTTGTCTCCAAGCATTCTCTTTCAAGTTATTGCTTTTGTTATATATTGATGTCCTCTGCTTTCATATTTATCACTATACAGTTTATCACAATAGAATATAGCCCAATGTTGTAAACAATGACTACATTATTGAAAACTTCTGGAGACGGTGGCCATGAGATTAAGCCATTCCTTCTCCCTGAGAATATGCACTCCTTTGCTTTAGCAACAGATAAGGGTAGGTTTCACCACCCATTAATTTACACATCTCATACCATTACACTGTTAAACTACCTTTTTTGGTTGACTAAATAAAGTGAAGTAACCCACCTGACTAGATGACAAAATTGGACTTTTAAAATTAGCATCAGGCGTTCATGGGTGTGTCCTCAGGCACATGCCATGCCTTATATGTGCATATTGGAAGACATCCTGAGGAAGTCATTTCTCTTCTTCCGTCATGTGGGTTCTGAAGACCAAACCTAAGTCACCAGGATTGGCAGAAATCGCCTTTCTACATAATTTCTATTTTATGTAACTTCTATGCATCTCTGTCATCTGAGCTTTTAGTGAAATTCTGAATTAGAAATTCAAAAGTCATTTTTCTCTGGTAATCCTGCAGCAGTCTCATGCATTTCCGAAGATTAGTATTCATTCCTAAACATGTCTGCAGCAAAGGCTCAGTCAGAAGTTTGGTCAGAACTCCAAATTTTCCTAGAAAGATTGTTATGTTTTTCTTTTGTAAATGTTTGGAAGTTCTTGGCACACTAGGGACACAAATGGCTGTGCTCACAGGAATTTTATTCTTGAATTTTCTTTAGTTTTAATAGATGACTTATTGGCCTGAAACTATTTATTGATTTTGTGTGCATGTTCTTTCTCTACCACCTACTGTGGAGAATAAACTCCTGACGTGGATTTAATATAACTAGGTGAATGACCTCAATTCAAATTCAATAATCCAATTTCCACAATAAAAATAGCCTTATAATCAGCTAAGGAAAATTCAATACCAGCACTTTTGTTGGATATCTTTGAACAAATAATTGGCATTTGTGAGCTAAAAAACCGTGTATTTAAAGATTAAATATGTATTTTGAATCTTAATCAATTTGAAAAGGTCACAAATTATTGTAATAATTAAAATTTGCCAGTATTTTTTTCAGTTACTGGTTATATAAAGTTCTAAGTCCTGTTTTGAAAATCTAACAAAAGAGACAGGAGGTGGTGGCACATGCCTTTAATCTCAGCATTCAGGAGCAGAGGCAGAGGCAGGTGGATGGGTCTCTGAGTTTGAGATCAGCCTGGTCTACAGAGCAAGTTCCCGGACAGTCAGGGCTACACAGAGGAACCCTGTCTATAAATAAATAAATAAATAAATAAATAAATAAATAAATAAATAAATAAATAGGAAGTGAGGGAGGGAGGGAGGGAGGAAGGAAGGAAGGAAGTCTAACAAAATAATTGTACTTATTTCGATGATAACAAATTTGGATCCATCAACAGCTACAGAATCTAGCTTAAGCCTTGGCCAATCTCCATGAGATAGTAAGATAATTATCTGTTCATATATAGGTCTTAAAATAAACCAAAATATATCCATAATTTTGACAAAAGCGCCTCAATATTGTATTTTTTATTGACAATGCAATATAAACCATGCATAATGAGCACTATTTACAATCTGAAAGACAAGATTAATCCACTGATGGATGCTTTGCTTGATTTGATGATATAATTTTCTTGGGTGGTTGCCTACAATAATGTATTTAGACATCCAAAATTTACACTTTTGTCTCCCATCAAGCCATAATATCAGAGAAATATAATTATGATATATCACTTTGGCCACACTTTCTGTACAAGTTGATGCTGAGATCTCTAGCTATCTTAAGAAATATTACAGCATTTTATTTCTTCTAAACTTTGTCAATAATTTTCTCATCACCTCACTTGGCATCTTTTGGGAGAGTCTCTCAGATTTAGCATTGTCTAAAAGTATAATTAAGGCTCTAATAAAAACTCGACACTTCAGTTTGTGATTTTTGTTTAATACATAAAAATTGCACCTTTTGCTGCTGGAATTATTTCTGTTTTGCTGAAGACAAACCAGAAGCATGTTTATATGTCCTTGTCAAGTGTGTGACACACTTAGTGTGAACCTTTTGTAGTAACTCTACCCTTAGCACATCTAATCTCTTAGCCAGATCTTACTTTACTAATATTTACCTTATCTTATGTTTATGTGAAAACAATTTTTGTTCCTTCCAAGAAAATGGGTAGTCTAAAATGAACAAAAACACATTACATAAGTAGATAACCAACATGCATCAGGTGGTCCACCCACTGCTCTAAGCTTTTAGATCATGTTGTTTATGTAGACACACACAAACCCCAGTTTCTCCAATAAAAGTCCACTCAACATGTTTCTTGCTTTTGATATACTCTAGACTACATTCCCCTCTTTCTGACTACTATTTCTATTTTTAAAAAATGAGGCATATTCTGCTTGTCCTTGGCTTCTATTATTTATGAAAACACTCTCAGGGGCTTGTACTTACTCCTTAGCACTTCTTAAAGAACAATATATTCATTCCAAAACAAATTCATTACCCCTCCCAAGAAAACCTTCATGATTTGCACATGCATTTAACTCAGGTGTGTTAGACTTCAGAGTCTAGCAGCCATGATTTTATACTGGATCACCTAGATTGCACCACTCAACACCAAGCCAAGTCTGACTATACAATAAGTACAGTACAACATGTAACTGACATTAAGACTTGGATGTTTAGGAAGAACTCAAAAACAACTATTTATTTGGGTAACTGTCCTACTGGATGACAGAGAGAAGACTAAATGTAATTAAAGTGCTCTTGGAAAGTCTTTGCCTTTGTAATTAAAGGGATAGCTCATGAATATGTATATCTGAAATAACTTTAAAGTGATTTTGAGAAGTGGGTCAACAAATAGAGTTTAAGGAGGGTCTTGAGTGTCTTTCTTCCAGCAATACATGAATAATTTGGAGTAAGCCTCTAGCTTGCTTCCACTGATGTTGGTAAATGGCCTCTCCTTAATTTTTATGACTAGACATCTGTCACTGTGTCCTAGTTCTTCATGGGCCAACTTAAAGCCACATCAAATATAGTCAGGGGTTTTCATTGGAAAGCTAGAATGTTCACTGGGGAAGTCTTAAATTTCACCTACTTGAATTCCTTCTTCTATGAGGAATCAGATAATCAAAGTTCTATATAAAGATGAAGAGTATCAATGTAAGGGTGGCTTAGAACTCTGCTCAATTTACCATGATGACCTTCAAGCCACATTGGTATGATTCCTCTTCTCCCTAAACTCCTGATGCAGGTAGAGGTGTCATCTCAATGTCCTGACTTACCACTTAGCAACCATTCTAGTAAGAACTCAGAAACAACTATTTATTTGAGCAACTAGAATCTAAACACCCACACGAGGGTTTGCTGACTTTGAAGGTTCTCCCTGTCTTCCAGGATGGACTAAAGACCAGCAGTTCTGCACAATTAAGACAGGCCTTCAGTGCAAGGTTGAGATTGCTGATGCCCCCATCTAGCATCATTGATGGAGCAGCTAACCAGTTCCCAGCATGTACATTAGACACTGTTAGACTACTGAACCCACATTTTATAACCAAACTTAACAATATCCTTTGTAATAAATTTTTTTCTGTCAGTTTTGTTCTTCTCAAGAACTCTGATTACCAGAGGTTGTAATAAAAGTAGTGGAGTGAATCGGGTTTTAGGCGCAGAAAGGGTTGTTGTTTGAAGTCTTTGGCAGGCTTCTAAGGCTGAATTACAGCAAGGATGCAGCATGAATCTTAAAAGGTCTTATTAATAAAAACAAACCCAGGAGCCAGATATTCAGGTGAACGCTGAAAGATCAGAGAAACAGAACAAGCCACAGCCAACCTCACCTTGCCAATTCCTCAGCTGATCTTGTTGCCGCAAACTGGAAGCCTCTGTGTCCTCATCTGAATGGATCTCTCCTACATGTAGTAGGAATCTTAAAAGTTCTTATTAATAAAATCAAACCCGAGGCCAGTTATTGGGGTCCATGCTGGTTGATCAGAGAGACAGAACAAGCCACAGCTATCTCACCTCACCGGATCCTCAGCTGGTCTTGTCTCCTCAGACTGGAAGCCTCTGAGTCCTCATCCGGAATGGGTCTCAGCTGAATTGTGCTGCTCGAAAGCCTGAAGCTTAACAAGCCACATGCTTAACCAGCCAAATGCTTAACCAGCCAAATGCCTCTAGTTTCTGGTCCTCACGCCTTATATATCTTTCTACTTTCTACCACCACTCCCTGGGATTAAAGGCTGGCTTTCTGGGATTAAAGGCATGTCACCATGCTTGGCTGTTTCCAATGTGGCCTTGAACTCACAGAGATCCAGAGGGATTTCTATCTCTGGAATGCTAGGATTAAAGGTGTGAGTGCCACCATTTTTTTGCCTTTGTATCTAGTGGCTGTCTGTTCTCTGACCCCAGATAAATTTATTAGAGTACACAATATTTTGGTGAACACAATACCACCACAGATCTCAGCTGAACTGTTGCTAAAAGCCTAAAAGCTTAACTGAGTCTCTAGTTCCTGGTCCTCGCATCTCATATAGCTTTCTGCTTCCTGCCATCACTTCCTGTGATTAAAGGCATATGTCACCATGCCTGGCTATTTCCAGTGTGGCTTGGAACTCACAGAGATCCGGGTGGATCTCTGCCTCCCAAGTGATAGGATTAAAAGCATGCATGCCACCATTTTCTGGCCTCTATATCTAGTGGCTGTTTTGTTCTCTGACCCCAGATACATTTATTAGGGTGCACTCACAAGCCATGAAGTTAGGTATACACAATGCACCCCATCATCAAATGGAAATGGCACATACATAATCAGAGCTTAGCAATTCCTGAAGATAAATAAGACACGTGAAGAAATTGCCCAATTATCCAATTTCCACTTCTGCTACCATGTCATCTATCCCCAAGCATAAACCTACAGCCTCATGAACTGTGCACTATAATCCGTGGACACGGGTAAATAATTTCAGGGCTAGTTTACAGATGGCTTAGCATGCTATGTACCACACAGAAGTCACATAGTGACAGCGTTTCAGCTTCTTTGTGGGACAACCATGAATGACAGTGGTGGAGAGAATTGTTCACAGGAATTAGAATTTTAGGTAGAGTATATTATTATGTACATTGTGCTTGGAAAGAAGAGTGACTAATGGCTCGATCATATACTGATTCATAGGATATTGACAGTGGTTTGCCTAGATAGGCAGGGAATTAGAAGAAAAGGTATGATTAGAAAATCAATGGGAAACACATTTGGGAAAGATATATATGGATAGATCTCTCCAAATGGGCCACTGACATGAAGATACTTGTGCCCCAGGTAAATGTTCATCAGAAGATGACCTCAGTAGTGTAAAAATTCAATAATCAAATAGATAAGATGATCCTTTCTGAGACAGCAGTCTATCCTTTTCCTAGGTAGTTCCTGTCATTGTCCAAGGAGTTTGTCCATGAAGTAGTCATGATGGCAGTGATGGAGGTTATTCATGCACTCAACAACATGGAGTTCTGTTGACTTTGCTATAGTTGATCCTGAGTGCCAAACTGAACACAAGCAAAGACCAACAATGATATCCTAATACAGCACCATACTTCAGGGTGATCAGCAGCCTAGTGATCAGCAACCTATTTTGGAGCACTTTAGTCAGGGAAAGGGCAAAACTTTAGCCTTGTGGGAATAGATACATATTCTGAGTATGTATTTGCTTTTCACGCACATAGTGCTTCTGGAAAAACTATAACGCATGACTTACTGAGTGCTTTATCCACTACTGTGGTATTCCACACAGCATTGCTTCTGATCAAGAGACTTGCTTCATAGTCTAAGAAATGCATCTTATCATGTTCATGGAAGTTACTGGTCTTTCCATACTCCCTGCTATCCCAAATCAGCTGACTTGAGAGAATAGTAGTTGTCCCTTTAAAGAAACATAGCATCTTGTTTCTTTATGACAACAACCTAGATGGCTGTGGACGAGTTCTCCAGAAGACTATAAATGTTTTTGAGTAAGTGTCTAATACATGGTACTGTTTTTCAGATAGCTAGGATTCCCAGGTTCAGGAATCAAGGGGTGGAAATGGGACTAGCACCACTCAATCATCCCTAGTTGACTCACTAGCAAAACTTCTGCTCTGATGGCCTAGAACTTTTAGTTCCAAAGAGTGGTGTGCTTCTGCCAGGAGACACGACAAATATTCCATTGAACTAGAAGCTGAGACTTCCCCTTTGCTACTTTGGGCTCCTGATGCCTCTGAGTCAACAGGCTTAAAAAGGAATTACAGTGTTGGGATGTATGATTGATCTAGTTTACCAGGGGGAAATTGGACTGCTTCTCCATAGTAAAAGTAGGAATGTTATGTGTGGAAAGTAAGGAATGTAAAGAGCAGGGGTTTCTTTAGGGTGTCTCCTGGCGTTATCATGTCCTGTGATCAAGGACAGATAGGGAAGTACAACCACCCAATCCCGGAACAATGATAAAAAAAAAAAAATCAGCTCCTTTAAGAATGTCAGTGTGTTAGCCGGGCGGTGGTGGCGCACGCCTTTAATCCCAGCACTCGGGAGGCAGAGGCAGGCGGATTTCTGTGAGTTCGAGGCCAGCCTGGACTACCAAGTGAGTTCCAGGAAAGGCGCAAAGCTACACAGAGAAACCCTGTCTCGAAAAAACCAAAAAAAAAAAAAAAAAAAAAAAAAAAAAAAGAATGTCAGTGTGTGCCACCCCTCCAAGTAAAGCACCAAGACTGTCAAGGTGATTGCTGGGGTGGGGGGAGTATGGAATGGGTAGTTGAAGAAAGTAGTGGGAAGTGCCAGTGAAGACCAGTTACATGTGACATAGCTAACCATGTGACCAGTTACAGAAATGAGGAATGTAATGGTCATTGGCAGTTCCTATTCTGCAGTGTTAAGACTATGTTTGTCGGACCAGCAAGATGGCTCAGCGGGTAAAGGCCCTCACTTACAAGTCTGGAAACCTGAGTTCCATCTCTGGACCCTACATGATGAAAGGATAAAAGTGACTCCTGGAAGTTGTTATCTGACCTCACCCATGCTGTCGTGTGTATCCCCCCACCCCCAACACGCAGACAGAAGCCCTAAATAAATGTAAAATAAAAGTAAAGAATGTTTTTGTTTATCTATATACATATATTAAATAGTTGTTTGTGTTTTCATTCCTCTATTTCTTGACCATGTAATATAAGACAAATCAAGGGAATAGTAGTAGTTAAGTGTCATAAATCTGTATTATTACATTTAAGTCATGGGATACTAAAGGAATAAGCATTCCTCAAGGGACTTTGCCCTCTGCCCTTGAGGGAAAAATAGTGCATTTTCACTTGTATGTAGGATGGTTATATCAGAATTAGGACCTTCTTGTCTTCATTTGGACACTAAGCTTGGCATACGGTCTGTGACTGATTACCAAGTTGGCAAGTGGTGAGCTTGTGATGGTTAACATTGGTTGGACATGGAATCAACTGTGACATGACTCTGGGTGAGTCTTTGATGGTGTTTTCTGGAAGGATTAATTGAATAGAGAAGACCCTTTCTCAGAGTGGGCAGCACCTCTGCCAGCGTGGATATAAAGATGTTCAGGGAACTGCTTTGGCCTGCTGGCCTCTGCTCCTTGATGGTAAGTGAATGCACCTTGTTGTCACTGTTACTGTTGCCAACCTTTACTAATGTCTAAACCGATCTTTTTTGGTCTTCTAGAATGATCTAAAGACCAGCAGTTCTCTAAAACTTAGTATTGTATGTAAAGCAAAAAGAATCATTTATACAGAGTTCATGAGCAATTAAGACCTTTAGTTCTGAGCTGGGTGGTGGTGGCACACGCCTTTAATCCCAGCACCCGGGAGGCAGAGCCAGGGGGATCTCTCTGAGTTTGAGACCAGCCTGGTCTACAGAGCAAGATCCAGGAAAGGCTACAAAACTACACAGAAAAAAACAAAACAAAACAAACAAACAAAAGTCCTTTAGTTCCAAGGACAGTGTGATTGATATCCAGTACTCAAGCTTCCTGGAAGGAAGGTCTATCCAAGCAAAGTTACTGAAATTACTTGCTAATTCATTTTTGACTATTACTAAAACAACTTGAGATAAAACTGTGGCTATGAAGGCTTAAAGAGAGTGAGTGGGGGAAACCATGAAGGCATGGGCTTTTATTCAGAAGTTTGACAAATGAAAGTAACAGAAAATGTCTCATAAAGATGCCACAGTGTCTTGGAGAAACAAGAAAAGGACCAGTAAGAGAGGAAGAAGAAGAGGAGGAGGAGGTAAAAATAGGATGAGTGTCAGCCTAAGATTTCCACCACAGTAAAAGGCAGATCCAGGACACAGCATAGTTTATGCCAGGAAGCAAGACCTTCTGGGAACCTGGAGAGAAGGACAGTATGTGCTAGCAGGGGAAAGGACAGAGCAGGGTTGGAGTTAACCCTGCACCTGTGGGCATGGCCTCATCAGGAGAGAAGGAAGACCAGAGGAGGGGAAGATGATGAGTTCACAGAAAGACACGAAAGGGTAGAAAGTTGCAGGTCTTTTACAGCATGGTGAGAATCTCTACCACCTCAAGAAATTTCAGTAAAAAAATGACTAAAAAAATATGAGCACAAGACAAGAGCTATAAACAGGCTTCTCTCAGTTGATCCCAGAGTGCATCTTGGGAACATATGGTTCTCATTTTTAAGTCACATGCTAGCTCATGACACATGGCTCTTAAATCCCAACCAACTTCTTTATCTCATGCTTACCTGGGGCGGGGGGAAGTGATTTATTTTTGTCCCTTAAACTGACAATATTTTTTTCTTGGCTGCTGGAATCCAACTCCCTTTTCACTTCTTATTGGTGTCCTGAGCCCGTTTGGTGGAATTTCCCATAAGTTTTCCTGAGAAAAGAATTCCTAACTCTTCCCTCTCATGGAGTGTCACACTGACAATGAAGGAAGTAGAAAACTGGATACTTTATGTTTCTGTCTCCTGGCATAACTAACCAAAAGAATACTTCCTAGTCCCTGGTGAAAAAAATGCTGGCCATGTTGGACCTATTGAGAGGTAAAACATCAGTGCCATAGGTGAAACTTTCTTCAGAAGATTTCATGTGTAATATATCCTGTAATGCTTTCTGTGAGGTTTTAATTGACACACCGACTTAGGCCATAATCTCCACATACAGAGTGGTTCTAGTACGGTACCACACATCTTCACCAAATACTGGGAGCTGCTTAACTACTCTGAAAACCGTACTACCTACAGGCCATATGTGGGACTGTTATGGAACCACTAAAATTATCTCACAAGAAAATACAACATAGCATTTGAAATGTTCACTGATATATTATTAAAATCAAATAGTTTTGCTCCTACTACTCCAAGCTATCTACTCATTCTTATCCTTGGAAAAATGGGTAAAAAGTGTTATGAGCAGTGTAGGTTAAGTGGTTTATTTATGCTTTCTATTTTTAAGTTTTCATAATTATCATATATAGTCTTTTAAATTAGATTTTGACACCCTAGTAATATTGTTATGAATACAGAAATACAACACCTCAAGGTCTATTATCTTTCATGTTTTCTTGATAAATTGTGTTTCTAGACCATCCTAAAAGAATAAAGTCTTGTAGCTTTTAAGTCATGACTCAAACAATGGAGGGTTAAATTCATCAAATATCTCTAGCAGATTATTTGATTAGTTGTTGTAAATATTTTACAACAAACTAGTGATTAGAGATAAACTATATTTTTGCTTCTAGTTTTGTGGTTCAGATGCTCAGACTTGAATAGAAATCCCCCTGTTGGATCACTCCTTCATTGGACAGCAGCACCAAGGACATAGGTCTTAGTAGTCATGTGCCTGCATGGAGGACGCAGCACAGAAATCATGTAATATAAAAATGACATCTAGACTTTACTGGAAGCAATGTTCAATGGGCAGTATTTTCCATGAGTCTCTGAGAATCTGATTTATTTTTGTTATTACGGTTCATATTTCTTGTCTAGACACTCGATACATAAATGCTTATATGGGATTCTTCCACATTAAAATTTGTTACAATAATGACATTGGAAATTAAATCTAATATAATATAAATGGTGATCTAGTATAAATCAGAGTATATTATCAGACATTTTAAAGTCAATGAAAACATGATGTGTTACTCAAAATATATAGTGTAGATTAGTATGTGTTTGATTATACATTCGTTTTTACAAAAATAATGTAGTATTATCTCAAATCAAAATATATTTCAGGAAAATCAAACATATAAACATTTTAAAATGCTTAAGAGCCACAAAATCATTAAAAAAGTATAGATCAGTATATTTATTTTCCAAGTACAATGCTAAAGAAAAAAGTCACAGATTTAGGGCTGGAGAGACTATTCAGTGGTGAAATGCTGGCTTAACATTTATGAGGTCATTCTTTACAATACCCAGCACCTAAAAAAATGTCATCATTTAAAATATGCATGATAAAAATAGAGTTTACAAAAGTTTTTAAAGGACAAATGAAACAAAACATTTGTACCAGACTGAGAATAAAAAACTTTGTAAAAAGATATGCTATTATATTTTGTAAGACATTCTATTAAATTATTAAGAAGCAGTTCCCTAGTAAGGTAATGGATCAGGACACTACACACACACACACACACACACACACACACACACACACACACACAACACCACACATATCTTTTTTTCTTTTTTTAAAAAAAATTTTTTCTCCAAAAAAAAAAAATAAGTAAAAATAAAAAAAAAATAAATAAATAAGGCCTGGCGGTGGTGGTGCACGCCTTTAATCCCAGCACTCGGGAGGCAGAGCCAGGCAGATCTCTGTGAGTTCAAGGCCAGCCTGGACTACCAAGTGAGTTCCAGGAAAGGCACAAAGCTACACAGAGAAACCCTGTCTTGAAAAACCAAAAAAAAATTAAAAATAAATAAATAATAAAAAAATAATAAAAAAATTTCTCATATATTATAGCCTGACCTCAGGGAGATCCATGTGTTTCCCCAACCCAAGCCCTCCTTGTTACTTGGCCTCTCTGGGTTTGTGGATTGTAGCATGATTATCTTTTACTTAACAGCTAATATTCACTTATGAGTACATACCATGTTTGTCTTTCTGGGTCTGGGTTACCTTACTCAGGATGACTTTTTTTTTCTAGTTCCATCCATTTGTCTGAAAATTTCATGATGCTATTTTTTTTAACATCTGAGTAAGAGTCTATTATGCAAATGCTTCACATTTTCTTTATCCATGCTTCAGTTAAGGGACATTTAGGTTGTTTCCAGTTTCTGGCTGTTATGAACAAAGCTGCTATGAACATAGTTGAGCAAATGTCCTTGTGGTAGAATGGAGAATCCTTTGGGTCTATGCCCCAGAGTGGCATAGCTGAGGTAGATCCACCCCCAGTTTTCCAAGGAACCGCCATATTAATTTCCATAGTAGCTGTACAAGTTTGCACTCCCACCAGCAGCAGAGGAGTGTTCCCCTTGCTCCACATCCTCTCCAGCATGAACTGTCACTTGTGTTTTTTATTCTTGCCATTCTGAGAGGTATAAGACAGAATCTCAATGTAGTTTTGACTTGCCATTTCCCTGGTGGATAAGGATATTGAACACTTCTTTAACATTCCTCAGCTATCTGAGTTTCCTCTATTGAGAATTCTCTGTTTAGATCTTTTCCTCATTTTCAGTTGGATTATTTGGTTTGTTGATATCTAGTTTCTCGAGTTCTTAATATATTTTGGATTATAGCCCTTTGTCAGATGTGGAGTTGGTGAAAATCTTTTCCCATTCTGTAGACTGTTCCTTTGCCCTATTGATGGTGTCCTTTGGCTTACAGAAGCTTTTCAGTTTCATGAGGTCACATTTATTAATTGTTGATCTTAGTAACTGCACTATCAGTTTTCTGTTCAGGAAGTTTTCTCCTCTGCCAATGTGTATTTCTATTCCTCCGTTTCTCTATTAGGTTTAATATGTATGGTTTTATATTGAGGTCTTTGATCCACTTGGACTTGAGTTTTGTACAGATTAATAAATACGGATCAATTTTCATTCTTCTACACGCAAACATCCAAATAAACCAGCACCATTTGTTGAAGAGGCTGTCTTTTTTCCATTGGGTAATTTTGGTTTCTTTATCAAAAATCAGGTTTCCATAAGTCTCTCTCTCTCTCTCTCTCTCTCTCTCTCTCTCTCTCTCTCTCTCTCTCTCTCACACACACACACACACACACACACACACACACACACACATCTTTAAAAAATGTTGAGGTAGTCCCAGAACTAAGCTACAACAAGCATTAACTATTTTCTTCTTTTAAAAATATTATTAGAGTGTATTAATTGTACAAAACAATGAGTTTCATTATAACATTTTCATACATGCAGAAAATATACGTGGACAATATCCACTCTCCATTTTTTTCCCTTTTCCCCTTCTCTCCCCTCTTGATGATCCTCTTCCTCTTTCCAAACAGATCCCTTATGTGAGAACAGGTGCCTGAGGAAGCCAGAGACGCTGGAACCCCTGGTGCTGGGAATCATGCAGATCCTCTGTGTGAGATGCACACTTGAGCTGCTGCGCTGTCTTTCCAGCCCACACTGTCACTACTTAGGAGGATATTCCAATCTGAAAGAAATATCCTTCCTCTAAATGGGACAAACCGCTTCTCAAAGAGCCATTCACGGTATATTGACATATTTCCCTGTCATACTTCAGCTAATTAAGTAACAGAGTTTCTCTGTGTAGCCCTGGCTATCCTGGAACTCACTTTGTAAACCAAGCTGGCCTTGATTTCACAGAGATTTACCTGTCTCTGCATCACAAGTGCTGGAATTAAAGGCATATGCCACCACTGCCCAGCAATAATTCCTATTTTAATTTATACTTTGCTCTTTCCTTAAAATGTATTTAATGATCAGTAAATACACAGAGAGTAAACAGCTCTAGAAAAGCATAAATGTTCTTTCTTTTAAAAGCTTTACTTGTTTATTTAAGTTTTTTTTTATTTCATTTTACATACCATCCACTGTTCCCTCTCCCTCCCCTTCTCCTGCTTCCCCCCACCTCTCCCCATCCCACCTCCAACCAATCCTCATTGGGGATAAAGCCTCCTGTGGGTAGTCAACATAGGCTGGCACATCAAGTTGTGGCAGGCCAAAGCCCCTCCCCCCTACATCAAGACTGAGTAGGCATGGCACCATAGGGAGTGGGATCTATAAAAGCCAGTTCATGTACTCGGGGTGAGTCCTGGTCTGACTGCCAGGGGACCCAAACACAGATCAAGCCACACATCTGTCACCCTCATTCAAGGGTCTAGTGCAGTCCCATGCAGTGGGCTCCCACTAGCTTGGGTCAGCTGTCTCTGTGGTTTTCCCTTCATGGTCTTGCCCCGCCCTCTGCTCTTACAGTCCCCCCTCCCTCTCTTCAGCAGAACTCCAGGAGTTTGGCCAAGTGCTTGGCTGTGGGTCTTTGCATGTGCTTCCGTCAGTTGCTGGATGTAGGTTCGATGATGACAATTAGGATAGTCACTGATCTGAGTACAGGAGAAAGCTAGTTCAAGCACCCTCTCCACCATTGCTATGACTCTTAGCTGGGGACATCTTTATAGGTTCCTGGGAATTTCCCTAGCACCAGATTTCTCCATAACTTCATAATGGCTCATTCTGTCAAGATATCTCTCTCATTTCTCTCCTTTTCTATCCCACCCCAAATTTGCCCATCTCAAGTCCTCATGCTTCTACCTCCTATCCCCTATCCCTTGCCCTCTACTCCCACCTCCCAATTTACTCAGAAGATCTTAACTCTTTTCCCTCTTGGGGCAATTCATGTATATCCCTCTCAGGGTCCTCGTCTTTACCTAGCTTCTCTGGGGTGGTGGGTTGTAGCCTGTTTATCCTTTGCTTTGTGTCTAATATTAACTTATGAGTGAGTACATGCCATGTTTGTCTTTCTGGGTCTAGGTTACCTCACTCAGGATGAACTTTTCTAGTTCCATTCATTTAACTACAAATCTCATGATGGCATTGTTTTTTTAATCGCTATGTAATACTCCATTGTGCAAATGTACCACATTTTCTTTATCCATTCTTCGTTTGAGGGGCATCTAGATTGTTTCCAGGTTCTGTCTATTACAAATAGTGCTGCTATGAACATAGTAGACAAATGTCCTTGAGGTGTGGTTGAACATCTTTTGGGTATATGCCCAAGAGTGGTATTGCTGGATCTTGAGGTAGGTTGATTCCCAGTTTCCTGGAAATACTACTGAGATTTCCAGCAGTGGAGGAGTGTTCCCCTTACTCCACATTCTCTCCAACATAAGCTGTCATCAGTGTTTGTGATCTTAGCCATTCTGACAGGTGTAAGATGGTATCTCAGAGTTGTTTTGATTTACATCTCGCTGATGGCTAAGGATGTTGAACACTTCCTTAAATGTCTTTCATCCATTTGAGATTCTTCTATTGAGAATTCTGTTTAGATTTGTACCCCATTTTTAATTGGATTATTTGATATTTTGATGTCTAGTTTCTCAAATTCTTTATATATTTTGGAGATCAGCCCTCTGTCAGATGTGGGGTCGGTAAAAATCTTTTCCCATTCTGTAGGCTGCCAGTTTGTCTTATTGACCGTGTCCTTTGCCTTAAGGAAGCTTCTCATTTTCAGGAGGTCCCATTTATTAATTGTTGCTCTCAGTGTCTGTGCTACTGGTGTTATGAAGTGGTCTCCTGTGCCAATGTGTTCAAGGCTACTTCCCACTTTTGCTTCTGTGAGGTTCAGTGTAACTGGATTTATGTTGAGGTCTTTGATCCATTTGGACTTGAGTTTTGTGTGTGGCAATAGAATCTATTTGCATTCTTCAACATATAGACAGCCAGTTATTCCAGCACATTTTGTTGAAGATGCTTTCTTTTTTCCATTGTACAGTTTTGGCTTCTTTGTCAAAAATCAGGTGATCATAGCTGTGCGGATTAATGTCAGGGTCTTTGATTCCATTCCATTGGTCCATGTGTCAATTTTTATGCCAATACCAAGCTGTTTTTATTACTATAGCTCTGTAGTAGAGCTTGAAGTCAGGGATTGTGATGCTTCTGGAAGTTCCTTTATGTATAGGATTATTTTAGCTACCCTGGGCTTTTTGTTTTTTCCATATGAAGTTGAGTATTGTTCTTTCCAGGTCTGTAAAGAATTGCATTGGGATTTTGATGGGGATTGCATTGCATATGTAGATTGCTTTTAATAAGATTGCCATTTTTACTATGTTGATCCTATCTATCCAAGAACATCGGAGATCTTTCCATTTTCTGATATCTTCTTCAATTTCTTTCTTCAAAGACTTAAAGTTCTTATCATACAGGTCTCTCACTTGTTTGGTTAGAGTTACTCCAAGATATTATGTTATTTGTGGATATTGTAAAGGGTGGTGTTTCTCTAATTTCTTTCTTAGCCCATTTATCATTTGTATATAGGAGGGCTACTGATTTTTTTTTTTTTAGTTAATCTTGTATCCTAATTACTGAAGGTGTTTTTAAGCTGTAGAAGCTCCCTGGAAGAGTTTTGGGGGTCACTTATGTATACTATCATATCATCTGAGAATAGGGAAAGTTTGACTACTTCCTTCCACTTTGCATTCCGTTGATCTCCTTTTATTGTCTTATTGCTTTAGCTAGAACTTTGAGTACTGTATAGAATAGGTATGGAGAGAGTATCTTTGTCTTGTTCCTGATTTTAGTGGAATCACTTTGAGTTTCTATCCACTTTGTTTGATGGTGGCTGTTGGCTTTCTGTATATTGCTTTTATTATGTTTAGGTATGTTCCTTTATTCCTGATCTCTCCAGGACCTTTATCATAAAGGGATATTGGATTTTGTTGAAGGTTTTTCAGCATTTAATGAGATGATCGTGTGTGGTTTTTTTTTCCTTTCTGTTTGTTTATATGGTGGATAACATTGACAGATTTTGTATGTTGATCCATCCATGCATCTCTGGAATGAAGTCTACTTGATGATGGTGGATAATTTTTTTATGTGTTCTTGGATTTGAGTTGTCAATATTTTATTGAGTATTTTTGCATCAATATTCATGAGGGAGATTGGCCTGTAGTTCTCTTTCCTAGTTGCATCTTTGTTTGGTTTGGGTACCAGGGTAACTGTAGCCTAGTGAAAAGAGTTTGGCAATATTCCTTCTGTTTCTATTATTAGGAACAATTTCAGGAGTACTGATATTAGCTCTTCTTTAAAATTCTGGTAGAATTCTGTGCTGAAATCATCTGGCCCTGGGTTTTGTTTTGTTTTGTTTTTGGTTGGGAGACTACTAATAACTGCTTCTAGTTCCTTAGGGGCTATTTGTCTATTTAAATTGTTTATCTGATCTTGATTTAATTTTGGTATGTGGTACCTATCCAGAAAATTGTCCATTTCCTTTAATTTTTGAATTTTGTGGAGTACAGTTTTTTGAAGTATGACCTAATGATTCTCTGTATTTCCTCAGTGTCTGTTTTTATGTCCCTCTTTTCATTTCTGATTTTGTTAATTTGGATATTCTCTCTCTGCCTTTTGGTTAGTTTGGGTAAGGGTTTGTCTATCTTGTTGATTGTCTCAAAGAACCAACTCTTTGTTTCATTGATTCTTTGTACTGTTCTCTTTGTTTCCAATTTATTGATTTCAGCCCTCAATTTGATTATTTCCTGGCATCTACTCCTTCTGGATGAGTTTGCTTTTTTCCCCTGCACTCAGATCGGTGACTACTCTAATTGTCATCCTAGAACCTACATCCAGCAACTGACGGAAGCACATGCAGAGACTCACAGCCAAGCACTTGGCCAAGCTCCTGGAATTCAGTTGAAGAGAGGGAGGAGAGACTATAAGAGCAAGGCGTGGAGACAAGATCATGATGAGAAAAACCACAGAGACAGCTGACCCAAGCTAGTGGGAGCCCACGCACTCTGGACTGACAGCTGGGGTGCCTGCATTAGACTGCACTAGACCCCTTGAATGTGGGTGACAGATGTGTGGTTTGATCTGTTTGTGAGTCCCCTGTCAATCAGACCAGGACTCATCCCGAGTACATGAACTGGCTTTTATAGAGCCCATTCCCTATGGTGCCATGCCTACTCAGTCTTGATGCTGGGGCGGGGGGAGGGGGGGTGCTTTGGCCTGCCACAACTTGATATGCCAGCTTATGTTGAGTACCCAAAGGTGGCCTTACCCCTATGAGGAGTAGATGGGGATGGGATGGAGGAAATGGGGAGAAGCAGGAGAAGGGGAGGGAGGGGGAACAGCAGGCGGTATGTAAAATGAAAAAAAAAAAGCTTTAAATAAACGTTAAAAAAAAGAAAGAAAAGACAAGCACAAGTGTAAGGTGACACTGGTTTACACTTTGTGACACCCCAGGAAGAATGTTTTCCCTCCAGCTATCGTGACAAAGAGTGAGGCAGAGACTATAGAAAGAAGCTGCACTTTTAGGGACATTTTTGGGTCATTTACAGGAGAAAAGAGAAAGGGAAGGAAATGGGGGAAAACCGCTCCATCCAAGATGCCCAAGGAAGGGTGACTAACTGTGTAAGTCAGTCTGAGAGAATCATGCATTTCCTGGACCTGCCATCAGCCGGGTCTTCCTACTCTTTTCCTCTTTGTGTATAAATATTACACTCTTAATTTCAGCATTTTAAATACACTATATTAAAATGTTTTCAGCCTTTAAAAAGACAAGTGGCCAGTGTGACAGATTGTGTTACTCTTTTCAGTGAATTTGCTGTTCTTCAGAAATGTGTTAACCCTGATCATGAATGTGTGTTGTCTTTAAAGGTTCTTTTTCCTCTCTGAAGGAAAGAAAGAAAGAGAGAGAGAGAGAGGGAGGGAGGGAGGGAGGGAGGAAGAAAGAAAGAAAGAAAGAAAGAAAGAAAGAAAGAAAGAAAGAAAGGAAGAAAGAAAGAAAGGAAGAAGGAAAGAAAGAAAAGAGAAACCCCCACGGACTCCTGGATTACAGGGTGGGTGTTTGCTGCGATTGTTTTATCTTTTCCCTCTTTGCTCTTTATTCCCATAGTAACAATTTTTTCTTGTATTAAATTCAAAATCGGACAATGTTTGTGACTCACTTTTAAAGGGACGTTTCTAATGTCAGTTCAACTCCAAAGAGGACACACTACCTAGGTTTTCAACTCTTCAGAAAAGCCATCATTTTCCTTCCGCTCTACCTTCCTTCTTCCCTTCACTCCAGTTCACGCTGTTAATACGTAAGTGTGCTTATGTAAGATCCCCACACAGTGCTCTAAAGACCAAATATCACTTTACTGTCTCTCCTGTTCCTACACAGTTCTGGTGTGAGCTTTAAATATCCATTCATGGGGCTGGAGAGATGGCTCAGAGGTTAAGAGCACTGCTTGTTCTTCCAAAAGTCCTGAGTTCAATTCCCAGCAACCACATGGTGGCTCACAACCATCTGTAGTGATATCTGGTGCCCTCTTCTGGCCTGCAGGGGTGTGTGAAGACAGAACACTGTATACATAATAAATAAATAAATCTTTATTTAAAAAAAAAATCCATTCAAAAAAAAAAAAAAAAAAAAAACCTTCTTAGTTTTACTTAAATTAAAACTTGGAAAATTCAATAAAACACTCCAACAAGACTCCCTGAAATAAGCTCTATCCACCACAAAATGAGGGAAAGTTTTATCTTACATATTTTGCTGTTGTTGTTTCTTTTGTTTTGTTTTTCTAAGGTCAGCCTGGCCTTGAACTCAAAGATCCACCTGCCTCTGCCTCCTGAGTGCTGGGACTAAAGGCATGTGTCACCACACCTGGCTTGAATTTTATTTTATTGTATTTTATTAACACTTACTTATTTTGAAGGAAGAGACGAGGTGATTCGCAGGGTGTATTCAGAGGTCAGAGGACAACTTAGAACAATTGGTTCTCTCCTGCCACATGAGTTTCAGCCAATAAACTCTGATCGTCAGCACCTTACCCTTACCCACTGGGCCATCTTGCCACTCAGGGAGAATTTTAAATATTGAATTCTAGAGCATATGGTTCATGTTGTTGTTCGCTATAAATATATGGAGTAAGTGTACCTACGGAAGTTAAATTATCTCTGTAAGCCAGTTTCTCCAGCTACCCTATAAGAGATGTTAGCTACCGTATAATTGATGGAGAGCTACATATAATTGATGGAGAGCTACAAATAGTAACAATGAACGTGACAGCATGAGCCTACGGGGCCTTATTATCTTCTCATTTATCTCTCACAACACTATATGATGTCAGTATTGCCATTCACAAGGAAGCGAGATTGCAGAGTTAAAACAATATTCTCAACTTTACACAATAAGCAATGGGGTCAGAATTCAAATATATGAGTCTGTCCTTACCTCGGGGTGATGGCCTGTTATCCTGTGCTGCAACCTCTAATTCATAAATCTCAGAGTTCTTACAGAACCGAAGATTTAATCACACATAACCCAGTTGACCTCAGCATCGTCAGATAAAGTATCTCCAATCTTCCTATGACCTTTGTACCTTCGGTGATGAGCTAGTGTATTCTCAGTAGACATCATTTGCGTCTTTGAAGCAGTGGCTCAGCCTTGTCAGTATACTAAAATTATCGAGAGTTCTTTGAAGAAATATTTGTACCTAGAGCTCAATGTCAGAGAAACCAGTTTAATTGATCTAGATATATTATTTTTTAAAGTAGTGTCTTAAGTCAGCACAGAAAGTAATGAGTTTTATTATGACATTTCATACATAATTTCTAAAGTTAGCATACTCTACTGGTTACTTTTCTGTTGCTGTGATAAAATACGATGACCACAACAACATACAGAAGGAAGAGTTTATTTTGGCTTATGATTTGGGGGATTAGAAGTCATAATGGCGGCAACAGCATGGCAGCTGGCAGCTGGCAGTGGGCAGTGGGCAGTGGGCAGTAGCATTATGGCAGGAATAGGAAACTAGGAAGCTAAGAGCACCACACACACACACACACACACACACACACACACACACACACACATACACACACACACTTTTTTCTTTCATGTCCAAACACAATTTATTTTGTAGAAATTGAACAAGCAGCAAGCTCCCCTGCCCTCCCTCTACCAGGCCTCAGGTATAGACCAGGGAGCCCCACTGCTCTGGAGTGATAGTCAAGAGCAGTGAGAACTATTTCTTCTCTTTTTCTTTCTCCCTTTTTTGTTATATTTTAACATAATTTAATTATAATACAATTACATCATCTCCCCTTTCCCTAACCCTCCCCATGAACCCTCTTGTTCTCTCTCAAATTCATGACTTCTTTTTCTTTAATTTTTGTTACATATATATTCCTAAATATACAAATACAACCTCTCAGTCCATGTAATGTTACCTTATGTATATGATCTCATGGCTTACCACTTGTAAGTCAGGGGACACTTCCCTGGGAGAGACCATTTCTCCAATTATCAACATTTTCCAGTTTCTCATAGCTCATTGTCTAGGGTTGATGCCCCATGAGCTTTCCTCTTTCAATGTTGGCGTATCCATTGGTGGTGATGTTTTTCAGGTCTTGTTTAGGCAACCATGTTGATGAGATTTTATGAACATAGCTCCTTTGACATAAGAATCACAATCTTACAGTAAACTTCCTGTAAATCTGGCTTTTACAGTCTTTCCACCACTATTCCGTAATAATCCGTGAGTCTTAGGTGCAGGAATTTGGTTGTAGATGTATTAGTTGGGACTGAAGTACCACATGATCTCTTGTTCTCTGCAGTTTGATCAGCTCTGGTTTTCCATAATGATTTCTGTCTTTTGCAAAGAGAAGTTTCTTTGATGAAGGATAAGAACTACACTTATCTATGAGTAAAAAGATAAATATTTAGAATATAGATAGGAATTACGCTGGTTTAATAAAGTGGCCATAATAGGTTCTCCTCCAAGATCCATGTTGGCTAAGTTTCTAGTACCAGGCATGTTTCCCTCCTGTTAAGAGGGCCTTAAGCCCAGTTAGAGAACTTTTAGTTACTGCCAAGGTATACATGCTGCTATTACATCCTTGGACTTATGATGCCATACAGGTCATTGCTGTGGCTCATAGGTGTCATAGACAGGTTTTATAAGTTAATTTCTATTGCTGTGATAAAACACCATGGCCAAGGCAACTTATAAAACACAGAGTTTAATTGGGCTTACAATTCTAGAGAGTTAGAATTTATGACTGGATCAAAGGCATGGCAGCAGACAGCTGGAGTTCACATCTGGAGCCCAAAGTAGGACACAAAGAGCACAACACTTCTGGCACATGGCTTTTGAAACCTCCAAGTCCATCCCCAGTGATACATCTCCTCCAACAAAGCCACACCTCCTAATCCTTTGCAAATAGTTCTAGCAATTGAGGACCAAGCATTCAAACATGTGAGCTGTGGGGTCATTCTCATTCAAATCACAATGGGAGGATTATTGTTTCCTTCCCTCCTTTGTAAACTTGCATGGTGCCTTCTGGTACTGGGAAAGCCAGTTCTCAAGGAGGAAGTTTTCAGGTCAGATCCATAGAGCTCACATCTTGAACCGAAGTGTGAAGCAGAGGAAGAGAACTGGAAGCGGGCTCCAAGCTCTCCCCCAGTGACACACTTCATCTATCCTAAACTTCCCTGAACAATGCCACCAACTGAAGACCAAGTTTTCAACTGATGGGGGACATTCTTTTTCAAGCCACTACCCAAATGAATAGATACACAAGCAAATAAGTAAATAGAACCTGTGATAATATCTATAAAGTATGCTTGTGAAGTACTGCTTACAGTTTATCACTGGTAATAACTTACTTTGACCCAGGAAGCACGTAAAATTTGTCTATGACAGTCAATGCCCCTATGCTCTCTGTGGCTACATTTTCCTCCTCAGGCAAAGCACATGTTTTCCTAACATCAGGAATTGGGGAGATGATTGAGCCTTCAGGTCATCCTACAATCACCATCATGTGGAAGTGAATATTGAATTGAGAGTCACAAATAAGGAGAGACTGTAGGTTCTAGAGAATGATAGGAATGATAGAGTAAGAAGGACACCAGTAAGGAAAAAGAGTTTAAAAAGGAGAGGGATTGTGTTTGTTTGGGTAGGACTTACATAGTTATTTATTTATGAATAGGTTTATCCTTGAAACCAGAAGTTCTAAAATATACAAATGAGTATACTGCAAAAAGCAAATCTCTTCTACTTCTTTCTCCTTCCCTATTTCTTACTCCTCCTTCAAGAGATTCCTATTGTTGTTGATTTGTTGTATATCGCTCTATATGAATATGAAATTAGATACATAGATAGACGATAAATAGATTGGTAAAGATCCTTTTTGTTAGTTTGGGTGAGTTCCAAGGAATGCCTAATGAGTATTATTAGAGTAATTATTAGAATTTATTTATTCTGAAAAATGGCCTATTTGGGCATAATTACCAATGAATATACATGTAATTTACTCAGAATAACACTGCATGATTCATTATCACTATCAAAAATGTCCAAATTTGTAGAAGCAGAGATAAAGGAGTAGCTGTCAAGGGTCTGTGGAAATGAAAATTGTCAATGACTGTAAATTTTCAGTTTATAGATGAATAAGTTCTAGAGATCTGTACAACATAAGCCTGTTGATTAAAAATAAGATATTGTGCACTTCAAAATTTATTAAACAAATAGATGTATTGATAAATATTTTTACTACAAATAGAAGAGAGATACAAAAGCATAGAATGTGTTGGATAATGCTAATTACTCTGTGGAAAGTTTATTTGCATATGTCAAATCCATCACTTTATATCTGATTGGGGGTAATATCAAAAATATGTAAAAATTTTTGAAAAATCAGCAATATATTAAAAATTTTAGTTCTTTGTTGTTGTGGTTTGAATCAGAATGGCCCCTCAGAGGCTCATATGTTTGAATACTTGGTCCTCAATTGGTGGAATTGTGTTGGAAGGATTAAGGGGTGTAGCCATATTGGAGGAAATGTGTCACTTGGGGAGAGCTTTGAAGTTTCAAAAGCTCAGCAGTTTCCAGTTAGCACTTCCTCTGCCTCTTGCTGTGGATCAGGATGTAAGTTCTTAGCTACCATGCCTGCCTGCCTGCCTGTCTACCTGCCTGCTTGCTGCCATGCTTTCTGCCATGACGGTCTTGGACTTACCCTTTGAAACCGTAATGCCCCAAAAAACTCGTTTGACTATGGTCATGGTATCTTAGCATAGTAATAGAAAAACAACTAATACATTGGTATAGCAATTACATCTCATTAAGACTGTTTTAGGGATGGAGACATGCTCAGTCAGTAAAGGTGCTCGCTGCCAGGCCTGGACACCTGAGATTAATTCCTGGTGGAAGTTCTCCCTGAACCTCCACTCACACACTGTGACACATATGCCCCCGACACATGCACACACCAAGAGATGGGGGAGAGAGAGTAAATAAATTAAATAAATAAATGTAATTTCATACAATATAT
This sequence comes from Peromyscus leucopus, assembly GCF_004664715.2. Taxonomy (NCBI): domain Eukaryota; kingdom Metazoa; phylum Chordata; class Mammalia; order Rodentia; family Cricetidae; genus Peromyscus; species Peromyscus leucopus. The sequence continues at coordinate 22,391,224 of NC_051079.1, forward strand.
TTTGAGCATAATATTTCTCCTCCCTCAAATCCTCTCAGATCCTCCCTACCTCCCTACATACCCTTTACTTTCTCTCTCTTTCTCAAAAAAGACCCCCCCACACACAAAACAAAAGCAAAACTCTAAACAAAATACCCAATAAGAAAAAAAATCAAGACAAAACAAAAACTTGGCATTCACTCACACACAAAATGGAGTCTGTTTTGTGCTGGTCAATTACTCCTGGGCATGGGACCCGCCTTAAGATGTGGTTGATATGCTTACTCAGCAACACTCCACTGGAGAAAATGTATTTTCCCCTTCCCTAGCTTCTCCAGTAGGGTGGGGCTTTGTGTCCACTTCCCCTCCTCAGTCCTAAGATTCTGTCTGGTTTGAACCTGTGCAGGTCCTGTGTGTGCTGTCACAGTATCTGTGAGTTCATATGGACATCAGTCATCTTGCATCTGGAAAATGTTCTTTCCTTGAAGTCACCATCATATCTTTCTTTACAATCTTTCTGCTTCTTTTTCTGCATAGAACACTGAGCCTTGAGGGGAGGGGTTTGATACAGACATCTCATCTAGGACTGAGTGCTCCAAATCTCTCACTCTCTGTCTATTGTCCAGTTGTGAGTCTCTCTCTGTGTTAATTGCTATTTACTGCAAGAAAAAGCTTCTTTGATGAGGACTGAGTGATGCACACATCTATGGGTATAGCAATATGTCAGTAAGAGTAATTTTATTCCTATATTCTTTTAGCAGAATAAAAGTCGTAGGTTTTTGCTAGAGCTTAGGTCCATGACCTATCTATTCTTATCACTATAGCAATGTCAGGTATGGGTTCCATCTATCTCATGGAGTGGGCCTTCAATCCAAACAAAAAGTGATCAGTTACTCCCATAATATTGATGCCGCTACTGTATTAGCATTTCTTATAAGCAGACCACTGCTGTAGGTCACAGGGTTTGTAGCTCTATGATACTGACGATTACTTTTCTCCTCTAGTCTTAGGAAAAATACCTTCTAGCTCCATGAACATTAACCAGTGGGTTGAAATTCCTAGCTGAGCAACGAGCTCAATTTCTCCATGTTAATGGACATTATAATTAAATGTTGTCTTAGCAATAAGACCTTACTGTCAGATTGTAGGAGGTAGCCAGCAACCTTGTCAATAGCCTGTAATGTGTTGGCATTTTTTTTTTTTTTGTGGAGGTCTATGGGACCCCATTGGCTAATGACTCAGCAAGAAATAACCCATTTCCGGAACTGGTGGTTTTAACTGGTGACATAAGATGTCTAGGTGAGGGACTTATCTCCCCCATTATATGGTGACTCCATTGAAATCCCATTCATATATGTCTATGTCTTAAGACACTTGTGTGGAAGTAGGCTTCCATATTGCCTTTCAGAAGGACTTTAGTACAAGCTGTCCCGCCCTCTTTTATTCTGCCATCCTATCCACATCCCCTTTCTCCTCCTATTCTAGTTTCCTCTTTTTCTCTTTATAATGCTATATTCTATTTCTCTTTCCTCTGTGGTTATTCTGATTGAAACAAACATATTTAAATAAAGAAATATAATTTAAAATTTTTAAAGACTTTTAAAACTTTTATAGAGTTGGACTTAATAATCTTTATTCCATGGTTTAGAAAACCTAGAGGACTTACCTACCAAAGTCATACACAAAATCACCCATTTTTTTCTAGTTCTCTCATAGTTTTTGCTTATTTTCCTTTGTTTTCTGTCTAGTAGACCTTATACTTGCTTATTAAATTACCCCACTTGCTCCTGCTAATTTGAAATGACACCTTGGTTATAATGTGTCTCAAGATATTTTCTAGATTTTTCTCAGAAATGGTTTTGTAAAGTAGAAATAACAGGTTCTTCTAGATTCTATATCTATTTTTAGAATGTGCAAAAGATGTTGGTAGGAATGCAAAATGGTTACAGTCATTATGAGAAACTGTCTGCTAGTACTGCAGAGAATTATAGCCAAGATTGTCACGTGACCCATCAATACCTGGCCGACATGTACCCAAGAAAACTGAAAGGAGGATCTCAGAGAAGTATCTACATGCTCGCATTTATAGAAGAATTACTTGTAACAGCCAAGATATACAAGCAACTTAATTGTCCCTGGGCATGTGGATGAATAAAGAAAATATGGTATGTTGATTAATTTCAGTTGTCAATTTGATACAATCTAAAGTCACCTGCAAAGAAAGTCTCAGGGAGGGATTTTCTAGATCAAGTTGGCCTGTAGACATGTCTGTGAGGGATTGCCTTGATTATGTTAATTAATGTGAGAACAGTAGGTAGGAGGAATCTACATTTGCCATATAGAGTGGTCAAATTTATAGAAGAAGAAAGCAAAAGTGCTTGTCAGGGACAAGACAGAAATGAAATGGAGAGTTGTTTGACTGATGTAGTTTCAATTTTGCATGATGAAAAACTGAAGACAGATTAAGCACTTTAAACATACTTAAAACTATTAAATTATACACACTGTGTTGTTAAAATAGTTAGAATAGTAAATTTTGTATTATATGTATTTTACTTTTACCACAATTAAAAAATTAAATAGTGCTATATCAAATATTGATCAGATCAACTAACATGAAATTTTAATGGTGGTGTAGGCAAGTGCATTCTCATAAATAGTTCATATAATTATGAATTATTTCACTCATTTAAGTGGGATAAATTCTTTCTTTTTTTTTTCCTTTTATTTTATTTTACAATACCATTCAGTTCTACATATCAGCCACAGATTCCCTTGTTCTCCTCCCTCCTGCCCCCTCCCTTTCCCCCTAGCCCACCCCCCATTCCTACCTCCTCCAGGGCAAAGCCCCCCCCCAGGACTGAGATCAACCTGATAGACTCAGTCCAGGCAGGTCCAGTTCCCTCCTCCCAGATTGAGCCAAGTGCCCCTGCATAAGTCCCAGGTTTCAAACAGCCAACTCATGCAATGAGCACAGGACCTGGTACCACTGCCTAGATGCCTCTCAAACAGATCAAGCCAATCTTAATGTCTATCAAAACTATTAAATTAGAGACCTTTTTCACATAGCAATTGTGCTTTTTCAGATTCTTCCCAGAGATAAATACTATTTCAATTTCTGATAATGTATATGAAAAACATTTATTTCAGTGTTTGATGACATCAAATTTAATCAATGATCAGAAATAATTTATTATGTCTCCCAGCAGAAGACCAATTAAATGTGTTAATGATAAATGTACACAGTAGAATTCACATGACTATAAAAATAAGGGACCACTCAACATGTTCTTTTGTGAGTAAATTGCCTCTGGGCATTGTGTTCAACATTTATGTCAATAAATTATGGTTTTAGAGACTCACAGCCAGACATTAGGTGGAGCTCAGGGAAGGAGGGGAGGGAGGATTGTAGGAGCCAGAGGAGTTGAGGACACCACAAGAACACGACCCCAGAATTGACTAAGCAGGGCTCATAGGGGCTCACGGAGACTGAAGCAACAATCATGGAGCCTGCAGATGACTACGCTGAGTCCTCTATATGTACATTATTATGGTTGTGTAGCTTGGTGTTCTTGTGGGATGATGGTGTCTAACAGTGGGAGTGGGGGTGTCTGACACTTTCACATGCTCTTAGGACCTTTGTTCTTCTACTGGATTGTCTCATCCAGCCTTGATATGAGGGTTTTTGCCTAGAGTCTTATTGCATCTTGTTATGCTGTGTTAGGTTAATATTCCTGGGAGGCCTGCTCTTTTCTGAAGGGAAATAGAAGAGGGGTGGATCTGGGAGAGAAGGGAGAGGAGAGTGTGTGCTGGGAGGAGAGGAAGGAGAGAAAATTGAGGTCTGGATTAATTGTATTAGAAAAGAATAAATAAAAAGAAAAAAGGAGTGACATTCCTATCCAAGTCATTTTCAGGGTACATTTTTAACCATTATATTGTGGTAACACACTTCTTGGAATTGAACAAATCAGAATATTCTATCAATTTATCTACCATGTTTTAGTTACTCAAATGAAGAATGTGTCTGGAAAATAACAAGGTTGAACTAGTAAGTGACTTCTGCATGAAGAACAAGAAAAGTGATGGGGAGAAACACTTGCCTGAATAGTCTTTTATATTTTTACCTGGGTATTGCTTACAAATATAAGCCTTCTTAGAAATAAATAAACAAACAAAAGTGGTACTTCAGCATCAAATATGTTTCTCCTCTGCCCCGAAACACCCACTTCTTAGCAGGGACATTCTCCATTTCTTGACATTGCCTAGAAAATTATGCCTCTGCTCCAAGTCCCCTCACTGAGAGTAGAGGAAATATCTGTTTCCTTAATGTGAAATCTGCAGGGCCAGTGAAGAGCTTCATTCCATCCCTCATTCTTTTTATTTTAAAAAACTTGCTGTGTCTATTTAAACTGTATAGCGTGGTGCTATGGGCTACATAGACAGTGAAATCATTAAGATAGAGAAGTGATGGAACACATTCGTCATCTCGTGTTGTTACCCATTTATTTGTGTCAAGAGCAGATAAAATATACTCAGTGGTAGAAATCCTTAATACATGGTAAAACTGGGCCTTTCTAATTCTCAATGTTTGTAAAAGTAAAAAAAAAAATAGTATTTCTCAATACAGTCTGTGGAAGGAAAGGCAAATATACTTTGTACAAGTTGTGTAAACAACTCTGATAGACTACATGACAGTATGTATTAAAGTGGAGAATGCCCATATTCTTTTTCCAAACGAGTCCACTTCAAGAGCTTTATCTTAGAGGTACACCACCTCAAATACAAGGAGCTCCACTCTTGTGTGTTAATTGCCATGTATTACTATGTACAGAGGGGTACTTGCTTCTGCACAAACTCATGATTTACAGGGCTGGGCTTTGAGACCAAGTAATTCATTCACTTCTGGACATGCTCCCTTGACTACAATGCTGTATGATCCCTCATGCATACCGACATATTGAATCAAAGGAATGAAAAAGAACTCAGTTTCTGTTAATGGAGCATTGCCTAAGTATTAATGATACTATGTAAACATCTAACATGCCACTAAAAACCTACTGAAATAAGGAAGCAATTTTATAAGCATTGATAATAATCTCAAAATTGTAGTGTTTAGGAAAAAGATCACAGTGCAAGGGACTGTGTATAGTCTGCTGTCATTGTGTAAATAATTTTGAAATAAGTCTCTAGAAAAAAATGCACAAAGAAAATGTAATACTGGTTGTGAATTTTCCCCTTAAGAAAGGAACTAAGAGCCTGGAGAGACGGTTCAGTATGTAAGAGCACTAGCTAACCTTACAGAGGACCTGAGTTCATTTCCCAGCACCCACATGGAGGATAAGAACCATCAATAACTCTGGTTTCACGACATCCAATGGCTTTTTCTGAAAGCTTCCTCAGACACTAGACATGCATATGGCACACAAACTTATATGCAAGAAAAACACTCATATTCATTAAATGAAAATAAATGAATCTTAAAAGGAGAAATAAAACAGTGAATTGAAAAAAATAGAAAAGGAGAAACCAAGAATTTGATGAAAAAAAATGTCTCTGAATACCATTTTGCAACACTTGAATTTTTAACTAGCTACTAATGATTCTCATTTGAAACCAAAGTAATTATTTTCTTGGTGTGAAAAAATATAAACAAGATTGGAATGATGTCAGTTATGTATGAATCGGTTTAATCTTTTCTATCTCATAAATTTCCCTTGCCTAATCTAGCTAGAGGCAGAGTAGATGATCAGTTTACTCATTGTCCTCTACTTCCTCTGAATTAGCAATTTGCAGGTCTGTGTGTGTGTGTGTGTGTGTGTGTGTGTGTGTGTGTGTGTGTATGTGTATGTGTATGTGCGTGCGCATGAACACATGTTGTTGTATCACGTGCTGTACAGGTCTGACCCATCACTTCAGCAGGTTTCTTTTAACTCTGGCCTTTTTTATTAGCTTTGGTATTCATTATGTCAGACTGAAATAATAACTGGGTCCTTTTAGAACTCTGGATTCTAGCTCCTGGGATTTTCCTGGGCCTGATTCATATTCTACCTAATTCAAAACCCTTCTTCCTGTGAGTACTTTATCAGCATGGGGAACAGACTTTTCTCTTCATAGGATGTGAATCAGAACTAAGTAAATTCCCCTGGATTAGAGTAAGCTTTTTATTTACACATTTTTGAGCATGTTATTCTTTAAACTGTACCATAAAAGTTTTACTAACATTTTCAGGAGTGATGCACTTTGACTGGGACAGAGCAAATAGGTCAATGTGATATAGAAAAAGATTGAGAAGTCATAGGATTGGCCACTCAAACAAAACCTTATAATTTCATTTCTCTCAGTCAGCTAGAGTCCTAGCACAGAAATTTCCAAACATGCTACAGAATTTTTCCTATCAGTCCCACACATCTGAATGTGTAATAATTGACCTATTTGGAAGAACAGATCTCTCCTCCCCCACTCTGTCTTCCCACACAGGGGATGTTAACTGACTTTCCACACCAGGTAAAAGCCTCCAGGGTCTTGTGATTTAGACTGAATTGTCAATACTCCTCTGCTGCTTACGAACTGCCTGTTCTTTAATGGACAGTCCATCAAAATGCAGACTCTGACTCTATAGTACCAAGGTTATGTACTTCTAACAAGTACACAGTGGTGCCAGTGCACAAAGGGAATGTTAATCAGAAGTGCGCTGGAGTGGTCTTAATGGAAGGGAGCCACAGCAAGCAGTGTCATTTACAAGCATGTGCAAGCACGCTTGGACACAGGAAACAGGGGGCCAGAATATACACCACATAAAGAAAGTTCCTGGGAACAGAAGCAGACTAGCATTTTGGTTCAAAGCATGCAGTCTGGAGTCAGATAAACTCTATTGCAAGCCACAGCACCGTCTTTTGTGGGCTCTGTGACTTTAGAAAGTAACCTAACCAGGCTGAACTTCTGTGCTTTTAACACTGAAAAATAACATTAATAGATTCAACCTTGTGATGATTCTGACATGTTTGTAACCAAGAAACAGTCAGCTGTGGGCAAACTTATAGTTTGATCTCGTAGAGTGGCTCTGAATAATAAAATGTACAGTGTGTTGATGATAATTATAACATAGTGTCTGACATCACATGACAAGATACATTCTTGTGTGCGTTATTTTATTCTAAGACCTGTTTGTGTGCACATACATTGCATGTGTGTTTTGAAGAATGAGGCTGATGGGCTGTATGTGGCTCAGCAGTAGAGTACTTGCTTATTACAATCAATGCTTTGGGTTTAGTCCAAAAAGAATGAGAATGGGAAGCAATGGATATTCCTGTCTGTTACCATCTAGGTAACTATTTGCTCTTCCCCAGTTCTTCTGTCAGACTGCCCATGTGACCTTTGGAGAGCTACTCCACCTCTCTGTGACTCCATTTTGTGCCTATAATATAAGAGCATAGTAGTTTCTACTTCAAATCATTATTGCAATATTAAGTTAATATTCTAAGGTACTTACAGAGCTTAGCACATCGAAAATGTTATATAAAAAGATAGATGATCATGAAGATGAAAACATAGACAGATGGTAGATAATAGGCATCTCTACACATACTCTGTCTCTCTATCTAATCACTTTGGCCAAAATAACCTGTGGGTAATTGGTTAATTTCAATAAACCACTTAATATTCACATATGAAACGGCTGGTTAATAAACAAAAAGACAACACTTTTTCTTTATCTTCCTTTCTTCCTTCTTTCTTTCTTATTATTTTTGAGACAGGGTTTCTCTGTGTTGCCCTGGCTGTCTTGGAACTCACTCTGTAGACCAAACTAGCCTCCATCTCACAGAGATCTGCCTGCCTCTGCCTCTCAAGTGCTGGTATTAGAGATGTGTGCCACCACCTCCCAGCTAAGATGATACATTTTAATGTTGTTCCCTTTCTCTGGCCCATCTTCACAATGGTGAGAAAAAAAAACTATAGAAACAAAAAACCAAAATGTCAAATATATTTTTAAAATACTTGAATTATATTTTTATTTTCTTTTATGTATATGAATGTTTTTCCTGCATGTATATCTGTACACCATATGTGTGCTTGCTGCCTACAGAGACCAGAAGAAGACATCAGATCAGATCCGCTGGAACTGGAATTACAAATACCATGAGCTGTCATGTGTGTGCTGGGAATCAAACTTCTGGAAGAGCAGTGTCTTAGTTACTTTTCTACTGCTGTACTAAGATGCCGTGACCAAGACAACTTATAGATAAAGAGTTTGTTGGGGCATTATAGTTTCAGAGGGGGACTCCAAGGCCATCATGGCAGAAACATGGCAGCAGGCAGGCAGGCATGGCGCTGGAGCAGCAGCTGAGAGCTTACATCTTAATCCACAGGCAAGAGCTAACTGGAAATGGCTGGACTTTGGAAACCCCAAAGTTTTCCCCCAGTGACACACCTCCTCCAACAAGGTCACACCTTGCGGCGCGCTCCTCGGCCAGCGAGGAAGAACGACCACCATGCGAGGATCCTTCTCAGAACACACTTTATTGGAGCGCCTCTTGATCAAGGGAGAGCGGGAGGTGAGGGGCCCTTGGTTAAGGGAGAGCGGGAGGTGAGGGGCCCCGAGGACTAAACTGCAGCTGCTTATATAGGGAATCAGGCAAACGTGCCGTACTGTGATTGGGTCCCGCCAGAATGCTAGCACGGGGAGCCACGGGATAGGCTGAGGACATAAGGCCAATTACCATACTCGTGCATCATAGCCAAATATGGAGTTGTTTACAGCTAGGCTACCAGGAAGCCAGCGCCATCTTTGAATAGCGGCTCCCTACATCTCCCCCCTCTTTATTAATTAAGCAGCAGGAGAGAGTATAGGTCTGATTTCTGCAACATAAGTATTTCATCCGATCAGGTCCCCACCTCATGATGTGTTGACCGATCGAGGATGAGTTAACTGTGCATAATTGCCTGCATACCTTCCCGAGTGCAATGGACTAACCAGTCCCTGGGGTGCAAAGGCTATGCATGTAACAGTTGTCCACATACCTTCCCATGTGCAATGGACTAACCAGTCCTAAGGGTGCAAAGGCTATGTGACTCCATATGCAGTTAGACTTGCTCTCCTTGAAGGAAGGAAAATGTCCTACACTTCAAGTGCAGTGCACGAGCCTGGCATCCTGTGCTCAATACAAGTAATATGTGAAAGCTGTCCACATACCTTCCCGAGTGCAATGGACTAACCAGTCCCAGGGGTGCAAAGGCTATGCGTGCAACAATTGTCCACACACCTTCCCGAGTGCAATGGACTAACCAGTCCTGGGGGTGCAAAGGCTGTGTGGATATTAGGTAAAGCCAGATCTGGGGGGAGGAGCCACACTCCAAAGCGGCTAATGCTTGAGTGATAATGACCTTGCCCTTTTTTGTACGTGCTCGCAAACGGCAGACCAACCACAGACAAAACACACATCCTCCAAGGCAGCATGCCAAACATATATCCACCCCCACCCATTCTAAACAGGGAAAAGGTAGAAGCAATCCAGGAGGACAGTCCCTCTGCCATGCTGAGGTCCACTGGTGTGGAGTTGATGGTCACCACCGCCACTCTCAGTTTCTCCAACATCTCTTCAAATTCTCCAGACCAATTTCCTATAAGATAACTGGACAATCGTTTAGACAAATTCGCTGCTCGGGAACCATTTTGGAATTGTACACTAGTGACACACAAACCAGACATTCTCCACTCACAGCCCAATTGGGCCAGCTGCCAAAGGATGTCAACTTGTTCTTGTACCAAGTCAATGCACTGGTTAAGCACCATAAGGCCACCTTTCAACTGTGCATTTAGGGAAGTAGAGGTATGAAGGATGGTTTGGAGCCATTAACTCCTTCCACCTGAAGAGGCTGAAATGGCCAAGCCTGCATCTCTGGAGACAGGGACCAGCTGCAGCAGTTTGAACCTCCACTGCAAAGGTGATGCCTAGCACCTGGCCCCCAGCCAGCACAAGGATTCCCCATAACCTCTCTGAGAATGATTAGAATAACAAGTAATGTGTGATATCTGTTGTTTGTTTGCGGATCTTCAAAGACTGGAAACGCGGACGCTAGCTGCGCCCAGGTGTCTCTCCTGATAAAATGACAACCTCCACCTGTTTGCGGATACGAAGGTGTTGCCGGGGGTGGATGTGGTCCCGAAGGTGCCATTGGTTCCACATTCAACCCAGCAGAAACATTATAAGGAGGAGGCCGCCACCGCCACCCGTATTTCTCTTCCTCATATTCAGCGGTGGCTTTCTCTGAATTTTCCTCCTCATCTGAATCTAATTCATTATCAGAGAAATCAAGTTTTGCAAATTTCTGTAATACTAGATACAAAGGGTTCCCTTTCTTCTCTGAATTTTCTTCCTTCTCTGGCTTATTTTCTTTATTTTCCTTTTCTTTATTCTTTTCTTTCTTCTTTTTAGGCCTACTTAAGTTCTCCCCTTTAAAGTCTGATTCTGATAGACTATCCTGGTGCTTGCTTAATGCTCTGCGTCCCTCTCTAATAATCATAAGAAGGAACACGAAAGCAAACACAAACAGATTAATCCCAGCAATCAGCATACCTGGAGAACTTACCGACGTCGTCGCCGTTCCTGGCGAACTTACCAACGTCACCGCTCCATGTGTTGAGTTCTGAATCCTCTTCAACCCCTCACCTGGTGTCCGAAGTGTCCTTCCCGGGTTTCGGCACCAGTTGCGGCGCGCTCCTCGGCCAGCGAGGAAGAACGACCACCATGCGAGGATCCTTCTCAGAACACACTTTATTGGAGCGCCTCTTGATCAAGGGAGAGCGGGAGGTAAGGGGCCCTTGGTTAAGGGAGAGCGGGAGGTGAGGGGCCCCGAGGACTAAACTGCAGCTGCTTATATAGGGAATCAGGCAAACGTGCCGTACTGTGATTGGGTCCCGCCAGAATGCTAGCACGGGGAGCCACGGGATAGGCTGAGGACATAAGGCCAATTACCATACTCGTGCATCATAGCCAAATATGGAGTTGTTTACAGCTAGGCTACCAGGAAGCCAGCGCCATCTTTGAATAGCGGCTCCCTACAACACCTCCTAATCCTTCCCAAGCAGTTCCACCAACTGGGGACCAAATATTCAAACCCATGTGATTTTGAGGCCATTCTCTTTCAGACCACAACAAGCAACCAGTGCTCGTTACCAGTGAGCTATCTTTCCAGGCCTATATTTCATTTTTGGGTTAAGAAATTTGATACAAATGGAAAAAAGTTTCTTAAAATGTGCACATGGCTCTGGAATAAGAAAAGTCCAAGAAAGCTTCTGGAAGCCTCTCACGGCTCTCATCATCACCCGACCCTCCCAGAAATACTAAGCAGGTGCTAACAAGCAACAGAAGCTCTTGGTTTTATTGTATCCTACTTTCTCTATCATTCTCAACGAGAACAATTTAAACCAGTTGGAGTCTATGAGACATACTTCCCGTACTTGTATTTTCATTTTCTATGTTCTGAAGTCATAGAACACCACTCTGGGATCTCAGGACCAATGTACACGGGTTTAGATACAAATAGTTGGCCATCCCAAGCACCATTTAAAATATTGCTCAGAGCCATTGCCTCTCATTAAATATTTTGTAATAAGCAGTATAATTCAGAAAAAAAGCAAAGAAAGCACTATTGAGAGGGAGGGACAGTTAAAGCTAAGAGGGGCAGTTGTACAGATGCCAGCTCCTTTACATATCTTGAACTGACTGACTACTAAATGGTAGTATCCACGATTCAAGTTCATAAGACTTGAAATGGGTAAAGCTAGAACTAGTGGTTTTCTAAATGAGATGCACCCTACAAGACATCATGGACATCATATTTTCCAGTCTTACTTGGCTTTGAGCTGGAAGGTTTACCCTGCTTGCCCTGTACAGGTAAGATGTCACGTTTGTGAAGGTAGGCACAGATGAAGACTGACCTTGTAGTCACAAATCTATTAGCTAAAGAAGAAATCAGTTTTGGAAGACAGCTAGTGATCTCCAACATACAAACATGAAATCATAAAATAATACTTAAGTGAGTCATACTGAAAATTAGAAATCATGAAAAAGAAGTATCTCTTAAAATCAGTGTTTTCTAACTTTTTTGTAAGCTGGTTTGTGCCAGATCTCAGTATGACCATGAAACATATAATCGAAGTCCTCCAATTCTACCATTGCACCACCATCAAAATTGTTCTTAGTGAATAAAGTCGCGCTGTTGTTACCGTCTTCTGTGTCCTCCATGTGTATTGATACCAGTATCTCCAGCACTTCGCTGTATGTTGATACTCTGCACATATAGAAGACTAATTACCCAAATTGTCAACTTCTCAGAAACTGGGATCACCTAGGAGACAGTCCTCCAGGCAAAACGGTGGGAAATTATTTAGCCTGTAGGCATGCTTGTAGGAGGTTAGCATGATTAGGTTAACTCACACTACACGTGGACAACACCTTTCCCTAGGCATAGGTCTTGAGCTTTATAAAAAGGAGAGAGTGAAGTGAATAAAGATTCACTCCTCATATTACATGACAAGCTGCTCCAAGCTTCTGTCAACATGATACGATGAACTGTATTTTAAACTATAAACCGGCAAAAACTTCTCCCTTGATTCGCTTTTGGCAAAGTGTTTTCTCAGACAACAAAGAAAGAAACAAGGTAAACTTAAAGATACTCTAGACAGTGCAAACTTAGACAGCTACTTCATAACAGCTTGCTGATTCGAGAAAGCCAAAGCATCCGAGTGAGAGTCTGTCTACCGTGACCAAGACGTAGGCATTACTAACATCCCAATAGCTACATTAATAATCTGCTGCTAATGTTGTGTGTTTGCCTGTTACAAAAGAAGAGTGAAAATAAAATGGAGGCCATGATCAGGATGGCAAAGCAAGAGCTGGTCTAAGAGAGTAGCAAAGTCCAAAGCAGATATGGTTAAAAAAAGCAAAGCAAATAGGCAGAGGTAGAGTTGAAATAATCAAAAGTAAATGAAAAAGCAAAGTGGTTTGATGTAGTGTGGACTTGGTACAAAAAGTTGTATTGGGAAATTTGATTTTAAAATTAATAAATTGTATATAAACAAAGCATGGGTTTGGGGAGAACACCAATTTTCGTAATGCCTTGCAATAAGGAAACAATGCTTAGAATTCCACGAGAGGAAATGGCAGGCACACTAGAGAATGGATGACTCATCAGATAACCATAGGGAGAGTGATAAGGTACTCGAGACAAGCGGAGAAAAAGGACAAAACCACATCCGTGAGACAATGCATAGCCAGTGAGCTGGCTTTGTGGTGTGATCTCAGCACTCGAGGCTGGAGCTTGACGATGGTGCAGGGTGACATTCGATCCCGACTAATCCTCATCAAACACAAGCCTCTCCGTCTCTTATCCACATGACAGTCGAGCCACGCTTGCCTGTAGATGAAACCAAATCACCAGCAAGTGTTTGAAATGAAGAAAACCAAATGGATCAAAATTAGAAAAGAGAAGCAACACAGGAACTGAGCAATGCCTCAAAGCTCACTGCTCTCGTGAAAAGTGGACCCGAGAAAGGAAATTTTAAAAACCAAATTAAACAAGACAGGAAGACAACAATGTAGCATGAATCGTAAAAGTTCTTACTAATAAAATCAAACCTGGGCCAGGTATTGGGGTGAACACTGGAAGATCAGAGAGACAGAACAAGCCACAGCTATCTCACCATGCCAATTCCTCAGCTGGTCCTGTTTTCCTCAGACAGGAAGCCTCTGTGTCCTCATCCAGAATGAATCTCAGCTGAACTGTGTTGCTCCAAAGCCTGAAAGCTTAGCCAGCCAAATGCTTAACCAGGCCAAAATGCTTCTAGTTTCTGGTCCTCACGCCTTATATATCTTTCTGCTTTCTACCACCACTCTCTGGGATTAAAGGCTGGTTTTCTGGGATTAAAAGCGTGTGTCACCGTGCTTGACTGTTTCCAATGTGGCCTTGAACTCACAGAGATCCAGAGGGATTTCTATCTCTGGAATGCTAGGATTAAAGGTGTGAGTGCCACCATTTTCTAGCCTTTGTATCTAGTGGCTGGCTGTTCTCTGACCCCCAGATAAATTTATTAGGGTACACAATATTTTGGGGAACACAATACCACCACACAACAAGGATATCAACTTTAACATGGTTTTACCAAGTTTTCTTTTTTGTTATTCATTTTGTTTTTGAGACAGAGTCTCTCTGTGTATCCCTGGCTGTCCTGGAGCTCGATATGTGGACCAGGCTGACCTCGAACAGAGATCCTTGCAAGCCACCACACCTGGCTATATTCATATGTGTGTGTGTGTGTGTGTGTGTGTGTGTGTGTGTGTGAGCAGGTAGAAGACAACTTTCAGGAGCTGTTCTCTCCTTCCATTGTAGGTCCTCAGGATCAACTTTACATTGTCAGGATTGCACAGCCAGTACTTCCCCGCCCCTGCTGAGACATCTTGTTGACCCAAATTTTGCAATGTTTTCAAGCACAAATTTGATCAGGAAAATATCACAAATGTAAAGAAAATGCTTTTGAAATAATGTGATGGCTAGATTAATAAAGAAAAATATATCCTGATACCACTAAACATAGTATTTCTATTTCTTCCAGTCAGGCTGTCTAGAAATGTACAAAGACACCCTTAAGAGAAGAGGAAAAGCACTTTTTTTCCAGAATTTTACCAGAATTTTTAAAAAGTCTGTATTGATAAAATCTGCATAGGTAATATTAAAAAAACACAAATCACCACAAACTTATTATAATATTTGTAAGTCACCTGACTGAAAGGGGTAATGTCCCTAATTTGTAATTGCCTTCAAATAAATAAGAAAATTGTCAGCAATCTTTTAACTGCACATCAGCAAAGCATTTAAGCAGACACTCACAGAACAGGAAATACAAACAACACTTAGGCACACATAAACTCAAGACATGTACTATAAACACTAAAGTAACCAACTAAAACCAGACAGCTAATAACAAAATAAAATGACATTAAACAACTCTGAAATAGTTTACTAATTTTGTCTACTAAATTAGCAAAAATAAAAATCAATAATTTTGATAACTTCCTTCATTGATAGGGAATTACACAAGACTGATTTACCGGTATGACTATGAGTGGAAGATAAATAGATAGATAGATAGATAGATAGATAGATAGATAGATAGATAGATAGATAGATAAACAGATAATATCTATCTATGTTACAAATGAATATATCATTAACCTAGACATTTTTCTCCTAACAATTTAGCTCACAGATAATTTATATCTGGAAAAATATGCTAGATGATAAATGAAGAAGATTGTTTACAGAAGCATTGTTTTGAATAGCAAATATTAAAATAATTGTCAAGGCAGGAAACTTTAATACAGTTGACTGTACTTTTGGTGAAATTGTGTCCCCCAATATATTGTGCACCCTAATAAACTTATCTGGGGTCAGAGAACAGAACAGCCACTAGATAGACACAGAGGCCAGAAAATGGTGCCACACACACCTTTAATCCTATTCTTCTGGAGGCAGAGATCCATCGGGATCTCTGTGAGTTCAAAGCCACACTGGAAACAACCAGGCATGGTGACACACACCTTTAATCCCAGCACTTGAGATCTCTCATGTCTTGCTTGGAAAAGACACGTGCCTTTAATCCCAGGATGTTATGGCAGGAAGAAGAAAGGTATATTGAAGCATGAAGACCAGGAACTAGAAGCCTTTTAAGCTTTGAGACTTTTAGCAGTAGTTCAGCTGAAATCCATTTGGATAAGGACTCAGAGGCTTCTAGTTTGAGGAAACAGGATCGGCTGAAAAGTTGGTGAGGAGAGGTTAGCTGTGGCTTCTTCTGCTTCTCTGATCTTTCAGCTATCACCCCAATACCTGGCTCTGGGTTTGTTTTTATTAATAAGACCTTTTAAAATTCGCGTTACATGTACTTTTTCTATTGATGTGTTTTTATTAGACAGGATCTTACTAAGTTGCTGAGGCTGGATTCTCCATGATCCTTCAGATTCGCAAATGCTGAAATTACCGCGTTAGACTTCCATTTTCCACCCTTCTCAAGATATTATATGCATGTGTGTGTGGATGCACATATGACCAAATTTTGCCTGTACCTATTTATATACTATTTTCATGCATATGGTGTGTTAGATTATTGCTTGTTTTGTTACATCCAATACCCGATAAACAATCTGGGGAAGAAGTATTTACTTTAGCTCTCAGTTTCATGGCCAAGGAGATGGAACTTGGGGCTCTGTCCGTTATGGTGGCAACTTGTGGCATGATCTGGAAGCCGAAACTGGACCTAGACATTGATGTATAAAATTTGCTGGCATGTATAAGCATGAAAATGTATGAGTATGTATGTGTACATAATATCGTTAGAAAGAAGCATAAAATGATTTTAAGCTATACATTTGAACTGATTATAAACCTCAAGTCCTATCCCCAGGGACCCTTCCTCTAGGCAGGTCTGCCTTCCCAAGGCTCCACAACGTGTCATAGCACCACCACAGAACTAAAGAAATGGCTCAGGGATTAAAGTACATATTTTGTCTTGGCATGAAGACATTCACCTTTAATCCCAACACTTGGAAAGCAAAGACAGGCAGGCAGAGTTCTATGCATTCAGGCCAATCTTGTCTACATAGTGAGTCCCAGGCCAGCCATGGGTACATAGTGAGACTCTTGTCAAAAAAAAAAAAAGTACATATTACTCTTGCATAGAATCTGAGTTCATGTTTCAGTACCCACATGGGTAACTTTAGCTCCCAGGGATGTAGTTTTTCTCTTTGACCTCGTTGGGTACCTGCACTCATGTGGACATATGCACAGACAGAGACACAAATACATATGATTAAAAATAAAATAAATCCTTAAATAATAAAACAACATGTCAGGCAGTGGTGGTTCATGCCTTTAATCTCAGCACTTGGGAGGCAGGGGCAGGTGGGTGTGAGTTCAAAGCCAGCCAGCCTGGTGTACAGAGCCAGTTCCAGGACAACCAGGGCTACATTTAAGAAAAAAAAAAAAAAACTCCGTCCTGAAAAAAATAAATAAATAAATAAAAAACACAAAACAAACAAACAACAAAAAAGAAGCACCATAGAGAGAGGATCCAGTGTTGAAATAGAAGAAACTATGGTGGGCATGTCACCCTCTAGCCATATCAGAGGGTGACACTGTTACATGCTATGTGGGTTCCATTTCAAATAACATTCTATCTTTGACAATGTTCCATATTAGACATCTTATTTCTTATAGCATTACATCTGAATGAAAAATCAAATTTTAGTCCCGCATTGAGTTTGATGTGTATCATCCCCATTCATACATGTAAATTTTTTAGATACCCAAAATATCATGAAGTATATGTACATGTGAAAATGACAACCATCATTTTGTATACTTTCAAAAATTAATAAAAATAAATAAATGTTCAAATGTATAGCTCAAAATCATTTTATGCTTCTTTCTAACGATATTATGTACACATACATACTCATACATTTTCATGCTTATACATGCCAGCAAATTTTATACATCAAATTCAGAGAAATATTTAACTTTATCAAAAGCCTTATCTGGAATCTAGGATACCAGAGTGGCCTTTAAGGACACACACACACACACACACACACACACACACACACACACGGAATTATTAAGAACATATTCTATTTGAAAGAGGAAATTGTTAAAGCGATTGCTCAACCCGGAACAGAGCCCAGCACTGGCAATATTAGGATTGGAGAGACTGGATCACACTGCACGTCAAAGAAGCCACCGGCAGCCACCTGACTCTCATAACAGTCATTGCACTTAAGATCTTTGTGCATAAAATAGGACTAAACAGTGGAGAAATCCCACAATAGCCTAGTAGCTTCACGATTTTCTTGCGAGTCCTGACAAGTGTTTTCAACTACGATAAAAGGTCACTTAAAAATGAAAAATTGCAGAATTTCTTACAGCTCATTCTTCACAGTTCAGAATAAGAACACAGGTTCTTGATATTGGAGCAGTAGATTAAGAGCCACTGTCTGCCTGCCATGGTTATAGAACTATGGTATCACAGGGTACAGAGTGATGGTGGGAAAGGAGATTATTAGATATTGACTTCATACGATGACACATTGGTGACTAATGCAGTTAACTGAGTAAGTCCGGGGCCCACAGGAAAGATAGAGTGCACTCCATCTTGATAACTGTAATATAGTTTAATAAACTGACTATCTACAAAGGATATAAGAAAAGAAATTAGTAATAACCATTTAAATTGTTCCACCTTTGAAAATAAAGGGAAGTTTGTTAATAAATTACTCCAGACCAATGTGTCTGGCACAGCCAAACTGTAACTGTTGGGATAATGTAGTACATGAATGAAAAATAATATGGAGCTGTTAGCCACCTTAAGATAAAAAAAAAAAAAAGACAAAACAATGGAATAGTTACAGAGCCTGTCAGAGCAAGATGGAAAGGCTCAATGAATAGTCTGTGCCTCAGGAGAAGAAAGTATCCAATCTACAGCTGGCCATCAGAAAGAGTGAGTGAATAAAGATTCGTACTTTATTCTCATTCCTCTATTTGCTATCTTGCTAATATCTCATTTTGGCCATACTCAACCGAAAGTGGGGGGTCAAGAGACTCTATGAGTGAAAACCTGTGGGTCATCTTTCCAGGTTATAAAGCAGAATAGGGGAGAGCAGAGAGAATTTACACAGATGCAAAATGCAAGCTATACAGCATAACTGTGTTTGCAAAGGATGTACATTCATCGATAATTCTTAAACCACCTATTCCCTCTTAGTGACCTCTTATAGTGTATGAAAACAATAGTTAAGTAAAGCAAGGGCTTCTTATTTTCCCTGCCAGCTGAAAGTAAAACTATATGGAGAAATGATTACAAGTATTAAGTTTCATGGATTTATCTCTATGGTCTAAGTCAAAACACCTTCTAACATTTCTCAGTCATGGGTTGATTATGCACTTTATCAGCAGTCTCAGTGGAAAATATAATGAAAGGACTTTTGTCACATTGGTCATAGAAAATCTTCTCATTTCACTTTCTTGTCTTCCATGTCCCAAGGGGTTTAAGGGGACTTTGTGGATTCAGTTGCTCAAGCCAATAGCAAAGCTGTTTGAATGTAATGTATAATACAAAAATGGACAATTATCACAGTCATCACAATCCACACAGCCCATAGCCTGTTGCTTAGTTACTATGCCAAAATGTGACCAATCAAAGAAAAGTCTGAACAAAGCAACAAGGGAGTTGGAGCAAATGGCTTAGCAGTTGAGAGCACTCATGTACTGCTCTTGCAGAGGACTTGGGTTCAGCTCCCAACACATGGCAGCTCACAGAGGTCAGTAACATCAGTTCCAGGGGATCCAACATCCTCTTCTGACTTCTGTGGAACAAGGAACGTGTGTGGTACACATACATACATGCAGGCAAAACACTCACACACATAAAAATAAATAAATTTTAAAGAGTCAGTGCTCACTTCAGAAAACATGTACTTTCATTTGT
This sequence comes from Peromyscus leucopus, assembly GCF_004664715.2. NCBI lineage: Eukaryota > Metazoa > Chordata > Mammalia > Rodentia > Cricetidae > Peromyscus > Peromyscus leucopus. The sequence goes on from NC_051079.1 coordinate 22,410,737, forward strand.
GCAAGGGGCAGAGATTATGCAACCAGCACCTGAGAGGATCAAAAAAATACACCTTATGCCCAGGACACAAAGGGAACCATTCTTCTAGGAAAGGTCCACGGTTACACACCATAAAATGGCACCAAACTAAGGTTGGCATCTGTCATCAACTTTTCTTACTACAAAGAAGAGTATCTCCCTCCATCTCATCAATAAAACCTGTCTACTATCACTCCCATCTTTTAAGTTCACAATTTCTATAATTTAATATGGTTTAAAAATAAAGCAGACTTTCCATAGAAATTTGGCTCCACTTCCCAAACCTAAACAGAGTTTTCTGTGAAAACTGGACTACTTAAAATCTACTGGACAAACTACGTATGGTGGCATTTAGGGCAAGGAGCCCAGCAGTTTGAAGACAGCCTGGGCAAGACCCACTTGAAAAAAAAAAAAGAAAGAAAAGAGAGATTTGTACAAGAGAAAGATGAGAGAAAAGAAAAATGAACTTCAGGACAAATTGAAGAAGTGGAGTAAAGAAATGAATTTAGAAAGAGGGAGAAAACCAGTTCACTCCTGTCATCCTTGCACTTGAGAGGCCGTGGCAGGAGGATTGCCATAAGCTCGAGGCCAGTCTGGGCTAAAGAGTGAGACACCATGCCAAATTCATCTTTTTGAAAAGGCGGAAGAGGAAGAATGAGCAAACAAAGCAAAGAATGGGAACCTATTACTAGCGTATGAAATAAAAAATACTGAGGAAACAAGTGAATAATTTTCTAGTGAGATTAAGAGAAAGGATGGTTATACCATGGATCATCTTCTGGCCTGCCCCAAGGGTGAGAACATTGCTAAACTCCTTGAATAGTCACACAACACAGACCTACCAATGACCTCACTCCCATTTCCTACCAAATGAAAGATGCCTCAGTCTTAATCCAACCTAGGATTTCCCAAACTGCACATGAAGATACTGTTCAGACCATCAGCATTTAAATACATGGAAATGGATTTAAAAAAAAAAAAAAAAGGAAGCCCTTCAGTCCATAGGAATTTCCACCAAGATGCCCTGGCCTGATGTTACCCCAGGTAGGCCTAAGTAGACTCCAAGAAGCTGGCAGCAAAGAGCTACCAAAGCAATGCTGTGTCGAAGCTCCTTTAGTAGGGAACATTCCTGTGGTTGTTATGGTGATATCTACTGGTCTAAAAAAACTCAGCTTCCTCCAATGCATGAGTAACCTGTAGAATCTGCTGCAGTCTGCGCTGTGCCTCGGTGGTTTGAAACCTGAATTATTCCCTTTGTCTCATTGTCTTTTCCCCCCATTCTGAAGAGTGATTGCTCTATGCCCTCTCCCTGTATCTGCTCTCATGTTCTCATCCCTTAATTCCATTCTTACCTTAGTTTGGGGCGGGGGGCGGGGGAGTTGCTGTTTGTTTGTTTGTTTTTGTGTTTTGTTTCACCTGCTTGTTTTTTCTTGTTTTGTTTTGAGTTTTAGCTTTGGCATTGTTATATTAACTTCACATGCTTCAGAGCAGAGTACATGAATACTGAACAAATCAATATTACAAAACATGCCCTGGTTTAAGGATCTCACAGAACAGAGAGAGAGAGAGAGAGAGAGAGAGAGAGAGAGAGAGAGAGAGAGAGAGAGAGATGGAAAACAAAATATGATGTAATTAAACACCATAAAATAAAAGCCCAAATAAACACAGCTTCAAAGGTAGTGGGGTGATACACAGGTAGGAGAAATGTAAAATGGGGTGAGCATTGTGCAATTCAAGCCAATACCTAAGGAGCTGAGATTGTGGTAGGAGTCCTGAAAATCAAGGCGGGGTGGGGAGAAGAGTTGCATGGGCTGATCTGTGTCCTTGGGTGTATGTGACATCTCTCTTGGTACCCCCACCCTGAATATACATGACGAATCACTACAACTCTCCTAAAACCTCTTCCTTCTCTTCCCTTCACGTTAGAATCCCACACTATCGGTTTAGTATAACCAATGAAATGATAAGGTTCCACGTATGAGAGACAAAGATGCAAAAATCCTAGAAGTGTTCTGTCCACTGGATTCAGGACTTCATTCTTCTGAACCCCAGTCTGTGTTAGCACGACCAAAAGTTGTTTTCCTGAGAAAGCCTGGCGTCACATATCTGTGATCAGAATCCTGTAAGAAGATTTGGAAGAGGCAAGTTCAGGAAATGTTCAGAGTCTGTTACTTTAGAACACTGTTTGAGGGAAGCCTGGGAAAATGAAGGAAGGGAGGCTAGAAAGAGCTTGGAGCCAACGCAAGGGTGATGGGTGAAAAAATCTCAAAGTAACTGTGAGTCTACCACAAAGTAACTGTAAGTCTACCAAAAAGGTTTGGGGGAGAGGGGAGTCAATATAACTGAAATGACATAAGATGTCACATAATTACCAGTAAGGAAACTGGATACCAAGGGACAAATATGTCGTGATGTGTTTAGCATGGAGATAACCTCTAAAATCACTGAAGGGAGCTCCATGCCTTCCTCAGATCTACCTAGACCCACATAGACTGTAGACACATGTTTTAAAGGAGAAACAAAAGACGGCAGGTAGGCTAGGTGCACCCTTGGGGGAATGCAAGCCAAACCTTATCGGGAAAAACAGGTTGCTGTCTGACATTCTTGCCCCCATCAGCAATTACTCCTGGGCCCTGCAGCAAGGGAATCTGCCTAAAAGTTTCCGAGCAGAAAAGCAGTATAACTGAAGTGACCTGAAAGACCACACAATTACCAGTCAAGAAGTTGGTTCCCTACAGGGCAAGGCAAACGAGCTGGGCGGCAAAATCAGCCATCATTTCCTTTCCCTTGTCCCTTGGAACTATACCAATTCAGTGACCAAATTGGGATCTTCTGCCTATGCAATGTCTAGCTGCTGATCAGAATCACGTCTGATGTCACACCAGATGAATCAGGCTTTGGCATCTTCCCACATCACTTCGAGAAGTAGCGATGGGAAGGGGAGGGGAGGGCTAGGATGCCGCGTCCCAGGCAAGTTATTATCATAGTTGAAGTTTAAAACTTGCAGGGGTCCAGAAAAGTACTTTAAAGTCTTTAAAGTCATCAGCTAAGCGGATGCTTTCTCACACCCTCCTGCAGCCGCTGCAGTCTTTTATCCCTAGTCCCAACGCTAGCGCCGGAGAGCTGGGTCCAGCTGTTGAAGATGTTCTGGGAAAAGTTCACCCTGGCGCCAATCTATGCTTTCCCCGCATCATTTACCAATCCCTGTGCTACTTCCCTGGCTCAGCGTGGTCTGTGACATTTGCAGGGACTCACGTGGAGCGCCCAACCTCATCGTTCTGAACGATGACTCCTAGGAACTTCCCAAGGACCAGATTGATGCAGGCTCTGACACGCAAGAGAGGGGGGAGTGAGCTGAGTGTTAGGAGGGCCTGGGGCAGCCGGCTGAGCTCCAGCAGAGTAGGGGTTCATCTCCACAGCTGGTGGAGACGAACAGTCGATTTTGGTCTTCACTCCCTGCTCCCGGTACTGGCGCTGCTCCAATCAGAAGGCTGCTAGACATCCTCTCAGGCGCTCTCCCTGATTCATTTGGCTGCTCTTCTTGTACTCCCTTTCCTGGAGCTACAAGGGTTTGAAGTACAAATCCGAACCCGCCATCTAGATCCTTTCTCCATCCCTGCCACTGGTGCTGGGACACATACCTGAGGCGATCCAAAGTTTCCTGAGCTGGTTGCGGGAGCGGGGTGGGCAGGGAGCCTGAGCTGCCACGGATCAGCAGGTCAGAAGCTGTGCCTGCTCCAGGAGGTGAGCATGCTGGACAGGTCCCCAGCGAGCTTATAGCTGCAGACCAGACCTCACTGTGCACCTTATGAGACCCCACTACTCCTTGTGGAGCATCTCCACTCCACAAAGTCCTAGATAATGGAGTTATGAAGGTGGCTGGGTGCTTGTCTTTATGCTTTTAGAACATCATTACACTTTTAGAATTGGATAGGGGAGTCCCCAGTCCATGAAGTACCTCCCCCCCACCACCACTTTTCCTTATCAAACTTGCGTGCTCGTCCTGAAGTTTTTGAAGATGAGACTCATTGGACATTTCCTCATATATTCCAATCTCTCATTGTTCCTGTTCCCACTGTTTTGGCTACAGTTCCCCCAATACCAGTCTAATGCCTTCAGTAAAAGTTATCTTAGCCCAAGGCTTCACTCACTCTCCAAAATGTATCATGCATTGAACACCGAGTTCCTCGGTAGCCATGAAGAGGGAAAGCACCAACTCCAACTCGATAAAGGAAATGTTCAGGGTGTGCAGGATGGCAAAGCATCAGTAACAATTCCTTAGAGCAGCTGTGGGTGGCAGAAGGTGTTTTTCCTTTCTGCAGAAAGGATCAGTCACAGAAACTGCCCAGTAGGAGAAAGATGTCAAAATGATGATAGGGTATCCATCTCTAATAGCACATAACAAGCATGTAACAAGTGTTCAGGGTAAAGCTAAAAAAAAAAAAAATGAGAAAGGTGAGGGAAATTCCTGATGATTTTGCTACTGTTAAATTCCATAGATTTTGGCTAGCCCTATTTCTTTTCTTTTACATCATCAATTTAGAATTCTATAAAGAAAGAATGACATCAAAGAAAATCATTGGCCTAGAAGAAAAGAGCCCGTAGGCGTTTAGGTGTTATATATATGGAGCCAGAAAGCACTGGAGCATCAGGAAGACTCCAACTTCAGGCAAACAGCATGGGTGAATATGGATCTTGTGTGGACTGGGAAGGGGAGGTGAGGGCTGGTGCCTGAGCACAGTCCTCGCATGTCTAGAGGCTGTCCATGCTTGGAGGGGAAAGTTCCATGGGAAACAGTTGGCACTGGGCTTCAGTGAACATTTTCTTACTGTGTGTCTTTTCAGTTCTTCTCAGGGACCTCTTCATCTTGCAAGTTGTACGGTTGGTGCTAACTTACAACTTTTCTAACTGTAACTTCGAGGAGATTTCAAATATATATTCTGAAGCAATTTTTCCTGACCTGAAAGAATATTTGAATGGGGTAAGTGAAAAGATTTTTTTTTGAAGTATATATATATTCTCATGGGGAAAAAGGTAAAGATACAGTCACACAAGCCACAATTCAGCTTTCAAGGAAAGGAAAATAATTTGGAAAAACTATCCCAAAACTTTCTTAGAAGTGGCATTTGAAATACCTTAGCATATAAAATGTGTATCCTCATGGCTTTTATGGAGCGAGCAGAAGCTGGTAATGGTTATGGATATTGGTTTACTCCTTGTTACAAAGCGGGAATCCTTGTGAGATAAGAACTCAGGGGGTGAGGGCAGCTAAGAAGTGGAGCTGTGTTTTATAGCTTTCTAGTGTTCTAGAAATTTCAGGATACGATTATGAGATGGAAAAGTTTAAAATTTTAAAACATGTAGTAGTAACTGTTTCTCTGATAATCCGCATCCTTAGATACAGTGTGAGTGAGTGCCAAGTATGAAAGGCTATAAAGCAGTTTGTAGACATTCAAAGAATGGTCCTTGGCTGGAAGTGGCTTGTAAGCGCTAGGTGCAGGTATGCATGCTTGGGTGGGGCTAGGACTCCCTCTGAAAGCTAGCAAAAGCAGAAAACTAAATGTTTCACCACCTTGTCCATCACATAGGGTCAAGTCACTGGGTCGAAACTACTTTTAGAGATCTCTGGAAGCCTGGAAGCAAAGGGCCAGGGAACGATTTTTCTCTCCAACTTAGATCTTTATCCTAATTTGCTTTCTTCCAGCGCACATTCAACCAAATCGAGGTCTGTGACAACTTGGTGAGTAGAGTGGTCAGCGGTGCTGGCTTTCCCCGGGGGTGGCGGTGGCGGGCATCCGGGAAGGGAGCCGGGGAAGAGCGCCAGGCTGAGCTCCAGGACAGGCTGGCTGCTGAGCCGATTGATAGGAGACCTCTGGGCTGCCAGAGCAAGGCTGCAGTCAGTCTAGGACGCCACTTCTCCGTTTAAAAGGAGAAAGCAGTAGGAACCCGCTTCAGCCCCGGGGAAGAAAAGGGGCCAATGGGAAACCCGGAGGAACGAAGTCGAAACACCTCCCGGGATCCGGTGCATCTACTGTCAGCTCTGGCTCTTGACAACTACTTGGGAGGCTGGGCGGAGCCGGCAGGGGAGGAAGCCCTTCCAGTAGGCGCTCTCGGCTACCCTTGCCAGGCCCCTCCCTCCTGGGGGTTGATTCCATTTCCCTCTCTCAACCCAGGCTCTGGATTCTGATCCCCGACTCCTTCGTCTGTCTTCCGTTCCTCTCCCCATCCCCCTCCCTGCCCCCTTCCATTCAGTTTTTAATTTCTGGCGTTTTCTTTGCTCCCTGAACTCTGCCGCTTGTGAGCAGACAGATTGTCTCATGAAAATCGAGTACCATACTCTCAATCCTATCCCCGGCTGCCCGTCACTGCCCCAGAAAACATTCGCCTTGAAAACGAAAGGGGCCCTCATTAGCCAATGCCCAGGCTACTCTGAGACTCAGGTAAGCCCAAAGCATCAAATTCTAGCTTTGCAATGAGTGGGAAGAAGGGAGACATGAATTAACTTGGGGCTTTAAGAGCAGGGATTTTTTTTTTTTAATTCTGATTTTATCTTATCGGGAGCAAATGAGCCAGGCGATCGGTCCATCGAGCTTACCTTGACTGAGACACCCAAACACAGTCTACTATTAGAGTTATAATACTATTATATTTAGAGTTCTATTATTTTGTTGTTCTTTGGTTTGAATTTTGGTTGTGAATCCAAGTCAGTGTTTCAAGGTGTGATCCGTGATCCTCTCTCCTACGTTAGCAGCTTGTCCTCCTGGGTCCTTAAATATGACAGTTCAAAAACCCAATTCCAGGGCACACAATCCACACTTCCAAAATTCCTGGTTTTGTTGCCCCTTAAAGGGTTGCTTGCTGTTCATTCTGTGCCTAGACAGTCACTTTGTAGCGATGTGCTTTTCCTTAATATTTACATTCCTCCCCACCCTAGTCCACTTCGCCCACTTCGCTGCTTGTGTGGATGTAATTGCGATCTCTTTTCAGAGATTATTTGTGTATGCAGTTAGATATAGATGTGAATGAGAGGAGAATTAAGAGTAGGAGCAACAGTGACAGCCTGCCTGACTTTGAGCTGCAGAGATTTGGATAAAGTATTTAGCCTGGGGTGCTTTGGTAAAGTAAGTATGATACTATTGCATCCTATGCAGGGCTATTATGGGAACTAAATGAGTCAGCACATGTGAACGAAAGCATTTAGAACAGTGGCTGGCACATAATAATAGTTCCTCAACATTTACTTCACTTGGCAAGTAGAATATTTGTTTTCATGATATATATGTGTATGCATGCATATATGTATATGTAGATATACATGTAAACTTGTTAACTTAGTGGACTTTGTCTGTAACTTGAATGTAAATGTAAATAAGACTGTCATGTTTTAATCAGGCTGGAAGTGGAAGCCATCTAGGTTGAGCTTGCATGAGAAAAACAGTACTAGACAGCCATATGAGAAACCTGTTCAGCTCTCTGCCTTCTTTTCATGGAGACCCCAATAAATCTGCACATAGACACAATATAATTTATTAATAGATCCAGATCCCAGGAGACAGACTTGATTAACTCTGTAGACTTTGTGTGAAAAGGGGAGAATCTGGAGGAATTTATCCCAGCATCTTCCCAGCCCAGAGGTGAAGCCTGAGAAGACTGTAAGATTACTGTTTAATAACCCAGGAAATTCTATCCCTGGGTGCTCAGTCTGTCATGGCTCTAGGGCAATTCATTTGGAGAACTATCCCAGAATCCTCTTCAGAGCGGGTCTTTAGGTATAATGAGGTGGATGTGTGAGAAAGAAAACTTTTGGTTTCAAAGAACAGACTGAGTTTGTTGAATTATGCCTACTAAGACACAAACGACAGCTTGTGCCCTGTGGGAGCTAATCTTGTCAAAAAGATCGTGAAACTGCAATTTTATTCATTCATTTAATTATGCAATAAATGTCTAATGGGTCTTATGTATAAAACTCTGTACTCAGTGTTTTGGGGAATACCCATGATGCAATAGCAATGAGAGCCAAGTGAAATGACACCTACTTTGAAGTCCAGAAGAGTTTCAGAATGAACTGTCTGAGCCATAGGCAGAGGCTTTACGGAGGAGGTGCTGAAAGGCAGGGCATTCTTTTGGAGAAGCACATGCAATCATACAGTGAACAAGTATTTGGGGAATTTCTTGGGGAAGGGATATAAATAGTAACATAAGCTATCACTCGCCAGTTGTTAAAGATAGCAAAAACTAATGTTGAGCATTTTCTCCTATTCCATAGAGAAACAATCCTCAGGAAATGAAGCAAGAAGTCGAAAACATCTGCCTGAATCAAACCTCACAAATACAATGGCTGTGGTTTACCCTCCGTCAAACTCCAGTATAATAAACTTATCTTTCATTTTATAGTATGAAAATATATCATGTTTTAGTAGATATAATACTAAGGGTGTGACATTTAAAAGAACACTAATGTTTAGTCTTTAATTACAGAAAGGATTCTTAACTTATTTTTGGCAAATTGCGACTGTTTAGTGTAGGAACTTTAATGGGAGATGAGCACGGCCCCTCTAACGTCAACGGAAATATCTGCACTGTTGATGACCGCCTTCTGAGCAGGGTGTCCCAACTGCACCTGCAGACACCTCACTCTAGGGCAAACCTAAAAGTGTATAGAGAAGGGAATTGAAAGTGGAAAAAGAGGTTGGAATCAATGATAGCATCTAAACTCTGTTTAACAGCAAGAATTTTTCTATCTATAGTGATTCTTCTAACATTCTTATATTTGACTAAGGAGAAAATGGCAGCAGAGGAGATTGTACACACAGTTATTGCCACAGTGAAGCAGTCTGAAAGAAGCTTGTAGAATGTATGGCTGTGAATGCACTGTAAATCCAGCTTTAAAAGTGACCTAACAGACAACAGACCCTGAAGTGCCTCTGTGCAGCTACCAGACATATATTTAAAGTTGTGTGTAAAGTATTTCTAATTTATTTTATGAGGACTTTTGAAAATACACATGCTGCTTTGTAATGGACATATTTCTTAATAAAATAATTCTTGTGTTACTTTCTTGTGAACGGTGTTTTTAATTTGGTTAAGCAATTTTTACACATACTTTTCTGGGTGACTCACTGCTGTTAACATCTTTACCTCTTCTTGTGCCAACATCCTATTGGCCACACTTCCTTTTATATGCTACTGACCCTCCCTGCAGGAGAAAAAGTCTTCATAGATAGTTGGCTGGAAATATTTAGACATACGATTGGAATGCATCATTTTCCCATATCTTTTTACACTTGTCAGTCCACACCATTCTGGAACATTCCTTGCCTCGGTATAGATAAAACAGGCAAAGGTGAACAGTAGGTGTTAATTCTTTATGGTGCACCTGTTGCAAAGCACCCTCTCCTTTACCCTCAAATCTTCTTTCTGAACACTGGTAGGAAAGGCAACCCTGGATGCAGAGCTCAGGCCGAGTAACAGTATAAGGAAGCAGCTTCTCCCCGCTCCCACTCCCCTGAGTAGAAATGTCCACCTGAAAACTGATTCGAGTGCTGAAGCTAAGCCATCAAAGAAAAGAAAAATCAAATGTCCCCAAACCCATCTTATTCACCAAAAAGGAGCTAACAATAAGCATCCGGTAACTATTTAAAAAGTGCCTACTGTGCGCCAAGGTTTCTGGGTTGAGGTTTGGGCTGAATACTTAGATACAAAAGTTAGTAAGACGGTGCCCATATCTAGAAAGGCTCAGAGGGAAGCTGAATAAGCAGTCATCAAAACTCCGTGGCGAACTGACCAGTGTTGACCAGTTAATTTCCTTTTGCATGGAGTTAAATCAGGACAGGCACACTTCCAAGAGTCTTCCTCGTAATTTCCTACTGAGAGCTTTAAGTGTTGTCTGAAGAAAAACTCCAATGGGTCTAGAAAAGGACAGCATTCAATGGTTTTCTGAATAAAGGTTGTGGAGGGAGGGCTGATATTTTAAATATGTTAGCGCTGTCTTAATACACGTACACTCTACCTTCTATTAAACTGTGAGGAAAAGGTAGCATTTTTTTTCTTAGAACTTTAAACCCAGTTACCCAACATGTAGAGAAGAATATCCTCTCTAAATATTATGAAAAGCAGCTCTGAGCATTATGCCAGAAAATATCAAACTGTTCTGGGGGTTCTAGTATACTCTCTTTTCCAATAATCAATTTTTGTGTGTTAGTTATAGTTTTAGGAATATAGTCTCATGTGCCTTGAGAAAATTACACAAGGGAGAGGAAGAAACAACCAAACGATCAGAGGAAACAGTGCCCATTGCTCACTCCAAGCAAGGAAAATGGCCTGTCCTCACCAGGCAGACTGGAAAATTGTGTAACCTATTAGGCTATGAGTAGGGTGTTGAACTGGTTAGTTTGAGGTCAACTTTACATAAACTAGAGTCATCTAAGAGGAGGGAGCCTCAGTTGAGGAAATGCATCCATAAGATCCCGCTGTATCCCTAAGTTGTGAGTACGGGAAAATTGTCCCCATTACTCACCTCTGTTCCCACACCCATCAACGCATAAGGCAAGTGGAAGAGCTGGACCTGAGGTCAAAAGGACAGGAGAGCTGCCCCTGCCCGCCACCAGATGTAGCAATTGGGAGAGCTGGCCCTGCACTCTGCCTGGGCAGCACAATGGAGTCAATCCCATTGGCAGAGGTGTGAGTAAGCCAGTCCCAATATTGTGAGCATGGAAGAGCTGTCCCCATTACTCACCTGTCACGGGACAGCATGGGTGGGAGAAAGATGTCCTTCCTCCCCCTATCAACTCCTGAGGCAAGCGCGAGAGCTGGCCCTGGCCCTCATCTGCTGCAGAACTCAGGAGAGTGGCCCCTACACCGTGTTTAGGCAACACAGTAGAGCTGGCTCCGAGGGTGTAGACGTGGGAGATCCCACCCTGAGGACATCAAAGCGGGAGAACTGGCCCTGCCCCTTGCTCATCACTGCAAAGGGTGAATTCACCAAGGTCATGCAGGAGAGCTCACCCTGGTGGTGAGGACAAGGGAGAGCTGGTGGGCTGACTGACCCTGCAACTACCCAGGCCCAGAACCAGGGTTATGGGTTGGCCCATCCCAATATCCACCCCATCTATCATCTGCTAGAGCGCATGAAAGGACCAATCCTGCAGACATAAAGCTATACAGAATTTCCACAACACAGGGCAACAACTGGATATCCAAGAGGAGGTCCAGTGAGGGCCCAGCACCTATAGTGTAGCAGAAACCAGAGGCCTTAAACCAAACCAATGACTCTCTGCAATGAACACTTGCAAGTAAAGATATGTGGACAAAAGGATTTACTGTGTGACTCACTGTGTCACACTGCAGCTTCATGATGAGATTCCCCGCTTTTTTTCTTTTCTTTTTTCTCTTAAATTTTATTGGGGGAGGGGTGCTACAAGGGCAGAGGGTAGAGACTCAGTGATGGGAAATAAATGGGATCAAGATGCATGATGTGAAAGACACAAAGAATAAATAAAAAGAAAGTTTTAAAATAAAATCCAGCTGTAGGTCATTTTCTTAATTAGTGATCAATTTGGGAAGGTCCAATCCTGGTGGTCCTGGCTTCTATAAACAAGCAGGCTGAGCAAGCCACAAGAGGCAAGTCAATGAGCAGCATGGCCTCTCTATCAGCTCCTGCCTTCAGGTGTCTGCCCTTTGTGAGTTCCTGTCCTGACTTTCTTGAGTGATGAACAGTGACACAGAAGCCGAATAAACCATTTCTTCCCCAACTTGCTTTTTGGTCATGGTGTTTCATCACAGCAACAGAGACCCTAACTAAGACAGGTGCTTACAAACATCTTACCTTTGTATGGCAGTATAATTAGCCCAAGCTTCAATAATCTTACCTAATGAATACAAAAAATAGAATTTAAAAGAACCTGTTCCTAAGAAACTTAGCTGTATTCCACAACAAACACCAGGATGCTTATGAAGTAAATAATGGCTCACACACATGTGAATGTACCCACACAAAGATACACATACATAATTAAAAACAAATCTTTAAAGACTAAAAGAAAAAGAAAACAAAGGGAAAGAAAGGAAGATGAAGAGGTATGAAAGGATCTTGAAAACAGAAAAGCGGTAAGAACAATTGTGTCCTGTGGTGGCACACCCTTTATCTGAAGCAGACAAATCTTTATGTGTTCATACAGTGAGTTCCAGGCAGCCAGGGATATAGATTAAGACCTTATATCAAAAATAAGAGGGAAAATAAGGTTCTTGGTAGGTACAAAAGGTACTACTGACTCAGAAATAGTGTAGAAGTTTGAATTAGTAGGTGCAACATTAAATTAATTACTGTAACTCTTTCAAATGGTCAGGGAACAGAGACGCTCCAAGCTCAGCCTCTAGATATGAAAGTCACAATGTGTAAAATAAATACCCAGTGAATAGTTTTAACCAGAGGTTGGTCATTGAAATATTAGAATTAAAGATATGCTAAGAAAACTTTCATAAATAAAATATATATGGAAAATAATTAAAAATGAAAAGACCATCAGTGAGCCATGGAACAATCAGAAGTTCCTAATCTATGTATAGTAGGAGCATCTCAAAGAGTGCAGTAAGAGGTACAGAAAAAGTCAGAGAAGGAAACATCAGTTCTCGTTTCCAGCATAAGTCTCTAACTCTGAAATGCCTAGAAACTCTCTAGAGTACAGGAAGTAAAACCACCATGATGCTTAATGGATCAAATTGCCCCAAACCAGAAAATCCTAATATCAGTGATGAGAGTTACAATGGTCTTCAGAATGTCTTCTTGAAATGTTTTTCCAAAGCCTTTGATTCTACTTCTTTGATCTTTACTGCTATGGTCTGCTTTTTTCACAAGCCATCTCATGCTAGTGTGTTGTTGCTCTTTTGGGGGGCCTGCCACCCAGCTCCCAAATAAATCACACACGGAGGCTTATTCTTAATTATAAATGCCTGGCCTTAGCTTGGCTTGTTTCTTGCCAGCTTTTATTAACTTTAAATTAACTGGTGTGTCTTTTGCCTCTGGGCTGTTTCCTTTTCTGACTTCTGTATATCTATCTTACGTTCACTCTTACTCCATGAATTACTGTGTAGCTGGGTGGCCCCTGTTGTGCTTCTCTTTCTCTGGCTACTTCTTTCTTCCTCCCAGATTTCTCCTTCTCTGTATATTCTCTCTGCCTGCCAACCCCACCTCTCTCTCTCTCTCTCTCTCTCTCTCTCTCTCTCTCTCTCTCTCTCTCTCTCTCTCTCTTGTCTTGCTATTGACTATTTAGTTCTTTATTAGACCAGTCAGGTGTTTTAGACAGGCATAGTAACACAGCTTCACAGAGTTAAACAAATGCAACATGAACAAAAGTAACATCACACCTTAAAATAATATTCTACAACAGTAATGTGTAGTAAACAGAAGTAAACATTGAGCAACCCTAATTACCGATTTCCACCTGTTAACATCTGTTATGTAGCACAGCTGGAATAATCCTTGTGCCTATTCTGACATTCTTTTTTAAAAAATATTTTTGATCTTCAATTACATTGCCTTTATTTTTAACTTAATTTTTAATTAAAATATAATTACATTATTTTCTCCTTCCCTTTCATCCTTCCAGCTCCGCCTATACTCCACATCTCTCTCAAATTCATGGACTTGTTTCTTTTTTGTTAATATTAAATCTGTTATATATATAATTTGTAAATGCAACTTGCTTAGTTATTTAGTGTTGCTTGTAAGTATATGATTTCAAGACTGACTGCTTGGTATTGGATAGCCAAATGAGGACTCATCCCTGGGGAAGACAAATTTTCTTATTCTCCGCATTTAGTAGTTGCCTGTAGTTCTTTGTCTAGGGGTAGGACCCCATGAGACTTTCCCCTTCCATGTTTAACTAGTCTATTGGTACTGTCCTTGTTCAAGTCTTGTCCAGGCTGTCATATTGTTGAGGTATTTGCTGGGTGAAATTTCCCTTTCATTTCTAGGAGATACAATCTGAAGTAGAGGCTAAGATTATCATATCATTAATATAACCAGTACTTGTGATATTATTCTGATTTTATAGATGTAAGAAAACATGTAGTTTGTAAAACACATATTGTAATACAACTAATACATCAATATCTGGCTTAGTTCCAAACCTTGCTTTTTCCATTACTTAAGAGTGTAAATTTATAGTGTTCTCTATAAATTCAGTGATGAATAAATAAAGCAATTAATGCATATATTTTCTAACTAGTAAATGCTATAGTCATGTTTTCAGCAGTTTTATATCAATTCTTCATTTTGAACCCACTCTCTCTTTGATTACTCAAGGATTTTGATTAGTATATGCCAGTCTAGTGTTCCCAATAATCTTGTTTGCAGAAGTAACTGGGTTACAATCAATAGACATATGAAGTTCCCTTGATATGAGTCTTTTCCAGAGCGAGCATATGAACACATTTTCTTTTTAATATAAGATTTGTGGGAATGCTGAAAAGAAAAAGGATAGAGGATGAAAAATTTCCACCCTGTGTGCAAAGACATGTGCTTTAATACTTACAGCTGATAGATATCTTAAGATTGGCATCGAGGGGAGTTTGTAAATGAATAGCTTTAGGATGGAAAGAATATGAGCATTTGAAGTATAATTGAACAAGTATGTTAATTATCTTTAAAGTATGAGTCTGTGTCTTGATTTCTCATTCTGTGAGCTAATTGGATGATTAATTTTTAATTACCTATGTGTGAGTTTACATCTACTGTTGACAGCTATGAATACCAAGCAAAGTTAACTTAAGCTTGATGTAAGAAATAATTTTACATGGAATTATGAAAGTGTCTTGGTTCTTGTCTTCTTGAAAGCACTAAATCAAAAGACATAAACAACTTAAGCAGAAGTTTATATAGCAAAGCTAAGCAAATTAAACACTCCAATGAGACATTGGAGAGAACGACCCCAAGATGGAGAGAAAATCATTGTACGTCCTGGCACAGAGAGAGCGCACAAAGAGAGTGCTGGCCCATCCAGCTCTCGGGTCTCCAGGCACCTCCCCTCGCCCCACCTCATAGGCGTGACAGTTGCCAGAGTCTCAATGGGGGTTGGAACTTCCAGATCCAAGCAGGAATGGCTACCCACTACATCTCCCCCTTTTTGTCTAAATAAGAAGGTTCTAAACTAATATAAGACTATATACAAAGGAATGGTTATCAAATATTGTCCAGAAATAATGAGGGATAATGACCTAGATAAGATGTAACTACAACTGATGCAAACAATATCAAGTAAGAAACACATAGTAAAATCCAGAGAAGTATAGAGCATAGGTAAATGGCATGTTATAAAGATCATTCAAAGGTGTCCTATCCTAAAGAACCTGAATCTAATACTTAATATGTTCTATCTAAGATATTATATATACTAAGTTGTAACTATAATTGCTAGTCTTCAATCCCATCTGAAAATGGTCTGTCAGATACTCTAGGCCTGTAGCCAATTTAAATGCACCAACAATGCTTAGAAACATTAGGTGACTGTCCAGGCTGCCAGCTGTCTTGGTCTACTTTTGCAAGATTCCTGAAAGTTGCTTGCATCCATCTACCATTTCTCAGGTACCATTATGTTCCTTCTCAGGTCTTTGATGTGGTTAAAAACTAGATAGTTGTAATTTCCTCAGTTATGATAAAAGATAAGTTAGATATAAAACCTTAAACTCACAAATATAAGATAGATAGGACATCTTCTATAATATTGTAACTATAATTCTTGCTCGGTAATTGATTTGTTATATGTAATTTTACCATGTTAAAGTTTAAAACCTTCCTTTTTAAAAAAAGAAAAAAAGGGGAAGTGCTGTGGATATTGCTCTATACAAATAAAACACTGATGGCCAGTGACCAGGCAGGAAGTAGGTTGCCAGGCAGGAAGTAGGTGGGACAAGGAGAGAGGAGAATGCTGGGAAGCAGAAGGCTGAGGGGAGAGACACTGCAGCCACCACCAGGATAAGCAGCATGTAAAGACACCGGTAAGCCACCAGCCTCGTGGCAAGGTATAGATTTATAGAAATGGGTTAATTTAAGATATAAGAACAGTTAGCAAGAAGCTTGCCATGGCCATACAGTTTGTAAGCAATATAAGTCTCTGTGTTTACTTGGTTGGGTCTGAGCGGCTGTGGGACTGGCGGGTGACAGAGATTTGTCCTGACTATGGACAAGGCAGGAAAACTCTAGCTACAGCAGGAAATAGGTAATACCATTGAATTTTGGAGTTTTTGGAACTGAACTCCAAAATAGAAAAAAACATTGAACTTCCTTGCCCAGAGTTTTTTAAAAATGCATTTCAATTAAAGTATAATTACATTAATTTCCTCCTTCGCTTTCTCCTTCCAGCTTCTGGTAAATCCTTTTCCCAGCTCCTCCCATGTCTCCCCTACTCTCAAACTGATAGTCTTTTTCTCTTAGATTATTAGAAGCATGCATAAGTATATATAAATCCAATTTGCTGCATCTGTTTTTATTGATTGTGTATATATGGTTTCAGGGAAGATCATTAGAGTTTTTACAGTGCTATATCAGAGACTGGACAAAGGCTGAGATAATTTCTTTGAGATTGGTTAGTTCTCTGTGTTATTTCCGGCCAAGTCAGAGAGGACCGGCACATTTCATGCATGTTCCCAAACAGGGAGAGGATCGGGTGCTGTTCATGATCTTCCTAACTGGGGTGTCACAAACCTCCTCTGTCCATCTTCAACTTTTTTGTTAGGTGCTGACCTTTACTATCTGTCCATGAGCCACTAACTCACTTGAGCTGGTGTTGGCATCGTTGACCTCACGGGTATCTCGCTGGCAGCTAATTAGAATATATTCACTTTGTCTTCACAGTTACATGGCCAGCTTGTAGCTTCATCATGACAGAGAGTTAACTCTATCCCAGCCACCAGTAGTTTGCAGTCTTTCTTGGTCACCTCATATACACATACCTCAAGGTTTTCTCCTTGATCTGAGATCCTCTAAAATAGTCTCTTAGATGGAAGCTTCTTGTTAGAACCCATCCTTATTTACAATTTTGTCTGTTACTATCGGCTCCATGAGAAACAAGGATATATAAAAGAACAATAGTACATGACCTCTCTTCCTCCAAAGCTTTTGGGGGAGAGGTCCCGATCTCTGCCCTATGATGTCTATTAATTTGGTTATCTCATACCTAGCTAGAAGCCTTCTTTTTCATCTTTCTTGGTGCACCAGACCCTGCCATTTTAACCCTTAACCTTTCTTTCAACCACAGCCTCTACTCCTGTTGCAACACATGTGAGTAACGTACAGCTTTCATCATCAGCTCCTTTGCCTTTCTACCTACAAAAAACTAGCTCCTGCATCATTTGCGTGTTGGAAATACAGACTTGACATTTTAGGCCAATCTCTTGTTTCCACCCCTGATTAAGTTTTAACCCCTGAAGGCCTCTCTTCTGATGCAGCAAACCGAATCAGGCTGAATTGGAAAGCCCAGTTTTAATGGGTAAAGCGCTCCCGAGAGATTCCCCAGCCCCGCAGAGAGGAGACAGGGACTCCGGAAGAACCACATGTCTGTTTTCTGGGGTTCTGCTTAAATACCCTGTGGGAGTGGTCTTGAGCCTCTCTGGGGGGAGGAGCTGTGTTTGGTGGGCTTTGAAGGGGTGGGTTTAGGGAAAGAGATAGGTAGGAGAGTTGAGGTGGATCTCCCACAAGACTCCTTCCAAACATTCCAGACTCTTTGGGTATAGAGATGCCAGGGTTCCAGGGGTTGAGGTGGAGCTCCCACCCAAACACATCCCCATTGACAATTTCCCACTATAATGTTTGCTACTATGCTACTATTTAACTAATGACAGATAGATGAACTCGTACATCCTCCATCACCAAAGAACAAGTCCCCACAGTAAAGAGTATTGGACTGAAAATAAAAGAATTTATATGCAATACCACTATCTAATTACATATTCACAGTCCACATTCGTTCACTCATGAAGTAAATTAAAAAAGACCTAGAAACCTTACCTTTATACTGCATTCAGTTATTACAATAAAAAAGAAACAAACATTTATAAACTGGAAAAGCCCAAGGAACATCAAACTACCTTAAAAGTTCCCTAAAACTTACTGGTTTCCAACAGCAACAAATATTTATTAGATTATAAAGTTCCAGATTCAATTTTAGGGATGACATGATCCCCAGAGCTGGTTCAGGTATCTTCAAATAGGATTTCAGTCAAAGCTTCAGTCATCAGAAATCTTAACTGGGGTTGGTGGATCTGCTTCCAAGACACTCATCTCACAAACCTGACAAGGTAGGGAAGTTGGTTGACAAGAGGCCTTCAGTTCTTTGTAATGTGGAGTGCTCTGTAAGTCTTCCTGATAATCCTAACATGGCAGTTAACTTCCCTAGAAGCTAGTGACTCAGGATCCAACCATGTTACATAGGGTCAACCTTTTACTAAGGATCACTAGAGATGGGACTTGGGCAGCAATTTCCTCTGAATTGATGCATTTCATCCTGGAGGGAGGCTCAGTAAGAGTCAGGAACTAAACAACTTAAAAGTCTCAGGAAGTTCCTGCAACTTACCAGATTGACCAGGCCCCTCACCAGAGTTAGGGAAAGACTACTGGGGAAAACCCTCCAATTGTTCAGCCTCCTGCAAGTCCTGAAGGGAACTCAAGGGATGCAGCATTTATACACCTTTCGGTGCAGGGTAGGGCTAGATTTTTGGTGATGCAGCTACCTTTGTGTCTTCCTTGCTCTCTTAAGTAACATTTTAGCCACATTTCTTTAACTCCATTAAACTCACTGCCTGTTCAAGTTGGACTATACTAGGATCACTACTGTGACCGATCATTGCTTCCTTATTTAGGGTCAGTAAACTTTTTTTTTAACATGTCCTTGCGGAAAGTCACATATGAGGGATGAATATGAGCAGGAATTATTAAAGAATATCCTGGGATCTTGATATTATGATAGACAAAGTCAATAACAAAAATTATTACTCCTATTACACAAAATACCAAGGAAAGTCATGTTCAACCTTTAAAAATGTTCATGCTGGAATGATGGCATGTGCTTACAATCCCAACACTGAGGCAGGAGACTTGAGGGGCATATCCAGGACTAATAAGGATTCTTTCTCAAGAAGAAAATTATTAGCTCAAAGTGACACTATGACGTACTCACCATTTGCCTGAATATTATGTCCTAATTCATTGAATCAAATTGAAATTTATCATTTCTCAGCAGTGTACTACCTCTGCCATACTGTCCCAGACTCTACTCCTTTGTAATTTGAGCTTGGTTCTGGTGTCTTCAGTGGCATCCCTAAGCGACAAGTGTAGAGCGATTTTCCTTCGTCTAATCACATAGTCACACAACTTACTGGCTGCTGAATAGTAAGGAACTCAGGAAGAAGTGAAGTCTGGCTAACTGCTCAAACTATGTAACTCCCAACTAGTCCATTACATCCTGTTCAAATGACCTAACACAGTAGTTAACACACATATCTACTGTAACCATATTGCTAGATTTTCCATAACCATTTTGATTTGTTTTGTTTGTTTGAGACAGGGTTTCTCTGTGTAGCTTTGGAGCCTTTCCTGGAACTCACTCTGTGGACCAGGCTGGCCTTGAATTCACAAAGATCTGCCTGCCTCTGCCTCCCGAGTGCTGGGATTAAAGGTGCCCGGCTCCCCAAGAGTTTTATAAACAAAAATAATTGCTGGGGAGTGGATACAAGGGTGGAGCTTACTGCAGTTTAGAAGTTCCAGGGATGTGCTTTTTGTGAGTTGTCATCAATTTTAGGGTAGGCTTTTGATGATACAGTTGCCTTTGAGTTATCCATGGCACTGTAAGTAATCTCCAAATACATATATGTTCACAAAGCAGAATTTAGGTTGAAGTGTTTCTTTGGAATATCTGGGAATCTTGGGGTCTAATGAATTTAAACCCATCATATGACTCAGTATATTCTCTTAAAATATAGTTGCTGATTACACAAATCTCCCATCCTCCAACTGTCTTTCTGTGACCTCCTCTCCTTCTTCCTCTTTTTGAAATTTTGTGCTGGTCTGGATTTGGCACTAAGCAATTTTGCAAATTTGAGCAAATCACTTAACATTGATAAACAAGTTTTCTCCTTTATGAAACAGTAGCATAGACTTTAGTCTAAACACCCCCTGACAAGAGTTTGATGATATCAAGAAAAAAAACGGGTGTCAAATGGCTTTGTGTACTGTACAGTCCTGGCTAGGGAATTTTTCAAACCTTTCCACAAAATTAATCATGTATTGAAAAGTTTTTGCTTATAATAATAAAAATAATATCTTTTTACACATGATTACAAAACTTTTTTCATTTATTTTACTTTTGAATGTGTACATCTAGAAGTTTTTTTTCACATAATATAGTCTGATTAAATTCTTTTCCCTTCTCTTAACTCTTCTCAGATCCTCCACACCTGTCTACTGATGAAACTTCAGCTTTGTTTGTGTTCTCTCTGCCTCTCAAAAAAAAACACAAACAAAAAACAAAAAATGAAAATCAAAAGAGAACCAAACTAAAAAAAAAAAACAAAAAAAACCAATAATCAAAAATTATATATACCAAAAAATAACAAAAAGTGCATAAAAAACGTGGAATCCATTTTGCATTGGTCAACAACTGACCTGGAGCACCGTTGGCATACACAGGCCCCCCTGTAGAAACCCTGATGGTATCAGTTACAAATAGCTTCTTGGTTATGGGTGGGACTTTGTGTCCACTTCCTCTTAGCGCTGGGATTTTGTCTGGAGCCACACAAGACCTTCACAGAAAAGTTTTAAATTATACAAACATTTAGCCCGGTGGTGGTGGCCCACACCTTTAATCCCAGCCTTGAAATCTCAGAGATCTGCCTGCCTCTGCCTCCTCTGCTGTGATTAAAGGTGTGGGCCACCACAACGACTAATATGAAGAATTCTCACATTATTTTATAGCTTCAACAACTACCAATCTCATCTCAACTAAATCTATTCCCATTTCCAATTACCCTGAAGTAAATTCTTACACAGTAAGGATCAGATCTTTTTCCAATCAGATCTCTCTTACTTAGTTCAAGCTGGTGTAGAATCCACTATGTAGCCCAGGCTGGACTTGAATATGCTGTCTTCCCTCCGACCTGCTGCTGCTGCTGAGATTACAAGACTGAGTTACCACAACTGCTACACCATACATGTGGAAATATGTCAGTGTGCCTGCTCAACCCATTAAAAATGTTAAAAACAAACACGATATTACTATCAATTAACAATTAACTTCAATTGTTTGTTTGTTTGTTTATAGACAGGGTCTGTCTATGAAGCCCTGGCTGTCCTGGAACTCACTCTGTAGACCAGGCTGGCCTCCAACTCAGAGATCTGCCTGCCTCTGCCTTCCTGAGTGCTGGGATTAAAGGCGTGCGCTACCATGCCCGGCATTAATTTCATTTCTTAACAAGTATCCCGTGGTCTCTTGTTTTTACACCTTTTATAATCCCAGTTTTAGCCTTTCCCATTGTCATTAAAGTCCTTTCCAAGCTATTGGGTATTTTACTTCCCTTGTAGCTGCCAATCCAGCGGCCCGCCCGAAAGTGATTCCCCTCTACCAATAGGAAACCCAGGCCACGGAGGAAGCGGCCAGCAAATGCGACCGGCGGAACCTAAGTTGCACGTGGCCTGCGGGCTCCGGGGGAGCCGCTTTTGTGTGACACCGAAGGCCGGCTGGGCTAGCACATTGGCGCCGGGTCCCGGAAGTGCTCCTCCCGCACTGCTCCGGCCCAGGCTCCTCCATGAGGCATGCTGAAGCGCCCGGTGAGCACTTCCCACCCGGCCGCGAGCTGAGCGGAGCCCTGGCTGAGGCGGAGATGGAGAGCCCTGGGGAAGGGCGCACGGCCAGCGTGCTGTTCGCGGGGTTCCGGGCCTTGGGGCTCTTCAGCAACGACGTTCCACACGTGGTGCGGTACAGCGCGCTCAAGCGCCGCTTCTATGTGACGACTTGCGTGGGCAAGAGCTTCCACACGTATGACGTGAGTGATTTCCTCCACCCGCTTCCCAGGAACCAGAACCGGCCCGGTGTTGTCCCACTTTCGCCTCCCACCTACCTAGGGTTTCCCTTTTTGCCGCCCTGTCTTACGTAATCCTTCCCTGTGGTGCGGCTGTCCTCGTGGCATCCTTGCCCTTGCTAGGGCACCTCGCCACCTGGGGCGAGTTTCGGAGGAATCTTCTGGCCCAGGGGAGAACTACTGGTGAACATCTCAGTTGTTTGGCAGAATACCTGTTTACATACAAACGCCTGTGGATGTAAACACATAGAGCAAGACCCCATCCCTCGTTCGTAATCTTTCTCCACAAGGAGACTTCTTGGGCGTTTCATTGTATAATTGGCCACAGGAATTTGGTTGGAAATTCAGACTAAAACAGTGGAAGAAATAGAGACGGTGAGATAAAGATCTAGGGAACCCTTCACATTTGATAGCTATCCAGTTTCCTACGTTTTTGAGGGTTAATAGCAAAGGTCTTTAATGAAACTGCAGACACTCAAGGCTGGTTTCACTATCTGGTAGCAACCTTAACTAAATTAGGATGTCAGTCTTAGGAAAATTAAGTTACTTGCCAAGGCCCTTCCTCTTATCGATGGTATTTAACTTTTAATAGCCTATCTGTCATTACACTCGTTTTCTATTATTTTATGCAAAAGAGTGTGAGTTCTTAATGAGGACAGCATGCCACAGTAGGTGTGGCTGAAGAAAGCTGTTGAGTTCTGGAAGCCTGGTTCAGCAATGTTGTCAAGAGTGGGTTATAATGAGGTTATTCACCCTGTACAAGCTTGTGCTGATGATGCTTCCTCCTTGCTTGCCAACCGTGGGCTTTGCTGAAGTTTCCCAGCTGAAGTGTAATATTTTATGTTTCTTAGTTAAAAGTGCTTGAAATTGTCCTTGGTCTTGCTACTCGGTTACATATAAACTCACCTTTCCTCTATACTCTGCTTCCAAACAAACACTGTGATTAGAAAAGTAACACATTGAGAATTTTTATAAAACTTTTTCCTTTTGCTTTGTGTATTGAAGTTTACTGTTTAAAAAAAAAATCAGTGAAGGTCTTATTTTGTTCTAACTTGTGGTGCTTTTTACTTTTACTCTTAGCATAACAGCATGATATATTAGAAGACTCTGTGCTGCTCATACCAACCAGTGCATTGTCTGAAACTGGAAATAACTTGACAGTAAAAATATGAACCTTTTGTGTTCAAGTCACTGATGTGCCCAAGATAACTTGTAAGCTAACTTGTTCGACCAATTCTCTCTCCTCTAGCTTTTTTCCCATGCCTTCAGACTTCCCACAGATTCACTTATAGTACAAGAAAATTAGACAGATTTTTGAGTAGGACGTATTTTAGATAGCTAATATTTATTGAACATTTACTGTATGATTGGCTCCATTCTGTTTTACAGATGTTTACTCAAAATCTCATTGAATGATCCTATAATGTGTGTATGCATTCTAATCCCACCCCACTTTTTCATCCAGAAGGGTCAAATTTGAGGCACATAGTAGCTAAGTAAAGTTCCTGATGTCACCCAGCTCGATTACTACCCACATACTAAGATCAGTGAGTTACAGTGTGTAAACTAGTCATGACCATTGTTTTTGTGTGAGTTATGAGTGGTTCCATATTTTTGTAAAATTTGGAGGAAGATCAAAATTATTCTATGACATGAAAACTATATAAAAATTAGAATTTAATATGCATAGATAAAAGTTTACTGGAGTTCACCCATGCCCATTTATTATGTGCATGTGCTTTCATGCCACAGTCAAAATCTGTGTGACCCACAAAGCCATGTACAGAAGCTGTCTGTCACTTATCTCATCACCCCTGGTAAAACAGGTGAAAATACAGGCATTCTTCATAATACAAGTTAGGATCAGTGAGTATCTTTCTTCGCAAGGATAGCATAGCAAATTTATTTAGGAGGTAATAACTGAATTTTGGGGTCTTAGGTATTGTAATTGTTTTGTTAATGAAAATGTGTTTAATTCTTTTTTTTTTTTTTTTTTTTAAACAGGTTCAGAAACTTAGTCTGGTTGCAGTAAGTAAGTGTACCTTGTTCTGAATTTGTTCATGTTTGCTACATCTAGTTTTGATTTTGTCATAAACTTAAAGTGCAGGATGTTATATTGTTAGTTGCCATATCACTTAGTTATAGTTCATCAGAACTTTGTTTTTATGATCTACATGATTATTATTATTATTTTTAATGGCTGGTTCTTCTGTGCTGGGAATCAAACCCTTGGCCTTGCACATGCTAAGTAGACATTGTACAACTAAAGTCCATCTCAAGATGAGATTGGAGCTTATGAGGAGTGCAGGTTTTTGTTGTTGTCTTTTAATACTTTCAGTTTGAGGTTTCTGAATTCAGGTTCTTGGTGCTGTGTCGGGAGACATGTGCTGTTGCTAGCCTTATTCATCTCAGTGATAACTTTGATGATTTGGTTAAGGTGACTTTGGTGGGGAGGATCCTTTGTTGTCACTACTTATTTTGTGGTAACATGCACTTAGAGACTGATTGTCCCTTTATTCTTCCGAGTGTCTCTTAGCTCTTGCATGATACTTGCCAGAATCAGTTACTGGCATATTTGGGGTGTGTGTATGCAGACAAAGAAACTTCAATGGAAGAACTGCATTCACTGTATGTTCAAGGTTAGCTGAATGAATTAGAGGCGGGGAGACGTTGGAGGCTACCAACTATAGGGAAACTGACTGCCACTTGGGTCAAAGGACCAAGGCAAAGAGTAGTGTTGTTGGATCCTGGTGGGAACTAAAGCTCTGAAGGAGAAAGGGATTTAGGTATGGAAGGACCAACTACTGTGTTTATTCCCTCTTCTATTAAATATCTATCTATCAAGAGAGACTCAATTTAGTTTGTTGTTTTCAGTGAGAAGTATATTTCCTTTCTGAAGGCTGTTTAATAGACTAAGGGCTTGGCAGCTGAGACAGACTAGTTTTGCCCTCAAATACAATCCTTGTTAGATGTAAGACTTACGGAATTCACTGTATATATCTGATAAACCATGTGTGTGTTTGGTTTGGTTTTAAGTAAATAAGCAGAAGAGAGTAAACCAAGTTGAGTAAGAAGTAAATTGGTAGTCCTATAAAAATACTGTTGTAGAACCTAAATCCCCAGATGGAACACACAGGGTGAAAACTACCTGAGACTGTCCTTTGTCTATAAAACTCTTTTCGTCCTAAGAGAGAAACAAGAAGGACCGGGCATTGTGATTGTACAAGTGAAAGAGGCCTTAGGAAATAATATCATGTGAGAATGGCTGGAGGTTATAGGCGCATTTACTTTGCAAAGGTCTGAGTAGAAACCATAACGTATGTCATTATTTTAGTGCTCAGCCTCTAGAATACTGTATAGAGTTTTTAGGGTTAGTCCAAGTTGCGATTTACTTTTCAATTTTTCTTGGAATTATTTTAACATGTTGCAGTGATAGCTTCTTAGTTGACCATCTGCCAGAATCTTGTATATTAAGTGCTGATTTTTTTCAACTTCTCAAAAAGATTTTTCTTTCTTTAGAATTCTGTTATGTCTTTATGCCATACATATTTATGACATTGAAGTAAAAATTTTATACCCTGATTCTCATCTTTATTTAAATTTGAATCACAGTCGTGAAAATATTTTATGTATATTTAAGATTTCCAATCATTCCAGAGTCTTAATAACCCACATTTCTTTTCTGTTTTCCTAGGTAACTCTGTTCCACAGGATATCTGTTGCATGGCAGCTGATGGGAGGCTAGTCTTTGCTGCATATGGGAATGTTTTCTCTGCATTTGCCCGTAATAAAGAGGTTTGTTGTGGTTTTTTGTTTTGTTTGATTTTCGAAACAGGGTTTCTCTACATAGTATCCCTGACTGTCCTGGAACTCACTATTTAGGCCAGGCTGGACTCAAGCTCACAGAGATCCACCTGCCTCTGCCTCCCGAGTGCTGAGATTAAAGGTGTGTGCCACCACCGCCTGCCTTGAGATTTAAATTATGAACTACTTTAATGTTATTTTATGTCAGTTTCTAAAGGAAGAGAAGATGGGTTTCGTGTGTGTGTGTGTGTGTGTGTGTGTGTGTGTGTGTGTAGCTGAATAAACATTAAGTTTGCACTGTATATTTGAGGTTAGGGGAACAAATTAGAGACAGGGAGATGTTGGAGGCTGTCAGCTGTGGGGAAACTGACCACCTGCTGGGCCAAAGGACCAAGGCAAAGAGTAGAATTATTGGGTCCTGGTGGGAACCGAGCCCTGGAGGAGAAAGTTATGGAGGGACTAGCAACTGTAATGTGTTTCTGTGTCAAACTAGAACGGTATAAGGAAGAAGTAGTCTATGCCTATTTTTCCCCGTCACATCAACAAGTCACTATGGTGGAATCTCTGGAGGCCAGTCTTCTGTTGCATACATTTTTCTAGGATATACAGTGTTACTGTGGTAGTACTGGGAGGGGGTCCTGTGTGTGTGCACACCACTTCTTGAACTACAGCAGAGGCTAAGCTCTCTAGCTCTCATTTATGACATCTTCCTACTTCACTTTCTTATGAATTGGCTGGGTGAGCAGGTGAACGGGCCTGGTTCCTTATTATTTTGTCATTTAATCTCAGATAATCAAAAGTTGGACTACATTTCTTAGCATGAACATTTTTAGTGTTAACATGCTTTCTGGATAATACATGATGGACTGAGTAACCTGAATTTCTTTTAAACTTTCACATTATAGATAGTACATACTTTTAAGGGCCATAAAGCAGAAATCCATCTTTTGCAACCCTTTGGGGATCACGTTATCTCAGTGGATACTGACAGCATTCTTATCATTTGGCACATATATTCAGAAGGTAAGACTTTATTTCTCTGCATGGGGATATTATATATACTTATGTATGTAGTTAAAAATCTTTGAAAACCGTAAGTTCTCTACCAGAGTTCTCACATGTGTATAACAAAACACTGGGAGTATTAAGCACGTATGAAAAAAGGTCTTCAATAAGCAATTACTTAGACTGTGCACACCTTCAGTATATTAGATGTACTCATCTCAGCTAATATATCCTCCAGGGTTGGGGATATGTTCTGTGGTTTTCTCTGTGAAATTAATTTGGACACACAGTCACACCTGAGTCATTCTTGGGTAATATCTTCAACTTTAAGTAAGGGAGATTGTGGTTGTAAACTTGAAGATCCTGTAGCCTGAAAGAAAATAGTCATCCTTTTCCAAAGGATGTGAGTCAGTGCCATTTAATTGATGTTCCTTTGCAGCAGCACTGTGTTTAAAAGCTTGTGTAAGTCTCAAAGGTGAGGAGTTTACCACCAGGATATCCCTAGCTTTTCCTTCATCAGGTACTGGGTGCCCATTCTGAATTGAATCTTTTCAGTTTGCATTTTTAGTTACTACTACCTCTTGGTGATCTATTGAACAGTAAGCATGTTTGTTTTTAGTAAATAATATTTAGATACTGCCCTTGTGGGAGGTACCCCATTTCCTCATTGAAGTTATAACCCTTTGTTTCCTTTTTACTCATGTAAGGGAAAGCACTTTCTGTGATGACAGTTGTTCATGAGGTCTCAGATGTGGCTCCTTGTTAATGCCAATTCCCAGATTTTTTTGTTGCTGTTACAGCAGCATGGAGCTATTTATAGTGACTTCAAGTAAAACTGCTGGCACAAAAAGGCAAGGACATCGTAAAGTGCACGCTGATGTTTGCATACTTTCCCCTTATCCTTCTCCCGTGTGCCTTTGGGGGCCGGTCGTTGAGGCAGGGTTTCTTCATGTAGCCTTGACGGTCCTGCAACCCGCTCTGTAGATCAGGCTGGCCTTGAACTCACAGAGATCTGCCTGCCTCTGCCTCCTGAGTGCTGGCATTAAAGGTACGTGCCACCACCACCCAGCTATTATGTCTTCTTTGATACTAAATTGTTGGCAAATTATAGAAACATTGTTTTAATCACAAACAAATAAAAAGCAAAATAAAGAGTAATCTTAAATGTAGTGAACATACAATTTCTAAGAACTTTTTGATTGTTCAGCAAGTAACTCTTCGCCGTACTCTCCCCCCCCCCGCCCCCCCACACACTCTGAAGGATTATAACTTGACTTCCTCTGTTGGAAACTCTTTTGAGGAAATGTGTAATCATTACTGTTGTTAGTTTTGATGAGGTTTGCCTCTTTGTATTTTATTTCAGTGACTCATTGAGCTTTGTAAATATTTGTGTTTCATTTAGAACTTTCTTTCCTGCTTCTTTATTGAATTATAAAAATCCTAATGCTGATCCTCGGATCATTTTTAATCCTTTCTGTAAACTGATTTGGCAGTATAATTTTGAATAGTAGTATTTACACTAGAACTTGTCAGTTATTTTGGTAGTCTAAATGGCATCTGCAAGGTGACCTATTACATTTTATTTCTCAAGAAGTGTTTATTGGATAAAGGCATTTGCTGGTGGTCAGTGTTAGTCCTGCATGGAGTGAGAGAACCAGCAGCTACATGGCCTATTCTCTGACATCACATGCACACTGTGTACATGTGTGTCCATCACATGAACAAAATAAAATAAATGTTTATAGATTAATATGTCTTTGATTTGTTATAGTAAGTCTCTAGTGTGCTATATTGACTTATGTAGTAGATGTGACTATATGAAAAATGTAAAAAATTATTTCATAAACAATAATTATATTGTTAATAACTTTTACTTTTGTAGAAGAATACCTTCAGTTGACATTTGATAAATCAGTTTTTCAAATTTCTACAATTTTGCATCCAAGCACCTACTTGAATAAAGTCCTGCTGGGCAGTGAACAGGGAAGCCTGCAGTTATGGAATGTAAAATCCAAGTAAGCGCTTCATTTAAGTGCCTTAGGTAACTCCCACTTCCTCTACTGCTTCCTCAAGGATAGGAAGTCTCTCCACTCATTCTCTTTCCCTTATTTATACTCCCTTTGAAATACTGCCTTGACAGCACATGTGAAAGCTGGTCTGTTGTCCTGGTACTTGATGGGTAGTGTCATAAATGTCTGTTGAACAGTATTTGCTAATGACTCAATAATGGAGAAGAATCCATGGAGTCCTAGTGAAGGTTTCCATAAAGTAATTGGGCAGTGACTAGTAAAAATCTTTTTAAACACAAATTACTTTAATCACTGTCAATCTACTGTCTACTGTTAGTAGAGATGGAAGACTGCCAACATGATTTTAAGTATATATTTACCTGTTATTTGAACACGTATCAAAGAGAAGGGAAGGCAGCTCAACCTTCTTTATGTAGTATTTAAAAAGCAAACAAGGGGCTGGAGAGACGGCTCAGTAGTTAAGAACATTTTCTGCTCTTGCAGAGGACCTGGGTTTGGTTCCCAGCACCCCCATCAGGTGGCTCACAACTGCCTGTAACTACAGTTCCAGGGGATGTGACACCTCTTCCTCAGGTACCAAGCGTGCATGTGGTGTGCAGACGTACACGTGGGCACTCACACATAGACAAAACATTTGAGTCCTCCCCAGTTGTCCTTTCTGAAGCCTTTATAAGGTTGCAAGGGGAAGGTTTGATATTAATCCTATTTCTTAGTTTCCAATCAGTCTTCAGTTCAACTTAACGCTTTTGACTGCCTACTCTGTGCCAGGTTCAGGGATATCGACCAAAATCTGTTTCTATCCATAGTGATTTTCTTAGATTTTTCTTTTACATTTGCTGTACTTTATCCATTGCATAGTTTTTGAGTAATCTAAACTATGCCCATTTGCACAATTGAATTTATGATTTAATTCTTTGGTGGTTGTTCTGTTTTTTATATCTTTGTGTCATGACCTCATTTCATTGATGGTTTGATTCTGAAACCAAGGGTAGCGTCAGAATTGTCCTATATAATTCATGAAATGTGCAAATACTATTCCCATCTGTGGTGATGTTTCTAGAAATAATTAATTTGTAATAAAAATGAAGTCTACCTATATTTTGTTTTTGTTATTGTACTCTAACATGATTTTGTTCATAATATTATTTTTCTTAAGAACTGGCAATTAGCAGCTTGAGGTCTAAAATGCATCTCCACTCCCTTCCTTACTATGTTATCTTAGCCTAATTATTTCACTTCTGTTTTTTGGGAAATGGTGAATACTGTAGCACTTATTTTATGTGATTACATTTTAAATATTAAGTAAATTAACATATGTTCTAAGAATAGTGAGTGTTAAGCCAGAATTTATAATAAACAGCATCTGGGTGCCAGAGGGATGGCCCAAGGGTTAAGAGTACTGGATGCTTTTCAAGAGGACCTGGGTTCAATTCCCAGCACCCAGATGGCAGCTCACAGCTGTCTGTAACTCCAGTTCCGGAGATTCCAATGCCCTCTTCTGGACTCTGAGGGCTCTGTAAACATGTGGTACACAGCTATAACATTCAGGCAAAAACACCCATATACATAAGAATCCTTTAAAAAGAGACTATAGCATCTCTTGATAAAAAAATAAAAGCACCTGTTATTTTCTTAAATACGTAGTTGCTTTTGTTTTCTTTTGAAAACTAAGTTTTATCTCTTTCCTCTTACAGTAAACTTCTGTATACATTTCCAGGGTGGAAAGTTGGAGTGACAGCCCTTCAGCAGGTTAGTGTTACTAAAGAAAAACAAGGCTAGTGTAGCCACACCTTCCCTAGAGTGACTGTGTTTTAGACTTAAGTAAAGATTCGTACCTTACTTTCTCTTCAAACTGTTACCCTGAGGAAGTAGTGTTATAGAAACTTAATTGAAAATAAGAAAAACTGACTTTGCTATGAAAGTTTGTATGATTCTATGTACTTGGAATTTCCTAGTGATTTCATTAATGAGCGTATCGTTCAGTGCTTTACGTGGAACAGAAATGAAATAACTGTGATGGGAAGGAGACTGGAGAGCACAGAGCGAAGTCCATCAGGACTGAACTTTGGCATTTGAAATAATTGAGGCTCCAAATCTAGTGTTTATTAGATGGTAGAATCTACCATCAACAACTGCTTTTGTTTTCACGCTTAGTCAGCCAAGCATGTGCATGGGTGTACATCTGCAGAATATCTGGTTTATCTACTGGTGTAGCCTTACTCTTCTAAATATGCGCTGCCCACACCGGCTCCGTTTATTTGCATTCCACCATTGGCTTTGTTATGGTTTTGATTGTATGCCCTGAAGCCTCCAGTTCTCAAGTGATTAAGTGTCTGGAGGACAAGGACCTTGTTTGTTTGTTGTCCTTAGCTTCTAGAGTTTGGCTGTAGTAGGAACTTAACAGCCTGCTGATGAATTGTATAGCCTGGCTCATTCCATAATAATACTGGATATTCATCTGTATTAAAACAGGAACTCTTTTTTTTTTTTTTTTTTTTTTTTTTTTTGGTTTTTCGAGGCAGGGTTTCTCTGCGTAGTTTTTTGCGCCTTTCCTGGAGCTCACTTGGTAGCCCAGGCTGGCCTCGAACTCACAGAGATCCGCCTGGCTCTGCCTCCCGAGTGCTGGGATTAAAGGCGTGCGCCACCACCGCCCGGCCTAAAACAGGAACTCTTAAGGGAAGCTTCTCTATTAGACCAAAGACCATTGTAATTATTGACTATTAATGCTGGACCAGACTAATTATAAAACAGTAAAATGCTTTATAGGTTTTTCCTATTTTCTTTTAATAAACAGTTATTTACTTCCTGTTTAAGTAGGTCACTTATGCTTCCATGCTTAAGGCAAGTCTTTCCATGGTTTTAAGATTTGACCTCCTGCCCCATTTCTTCTAGTCAGAGATCATAGGGAATTCATATACAGTCTCCTTTTCTGTATGACTGTTTTCTTACCAAGTCAGCATTGATACAAGGTTGGAAAGTCACTGTGACTAGCAGAATTGAAGCTGGGAAGTAATTTGGAATATGCATTGTTAAATACTTGCATGTTAGTGACTGATAATGCCAGAATGATAGTATTAGTGGGGTTTTTTTCTTCCTTTTAGAAGACACTTCATTTCATTTGATAGCACATAATAGTGTACATCATCAAGAAGTTATATTGTTTAAGAAAATAAAAGGCTGAGTCATTTATTTTCAGGCACCAGCTGTGGATGTTGTTGCCGTTGGTCTTATGTCTGGTCAAGTTGTCATTCACAACATTAAGTTTGATGAAACATTAATGAAGTTCCGTCAGGATTGGGGACCCATTACTTCCATTTCATTTCGCACAGGTAACTTAATCGTGAGAGTTAAGACTAATTAAAATTCATCACTAAAAAGATAAGGGTATTTTTAAAAACCATGTTTTCTTGTAGTTTAACCTAATAGAAACTAAGATAAGACTAAGGTAGAAGAAAGCATAGAAATGTGGGCAGATTAATTATACATCAAGAGAATTATTGTCTTGTTATATTTTGGTTAATGTTTTTGTTTTATTAACAGATGGTCATCCTGTAATGGCAGCTGGAAGCCCATGTGGCCATATTGGACTCTGGGATCTGGAAGACAAAAAATTAATCAATCAAATGAGAAATGCACACTCCACAGCAATAGCTGGGCTGACATTTCTCCACAGAGAACCGCTGCTTGTTACAAATGGCGCTGACAATGCTCTTAGGGTATTATGATTATTGTCCTCTTCTAAGCACAAGTGGCTTGGGGTTATTATACGTTTGTTTTAATATGTCAGCCTTGAACTTATGGCTAATGGAGTGTGGGATGAGATCGGTACAGATGAAACAGAAATCTAGCAGGGGGTGTGACTGGCGAACGGGTAGGAATTGCAGCTGATTTTTTTCCTGAAACCCCTCGAGGGGCCAGTGGTGGGCGCTGCAGGCGCTGCCCGGTGTTGGTTAACGTGTTCAGGAGATGACTGAACTCCTTGCGATGGCACTTGGTTGACACAGCTCGCGTTCTGTTTCTCTGTAGATATGGATATTTGACGGCCCTGCAGGGGAAGGACGACTGTTGAGATTCAGGATGGGACATAGTGCTTCTCTTACCAAGATCAGATATTATGGACAAAATGGACAGCAGATTTTAAGTGCAAGTGAGTCCCTGCTTCTTAGCATTATTTTGAGTGAACATTAAGAGGTAGAAACTCAGTATTCAGTTGGTTTGGTATTTACAGGCTTTTCAATTGAAATAGCTCTTTGAAATGTTCCAAACTGTAGCTTTGCATAGAACCTAGCTTTCCAACATCTGTGATTGGCGTGTGTTTACTGCTGTGGTTGGTGGCGTGAAACCTGGGGCAGACTAAAAGTCTCATGCCATAGCCAGGTTTATTCAGAGCATTAGGTAATTTATAATTTTAGGGTTAAGAATCACATGATTAGCTGGGCGGTGGTGGCGCACGCCTTTAATCCCAGCACTCGGGAGGCAGAGCCAGGCGGATCTCTGTGAGTTCGAGGCCAGCCTGGTCTACAGAGTGAGATCCAGGACAGGCTCCAAAACTACACAGAGAAACCCTGTCTCGAAAAACCAAAAAAAAAAAAAAAAAAAAAAAAAAAGAATCACATGATTAAGGTGTTCAACCACAAGGTTGAACAAGATACCTGTGGCAAAAAAACTATTTTTCCCTAGAGGCCTATGAATAACAACAGCTGAAGTCCACTCACTCCTATCTGCTACACCTGGAGCATAACACTCTAAGAATAATTTTATGTTTCAAAGAAACAGATCACAAGACTCTGGTTTCCTTAGACGCACTCAGAGTTCTCACACGACCGACTCCATTGTTGGAATGTCCTAACAGGTGTGTTCTGTGTGAAATGTGACTGGGGTTTCTGTTCATATTTCTAGGTCAAGATGGAACCCTGCAGTCCTTTTCTACAGTCCATGAGAAATTCAACAAGAGCTTGGGGCATGGTAAGTCATTCACAAGGTAGAAACATGCTATTGGTCACACACACACACACACACACACACACACACACACACACACACACCACAAAATCAGTTCAGGGTTCTATGAGAGACCTGAAGTTCCATTAATTCATTTCTTCTCTTGGATAACACTTTTCCCTTTGAGAAGTTTACGAAGGAGGCATTATTTAAGCAAATACCTTTGTATACCCATGTGTTTATATTCACATTTCTTTTTTTTTTTTTTTTTTTGGTTTTTCGAGACAGGGTTTCTCTGTGTAGCTTTGCGCCTTTCCTGGAACTCACTTGGTAGCCCAGGCTGGCCTCGAACTCACAGAGATCCGCCTGGCTCTGCCTCCCGAGTGCTGGGATTAAAGGCGTGCGCCACCACCGCCCGGCATATATTCACATTTCTAAAGTAACTCCTCCAATAAAATTGGAGAGAGGTAACCCCTTCCCAGCTCTTCTCACCTAGGAGTGTATGATTTTCAGAGAAAGTTTTTAGTTCTCATGTGCCACTACACATATGATGGTACTCAGTGGAACTTTATAGGTTTTCGTGTGTGTGTTTTTGCTAATAAGCACGCAACATTTTTTTAACTATATTTTTATCTGATTGCTGCTATGGTGTTGGTGGTGGCCTCTTACTGGGTGGCTTTTCTGTTGGTTCTGAAACATCCCAGTGAAACCCTGACTGGCACTGTTTGGTTCTTTTGATTCATTTCCTCTATGACTATAGTATCCTTGAAAAGTAATAGTGTTTTCCTGTTATTTCATAGAACTTATTTTCATGATTTAATTAACTTCAGACACTATTTAATAGCAGTGGTAATAACATTTTTGCTTTGCCTCTAATTTAATTGGGAATATTATACATTTATTATAACAAGGAAAAACTTTTCCTTACCATACTTTTTCATTAAAGAACTTTCCTATTACCCCTTTTACCCACCCCAGGATTAATTAATAAAAAGATAGTTAAACGTAAAGGACTTCAGAACACCATGTCAGTAAGGCTCCCGCCTATCACCAAGTTTGCCGCTGGTGAGTAATTTCACACTTTTTCATGTCTCCTTTGATTGATGTTTGTGTCCCCTCTTTTTTTTTTTTTTTTTTTTTTTTTTTTTTTTTTAAGGTTTGTGCCACCACCACCTGGATTTTCTTTATTTTTTTAAAGATTAATTTTATTACATATACAGTATTCTGCCTGCATGTATGCCTGCAGGCCAGAAGAAGACACCAGATCTCATTACAGGTGGTTATGAGCCACCATGTGGTTGCTGAGAACTGAACTCAGGACCTCTGGAAGAGCAGTCATTGCTCTTAACCTCTGAGCCATCTCTCCAGCCCCATGTATCCCCTCTTTTAATAAGTGTTTCTGTGTATTAAGTGTCCAGGAAGTGAACTCAAGTGAATGCTAATCTTGTGTGAACACTGAAAAGGTTGCCTTTAACAGGAGCTTGTTTTATGTTAATCCCCTTTTCTTGTAACGGCCATTAGTAACATTTGGCTTTAGAGTTCCCTTTACTGTGTCGTATGCCTGCTAATAATGAAAGATCATTCAAACAGCAACACTTGAGGACACAGTTCTCGTCCAGCGTCCCTGACTTTGCATTACTGTGGCATTAGGACAGACCTTCTTTGTAAGGAGGAGGCACACAGATCATAGGTCATTGAAAACTACCAAGAAATAACTCTGTAAACGTGTGTCAATTTTAAGGTTATTTCCAGGTTACAGAAATAGCCGGATTACCAAGTGTTTTGACCGCTTTCCAGCCTGTTTTGCCTTTCTAAACATACATCTCAATCATACTTAGAACCATTTAGTGGTTCTGGGCTAGAATATTGTCTTCGAAACATGACTTTCAAGATCCTCTGTATTTTGACTAGTAGTTTTTCTTTCCCACCTCTTCCAAGAAAATACTTCACCTACTTGCTCTCCTCAGTTTTTCTTACTTACTTTTTTTAATGTTTAAATTTTTTGATTCATTTTTAATGTGTATAGGCATTTTACCTGCATCTATAAATGTGTACCACATACGTGCCTGGTGCCCATAGAGGCCAGAAAAAGGTCTTGGAGTCCCTAGAACTGGAGTTACAGATGTTTGTGAGCTATAGTGTGGGTGCCAGGAATTGAACCTGGGTCCTCTGGAAGGGCAGCCAGGGCCCTTAACCTTCCTCATCACTCTAGCCCTGCTTAGTCGCTCTTGGGCCCCCTACCTATAGGGCTCCAACACCACCACTACCACTAGCCTGCTAATTTCTGTTTTATTACCACTCTTGGTGAGCTACTATTTTTATCCTAAAATCTCAGTAAACTCTTCTTGAGACCCTTTAGAAAACACTGTCATTCTATCATACTTGATTATAATAAACTTTTTTCTCAACAGAATCTGTGGCAAGATGTATTAACTTCATTTAGCCATTTTATGTTGCATATGTCGAACATTATAAAATAAATGATTTTTATCTGTTCATAATCCATTAAATTGGGAAGTTGGTTATTATTAGAGATAACCTGTTTGTTTTACTCTTGGGACCATATGTGCATGTGGACTATAAGATGCCTAGCTCGTTGGTGAATGGAGGGAAGGACCAGCATTTTGATTTATGATTTTACTGTGTTTAAGAGGAAGCTCGTCAAAGTGACTGGGATGGTATCATTGCTTGCCACCAGGGTAAGCTGTCTTGCTCAACCTGGAATTACCAAAGATCTACAATAGGTGCTTATTTTCTCAAGCCAAAAGGATTAAAGACAGATGACATCGTTGCAACAGTAAGTGACCTTGTTTATATGGTATTTTCTCCTTAAAGAAACGCTTAAGTAATTTTGTTTCAGGTTTACTAATACTTCTAATAGAAAAACAAACAAACAAACAAACAAAAAAATAAAACAGGGTTTAACATTTTGGAGATAATGCCTTAACAGTATCAAGTATTTTAACTTGAGCTTTTTAAATTTGTGATTGGATGTGAAGTACTGTTATCCTATGGTTTTGATTTGCATTTCCTGCAGGACTTGTGGTGTTGAGCATCTTTTCATGTGATCTTGGGCTCTCTGTATGTGTATATTCTTTTTTGGGGGTTTTGTTTGTTTGTTTTTGTTTTTTTGAGACAGGGTTTCTCTCTTTGTTTTTTTGAGACAGGGTTTCTCTCTCTGTAGTCCTGGCTGTCCTGGAACTCGCTCTGTAGA
Source organism: Peromyscus leucopus (assembly GCF_004664715.2). Lineage (NCBI taxonomy): Eukaryota > Metazoa > Chordata > Mammalia > Rodentia > Cricetidae > Peromyscus > Peromyscus leucopus. The sequence goes on from NC_051079.1 coordinate 22,447,814, forward strand.
CCAGACTGGCCTTGAACTCACAGACTGCCTGCCTCTTCCCCCGAGTGCTGGGATTAAAGGTGTGCACTACCACCCGGCTCTATGTGTCTATTTTTAACAGCTACTCTTGTGTTGTAGGAAGGTTTAGGGACAGGAAGTGTGATTCCTCCAAGTGTGTTCTTGTCCAAAGACTAGTTTGGCTCTTTTGGTCCTAAGAATTTTACAGAAAGACAATTAAGATTTTTTTTTTTTAGGGGTGGGGACAAAAAAAAAAATTTTTTTTTTTTTTTTATATTTTTGCTATTATAAGTGGGGTTGCTTTTAAATTATACTGAGTACTAATGTATTAAGATACAACTTACATTTGCATATCCTTGTGCCTTGTGACCTTGATGTACTTGTTTATTCTAATGATTCTTAGTGGATATCTCTGCTTTTGATTGAAAATGCTTATTAAAGTATATAATTCAGTGTTTCACCCTATTTTGTGCAAATTGCTTTACAAGTATGTATGCAGTATTTTCTTGTATGAAAAGCAAATCTTAAGCATTTTTTATGGATTTCTAAACCTCAGATCTTAAGCTTCTTTAGGAAGTCTATCTGCAAAATGTTGAATAACAGTTTTTGTGTAAGTAGTGAAGATGATTACAGCTAATGTTTTACGAACACCTATTTCATTTATCCTCACAATAATCTCTTGCTATAGTCCATTGTTAGCTGGTACTATAACAGTAAGACTAAGGCTTAACGTAGTAAGTAACACGTCTAAGTCCAGTAAAAGTAGTAAGTGATCAGGCTGGGATTTAAATGTACAATTGTAATTTACAGATACAGTGATCACTCAGAGTATAATGTGTGTACCTCTGTGGCTGGTGGACGGATATTGTGGGATCTTAAGTGGTGCTGAATCATTTGTCTGACAGCTCAGCTACCTGGAGCAAAGCCAATAACCAGTACAGAATAAGCAGGAGCAGCTGTTAGAAAGTCTGCTCTGAAGGTTACCACTCAGAGGTTGCCTTCATGCATTTTAGTTTTGCTTTGCTTATTCTATCTTAGGTAATATATTTGAATGAATTAATTAGAAAAGGAAATTACTAGAAGTAGGTTTTCTAACAGTGGTAGATACTATTAAATAAATGCAAGGGACCATAGGGACCTTTTTTACTTGTAAGTAATGCCTTAGTTCCTGAGGGTACACTCTATAATACTACTTCGATGTGAGGTACTCAAAACTGGGTAAGACTAAGTATTCCATTTTCAAAGATAGAATGTTTTTAAACATAATGTTTTGTTTCCTTTTTTTGTAAGCTCTGTTATTTAGAGAAGTATAAATACATTCAACATTCTTATGCAGTGCTATAGAAGTACATCTTGCATAATGATATGTAAATTTTATGTTACCAGTACAGTAAACTTTAATTAAATATTTTCTACTTAAGTCTTAGAAGCCAGCCATTTATTTATTTGTGTATGAGTCTTTTGTATTGTCTTTTGGGTGAATAACATGTAATTTACACATTGGCATCCAGTGATTTCTCTGGCCATGACCCCAAACAAGAGATAAATAATCTTATATTTTTGACTTAGAGAAAAAAAAGCAGCTTGTTGACACATACTGATATTTAGAGTATTAAGATATTTATTTTACATAAACTGCATATAAATTGATGTGTTCCATCCAGTGTTTTATATATATATATTTTTATATATATTCTATTATGTGTCACAATTAAAATGTTTTTGGTTTCTAATAGGTATTTATTATGTTTTCAGTTTTATGTCAACTCTGAAAATAAATATAAAAACTTCTGTTTGTAAATTTCAGTTAACTAGCTATATTTTGTTGCCTTAGATAATTTCTTCACACTTAATTAAAACAGAAATAGAATTGTTTCTCTTTTTTTCTTTTGCCTAAAGGCAGTAGATATAACGTCCTGTGGAAACTTTGCAATAATTGGCCTCTCATCAGGAACTGTAGATGTGTATAACATGCAGTCTGGTATACATCGAGGAAGTTTTGGAGATGATAAAGGTATTGGATCTTTTTCCTCTTTTAAAAATAAGATTTAGATGGGTTTCTACAACTCTATGAGGCAGATATTGTTATATATGATATAAGCACCATATTGAAGCCAGGCAGTGGTTTCACAGACCTTTAAACCTAGCACTTGGGAGGCAGAGGCAGTCAGATTTCTGAGTTCAAGGCCATGCTGGTCTACAGAGGGTGTTCCAGAACTGCCAGAGTTACACAGAAACCCTGTCTTCAAAAACAAAAACAAAACCCACCGTATTAAAATATTCAAAGGGAAGAAAGTCATGAATACATTAGGGGGAAAGTAGATACATATTATTTTTCTTCTTTGCTTTGGACAAAATTTTAACTATTTTATTAAATTATCTTTCATGGAATCAAATGTTTTTGCTTGAACAGTCTAATAATTATGAATTTTCCCCCTACTTTGTAATTCAGTTTAATTTCAAGATTGTAGGTTTTATCACTAATGAGACTTGAGGTGTTTGGATAAAAGAGTCACTTGGTCTAATGTTGAGATACTGCCAATCCTGATTTCTCTTTCCTTTCAACATGTATTTAAAAGCTCATACAGGTTCTGTTAGAGGTGTTGCGGTGGATGGATTAAACCAGCTGACAGTTACAGCTGGTAGTGAACGATTACTCAAATTCTGGAACTTTAAAAGCAAGGTTTTAATCCACTCTTTGAGCCTTGATTCATCTCCAAATATGATGCTGCTCCATAGGGACAGGTAAACATACTTGTTTTTAGTGAAAACTTGTAAGCAAAGCAAATTACCAAGTGGGAAGAAACCAAAAGCATTTTGGTAAATAACTTCATATAGTTTAATGTCCTATATAAAGATATATATATTTATATTTATTTCCTATATATAAAGATATATTTTAATGAACAAAATTCGGGTTCCAATGTTTTTTCTTTGTTTATTAAACTTGTCTTTATTTGCATTTGTCTTCCCAGTGGCATTCTGGGGCTTGCCTTGGATGACTTCTCCATCACTGTCCTAGACATAGAAACTAGGAAGATTGTCAGAGAGTTCTCTGGACACCAAGGCCAAATAAATGACATGGTAAAAACAAAACAGCTTTTGAAATAACCTCACTCCTTTCCCCTTCTGTTTAGAATAAAGATGTTCAAGTAATTGAATCTGTATTTTTTTAAGAAGATTTTCAAAATGAGTGTTAATTTTCAGGCTAACTTTTAAAGAGATTTTAAGAAACCTTTGGGAAATGGTTTATTATTATGCAAGGAATTGATACTATCAGATTGAAGTATAAATGCCAGAGTTTATTTTGTCTTTAAATAAAGTCAGATATATACTTTGTAGAGTGAATTTTTTATTGAGTGTGAATATATCATTTTTCATTTAGTTTTAAAATGAGCTGAGAGAATTTACTTTTTTTTCTATTTGTAATGAATTTATGTAGTCGAACAATAGATTTGTTCTGATATATTACTCTAGAATTTTTTATTGTTTTATTAAATTTTTTTCCATTTATTTTACATACTGACCACAGTGTTCCCTCCCTCCTCTCCTCTGGTTCCCTCCCCCCACCTCCCATCCTCTTCCATCTCCATGCAGAAAGGGGCAGGCCTCCCTTGGGCGTCAACAAAGCATGGCACATCAAGTTGAGACAGGACCAAGCTCCTCCCCCTGTATCAAGGCTGGGCAAGGCAACCCAGCATGGGGAATAGTTTCCCAAAAGTCAGCTCAAGTGCCGGGGATAGGTCCTGATCCCACTGCTACGACTCCCACAAACAGACCAAGCTACACAACTGTCATACACATACAGAGGGCCTAGGTCGGTCCAGAATCCATGAGCTCCCAGTAGCTCAGGCCAGCTGTCTCTGTGGGTTCCCCCATTATGTACTCTAGAATTTATATAACTAAACTACAAAAGGTTTCAATAAAAATAAGAAGTTTTCTTTATGTTTCTCAAAGGGGATGTGTGACATTGTTAAAACATAAGCAGGTTTTAAAGTATATTATATTTAAATAAACCTAAAACCTTTAAAATTGTTAACTGAGGACTGTATTGAGTATATGGTATCATCTAGTATTAATTGCAGATTTATTTATTTGAAAAGAAAAAAATAAGAAAATGGTAACTACTCAATGCTAAAGCTAGTATTTAACAACCATATTACTTAATGAGCAGAAGTCAGAATTGACAGTCCTTTACTCTTTCCTTTAAAAGTAGGAGAAATTGGTTTAGGGAATTATTACATTGTGCAACTTGGAGAAAATCTGCCTTCAGCAGGTTTTGTTTTGACAGTATCTGGAGGAACCAGGGTAGGAATGGGATATTATGATGAAGTAGCATTTTAAAAACATCTGTTGTTGTCAGCTTGCTCTTCCTATTTATTCCTTTGTAGCTTTTACTTCCCCATTTGTGTCTGTACTTTCTCCTGCTCGGAGGTGTTCACTTCCATTTAATCCCTCGTGTTAGCTTTGTAGCACAAGCCTGTCTCTGAGAGCCAAGTTTTCCCATCCTCCACTGTCTGCACCACCCCTCCCTAGACTGAGCTGTCCACACCTAAAGTTTGAGTTTTGGTAATCTTGGCTGCAGCCTGATGAATAGATAAGCTTTGAGTCTACTTCGGTAATATTTGCTAATAAATAATCCTTGTGGTATATATAAATTTTAATTTTTCCTTTGGAGTTTTTCCACTTCTAAGCTAAGGCTCTCAACACTACATGGAGAAGGAGCTCTTGTCCATCCTTTTATGGCTGGAAACAAATATTTAAAGTGGCATCAGAAATCTGTTACCTCAGTGTGTTTAGAAAATGTTTTTGCTCATTCTTGGAAATAAAAGTTTTGTTACAGGGAAAAGGTTTATTTTTCTTCCTTTTTTTTTTTTCCTAACTGTAAAAGTAGGATTTCTTTGTTAACATGGTTTTAACAGAATTTTCATTCTCTATCTTCAGAATCATAGTGAGTTAGATAAATTCCTGGGGTTGAGTACAATAGATACAGTTTTCAGAGAAGCAACATTGTTTTATTTACAAATCTTTACAGCTGAAATTAGAGTACAGAATATCTCTAACCACAGTTTCAGAATATTTGAATATTTTTTAAAATTTACTTTTAATAATGATGTGTAGTCATAGTTTATAAATTCTTTAGGTAAATAAGTAGTGCTATAAATATTGGTACAATGTTAATTTCATGAACCTGATTTGATTCACTTAAAAACCTAATATTTATGTAAGCCCCAGAGAAGTGATAAATAGGAAATATATTTTTATTTATGTAAACTAAAAGTCTGAATTTTGCACAGTCACATTTATCATTTCATGAAACTTAAAATCCTTTCAAGTTTTGTATGCTTTAAGGTATTCATGTGTATACATGTGTCTATATAGGCATACCTATATAGTATACATATAGAAATATATATAATGTATAAAAATACATTAAAAATATATATTTGTTTTGTTTTGAAGACGTTCAGTCCTGATGGCCGTTGGTTAATAAGTGCTGCAATGGATTGCTCTGTTAGGACTTGGGACCTCCCATCTGGCTGGTGAGTTCATTTGTAAGTCCCTCGGATGATTTCTCATCGCTGTCTGAACATGTGGCTTTTGCCTGTTGTTTATTGCTATGTAGTTGGCATGTTTTGCTTGTCGAGTGTTGTTGATGTCTTCAGTGTCAGGTGGTAGCATGACACACCAAATGAGCAAGGTAAATGCAAATCTCTTACTCATTTCTGCAAAACAGATAAAGAAGTGGTGTGTGTAAATCTTGAGAAAACCCATGTGGTCTTGGCACTCTAAAGTAGAGCCCAAATTTTATTTTGAGGAATTTTGCTATTGTTCATACTGAATTTCATTAAAAACTGAAAGACCATAGCTTTCCTCGATATTATTTTTCTCTCTTTTTTTCAATGATACGGCAGTATCAGAAATCTGTTTGCTGAGTGGAACTCACTGCTAATCCAGCACATTCTCAGGAATTGGTTAACTTCAAATGTGCAAGCAGTCTGACCTTTAGGAAGGAAAAACCCATATTTCTCATTTCCCTGTAACTTTGCTATAGGCAGAAATCACACCCACCTTCTAGCATGTGCATCTGATTGAGAGTGAGCACAGCTGAGGAACCAGTGAGTGAGTCCACCGTAATCCCTGGGGACTTTTGTCTACAGGTGTGTCCCTTCTCACTTACTGTAGAGTGAAGCAAAGTGTACTTAGTTTAGCTTAGCTTGAAGACTGAAGAACAGAAGTTTGAAGATACTTAGAAATACTGGTAATCTCTTACCTCCTGGCCTGTTGCAGTTCCCCAAAAATGAGTATCATAGAATTAGAATTAAAATAAGAACAGTGACTTTTTTGGTAGCAAGTTTATCTTTGGAAGGGAAAACTAGGATCTGAAAGTAGCACTTAAAGCCTTGAAGCTTTGATTCAGCAATAGCCTATTTGCTGAACATTTTATTTTAGTAATTAGTTGAGTAGATTTAAATCTGGTAAGGTTTCAACTTTTTTTTAAGTATGTATGTTTTAGATGAACACTATTTAAGGTTAATGCACAAGCAAGAAACAAGACATTGAGTTTTAGAAAAAAGTAAAATCACCAATTTGACAAAGGAATATTTTTATTAAAGAAAAAAACAAGTAATTCTTAGACTGAAATTTGGAGTGGAACATGAAAGGCGATCTCAAACAACAAATGCTGTTTAATGTCAGCTAAGCTGGCATTACATGGTACTGGGTCCTTCTGCCCTTCCACTTCTTTCGTGCCCCAGTAAACACGGTGGTATTATTATTATTATTACTATTATTATTATTATGTCTGTTGAACAAGTTAGGAAAAGGAGGCTTAAAGAGATTCAGTAATTTGCCCAAGGGATTGCACTGTAAATGGCTGAGCAAAATGATAAACACAAGAGGAAGACCTTCCATATCAGCTTTGTTCAGGTTGTGTCATGCTCTCTAGGAATGGACCAGTGTCTCTTTTTTTCTTTTTAAGATTTATGTATTAATTTATTTATTATGTATACAGTGTTCTGTCTGCATGTATGCCTGCAGACCAGAAGAGGGCGCCAGATCTCATTACAGATGGTTGTGAGTCACCATGTGGTTGCTGGGAATTGAACTCAGGACCTCTGGAAGAGCAGCCAGTGCTCTTAACCTCTGAGCCATCTCTCCAGCCCCAGGACCAGTGTCTTAGTATAGGAGACAGGTGATAGAGAAGTGCTGGTGTCTCAGTGTAGAAGCTTAGGAAGCTGCTATTTAGATTCCACCTTTTAAACATACCAGAACAGCAACCTTTGGTTCTGTTATTCCTTCATTAACATTTTCATCATTTATGTAGCATGGTAAGTATCTGAAGAATGAATATACTCAGAGTGGAGAGAGAGCTCAGCAGTTAAGAGCACTTGCTGTTCTTGTAAAGGACCTAGTTTTGGTTCCCAGCACCCACAAGGTGATTTATAGCTGTCTGTAACTCCAGTTCCAGACACTGTCTCCTGGCCTCGGCAAGCACTACATGATATGAAATACATATTTACATTCAGTCAAAACATTCTTACACATAAAATAAAAATAAGTATCCTTAATTAAAACTACAAATGAGTATATTGTTATGTAACCTAAAAAGTGAGGTGATGCCTGAGTGAATATTTGAGTGTAGTGCCCTGCAGCTGTGTCCATCCGGAGCTGCTCCTCTTTAAAGCGCCCTTTGACCTCACTGATGGCAAGTGTAAGTAGACTTCATAATCCCGAAGTTACGTCAGTCGGCTAATGCGACACCACTCCCGTGTTCTATTCTGGTTTCTGATCTACTCGACATTCAGGCTAACTCTCTAGGCGATGAGAAATACGTATGATTCAATGGCTTTATAGCAGAAGTTTGCATTTGGTTTTCTTGTTCCTTCCTCAGCTTTACATTCCGTGGAACTTTAGCATGAGACAAATTGGAAGACAATACTGTTTTAACATTTCTCTTAAGGCAGAACCATCCATTTGTTCTCCTTAGTGAAAATTCCTGTGGAAAGTGATTCCATCACTTCAGCAATAGAATATGCTAACACCAGTTCAGTTTTCTGGAATAATAGAAATAACTTAATGTTCCTTTGTATATGCAAGGCTCTGATGTTAAAAGATTAGATCCCCCTGAATGCAACTGTTCCTAATGTCCATCAGGAAAAATGACAACATACCCGGGACTTGTCATTTTCTAGGGTTATCAGGACACTTCTGGCTGGGATTAAGCTTGCACACTGAAGTTTTGTGAGCGTAGGTGACGGTGGAAATATGCTGCATGTGTGGAAACTGCTTCCTCAGTGCGGTGCTTTACACCACAGTGGAGGGCCAGTCCACCCACACACTCCAGCTGTAGAAATGAAGTTGCACAATGGAACTGACAACATTGAATTCTCAAATGGAACAAGTTTGCTCAAGCAGTTCATTTTCTGAACAGATGGACTCAAACATGGTAGGGGTTTCACCCTACGTACTTCAACCTCTGCTGTGCTTCAGGACAAGGGAGAAGTAACAAATGAGGAAATGGTGTGCCTTATTATATGCTGGGGTAATACTGTCTGCTCTGAGTCGTCCAGGTTGTGTGAATTAAGAGAAATGATTTGACATTTAATCACCACTGGCTTTTAAGTGGTTGAGCACTCTGCTTCCTTGTCTTAAGTCCCCTACCACAGGTGTTTCTTGTGAGTTTCCCATGCAGGCTTAAGCAGAAGCCAGACCGCCTATCGCCTCTCTTTCCTATAACAGAGAATTGGCCAACAGTAGTTATCTTGAACACACACAGTTTGGCATTTGTTAGGTTTTGTTTGTTTGTTTGTTTGTTTTTTCCCCTCTCATTTTGGGTTTGTCACTTAATGTCTTCCCTGAAGAGCTGACATGGACAGTTGCACTGCTCATGGTATATCCCGTACACTGCTTGTGTATATTTAATTACAGCTATGGTTTTATTGTAATTATGTGGTTAAAAGTGCAGTCTGCTTGGGCTTAAATCTAGGTCAGTTGCTTTCTATCTTAGAAAATTTTTAAATCTCACTGAGACTTGATTTTCTGATCTATAGGGAAAGATGATTGTGTCTCACAGGCTGGTAAAGATTGCATTAGTGACTCCACTCAAGTGCCCACAACAGGATACTTGTAAGCACAAAATACAGGAGCAGGGCACAGCTTAGGTGCTATTGTCTCTCTTCAATCACATGTATGAGCATAGAGCCTGAACTTCAGGCATTTGTTATATGTTTCCATGAAAAATGCATTATCTTTGACCTGTTTGTTTGTTTGTTTGTTTTTATAATTTTAAAACTAGTTTACTTTGGGGCCCGAGAGGTGGCTCAGCAGTTAGGAGTACTTGTTGCTTTTGCAGAGAAGACTGGGGTTGGATTTTTAATACACATAGTAGCTCACAACCATCCATAACCCCAGTTCCAAGGAATCCAGCAGGCATACACATGGTGCACATACATGCATGCTTGCAAAACATTCCTACACATAAGTAAAATAAGTAAATCTTTAAAAACAACAACAAGAAGTCGCCTGCACTTCCTGAAGGTGTTCTTCCTCCTAGCAGGCTGAGGAGCCTCTGCTCTAGACGTTCTCTTGCCCCCTGGCCTGCTTGGACTTCCTGCAGTCACTAACTATCCTTTGGAGATTTTTTTTTGTTTTTGTTTTTGTTTTTGTTTTTCGAGACAGGGTTTCTCTGCGTAGCTTTGCGCCTTTCCTGGAGCTCACTTGGTAGCCCAGGCTGGCCTCGAACTCACAGAGATCCGCCTGGCTCTGCCTCCCGAGTGCTGGGATTAAAGGCGTGCGCCACCACCGCCCGGCTCCTTTGGAGATTTTTACTGCTAGATGATTACTACTGCAATCCCACTGTTCTTCCTGTTCAAATGTATTCTGCATTATTCTGATGGGGAATTTCCTTATGAAATCATCTCCTCAAAAACATTCAGTGGCTCACTATCAAGATGTGCAGGTTGTGTTGGTATGCTTTGCATAATGGTCCCTCCCTACTCTCAGTGTGTGATGTGTGATGTCTTTAAAATTGTTCACAATATATAATGTACCAAAACTGGGGTAAGAAAAACAGTATTTCTTGTGTTCTCCTTACTGTTGAATCTTCTCCAGTTTATCAGTCTGTTTACTGTTTTGGTTCTTCCCAGTTGTCTGTTGTCACATAGCAGTTTAGTTGACAAACAGTGCTTAGTGCTCTTTCTGGCTGTAATTTGTAAAAAACAAAATGCTTTGCCCCCAACTTTTGTTGCTTGTTATCTTAGTAAAAAAATACATTTTTTTTTAAAAGTACACCTCTACAGCTGGGCAGTGATGGCACACGCCTTTAATCCCAGCACTCAGGAGGCAGAGGCAGGAGGATCTCTGTGAGTTCAAGGCCAGCCTGAACTACAGAGCGAGATCCAGGACAGGCACCAAAGCTACACAGAGAAACCCTGTCTCAAAAAACTAAAATTAAATAAATAAATAAATAAATAAATAAATAAATAAATAAATAAATAAGAGTACACCTCTACAAGTAGAGCTTAAGTACTTGAACTTCTCTTTGTAGCCTTATTGACTGCTTCCTGTTGGACTCGGCTCCTCTCAATGTCACTATGTCCCCAACTGGAGACTTTCTAGCAACTTCCCATGTGGATCACCTTGGGATTTACCTGTGGTGAGTTCTTTCATACACTACCTCTTTTATTTTGGGGAGGAGGAGGAGGAGGAAGATGACAATGGTCAAAATCAGTGGTGGTTAAAGTTGCCGTTTCCTTTGTTTTTATATACAACTGTCACATAGACTAAGTAATCTACCATGAATCTACAACTGATGCTTGATAATTTGACAGCTTTGTTCAAGTTTACATTCTAAATTACATCATTTATGTCTGTTATTAAATTTGTCTTTCATTGGCTAAAGGACTTTCAAAGATTAGATTTATTTGCTAAAGAGATTTCAAAGATTAAAAAAGGAAGTTCCCATTAGGACTTAACCCACTGTGTAACTGTATGACCTTTGCTAATCACTTCTGAACTTTAGTGTGCTTTATAATATAAAGTAAGGCACACATGAGCAAAATGCTTCCTAAGATGGATTCTAGTTGCATGCAACTAGAAAGATTTTATTTCTTTCCTGGGTTTATAAACCCAATTCTTTTAGCTGTTCTGGAATTTGTATATTTATTGCATACTGGTCTTAAGCTTGTAATCCTCCCATCTCAATTTGATGAGACTACATGCGTAGTCTACCTTATCAGTCTTTTCTAGTTATAAAATATGTTCCAGTTTTAATGGGGGGAAAAGTCAATTTGAATTATCATTTTGGCCATCTTAAAAAGTAAAATGTGGTGTCATCTGCAATCAGTGAAGCTTGAGCACTTCACAGATTAGTAGCAGTTCGGGGAGGATGGAGCTGTGTAGGAGTGTGGTGCTTCTCCATAGAGTACGGCTGGTAAGAGGACTTGGGACCTGAGTTCCCAGTTTTCCATTGAGATTCATATCGTAAATATAGGGAAATCTGCCCCTACTTTAGTACAGATATTTCTATCCTGAGCACTCACCTAGGGGCTGCTTTGCAGATGCATAACAGAAGCATGATTACTTAGCCCTTTTAGAAAAGGCCACCTGACAGCTATTTAATGCGCCCAAGAACATAATTATGGTATTCACTTTAGCTCACTTTCTCAAGCTTTCTTTTTGCCGTGCTTTTTTTTTTTTTTTAGTAGAGATTGGTATTTGTGAAATGCTATATGAAAGTTATTTTATCCTATTAAAATACTATCTACTACTAGTCTCTTGTCAACAAGTTTTTGTACTATGCTCAAAACAGAGACTCAGGCTTGCTGTGGTTGTGCAAGCCGTTAATCCCAGCGCTCAAGACCAGCCTGCTCTATGCATGATGGGTTCCAAGTTAGCCACGGCTGCATAGTAAGACCCTGTCTCACAAAACCGGAAGCGTCATTTATTTTATTTAATGTGTGCGTGCTTAGCTAGCATGTCTGTCTATGCACCACATGCACACAGTGCCTGCAGAGACCAGAGAGGGCATTGGATCTGCTGGGACTGGGGTTACAGACAATTGTCAAACACCCACGTTAGTGCTGGCATTGCTCCCAGTCCTCCTGAAGAGCAGCCAGTGCTCTTAACTGCTGTGCTGTCTCCAGCTCCATTCATGTTTTTATACAGCTTTTTTATGATAACGTTTTCAAATTAATATCTCTTTTGAGGTATTAACTAGTTAGCCATTGTAGTCTCTGGCCAAATTCGAGATCCTTACCAGATATTAAAGTTTCTCTGAAGATAATGTTTCTGTAGTAATGCTACTGTTATAAAATACTTGCTTTTTGCTTGCTCAGGTCGAATATTTCCCTCTATTCGGTTGTCTCCCTGCGACCACTTCCTCCAGATTATGTCCCTTCGGTAGTGATGCTTCCTGGGACTTGTCAAACCCAAGGTAATCACAGAATAACAAAATTATTTCTGAGGTGTATTAAAAATCTGTTGGGTTATTGCCACAAAAAATCAAAATGTAATGCATTCAAAGTTTTTTTTTTTAGCTGATTTAAAATATGTTGAATGACTTCAGTTTATAGAAAGCCATAACTGATGATATATCTTTGAGATATAAAATATGCCAGTGTGAAAGTATTTGAAGTCTACTGATGAGAATTATAATTAATAGGAGGAAAGAAGGAAAAGGGAATAAGCAAAGGAAATATGGGAACAGAGTTTGCAAAGCTACGTTGATTGAATGTTATAAAATACAAATGAATGTGGGATGAAATTGGTTCTTTTATATGATAGAGCTTTGGCCTTCATTTGTCTTACCTGAGCGTCTATTTTAAGGTCCGGAAGTGTTGGAAGAACAGATTGAGCCAAGTGATGAAATGATAGAGTATGAGTCGCCACAACAGTTGAGTGAGCACCTTGTGACTCTGTCACTTCTCCCTGAGTCACGCTGGAAAAACCTTCTGAATCTTGATGTTATCAAGGTAATATTGTAGTAGTCTTGAGGCTGCGTCCCAGCCTGTACTCCAGCAGCATTTCCTGCTTTGAGGGTCTGAGGGAATGGCTGTCCGGCTCTGCTGTTTGACGAATGGTGTTTCATGGATGTCATCACAGAGGTCCCTTCTCTATGTCCACTTAAGCACACTGCAGGTGTTTGCTTGTAGCAGAAGCAATCCGTGACTGCAGGGCTTTTAGACCAGGCTATTTTAATATCTGGTCTAATAAGTTATATTTCTTGCTTTCAAAACAAAAGAAAGAAAAGTTGTTATCTAAATATATGTGTGTCTTACTGCTATGTTTAAGAAAGTTATACTAGGGTTTTTATTATTATTATTATTATTATTATTATTATTAAGCCACAATTAACCTTTTACCGTTCCATGTTCTTTCTGCTGCTAAGAAGACTTTCAGAGCTTTCTGTGCCAGAGTCAGCAAGTGAGTTCATGAGGCAGGACTGAGGGATGGCTGATGATACTGTAGTGGTGAAAACAAAGGGAGCCCATTTGTCCCCGAGGACAGAACAATTTGAAGAAACTTGGCCAGCTAGAGAAATGGCTCTATGGTTAAGAGCAGGTACTACTTTACAGAGGAGCCGAGTTCAGTCCTCAGCACCCACATTGGGTCTCAAAACCACCTGTAACTCCAGTTTTAGGGGATCTGTTATCCTCTTCTGGTCTCTGTGGTCACTGTACTCAAGGGCACAAACCCCCCCACATACACATGCTCATCATGAAAAAAATAAAAACAATTTGGTATAAAATAGAAATTCTGACAATAGAAATTTCAGTGGAATTTTTATGACATGAAATATTTTATAAATTGGCGATAGTATTTTCCTTTTAAAAGTATTAAAGTTAAAATTCCCTTGGAAGGCAGAGCCAGGCAGATTTCTGTGAGTACAAGGCCAGCCTAGTCTACAGAGTGAGTTCCAGGACAGGTGCCAAAGCTAAACTGTCTTTAAAAATAAAAAAAGAAAAAACAGGGAAAAAAAAAAAAAAAGAGGAGGAGGCAGGAATTATCACCCCCCCAAAAAAAGTTAAAATTCCAACAAAATTAAAAGAATCAAGGTCTCTAGGTGGTGATGCACATACTTTTAATTCCAGCACTTGGGCGGTATAGAGGCAGACGGATCTCTACAAGTTCAAGGCCAGCCTGCTCTACAGAGCGAGTTCCAGGCAGCTAAGGCTACAGAAAAACTCTGTCTTGAAAAACAAAACAAAAAAAAAGAATTAAGGTCATATTTCTCCAAAATCTTAGCAAATTATTTCTAATGGGGGAGTCTGCACTTCTGGTTTTGAATTTTCTTCTGGAGACTAGCCATTTGTTAAGTTGTTTATATTTTGTTTTGTTAAGAGATACTGAGTATAGCAATTCATTTTGTGAACATGAACCTTGTCTTAGAGCTGCTCCTGAGCAGCACTTATACATTGGAAGCCTGGGTGAAGGCTAGCTACAGCATTGTTGAAAATGATTTTATTTTAACATTCTATGTGGAAAAGTTTTCTTCCTACTATTCATTTTGATGTTTGTTTTCAATTTCACTTGTGCTAAGACATTCGAAACTGTTAATAGGATAAATACTTACTAGTCTTTTTTCTCCTCATTTTCTCTTCATCAGAAAAAGAATAAACCAAAAGAGCCACCCAAAGTACCCCAGTCAGCACCATTTTTCATCCCAACGGTTCCTGGGCTTGTACCCAGGTTTGCTGTACCTGAGCAGAATGGGGATCCCCAGCAGGTAGGAACCAGATCAGTGCTGTAAGTTTATGGGGTGTGTGTCACTTTGTATAGCTCCCACTGTCATAGAGTAAATTAAGAATCATTTAGGTTATAAGCTGTATTTGAGTAATATTTATGTTCTTTAAATAATGTGTGTTTGTTTTTATTTAAGTCAAAGGTGGTAAATCTTGGGATTTTGGCTCAAAAGTCAAATTTCTACCTGAAACTTGAAGAAGGATTGGTAAATAATCAATGTAAGTTAAATTATGAAATATTTCAACAAGTTTCTTCATTTCTGGTTCAGTTCATCTGAGAGAAAAGTTGAACAGAGTTCATAGTAGATAAAAGAATAAGTAAAAATAAAGGTGTTGAGAATTTGGCTCTAATCTACAGCAACATAGCTTTTCAGTTATGCTGAATGAGTGACTAAATTCAGTTGATGTTGATAGTAAGTCTATTGAGACTCTTCCCAGCCTTCTGGATGGAAGCTCAGATTGTGTTTGGAAGGAGAACTCCCTGACAGCATGTGCTTTTCAGCGCTGCATTGCCAGTTCCAACAGGGAACCTCAAGCTCCTTGTTTTCATTTAAGAATCTGCTTAGTAATGTGGTTCTTAATATAGCAAAGGCAGATATTTCAGGTAATTATATATTTATTACAATACCTACATTTATAGGTAGATTTTAGGTAATTTTATATGCAATTTTAAAGGAAAATTTTATTTTATTTAAACTTTTTAGGTTACTGTGTAGCTTATAGTAAATATAAGCAATTTTTAAAAATGGTCACTCTCCTGAGAAATTTGACTCATCTTCTTGTTTTATGGTCAGAATGCTTGTGTTTCATACCATTATCACTTGAGTTCACATGGGCAAAAGTCAGAATGATACTAATTGTCTTGTTTATTGAAGAATAAAGAATAAACAATTGTTTAAGATATACTAAAGGACAGAAAACAAGATCAGTCAGATTTTTGTCATGATTCAAAAGCTAAAACCATAGTCTAAGATAGCAAGGGACTGATAACATTGGTTGTGTTGAGTGTGTTTTCATGGGATGCATAGTAAACGGTAGTGCTGACCTCTAGAGGAGCCTGGGGTTGATAGAACAGGGGCTGAGGTCCTCCCCTTGTGTGTTTCTACATTGTTGATGTATCTTAATAACCAAGTGATAGAAAGAAAAGGTAATTCGCCCACCTCATCCTGTTCCTGGTGGTAGTCACTGTTAATAGATGTTCCTCGATGTTCCTCGATGACCTCATGTTACAGGTTTTTTGTTCTAATTGATTTATCATTAATGAAATGTCTACTGTGAAGATTTGGGATTTTTTTTAAGAGCAGCAAAGTTTAAATTCCTGACAATGCAAAACGTTAAGGACTTTTAGTACTTTTACTGCTACTGAAATTTTTACTGTTTCATTAACCTTGGGGTTCATTGTGCTGTAATGTGAAAAAAAAAAAAAAACATGCACAGAAAGAAATTCTGATTTCATTTACATATATATTGCTTGGGGTATGAAGGAAGAGTGTAGCTTCTTAAATTAAGTAATGGTAAGAAATAACTAGATTCCTTTTACAACAATGCAGATGAAGCTGCTCTTCACCTTCTGAAAGAAATAGGCCCATCAGGAATTGAAACAGAGCTGCGAAACTTGTCTCCCGATGATGGTGGCTCCGTAGAAGTCATGCAAGCCTTTTTGAAAATGATCGGGATGATGTTGGACAGAAAGCGTGACTTTGAGTTAGCCCAGGCATACCTTGCATTGTTTTTAAAGGTGAGTGAGATGTTTATGTTACATTTTAAATTCTGTGAAGCTGTGTTACTGTGCCTGTCTAAAACACTTGACCGGTCTAATAAAGAACTGAACGGCCAATAACAAGGCAGGAGAAAGGGCAGGTGGGGCTGGCAGGCAGAGAGAATATAGAAGGAGAAATCTGGGAGGAAAAAGAAGAAAAAATATGAAGGAGTGAAGAAAGAAGTAGCCAGGCAGGGAAGCAGGAGGACTCCAGGGACCAGCCACCCAGCTACACAGCAAGCCATGGAGTAAGAGTAAGATTTACAGAAGTAAGAGAACAGGAAAAGCCCAGAGGCAAAAGGTAGATGGGATAATTTAAGAAAAGCTGGCTAGAAACTAAGTCAAGCTAAGGCCGGGCATTCATAATCAAGAATAAGCCTCCATGTGTGATTTATTTGGAAGCTGGGTGGTGGGCCCCCAAAAGAGTAAGAAAACATTTTGGCACCCCGTGTGGGGCTTGAACCCATGACACTGGAATTAAGAGTCCCATGCTCTGCTGACTGAGCTAGCTGGGCCATTCAGTTCTTTATTAGACCAATCAGGTGTTTTAGACAGGCACAGTAACACAGCTTCACAGAGTTAAACAAAGTAACACACCTTAAAATAATATTCTACAACAGATGGACATGCTCCTTATCCACAGTGTCAAATAGGTAGCCACTCATTATGTGGCTGATGAATACTCTGGCTAACTGTAACTGAACAGTAGCTGTCTGGGCTATGCGCTTTGTAGCCTTTATTACTTGGCATAATTTTGACTTTATCCCTACTTGTCATCTGTTTGTTACTTGTACTGAACCTTAACTTTTTTAAGTAGTTACATTTTTTTAAATTTCCTGTGATCATAAGGGAAAGTCGGGTTCTTTTGTTTGTTCATTTTTGTCTGCTGCTGAAATCAAAGTATTCACCACCATCAGTTTCAAGTAATTTGGCACAACTTGGTTTTTGATGAATGAAATAGAGATGTGCTTTGTGGGTCCACTATGGTGATGTAATGCGCTGAAGACACAAGTATTTTAAATTCATTTACAAACTGGATACTTGCATAGAACCAGATAGGTTGTTTTTTAAAGAAATCCCAGATTGTGTCTATAGGTTTTCCTGTGTTTACCAAATGTTAGTCCCTACAAACAAATTTGCACAAACCTTTAGAAACTAAAATCAGTGACCATCATCAGTGGGGTATAGAAGAAAACTGGAAGCACAATCTGGTAACTGGGGTTTGTGGTGTGGAAGAATGAAGCTTACTTAGTTCTGTTAAGAGATTGTGGCTTAAAAAAATGAAGTAAAAAAAAGTTTGAAGTAAAAAATAGTTTGATGGAACAGCAGGAAATCAGAGAACAATAAACCACCATTTCAGAAAGAAATAATTAGATACTATTTTCTTAGGTTCCTTGGTAGAAAAAAAGATCAAAAATTTAATATTCTTAAGTAAAATGTCCAACTTAACCATCATACTTTTCTTTCCAGTTACACCTCAAAATGCTTCCTTCAGAGGCAGTGCTGTTAGAAGAACTGGTAAAGTTGTCGTCACAGGTGGACGAAGACTGGACTCATTTACAGTCTCTCTTCAATCAAAGCATGTGTATTTTAAATTATATCAAAAGTGCTTTGTTGTAAAAAATAAACTTAGTGATTACAGAAATCAAAGCTCTATGTGAAATGTTGAACTTGTCTTCATTCCCAGCTCAGTATGGAAGGACGTGTTGGCAATGCTTGACCAGCAGTGTTCTGTATTCTAAGTGCAAAATACCTTGTAGCTGTAGAACTATACCTTCTTTATGCTCTGAACACCGAGGGGATCTAAAACCACCTGAGTTCCTTCACACTAGTCACATACATGAGGCTTTTTGAATTATTGCCATTTAGTATTTTTTCAGTATGTTACATATAATAGTGTCTATTTAGTATGAAGTTTTGCAGAGTTAAATTGACAATGTCAAGTAAAGCAGATCTATAATGTATTTCTAAAAATGCTTTTTGTTATATTAGAAAAATGAGTGTTTATTTTCTGGGTGCCTTTTGATGAAGCATAAATTGTTGGTTCTTGAAGCTGTGCTTTATGTCTGGTACCTGTGGTACAGCCCTCCTGTGTTACAGAAGAGTCCAAGTAAGGTTGTCTGGGACCTGCGGCATGTCTAGTGTATAGCACAGGATCTAGAGCTTTCTCTGTTGACTCCTTTCTAAACAAGTTTTTGTTAGATCAAAATGTGAGAGGTCCTTGCTCCAGGCAGGCGCACCAGGAAGAGGTGCAGCAGGTACTTGCACAGGGAGATTCCAAGCTCCACTGAGCCTGGCTTTCACAGTTTCTCCTCCTTCTCTGACGTGTTTATATGGGAAGAAACTGCTGACTACACTCGTCATCATTTTCTTTTCTATGGTCCAGGCTTTAGCAACTCAGGAATTAGAATGAAGCAATTCTTGGGGCTGGAGATGTAGCACAGAGCCCGTATAAACCAGGCTTGCTGGTGTGCACCTGCAATCCCACCACTCCAGAGGGAAAGGCTGGAAAACTAGGAAGATACTGGAAACCATAGCTGGAGGCTAGCCTGGAATACATGAGATCCTGCTCAAATAGTAACAAACGAAGAGTAAGCAATTCTTAAGGACCCATGCTCTAAAAACTACTCCTAGAATGCACCTGGGTACTCTTGCTCAGCATTAGCTTAGAGAACTTTACAGATTTCTTTCCAGGAAAGAACAGTCCATACAAAGAGGGGCTGGTAAGAAGGCTCTGGTTAAAGGACCTTGCCACCAATCCTAGAGGCCCAAGTTTAATTCCTAGGGCCCACGTGGTGGAAGGAGAGAACTAATTCTTTCAAGTTGTCCTCTAACCTATACATGCACACGCACGCACGCACACACACACTCAAATGTAGAATCAAACTTATTAAGACGAACCAATGAGAAATGTATTATTAAAGTGCTTTTTGATCTTCTAGTGTGAGGTAAAACTTGTCAGTTATTATAGGAAAATGCAACCCTCCTTTCTACTGACTTTGTGTTTGACTTTATATTCATTTATCAATGGCAGTGACGTGAATGTTAGTGACGGCTTAAGTTCTGACTTTGACAGACAGTAGCTTAAAGCTGCAGTAAAGCCTGAGTGCATATAACCCCACACTGTAGTAAGGAAAACAGAACGATAGGAGCTGTGAACTCAAGTGGGGTTTTTTCTTCCATAAATCATAAACTAAATATTCTTACCCTTTTCAGGTAAAAGTACAAGCTTGATCCTGTTGTCATTTTTATTAGAGATGTCTTAAAACAGTGCTACCACATTATTTTGTCAATAACCCTCCAAAACCTTAGACATTTGACATCAAGGAAGAGAAGAAGAAAAAAATACAAAGTATTTTGGTGTACATATTTTTCTTAAAATGTTATCAGTCTCTGCATACTTACTTACTTTGGAACTTGGATCTTTACTTTTGAAATTTAATAGTCATCATATATGATGACATTTTACTTATAAAAATATCAGACAGATTTGTTTTTAACAACAGTTTTGGATCCCAGTACATAATAGCCACAGAAAATGAAATGTAGAGTTTTGGTAATTTTTTACATAAAGAAAAGTCTGTAATTTGAAATGTCTTCACTTGCACATTGTATGTCTTACAATCTACTCTGTCTATCATATACCTAAAATTAGGGAGTTTTCCTCTGTTCCCCCCAGACCCCCGCCCCCACACACAGTAATTACAAACCACTGCTGAATTAAGTAAACATGTTGCTTAGGTCTCTGGCTCTAAGGATTTCTGTGTAGCATAGCTAAGGGTTTGAGGGGTGGGCCAGAGAATGAGCATTTTTAATTTGAAGAGATATTTCCATATGACTTCCAAAGGGATTGTATCATTTATTCTTTCTACTCACAGTGAGTACCTCCTGTCTCCTAACATGAGGGAATATTCGGAATCATAGCTTTACCACTTTCATTAATAGGATAAAAACTCTGGTTTGGTTTTTACTTAGAACTCATTTGTGTGTTCTATCTATTGAATCATTTGTCTTTTTATTATAGATTTGTTGAAGGGTTTTTTGTTTTGTTTTGTTTGTTTGTTTTTTTAAGGCAGGGTTTCACTGTGTAGCTCTGGCTGGCCAGGAATTCACTATGTCAACCAGGTTGTCGTAGAACTCACAGAGATCCATCTGCCTCTGCCCCCCCAAGTGCTGAGAAAGGTGTATGCCATCATGTCCACTCTTGTTGAGTTTTTATGCAAACTAAACATTGGTCTTGGTTACCAGTAATTCCTTCAGGTGGTTGTATGTTTCTGACTTTTATAGGTATTTTACGTTGTTTTATATATGTTTAAGTTGATAATTTGTATGTCTTTTTCTAAGTCATAAAGTAAGTCCTCCATTTTCTAAGCTATTTATCCCATGTGCGTGTGTATGTATCTGTGTGAGTGATTGATGGCTAAATCTCCATCTATATTCATCAGCACGATGAAGACAAGATATGGAAATGCCTTTAGTTGGTCATTTGTTCAAAAACCATGAAGATCCAGTTATTTTTGTCATTGAGCAAAAGTGCTGTTTCATTGTATGCTAAATTTTTATTGTGCTATTTTGATGTTTTAATAATGCAACATGCTCCAATTATAGTTAGGTGGGATAAGGTTATCTTAAATATATTTCAAATATTTCTTATCTCCTATTAGGCATATCTTCTTGAAATCTGGGTTTGGGTGGCATTAATTCATAGAATTATATTTTTCTAATAGTACTAAGCTGAGTATTTCTCTTCAAGAACAATGATTATTATTAAATATTTGTGGGCTGGCTTTCTTGGTATCTTAGTTTCACAGTTTGTATGTATGTGTGTATGTGTAAAATACATTTTTTGACAGTTCTGGGGATTTTTGTGTTACTGTAATCAAATCTCTTTGAAAACATTTTATAAATTATTACTGCTGTGATTAAAAAAACTATTTTTATATGCTGGTTTGTCATGACAATACAGAATTCTTTTAAAGGTGTTAATTAAAATATTCTTCCTGGAAAATCCTCCTTTGCAGTTGCTGAGGCTGTTTCTAACTCAGTGTTCATGTGCCATATGATTGGTTTGAGTTGGGATTACTTGATCTCCATAAACTACTAGGCCTGCCTTGCAGAAGTGCTTGTCTTCTTGCTGGATCAGGTGCAGATGCCTTCAGTGGTCTTTGTTACATGATGATGCATGAACTAGGTTTCTGCTAGATAACCATCTTTCATTAAATTCTAATATATTATGATATTGCTATTTTCATTTTTCTTCCATTTTCCCCTTCTATTGAGAACCAGTGTCCTCTGTGATCATCACACATTAGCATATCTGCAATTGGAGATCCACACAGGCCTTGTATTCTTCACATAGCTGGACTTCATATGCTTCTGTAGCACTGGATTTCTAGAGAGAAGCACATACACTAAGCCTCGTGAGTTAGCCTCAGGACGAGAAGGGCTGCGACCCATGGCTCATGCAATTACTACTTCTTTGAAACAAATGACTGTGGCTTTGGAATCCCAGGATCTCAAATCGCTTATCAGTAGAAATAAGACAGAGCACAGAGCAAAACTCTGACCAAAGTGTGTAAGAAAAATACCTTTCAGACCAACTGCCTTGAAATGAAAGGAATGAAGTACTATGAAAAGAGCAGACTAAAGGCTGGGACTAGAATTCAATGATAGAGATCTTGCTTAGTGTGCCTGAGATAAAGGCACCCTTAAATTCTTAAAAAAATAAAATCCTTCCTATTAAACAAGTACCAAAGTCTTCTATAATTTGTGATCCAGAGCCCTAAATAAAAATACGATAAACAGTTTAAGGGGCTAAAGAGGTGTGTTGGTGTTGAAGAGAGCTTACTTTTGCAAGCATGAGGATCAGCAGTCAGGGTGTCGGGAATGATAACATCCCCTCCTGTTCTGGGGGCAATGCTAGAATGAAAGTAAAGAAGCCATTGGTTAAGACTTGCAGGCCCTAGGCTCCCCATAATGAAATGGGGTTAATGAAGCCATACTAGCAAAATAATGTGGGTGCATTACAACCCTGGAGTTAGGAAGTATGCTACTGCCCCCCGAGGAGCCTCTGGGGGGCTTGTGCCCTCGGACACATGGTGGTCATATTCAGTATGTGTACGTAATGACATGTTTAGACAGAAGGGCCTGTTGCTGCTCACACGTTTCCCCGTAACAGATGTTTGAAGCGCTCTGGAAATTTTTATCTGCTTCCTAGAGAACAGGGGTAAGAATGCTGGGAAAGAAGACTTTACAGGCCCCTGTGATGGAGTGAGCAGCGGTCATCCTCCACCAGAGCAGAGTGTGGTGGTGCCATCTTAGCCCGAGACAGGCTGGCAGCACACACTAGGTGGGCTCATGGACCTGGGGGTAGGGAAGATGAGAAGAGTTCTGGAAGGCTCTCCTGCCCATACATGGAAAAGGAATTAAACTGCCAGCAAAGAAAGAGCTAAAATAGAAAACTTAGACAAAATATCACTAGTCACCCATTGCCTAAATTAATGTGAGAGGCAGCAGTTTTGATTAGTGGTTTATCTTTGCCTCGAATTTATAGGTGTTGGTCTTGGGAGCTTTGTATGAAGAATTCCGTAGTGACTTATGTCTCTCTCTGTACTGAACCTTCAGTCCAGGTTAGGCTTGGGCAGGTAACATGGGTAACATAAGAAGACAAGCAGAGCAAGCCATGAGGTGGAAGCCAGCAAGCAGCTCCCCTCCGTGGCCTCTGCATCAGCTCCTGCCTCCAGCTTCCTATCCTGTTTGAGTTCCTTCCCTGACTTCCTTCAGTGATCAACTATGATGTATGTGTAAGTGTAAACCAAATAAATCCTCTCCTCCCCAACTTGTTTTTGGTTACAGTGTTTTGTCACAACAATAGTAACCCTAAGACAGGCCCATAAGTTGTTCAATACTTAGTTTTCACCTGGTTGGTTTTGTTTGCACTTGTGGGTGGTGTTTGAATATGCAGATATTCATGAGTGTATCTTCTGGCATGTGTGGGAGCCAGAGGTTGATGCTGGGCATCTTCCTCAACAGCTTGCCCAGACAGATCTCTCAATGAACCTGTAGCTCACTTGCTGGCCAGCGAACCCCAGGGCTCCTTCTGTGTCAGCCTCTCAGTGGTGAGATTTCAGGCTTAGGTTGGAGCGCCTGTGTTTCACTTGGGAGCCAGGGGTCAGAGCTTAGATCATTCTCTGTGTCCTAGAAGCATGTTACTGGCTGATCACCTGGACCAGAGGCATGTAAATAATTCAGTGTTCATTGGAAAACAAAAGGGTAGCATGTATGTTAGCTTTCTCCTTTCTGGGTAGAATGCAACTTATTGGGAGGAAATTAACTTAAGTTCCCCTCACTGCACCCCACCCATGGCCCTCATAGCAGGGAGCTCGCAAAGAAGTATAGCATACCACGTGATGACTACCAGGAAAAGAGAGAATATGCTCTCATGCAGGCCCCTTTGGGTTAGATCTTCCCCCATTAGTTCATCGTCTCTGGAAAAGACCTCACAGACATTCCAGTTGTATGCTTTACAATCTTATTTTCTCATTCCAGTGATGCTGACAGTGGAGACAGCCATCACAGCATAAATATTAGTACACAGTTCTTTTTTTTTTTTTTTAAAGCAATATGTATTTTTTACTCTATCAGGTAATAGGTTAACTATTTTATTTGTTCTGCTATCCCTGACTGAATTTCATTCTTCACACCTAATTTATTTTGGTTCTTTGCAAGGGTGGCAGCCTCTCCCACAACTTTGACCCTTTTATTTCCTCCTGATCACGCTCTACTTGAGTGACTAGTGCGAAAGCCCTGCCGGTGAGTGAGTGGCAAGTGGGTGAGGTATGGAAGCCTAATGGTTTCCGTAACTTGGCAGCCTCGATTCAGCAGGCAGGGTGCAGGTGGGCGTTGCACAACCGGCTGCTGATCAGTGCCCTTGAACTGTTTCAGAATACAAAGCATGCTGCACCCTCTGAAGGGTTCACAACACGCCTCCCCACCCCCCAACGGTCGCATTTACCAGGCGGACACTTCCGCCTAGCCAATTCCGGTCAGGCCGGACACCTCCGCCTAGCAAGTTCCGGCCAAGGCATCTCGCGTGACCAGAATCCGTGACGTTACATGGCTACGTAAGCGTGCAACGTGACCATGTGATCTACGCACAGGCATGGAGTAGTGATGTGACCTGGCCACGCCCCCAGCCGGTTTTTAAAGCGGAGCGCCATATTCCCAGCTCTCTTCTCCTCTTCCTCTTCTCCATGCACATGTCTCTCCCACAGGCCTGCACTCTCTATCCCTGTATCTCTAATAAACTCTTATAAGCGGATTCTGTCGTGTTTCGTGACACTTCCTTGCAGGGTAAGAACACAACGCAGCCAAAAAACTAACACCCTCGTCACCGGGAAGTTTATGTTTTAGATCATACAGCCGTTCTGCTTGGCTCAGCCTTTGGCCTTTCTCTCTCAGAGAGCAGTAACAAAGGAGAAAGAAGCCTTCACACTCTGAAAAGAGTACATTCTGGGAGTTTCTCTTGTTTCAAAGTGTGTGTGTGTGTTGGAATTCTCACTAGCCTTAATATACATGCATAGCTGCATGCACAAGAGATAAAATATCAGAGTGCCCATGTGCCATTTTTCTGTCATTGTTTTAACAGGGGGTTTGGTAATGTGGGAATACACAGTGAATATAAAGAAAGAAAATCAGGAGGGAGAAAGGGAACCTGCCTTTCTTTAGAAAAGACCACTTCTCTGTTCTCTGGTTAGTAATAGATGGCCAGATTTGGAGGAGAGGAGGCGGGCATCCACGTTGCTGATCGTCTAACATGGCTTCCGGAGCGGAGGGCCACTCCCCAGCAATCTAGGTCCCGCTTTAGTTCTCGGGTCCTTAGGTAGAAAGATGGGGATGGCGCAGAGGTGGGTGGATCCTTGCGGCTGCTGTGGCCCCATGGAGGTGAGATGAAGACGCTTCATAGGCAGGAGCTCAAACGTGAGGAAACAGCCATGGCTCTCTGTACCGTTCTCCACCGCTCTTCCCTTTCCCGGGCTGTTTCCTTAGTAAACCTGGCATGCGAGGAAAACGTGGCACGGTGGTCAGAATCCCGAAGCGAGAGAGACAAGTTCCTTGATGCCCCCACTTTCAGAAGATGAGCAGGGCAGGAAAGGCAACATGTGTCTCTCCATCTCCAGAGCCAGGGACAACGGGAAGTCACATGCCCTGGACCCTGAGTGAAGAGACTGAGGAGGGCAGATAGCACCGAATGTGGGGGGACTAAGAAAGCAGGGTGACCACATGAAAGCCACTGCAGTCTCCAGGCTATGGGGAGGTCGGTGGGCCTCACCTGGGCACAAGCAAGACTTGAATTGTGTGTACTTTTCTTAAACAAAATAGGATACAGTATTAACAGCCTGATTCTGGTGTTGCTATATATACTTTTATATATATATATATATATATATATATTAGTACAGAGTATATAGTACTCTAGTACTATATATACTATATATACTCTAGTACTATATATTACTATACATATATATTACTCTGGTACTATATATATATTAGTATAGAGTATAGAGTACTCTAGCTCATTCTGTTTTACCTCTGGTTTAGCTTTGCAAACAGAATTTTACATTTGTTATAAGATGTATGTATATACCATGTTCATACATCCTGTTTACAAAGATATAGCCTATGTGGTTGGTCCGATTTCATTTTCTCCCAGAAAAGTATGCCAAGAAGCTACAGCCATGTTTGTTGCTTGAGTCATTGGAGCTTCCCCAAAACTCCAGGCTCCCTCTTCACCTGAGCCATCATTTGGATGTGAGTTTCTGGTCCTGGCTCTTCGGAGCGGTGGGTGGTCTCCAGGTCGGCTCTGGCATGAACCGAGAGGAGATACAGGCAAGTAGCCATGAGTCACAGGGTGAGTGCTGAGCCCGGCAGCTCTCCAGGAAGTTGTGGGAAGCACAGTTCTTGTCAGATGAGCTCCTCACCCAGCCGTGGTCAGGCCCCGTGTTTCCCAGAAAGTGGGTGGGATATGGGTTCGGAGTTTCACTTTCCTTCAGCAAATAAACAAAAATAGTCCACCTGACTCCAGGCCAACAAAATGGTGAAGAGGTGTTACCTCACATTAGCTTATCTCTTTGACCTTTCAAGTGCTCAGGAGGAAATCACCACTCTCCCTCCTGCTGAGAAGTCACAGTCATTCTGCAGGTATACCACACCTATCATCTGACAGTTCAGTTTTAAAATCGCTGATGTGGGGCAAAAGGTGTAACTCAATGGTAGAGTGCTTTCCTTGTCTACATGAAACCTGGGTTCAGTCCCCTAAAACCACTGACACACACACACACACACACACACACAATCACATTTATCTTTTGAGGAGAAGAAAAGGCCATTTTTATAGAGCAAAACTTTTCAAATAGTAGCATTGCCCAGAAACATTAAAGGTAAGTCTGGATGTCTTCCATCATTAATATCCCTGTATCTTCGTCCCCGCCCAGTTGGTGATGTCATCTTGGTTCCTGGACCACTCCCTTGTCTCATCATCTTGTGTCCACATGATAATCTCATCCTTATTGCTCTGCCTTGGCTTCTGCTTCTGACTTAGCTGAATTTACAGATTTTCTACAGAAGTCACATCAGTCCTTTGTACACAGCTGGTATTCAACAAATACGTAATTTAGTGGTTTTTCAAAGAGTAGCCCAGGATTCCCTGGCCTCCTTGAAGCTTTTTCAGGAGGTCGGCAAACTATTATGAAAATCTGTTTTCATAGTCACTATTATCTGATTCTTTTCACTTTCAGTATGCCAAGGACATCAAATACCAACAGAACTTAATTGGGCTAAACCAAAGCTTAATAGGGCCCTCAGTTTTTAAGACTGAGTCCTAAGACAACAACAACAAAAAATTGAGGATCACTGCCCTGCTAGTCTGGTTGAAGAATCATGGCCTCATCAGGAAATGTTAGCGTGCGCTGTATAAAAAGATTCATCTCCAAAACGCCTTCCATCTAATGGAAGATATGGAACCTACGTTGCTACTACTATCAATCCCTTTGTGGGGCCAGAGGGCCAGGCAGCTCTCGAGTTTTAAGACCCCATTGACCCTTAGATTTAGATGATATCAATGAGTTAAGTCCAGTTGTACCTAGATTGAAACTCTAGGATAAAAATAAACAAACAAACCGATATATCCAGAATGTTTAAATTATTGTTACAGCGAAATAAGTCAGTGTGGGTGATCAGTCTCAGCATCATACATTTCAGGATAGTATTTGAAGAATAGTAGGTATGTATCTAAATCTTTATTACCCTGTATGGCTGAGGACAACATTCAGATCACCCCAAGGTACTCTGCCACAGTGGACACTGACCTGAGCGTTGTGACGTCAGCCTATGATGCCTCTGAACACTGGAAGCTACGGTCACCGCCCTCCCTGGTCAGGTTCCACAAAGCCCTTGCTTCACAGCAATCACAACTCATGTCGTTGCCAGCCGAGACAAAGAGGTTCAGGATTCTACAGTGCGAATTCCTGAAGCAGAGAAAAGATATTCACGAGGGATCTGTCCTCAAAGGCAGAACCTTTCTCCCCTTGGCTGCCCTCTTCCCAGCAGCAACAACAGGCAGTTCCACCCTCCAAGCTAATAAAGCACAACAAGTTCCCAGCAAGAACAGTTAGGGATCTCTTTTTCTTACATTTCCGGGACCGTGGAGATGGGCAGTTACTCCCCACTGGCTCGGTTATTCAGTGATATGATGAAGGACACAGATACATAGGACAAGGCCATTTTGTTTTTCATAGCTACCATTGTGTGGTCTCAAGGTGGCTGCCGCAGCGCCAGTCATCAGACCAGGGAAAGCCTTCTCAAAGCAAGGAACCCAAGGGAAACGGGAAGAGAAATCCGGGATTCCATTGGAAGGAAAGAAACCACAGAACGTGCTACATTGGCAGCAGCCACTGCCCATGGCTCATTGTGTACTGGGGATTTTTAAATATAAGTTATGGATAAATCTGATTTCAACCAATAAAATTTGGTATATACATTATCAAAGGTAAACCCATTTAGTGGGAAATGAAATTATGTGGCTATTACAAGATAAAAAAAAAAATAATAAACTGGCCCAAATAGCCCAATCTTCAGTGGTCTGTGGATATAGTGCATTCTCTGAGTAGCTATGAATGATGAGCAATGTTCCTGAAGTTGACTGGAATGTGGCTTTTACATGAGAATAGAGAAGATGATGTTTGTGGCAAAAGCCCAACTAGTCTTCCTTTGAGTAAATTTTCCCTTCAACAGCTGCCCAATTTCCAGGCTTCCTCCCGCTTAATGGGTGGCACCAAGAGGTCTTACCTGGCACCACTCCAAGCCCTGCCCT
Source organism: Peromyscus leucopus (assembly GCF_004664715.2). Taxonomy (NCBI): domain Eukaryota; kingdom Metazoa; phylum Chordata; class Mammalia; order Rodentia; family Cricetidae; genus Peromyscus; species Peromyscus leucopus. Next base: position 22,476,687 of record NC_051079.1, read on the forward strand.
GCCCCTGCTGCATGCCCCAACTCTACTTTTGAGCAGACCACCTCTACTGGAGTAATAAAGGAAGGAAAAGAAGGGCCAGAGCCTGACTGCTTTCAGGCTGTTGGACTTGGGGATCAGGGTGCTCTCTGCATCCCATACCCATTCAGCCTAGAGAATCCAAGTCAACTTCAGACCCAGCCAAAAGTTCTGGAGAGTCTAGTCTGCCTTGTTACCTCCTCATCTGTCAGTGGTGACAGCCTGTATAAATCCAGGATGAAGGAAAATTGAACCTAGGAAAGGTGATCAGTTGGCTAACCTCTCTCTCATCTACATATGTTAAATGCCCTCACATTAGGAGGCTGTTTGGGAAAGTTTTAGAACCTATTTCCGAGTGTTACTTTAAATGTCACCCCAATATTACCTTCATGAAAATATGCTGCCTTGGTTGCTGTTAGCAATAGAGACAGCGCCACGTTTTATTAAGCAATAACAGAAGAGGATGTGGCATTGTAAGGGGGAATAAAAAATGTCATGCCACTTTCCGGTACAAATAATGCTGTGTTTTCAATGTTGCCTGTGTTTCTCTTTTAAACTTGCTACAGCAGCCTAAAACACATCCCTTCTCTCCCTTCCTCAATTCAGTAACCGCTAAACTGCCTCTGGTAAAAGCCATATCCTTCGACACCCCAGTGGCCCAGCACAGATTGGGAAGTTCACATTTTTAGTTACCATATCTAATACAAGGCAGATGTAATGAGCATGTTGTCACACTAGATGGTTCAGGGAATAGTGGCAAGCAAGAGTCTATACGTGGTCATTATAGAGACTTCTTATTTTTTGAGACAGGGTCTCATGCCGCCCACACTGGCCTCAAACTTGCTATGTAATTAAAGGTGACTTTGAGCTCTTGATTTCCTGCCTCCACCTCCTAGGAGCTGAGATGACAAGCCTGAGCCATCTGCTTATGTAGTTCTGGGGACCAAACTTGGGGTCTTCTGCCAGGAAAGCAGTCTCTGCCAAGCGGCACATCTCCAGCCCTCTAGGAACACTTTTCCTCAAATATTTTGATGTGGTTTGTTAAATCCATGAATGCAGACCCGTAGATTCTGCATAGACACTGCACACAGGGGGTGGGGCGAGTTATGGATATGCATTTATATTCAACTTTATTCTTTAGAGCAGTAGCATTTTCACAGAAAAATTTAGAGTTGAGATTTTTGAAAATATTTTCCTGCCCCTAAATACACACAACTTCTCCTGTGATCAATATCCCCTACCTGAGTGCACATTTCTTACAGATGATAAATCTGTACATTATTACCCAAAGATCACATGGCAAAGATTCTGATCCTTATCCTTAATCCTTGAAACACTGAGGAACACTGAGCAAGAACATGTTGAATGTTTCTCTTTTTGAAGAGTTCAGTGACTCCACAATAGAGAACATATTAGTGGGTAGCCTGGATCCACTGGCAGAATGGAGGTCAAGAAAGCTGGAAATGTTGTTCAAAATAGATTTAAGAGTTAGACTGCAGAGGTTTTCAATAGACCACTGCTCCTATCACGGCAAGAACACCTGGGAGTTTTATTGTAAAAAACTAGACATAAAGAAGGATAAAATTGAATACCATACACTTTCAAACCATCAAAATGTGGATAGAAAGAAATATAAAGGAAGGAGAAAAGAGCTTCTGTGATAAATGAAGACCAACGGTCATCACTTCAGGTGGCTGCTGAGTGAGGGTTGGCTAGCAGAGACTGGCAGCTGATGAAATCAGAAAAAGCTTCCAACTACTGTCTGTGGCCTGGTGAGATCACTTGGAATCCAGTGGTACTTCAATGTGTTGTTGGTTGTTTTTTACTCTTTACTCTTTGGGGGGGCCTGCCACCCAGCTCCCAAATAAATACACACGGAGACTTATTATTATTTATAAATGCTCAGCCTTAGCTTGGCTTGTTTCTAGCCAGCTTTTCTTAAATTATCCCATCTACCTTTTGCCTCTGGGCTTTTTCCCTTTCTTACTTCTATAATCTTACTTTCACTCTTATTCCGTGGCTGACTCTGGCTGTGTGGCTGGCCCTTCTTTTCTCTCTCTCCTCCCCTTCTTTTTCTCCTATTTATTCTCTCTGCCAGCCAGCCCTGCCTATCCTTTCTCCTGCCTTTCTATTGGCTGTTCAGCTCTTTATTAGACCAATCAGGTGTTTTAAACCAGCAAAGAAATAACAGCTTCACAGAGTTAAACAGATGCAACATAAAAGAATGCAACACATCTTTGCATCACTAAACAAATATTCCACAGCATCAACAAATGTAACATATCTTAAACTAATATTCTACAACATCGATTAGTTTGTTCTTCTGGCCCACAGTCTCCTTCTCAGGGAGTATGCATTGATTAGATGGTTCAGTGTGGCAAACCAGAGCAGGAGCAGTGGGAGTTACATGGGGCTGAGCCCCCAAGAGCCTGTCAGAGGAAGGAACCTGCCCTACACACTGCTCTGATCTAGTCCTGAACATATTTGAAGTCAGAGATGATCTAAAACTTGTAGGAATGTGTTGACAGAAGTATGAAAGAAGAAAAATAGATGAGAAGTTGGAGAATATTTACAGAAAAATGGAAATTGACCAAAATAATGCCTAAAAAAAATGTAGGTATGAATTCATTTTGGGGAAGAGGCAGGTAGAATAGTAGCCTGGCATGAAGGGTGTCCTGGTGTTTATCCCCTCCACCACATAACCCTGGTATGGGGATGTACACCTGTAAATCTCAGCACTCAGAAGGCAGAGGCAGGAGGATCAGAAGTTCAAGGCCACCCTCAGCTACATAGAACCTCTGAAGCCAACCTGGGATACACAAGACTCTGTCTCAAAACAAACAAACAAACCAAACAAGAGGCAAAAAATTCATTGGGAAGGTTAGGTGGGAAAGACAATATAGAAAATAAAATGTTTCAAGAAAAAAATTAGTCATGAGACTGTTATATTACAGTGTGAAGAACATATTTAGGAGGGTGTTTAGAAACAGCACACCTGGTTAGAGTTGAAAATAAGTTAGTAAACTCAATTCCTATTTCTCCCTCCTCAGCTTCTGAGCTGAGCCTTGAACTGAGCCTTGTACTAGTTAAGAAAGGGTTCTACCACTAACCTAAATTCCCTCCTGTTCCAGCTTTGCAGTTCTGAACATATGACCGTGCCATTCACCGCACTGGGGGTCAGAGTAGTTGAGTATGAAGTGAAGGCTAGTTCAATCTGTAATGTCTTTGAGGCATCCAAACAAATGTGCCCATCCTCCCAGACTGCATTTTCCCTTCCTGCTCCAGAAGCTTTGGTTCTCTCCCCCACAGGGAGCCCTTCTTATTCATACAAATATGCTGACATTTTTTCACAATTATGACACCACAGCAGCCGATAGCCTGGTAGAATGGTGGATAATTTACTAAAGATCCAATTATGTTTCTGACCAAGTGTGTTCCTCAGAAGAAAACTACAGTTGTCTTTCCACGTCCAACACAAGCACATAGATCTTCAGAAGTGGTGAACGGCCCTAATCTCAAGATTTACATTTATTGACCACAGCTGGTAACATCATCTCATTTAAGCCTTCTGTTGCTTCCCTCCTGACTCGGAAATAGTTTGTAGTTTGACCAATTCAAGCTGAAATTGGGAAGAAATTGGCTTCCTGTTTCCAAGCATTCTGTTTAAGGAAGGCAATGCCACTAACAGAAACACAGAGTTAATGAAGAGCTTGTAATACTGAGGTGTCCTGGTTGGGATTCATTATCACAGCCAGCTCTTGTTCTTCACCCTGGGGGAAGATCTGAACGTGTGTAGAAAAACAAGGTGATGTATTAATTTGTTGATGAATTGGAAAAACCTTTCCCTGATCTGGTGCCGGGAAGGGGATGGCCGTGCAGAGTTTCCACCTAATTGCCTCTAGTCCTGTTTGCTTAGGAACTGCATCCAAAAAAATAACCTGGCTAACCCAGAGCAGGAGTCATCCATCGATCCACGCTTCATTTGCCTCCACTGCCCATGTCTGCACTGTATGTTTAGGAGTATGGCATTTTTTGGAAACTGGCTCCCTACTCACCCATCCTTCTGGTGACCCTCACTACTCCTGCTGGAGAAAGAATCTGCTACTCAGGATCCTTGACTTGGGGGACTTGTTGCAAGGCTCTGGATGGTAACTGTGAAGACCCTATTTTTTGGGTGGTGGTGGTGGTGGTGGTGGTTATTTACATATTTAACCACAGAGATATTAAGTGTTCAGGTTAACAAATTTTGGCAACTGTCAACATCCATTAAACTATTAAACAAGATATACACCATTCCATCACTGCAGACATCCCTCTTGACCCATCCCATCCAGTTCCCCTCTCTTCCACTCACTCTGTACAAGCTGCTGCTGCTCTAGAATATTCTGTGTTGACCGCTCTTGGGCTTCATAAACATGAGATTACACAGCGTGTGGGTTTGTGTGTATGGTTTCATTCATTCGTTATAGGCTAACTTTCCTGCTGTGAGCTCACTCACTCATTCCCCCATTTGCTACCTGCTAGGGTTCCCACTCTGAGCTTTGCTGCAGGTCGAAGTTGAATGAGACCTCTTCTGAGAGTGTATAAACAGACGAAGGCCTGTCTGCCCCCCCCCCCCTTGATATCCCATAGTATCACTCGGCATACACTTGAAATGCTAAGCACACAGGCGGATATAACATTTATTAAGACAAAAACCTGCTCTGGGTTTTCTCCACGTTTGACATCCTCCACCCCACATGAGGGTAGGGTGAACCAATCTTCTTGGGAGAAGGGATTGCGCAAATCAACTCCTTTTCCCATTCCTCCTTTGGGATCTGTTCTAGTTACTCTTCTGTGGCTGTGACAAAACACTGACCAAAGCCAACATGGGAAAAAAGAGCCTGGTTCAGTTTGTGCTTTATAGTCTATCACTGAATGAAACAAAGTCAGGACGTCAAGGGGCTTGCTCAGCTTCCTTTTTTTAATAATTAAAATATAAATTAAACCGTTTCCCCCTTTCCTCCCTCCAACCCTGTAGGTGCCTCTTGCTTTTTGTCAAATTCATGGCTTCTATTTAATTGATGTTACAGATAAAGAGATAGATAAACATGTGTATATTTATTCATAAATATATAAATACAACCTGCTCAGTCTTTATAAAGTCAGCTTGCTTTCTTATACAATCCAGGACTACCTGCATGACAGTGTCACCACCCACAATGGGATGGGCCCCCCACATTAATCATTAATCAAAAAATGCAGATGTCCACAGACCAATCCAATTCCTCGGTTGAGGTTCTCTCTTCTCAGGTGATGCTAGTGTGGTCAAATTGACAAAAAATAATAAAAAAAACACCAACCAGCATGTCTGCCTACTTCTAGAAATCAGTGCTATCCACAGCCGCCATAAGGGAAAAAGGGCTCAGCCATGGAGAGTAGAGACTGTTGTGGGCTGATCTTGTCTAATTATGCCAGAAACTGGATGAGCAAGTGCTTTTCATGAGTGAGGCATTGGGGAAATCACTTGGCTCCATCTCCATTTCTGTGCTCTCCACACCGAATTTCCAGTTAAGACAGACGATAAGTATATCGTCTCCAAGTTTTATCTAGTTTTAATTTAGTTCATACTAAGATAAGAAAATGCAGTGTCAAAATAGTCTGAAGAGACCGAAAACAATTGAGCGTAAACACATGACGAATACCTGAAAGGTGTGTTTAACTCATTATTGAGGGAGCTATCAGGAATGTCCTTTATTGCATTACTAAAAATGCTGAATGATAACTTTGTTTCATAAGCAACAAAGGGGGAAAACCCATAACGACTTAGAACTGAAAGCAACTGGCAGTGAGAAAAACAGAAACTCCGTTCTCAGAACAAATCCACACTCCAGCATCTCTGTACCATTTGCTTTTGGATGGAGGTATTTACCTTTTAGATGAGTAAGTTGCAAAATGTGCCTTCAGACAAGTATCGTAACTAATCTGTTTAGTGATATTTACTACCTGGCTCATTGCTCATGTTTGTGTATTAAGCTTTATCATGATTTCCCATATGAACACCTACGCGGAGATTGAAAACAAATCTTGGTGTTATCAGGAATCATTGATATTTGGCTCTTCTAGCAACAATGGATCTAAAAAGAGTTCTATTGTTTCTTGAACTAACTTTGGGGTGTCAGGCTAATCTAATGTTGTTTAACTAACACTGTACTGTCTATTTCATCTAATACTTAGCTGCAGAATTTTACTATAGTTGATTGAATATAAAATTGTATAGTTTTATAAGTGTCTTAGTTAGGGTTTCTAATGCTGTGAAGAGACACCATGGCCATGGCAACTCTTATAAAGGAAACATTTAATTAGGTTTGTAGTTTCAGAGGTTCAGTCCATTATCATCATGGTGGGGAGCATGGTGGCATGCAGGCAGACATAGTGCTAGTACATCTTGATCAGAAGACAACAGAAAGTGGACAATGATACTCAGTAAAGCTTAAGCAAAAGAGACCTCAAAGCTTGCCCTGACAGTGACACACTTCCTTCCACAAGGCCACACAGCCCTAGTGCCACTCCCTGTGAGCTTATGGTGACCAACTACATTCAAACCACCGCAATAAGGAAATCTAAAACAAACAAACAAACAAACAAATCACTGTTGCCCTTTTGAAAAATAAGAAAATTGTTGCATAATAAAATACATGTCTGAGAAATCCAGTTAAGGCACAGTCAGATAGCAACCCAGCATATATCCTCCATGACAGGGTTTTTGTTCAACTGCTTCATACACTTATTTTAGTGAGATGCATTGGGCTAAATTCCAAACTTGGCATTTTCATCTTTTATGGAAAAAATATAGCATTGTTTAAAATAAGCTTTGTTAAAGTAAAAGATGACAGAAGACTAAATAAAAGTCTATGAATGGGACCATTCATCTCTGTTAAGCAGAACTTGATAAATTTATGCAGTTATTTACAATGGAAGACCACTGAAGGCACAATTTGGAGCAGTTTACAATGAAGAGAAACATATTGACTCATGGTTCTGGAGCCTGGGAAGTCCACAACAGAGCAGCTGGTCCTTGAGGGACTTGACCTTCTTACTGTATCACCCTGTGGCTGAAGGGCAAAGGGAGAGAGAGAGAAAGCCAGAAGAAGGCTAAACTCATCCTTTCCTAAAGAACACATACCAGTGGTTGAAAACGTGCTCTCACGGTAGCAGCATTGACTTGTTCTTGAGTGCAGCACCCCCATGACCCAATTGCCTTTTAAAGATCCCACCTTTTGAGCATAGTAGTGCATCCCTATAATCCCAGCATTCAGGAGGAAAAGACAGGAGAATTGATGCAAGTTCAAAACCAGCCTATAGTTAGTTCCAGGACAGCAGGGCTAGATAGCAAGATCCTGTCTCAAAAAACAAACAAACAAACAAACAAACAAAAACAGCAAAACCCCACCTCTTAATACTATTACAATAAAATTTTAACATCAGTTCAGGAAGAAACAAACATTCAAATCACAATAGTTGGAAACTTGTAAGATAATGCTAGACAAAATAAAGAATATATATGTATGAATATAGAAAATGTCAAAAGGACCAAGTAGACACTGAACATTGATCATTTATGGAGGTATTAGATATCTTTGAGTTTTCAACCAGATACACATTCTGACACCCATTCTGGCTTTGTTTGTTTTCTATGAGATTAAAAGAAACACTGCTCTTCATGCCAATTAGTGAGCTGCACTGTGGGCTAAGGGACTTGCCCCTGAAATAGTTTGCCAATAGTGTATTTGTAGGTGGCCACGCATCAGGGATTTCCTGTATGGAACCAGACACTGTGAGAAAGCATAGTTCAGGTGTTTTGGAGCTATAATCATTTATCGTAGGCAGTTAGTTTCATCTTTGTATCCCTTTGTGGCTTCTTCATCCTTCTATCTCTCTTTCTCTCCAAATCAAATGGTTTAGGCCCGCAGGTTTCTCCATCGTCTCACTGTGTGGTTTCTGTCTTCACACCATAACTTCCCTTTATTATTCCTTCTCTGTGCTGTGTCTCTCTTCCCTTTTCTGATCATCCCCCCCTCTTCCTCCTCCTCTCCCTTCTTTCTCCTCTTCAGCGGCTGCCACCTTTGGCTCCAGCTTGTCAGACTTCAGTTCAGGCTGGGAAAGCTGCAGGTTTTCCTCTCAGAGCCAGAATGGTTTCTGACAATGTGGGTTGTTGGCCAGAGATGGAGAACTGAGCTCTGGGATATCAGAACGACCCCCCCCCCCCCAGTATAAACTAATCTCTCTCAAGGATGACGTTACACGATTCAGCAGCAAGAAACACACACAGTTTGAATATTCCTGTCAATCTCTAAGGCTGAATCGGAAGTAGGTTTTCCCGCATGATATCAAATGTCTCACCAGCACATAAAACTTCCAGATTGAAACAGATGGGACTGAACTATCTGTTTCTCAACCTGCTTTACAAACTCATGCTTTGTGAATCTGTATAAAAATGACCTTGTGGCCTGTGAAACATTCTATTGATAGGTTCTGCATTGGGCATCACTAAGCCTGCCGCAGTGTATCTAAATGAGCATTGAATCATTTTGTTTTGAGAGCTACAACTAACTACAATCCACTTTAAACAAACACACAAACCAAAACCAAAGCAACAACAACAAATGTTGTAGAATGTTACTGTAAGATGTGTTACATTTGTTTATGCGGTGGAATATTTGTTTAATGCAAAGGATGGTGTGAAGACATAAAGATGTGTTGCATTTGTTTAACTCTGTGAGGTTGTGTTACTTTGCCTGTCTAAAACACCCGATGGTCTAGTAAAGAATTGAATGGCCAATAGTGAGGCAAGAGAAAAGATAGGTGGGGCTGCTGTGGTGGGCCACCAGGATATATTATAGAGATTCAGCTGTGTATTAAAGCTTTACTTTGACTGGCCAAGGGTCTGTCAAAAGGCAAGTCATTTCTTGTGAATATTTGGTGTTATCCAGCCTTTAATATTTCAGCTGTCCTCTGCTATGACATTCTTGCATGCCCAAATATCCCCAGACTAATTGGCAAACAGCTCAGCTCCTCAGACCTGCTGAACTTCTAGGTAACTAACTTCCCTGCTGGAGCCAGTACTTAGATAAGGCAAAGACAAGCTGGCAGAGATGCATAGCTTTGTTTGCTAATGAAGCTCAGACCGTCCCCTTGCCTTGAGGCCTAATTGCTCTCCAGAACAATGACTAAGAACAAAAGAGGTTTTTACATATCAAGGTGGAAGGGAAAGCAACATTCCTGAGGAGGCAGAGAACTGAGTGCCCACGGAAGGGAGAGACAGGCAGTTTCTGTAGAGACAGAGAGAATGGCATGAGCAGGGAGAAGAGAAGAACACAGAGGTAATGTAGATGGTAAGGCAGAACTCTTGAGCCAGGAGTAGAGAGCAAGTAGAGATGGAGGGAGAAGAAACAGAGCACAAAGATGAGGCGGGAAGCATAAGGGCTTAGTTGTTAGCAGGACTTTGAGGGAACAGTAAAAGAGAGGACAAAGAGGGACTGAGTGTCAGGATGGAACTGAAGCTATGGAGACAGGATTTCACCCCAAAGATGGATAAGGTGTTTGGTGCATCTAGATTTAGTCCTGTCTTGAATGCCTGATGGAGCTGTAGCTGCATTGATAGAATTTTGCCTTAGAGGAATAAAGTTAACAGACATAAGAGCATAGTGTACATAGATTTTTTTTTTTTCCCCTCAGATATCCCACTCCAGACATATCGAAAATCTCAGACACTAGGAAATCCATAGACTGGCAGGCAGAGAGAATAAATAGAAGGAGAACTTTGGGAGGAGCAAGAAGAAAGAAGGAGAGAGAGAAAGAGGGGGTCACAAGGGGCCCGCCAGTCACCCAGCCACACAGCCAGCCATGGAGTAAGAGTGAAAGCAAGATATACAGAAGTAAGAGAAAGGTAAAAGCTCAGACGCAAAAGGTAGAAGGGATAATTTAAGTTAAGAAAAGCTGGCCAGAAACAAGCCAAGCTAAGGCCAGGTATTCATAAGAAAATAGTAAGACTCCATGAATTTATTTGGGAGCAGGGTAGTGGCTTGCCCAAAAGAACAAAGATGCAAAAGAGTAAAGAGCAAAAACAACTATCGACAAACAAAAAACAGAATTTATTTCTCATAGCTTCAAGGCTGAGAAATCCAATATTAGAGATTCTTTAAAAAAAATTGTTTTGTTTTGTTTTGAGATCTCATAAGGCCACAATCCTACCAGATTGAGGCCCCATCAAAAAGACATAATTTAACCTTAATTACTTCTTAAAGGCTCTGTGCTAAAGGACTTTGTGTGGGCATTAGAGCTTTGAATAGTAATTGTGGGGGAAAGATAACTCAGTACATGGCAGAGTTATTTCCTTTTCATGTGAAAGTCTAGACGGTTGTGCCAGGTGGATACAGCAGTCTCTGCCTGCCACCCTGCCTAGTCTTTAGGATAAGCCTCTATTCCCAAGGCCACAGATGAATGCCTAGTTCACATCTGCTTACCTTACTGGCAGAAAGGATGAAAAAAGTGTTTCCAGTTTATTGGGAAGCAAACATTCCTCCCATGGTGATAATTTTACCAGACAGAGAACATTTTCACACTTAACTGAAGGGATGGGATGCAGACATTGAGTTTTGGAGACCAAGATAATTTTGCTTTAAGCAGAACTGGAGTTTTGCTACTTAGGGTGATGGCATTAACAGATGTTGAGAACTGCTTCTGAGTATGCGCCAGAGAGCTAATAACACAGAGATAAAGTTTGATAAAAATAATAAATCAAGGTTTCTAACATTCTGAACCTATAACTCTTTGACATTTTCCTCTACTTATACAATCTTAGTTTTCTCTGTGTATATGTTTCCTATATTCTCATTGCCTATTTTCTTTCTGTATTAAAACACAGTTTGATCTAACACTAATATCATATCGAGGCCCAGCACCACCTTTAGTCACCACCACAAGGCTCTAGGTAAGACTTTATAGAAGCTAGATGAACCCATGCACTGATAGGAAAAGCATGCTTTCCAAGGCAGATCTCAACCCCTGCTGTTACAACCTTCCTAGTAACATTCTCTCTAGAAAGTCAAAGACGGTGCTGCAACAACATGGGTTGCAGTCCCAGAGTGGATGGGGGAAGCTCTCAGGCCCCATCCCTAAACGAGCTGTAGGCAATTAATGCCCTGGAAAATCATCCGTCTTCTCCAGGGACAAGCTCGCCACCCTCAGGTTATCTAATCCCAAGTGGTCAGTCCTAAATTCATGTACATATAAGCAACACTAAATGGATTCAGCAAGTTATGTATATGTGTGTGTGTGTGTGTGTGTGTGTGTGTGTGTGTGCATTTGTATATTTGTGTGTGAACAAGAATAAAGACAAAAACCAAAAACAGAGAAGTCATGAATTTGAGATGGAGTGGGGGATCATGGGAGGAGCCAGAGCAAAGGGAGAGTGGGATGGAAATAAATACAGTATTCCTGTATGAAATCCTCAAAAATAAAACAAATGTTACAAAATAAATAAGTAAATAAAATTTTTTGAAGAGAAAAAGAAAAAGATTGTGCTGCAATAATCACATTTGGCCACTAGGTGACAACACCATCTAAGACTTGAAAACTCAGGCTTGGCACCATCCTTAAGGAGATCTCAGGAACTGCTGCTTTCCATGGCCAGTTACATTATTTTGGCTTTCTACCAGTTGGTTTTATTTAGAATGAGAAACGCATGTCTAAAGAGTTATGCCAGTGTTCAGCTATGTATTCATCTTTTAATTAGTGCTAATTACAGCCCTAAGAAAACCCCGTTCGAGACAACATCAGTGTCAACACCGTAAGAGAACTTTGCAGGTGAACACATTGTCTTACAGAGGGAGCCAGAAGCAAGCCAATTAGAGGAGTCTAACTGTGTAGCTGCAAAGCTTTAGGGCGGCTTTTCAATCCTGGCTGCATATCAGAATCATCTGGATAGTTGACAAAAATGCTAATACCTCCTCATTGAAAAAATTCTGATTTAATTGATCTGGGGTGTGGCATTTAAAGAAACAACCCTTGGGGCTGGAGAGATGGCTCAGCAGTGAGGAACCCTTGCTGCTCTTCCAGGCTGTTCCATGCCTCTGGCCTCTGTGGGTACACCTGCACACACCCACAGACAAACACATATCCACAGTTAAAGATAATGAAAAAATAAAGAATCAAAAATTTTAAGCCAGTTTCCTAGATGATTAGGTTGTGCAGCTGGGACTGAGAACAGCTGACCACACTTGAGGCTCCCATTACTTCATGTCTCAGTCCCCAAAATACACAGCAGACTACCTGCTGGCCACGATCTGTGGGGACTAAAAAGGGTACCTTTCCTCCTGAGTGAAAAGCCCAGGCTCTGTATATCCACCCTTATGGTGCATATCATCTTACAGAAAGCAAATGAAAGAAACTGCAAACAAGGCCCCTGCAAAGCATACTCCGAGCTTTATCAAGAGAGCTGCTCATTTGCTTTGTTTCGGTGCGTGCTCTTCCTGGGACAGGAACACAGAGAATGTTCTGGAGCTTGACCACGCTGAGGGGGCACGGGCACAGGCACAGGTGGAAGCCTCCCGAAAAGCTGGGAGACAGAGGCCTGGATCATGGAACGTGCGCAGCTGGGACAGAGCTACCCATGGGGGGGGGGGACACGGACGGGGGGGACAGTCTTCTCAGCTGCTCCTCCAGATAGCCTTCTCAAAAAACACTCTTTCTGTGTTTACATTGTGAGACCAAAATGAGCCATCTTAGAAATAAGACCAAAATGCTTTCACCCTAAAATTAAGGCCTAAGATTTCTCCTTTTGGGAATAGGCCATTAGTTACTGAAACCAGTCAGTTCAGATTCCAGAAACCAGGAAGTGTAGAAGTTCAGAGTCACAAGATAGTCACGAGGTAATGCTTGCCAGACTATGGAATGTCCTCTCCCTGGTTTCCAGGGTAACTGACCACAGAAATGCCCCCACCTGAGGGCAGCCAATGAGAAATGGTGGTGGGCAACCACTCCCTTAGAAGTAATTTCTAGAAGTCCCTAGAAGCGAGCCAATCAGAATTGTACCCGTACTAGCACCCCTAAATGATGTAACCTTGTGACTTTTCCCTTTAAAAACTGAGCTTGCAGACAGGTGGGCGCTTCCTCCAGCCTCCACTGTGTTGGATGTATTGGACGAAGTCCCTGCCTAGGCTTGTATTGCTTTTGGATATCCAGAATTAAACCTTGCTTTTGCATTCCGGCATGCTCGTCTTTGGTGGTCTCTCTGGGGGTCACGATCTGGGCACAACAACATCACATACGAGGAGAACAAAAACAAAGGCAGCTCGGTGTGGTCAAAGTCAGCTAACCAGTAGGTGAGAGAGGCAGAGCACTTGGAGATCCCACTGATGGACTTTGTTGTGCCCAGATCGTGACTGGAATTAAAGGCGTGCGCCACCACCGCCCGGCTTGGTCTTATTTCTAAGATGGCTCATTTTGGTCTCACAGACTTCACCCTGCTCATCCATGTCCGACCACCCTTAGGAGCTGAGTGCCTGCATACCAATCAGCAGATTCTGTGTCTATTTCCTTGATGGTCTGAGCTTCATTAGCAAACAAAGCTATGCATCTCTGCCAGCTTGTCTTTGCCTACATGACCTTATCCAAGTACTGGCTCCAGCAGGGAAGTTAGTTACCTGGAAGTTCAGCAGGTCTGAGGAGCCGAACTGTTTGCCAACTGGTCTGGAAATATTTGGGCATGCAAGAATTTCATAGCAGAAGACAGCTGAAATATTAAAGGCTGGATAACACCAAATATTCATAATAAATGGCTTGCCTTTTGACAGACCCTTGGCCAGTCAAAGTATAGCTTTAATACACAGCTGAATCTCTATAATATATTCTTGTGGCCCACCACAGTCCAGCCTCAACTGAACGTACCAGGCTTTGCTGACTCCCCATGGGAACCCCTACCCTTTTGGAGGAGGGGATGGGGGTTGGGGAGGAAAGTTGGTGGGGGGAGCAGGAAGAGAGATAAGAGAGGGATCTGTGATTGGTACATAAAATGAGTAAAAATATTTTTTTTTTAAAATTACACTCATGATATTAATCACATTTGTGGTATTCATAGATTACATTCGCAGTATTCATTCAAATATATATTTTCAATGTTGAATGTCATTTCTTGAAGGGGATAGGCGATCTTAAATACAGGCTTACAGCACAATGGGAGGACCCCCGGAGGGCAGAAGTTTGCTACTGATGTTTTACAATCTTGCATCTAAGCTGTTAACTCCCATTATTCAGGATACACAGCAAGGAACTTCCCTTAAGCATTCAGGAGGGTGGAACCTGGCAGGGAATTAGCATTGGGAGGATATCAAGGTTAAGGGCCACAAGCAAGGCAACAGTTACCCAAAATGGGGGCCAGGGACCTGCAAGTCCCCCTTTTATTAAAAAATGAGCTTCTGACTTGGGTTGCGTGGGACATCAACAGTTCACCTGAGTAAAAATATTTCTTAAGTAAAAATAAAAAATAAAAGAGGCCCTCAAGAGCTGCCCCACCCCTTCACCATGTAAAACACAGCTGGAAGCTGACATCTGTGGACTCAGAAAGTCCTTGCCAAACATTTGATCTTCTGGTACCTTGATCTCATGTTCTCCAGTCTCCAGAACTATAAGAACTTAGTTTCAGTTGTTTAGAAGTCACTTTATTTTTGTTATGACTATCAAATGGAGTAAGATACCCATACTTGAGTAATATAATGCTTTAAATAGAATGAGCACTGTGTTAAATCTGAAAAGCCATCATCATTCATTCATTAAGCAAGCATGATAAAAATATACCATGTGCCACTCCTTAATTAAGGAAACAGTTAACTGAGTCATAGATCTCCAAGAAACGTTTAGTGTAACGCTTAGACAACTATGTGAATTGTAATTGTACAACAGTGCTGTAAAATGAATCCTCAGAGCACTAACAATAATAACTCACAATAGTCTGAGCTAGTTAAGCACCATGTGTTAGTTATTATGCTCAGTGAATAAAGGATTTAAATGAATCCTTAAAGCCGGGCATTAGTGGCACACACCTTGAATCCCAGCACTCAGAAGGCAGACATTGGAGGATCTGTGAGTTCCAGGCCACTTTGGTCTACATAGAGAGTTTCAGGACAACTAGGACTACATACAGAGACCCTGTCTCAATAAACCAAAAAACCAAACCAAAACAAATGAAAAAAAAAAAAAAAAAAGAGTCCTTAGAATTTCTCATAGGGTGGAAATTAGTAATATGTACACACAAAGATGGGAAGTTAAGGCAAAGAGGTTCAATGACTTGATTACAGTCCTACAACAAGAGTAGACTTTTAATCTAGACCTAAACCCTTGCACCCTAGAACCTAAAGTGAAGCATCCGTGAGTTCACTACATTGTGAGCCTTGACACTTGTACATTCTCATTTTAAGAACCTCCTAAGAGTTGGGCAGTGGTGGCACACGCCTTTAATCCTAGTACTCCGGAGGCAGAGCCAGGAGCATCTCTGTGAGTTTTCATTAGCCCCCTCCCTGCCCTTGTAAGCAATAAAAGCTGAGTCTCTCTCTCTCTCTTTCTCTCTCTCTCTCTCTCTCTCTCTCTCTCTCTCTCAGAAGAAAGCAAGCCAAGCTGCTCAGACTCACAGACAAAGGCGCAAAGATCCCGAGAGCAGACCAGGTGCCCTAAAGAAGCAAGACCCAGCTGAGCTGCCTGGAAGGGGTCTAGACCAACTAAGTGTGTAGAAAGGACACTCACAATGTTGAGCTTGTACAACTTAAACAAACTCTTGTTTATGAAAGATAATAGGTCACAAGGTTAACCACTGTTTCTGCTTCTATAAACGAAGTTGTTTTGCTGGAAAAACCCAGGACACCTGCAAGACATCTATTTGCAAAACAGTATGTAGCCTTCTGATTGCAGGGTGTGTGTTTGCACGCCCTTACCTTTGTAAAACCCTGACCAATGTGGTTCAGGGTACATTTGGGGATTCCCAGTGCCAGGTATAGCCCTGACACCAGTATCTGAACAAAAGCTTCTTCTTTGTCAAAATATACTGGTGAATGACCCCAGGCCCAGAACACAGGTTTCCAGATTTGTGAGCTGACACACATGCTGCGATGGGCTTTGGTGCTGTAGCTATCTTTGGGTCGTTTCTGCTACTGTAAGTAACCCTCACTCACTTCCTGTAACTATCCCCAATACAACTCTGGTCCACGAAATCAGACTTGAGTGGTGTCTGTACATTGGTCTGTGGTGGGCTGCCTATCTGGGGTGAGTAGACGAGGAACTTCATCTCCCCAGGAGAAGTTTTTGTCACACAGCATTGGCATCCAAACAGGGACACAACAGAACCGAAGACAAGCTGGTGAGGAGTGAGTTCATGGTCCTGGCTATGAGTAGCAAGGTATGCAATGAGGCTGAAGAGCCTGAGTGGGGAGCATCTGGGGAGGAAATTCTGACACAGATGCCCTTTCCTGTATGGTGTGTGTTAGTGTAACTTTGTGCTATGATAGAGGTGGTTTGTTTCTTGCTATGGGTAGTGAGACAAGCAATTATGGCTGAGCCTTCAGGATTAGGAGTGTCTGTGGGATCCCAGGATGGCAGTCTTTGTCTATGTGATGTGGCGTGGCATACCTGCTTGATGAGTGGGATCCACCGTGTGAATACAGAGGGGACCTAAAAACAGTTCAAGGTTTAGAGGAAATTTTGCAGTCTTTGAGATTAGTGCACAATGGTGTAGATTGTTGGCAAGCAGCAGCAGCCAAGCAGCTAAGCCTGGCCTCTGTTATAACTAAATACATCTGAGGCCAAGATGGCGGCCCAACAGAAAGTTGTGTAAAGGAGAAGTTCAAGAAAGGGAGATAACATCCCCCATGCTAGCCTCTGGTTTGGCAAGAAAATGAGATAAATGAGACAATAGGGGTGGAGATAAAAGTAATAAAAAAAATACTCAAGTCCAACTTATAGTAAAAAAGAGAGAGAAAATCTGTAGGCAAAGTTTCTCTATGTCTCAGCAGTTGCTCCCAAATAACTACACAGGAATATCTCAGGCTTGTTATTAGCTAACCCTTGCAACTTAAATTAACTCATTTATATTAATCTGCATTCTGCCACGTGGAGTTACCTCTCTCTCTTTTTTTTTTGTTTTTTCGAGACAGGGTTTCTGTGCAGTTTTGCGCCATTCCTGGAACTCGCTTTGGAGACCACGCTGGCCTCGAACTCACAGAGATCTGCCTGGCTCTGCCTCCCGAGTGCTGGGACTAAAGGCGTGCGCCACCACCGCCCGGCAAGAGTTACCTCTCTTTCATCTCATAACTTCTGTTTCCTCTCCATGTCTGGCTGGTCAGTCTACTCCTCTGACTCCTCCTTCCTTCTTCCCAGCATTCTCTCTGCTCCAAAAATCCTGCCTAGCCATTGGCCAATCAGCTTTTTATTAACAATGAAAGCAATACATATTTACAGTGTTCAAAGATTGTTCCACAGCCAAAATCTATAATCCAGCATGCAGGTGAGGGCATTAACTGTCTAGTGAAAAACACACACACACACACACACACACACACACACACACAAAAAAAAAAAAAAAAAAAAAAAAACTGCAGCAATCAGAAAACATTCCGTGTTCTAATGTTGAGCTTGAGGTATGGGCCTGTTTTATTTTTTCACCTGGCTACCAATTTCCTAACATAAATCAGTTTATCTGGCTTTTTGAGATGAAGTTAACAGCATAAGAAATCTAAGGGAGAATTTACCTCTCCTTCCTGGCTTTCTGTTCTGGTCTACCAAGAGAGTGGGTAGTGTAGATGTAACCAACCGTCTTATTAAATAAGAAACACAGAACCAATGCAAAGAAGAAAGCCAAGAGGTCAGAGCTAAGAGCTAAAACCTCACCCTTCCTCCTGCGGTGGTCCTACCTCTCCTCACCAGAGCTACTTCCTGTGTGTCTGTCTTTTTATAGTGTTTCTGTTCTGCCTTCTCATTGGTTGTAAACCCAACCACATGACCGCCTCGTCATGGCCTGTCTGTATAGACCTCCAGGTTTTCTATGATTGGTATTGAGATTTAAGGCATGTTTATCCAATACTGGCTGTATCCCTGAACACACAGAGACTTACCTAGCTCTGCCTACCAAGTGCTGGGATTACAAGCATACGCCACCACTGCCCTGCTTTCCTATGGCTTGCTAATAGCTCTGACCCCTGGGCAACTTTATTTATTAACATACAAATAACATTTTAATACAAATAAAATATCACCATAGGGTAGTAGGAGAGAGGAAGCATTTACCCCTAACTATTCTGAATCCAAGCCAATTTTATAACTTATTAGGGGAAATAGGACTGTTTTGTGGAAATTTTCTGAATAAATAGGAGTTTACCTTGGGGTGTCTGGGAAAGCATGGCAATTAGAGATCAGCTGGGAGTTTCAAGTGTGGCGTTTAGGTAACCTCTCTCTCTCTCTCTCTCTCTCTCTCTCTCTCTCTCTCTCTCTCTCTGTGTGTGTGTGTGTGTGTGTGTGTGTGTGTGTGTGTGTGTGTGTGTATGCGCACACACATGTCCTGAAGCAGCGTTGTGATTGGTTGATAGAAGCCGGTTTAAATCTGTGATGTGGTCACTTATTTGGAACTTCAGACTAGAAATAAGAGCTATGCCATTTGGAATACAGGGACTTTCCCTTCTGTGTTCCATCCATTTACCTGTCCAGTTCTGATTCCAATCAGACACACTATTTTTTTAATACCCTGAGTCTTGAGGTCTCTATTTATTAACATTTCAATAGTTGGCTTATTTTTAAACAGTGAACCATGATGAGCATGATGGCTAATTTTCATTGTTAACTTGATGGTGTACTATCACCACAGAAATAAACCTCTGGACATGCCTGTGAGGGAGTTTCTAGATTAGATTAACTAAGGTGGGAAGATTTATTCTGAACATGGGCAGTGCCATCCCACAGACTGAACTGGAGAAAAGGGAAAGCAAGTCAAACATGAACGACACCTCTTAACTGAGGACCCCATATGGCCAGCTGCCTCAAACTCCTGCTGCCGTAACTTCCTCCCCATGGTGGACTGTACCCTCCAACTGTGAGCCATAAGAAGCCCCTTCTTTCTTAAATCAGGTTTGTTAGGTATTTTGTCATAAAAGCGAGAAATAGAGTAAGTTGAATTCATTCTTTACTGTTAATGACCACCCCTCCCCAATATTGGTTCTGGGAATAGTGAGCAGAACTGGGCATTACTAAATCCTTAGGGCTTCACAAAACCCACATTTTGTAATAGCTGTATCCTGATTCTACTGATAGACAGGATTTCCAAAGGGAAGAGTGAAGTCATGCGGATGCCTGTGCCTCGAGCTCTTACATTGGTGTTTTTACATAAATAAGCAGCGACCTGTGCCACAGACCAATGCAATCACCAAAGTATTTTAAATAGAATCGATCCTTTTTTACTTGAAGAAACCAAGTTAGTTCTAAAAGAAGTGTCTGGAAAGGAGGGATGGGCGAGCTTGTGTCCTGTCAGGTTCCCCAACACTGCAGTTCTGACAGAGCACAAGTGTGCACTGCTACAAGTGTGCTCACACTACTGTGCATCACAGGAGAAGGGAAGAAGCCCCACATGCTGCTTTACTGAGTAACTCACTATTCATCCATGGGCATCACCTTTCATAAGCTTTGCTGCTACTGATTTGTTTGTTCTGTCTCTTCAGGTAGATGTATCCTTTTAAACTTGTATTTAATTTTGGTTTATCCACTACTGTCATTTTGGTGGAGTTTCTGTTGGGAATGAACACAAATACATGTCTCCATACCCCGGTTTCAACCAGAAAATTTCATAGAACATCACAATTATAATTTTACTCATCTGTCTCCTTGACTAATTTAATACCCTCTGAGGAAATGCCTAGGGAATCCTTTAAACAACAACAACAACAGAATTAGACTTAGTCTGTTGTAAAGCATCATCAGTTCTTAGTAATTATTTTAATTAATTTGAAAACACCACCCAGGTAAAACTGAAGGGGACTCCTTGAAGACCACATAGACGCGGAATCTCCCATCAGAGTATGTCACACTCTAATTGAACTCTTTGCATCTGCCAGTGGGTGCAAGTTTTTCTATTCAGTTCTCATTATCTATTTTAATCCATTTATTTTCAATATAAGCTACTTTCTTAGATTTGAAATAAGATTAACTCTCACCCAGAGAAAAACAGAACAAGGCAACAGAGCAAATTGCCTTCATTTTATGTCAAAAGCAATAAATCTCATGTGATGATGATATGCGGGTAACACTGTGAAAAATTCTCGGCACAACCTCTGCTGTTTCCCAGAAAACAAGTAAACATTCCATTTCAAGAACTGCTTCTGATGCACAAAAAAACTTGCTCATGAAATGATTTGTTTCCTTTCCTCAGAATCATTGGGTTGATGCCTTTTCCGTATAAAAGCCCTATATTCATTCATTGCGATGCATTGTACGTTGATCTCAATTTGATGTCGAAAGTGGGAGAATTGAATCAGTCATATCTAAACAGTCTGACTTACAAGCGTACTGATGCTTTATTGACTTTTAAAAGACAGAGTCTGAGCATACCTAAAGCACCAAAGGGTGGATTAGATTTTTATTTTGTTGTGCAATTTAAAAACAGTAGTGTGAGTGACACTGATTAAATACTACAGCTGCTCAAGGTGGAAATGTCATGCTGACTCTTAAATAAACTATTAAAATCACCACTTCTTCATCCATCTGCCCTTCCTTATTTTCCTCCCACACTCCTTTGAAGGTGTTGTACTCCATAAATAGAAAACAAAACAAAAACAAAGTACAGAGGTAGAAAACACAAGTAAAGCCACTGCCTATCACCCAGTTCTTGTTCCTCGCTGTGTCCACAGAGGCCCAGGGAGTTCATGGTGGTGTTGGATATGTCATAGCCTCTGTATATGTGCAGTTATTAATGTCGAAACTTCTCTCGGTATTTGCATATTACATATACGTCTAAATCCTTTTCACTTAATACTGCACATGAAATTCCACATTTAGAAATATCCACACTGTTTATCAGTTGTGATTGCTGATCTATGGCTGCAAGTGCATGTAATATACACACACACTACTTATGAAAGCTTGGGTGGTATTCAGTATTTGTTACTGCAGTATGTGATATATGCAGTATATATCACAGTGCACAGGTCCTCACACACAAGGAGCAAGTATCTAACCAAATAGATTATTTCTGGAACACAGTGCATATATATTCAATATTTTGATAGACATTTCCAACACTAGTTTCTACTCACACTGCCAATGCACACATTCCTGGGGATTTCCATTTCATATGTATTATCAAAGTCTTACTTCCATGGCTGTAAAATAGAATTTCTCTTGCTTTCTTTTCTTTTCTTTTCTTTTTCTTTTTTTTTTTTTTATAAATTCTGGTATCGTTCATGTGTTTAAGTGATTTTTGTATTTACTTTTTTATGATTTAATCTTCTCATATTTCATACCAATTTTCTATTGGGTAGTTACTTTGTAAAAGCTTATGCTATTATGACATTAATTCTTGTCATGTACATATTTTTCTGAATTCTTATTTTTTGAAGTAGTTTATTATAAAATGTTCATTTTAAGCAAAATATATTTTGTTTCCTTTCTGTAAAAAAATGTTAATTATTTATGTGTGTGCCTGTGAGCTAGGATGAGTATGTAAGCATTGTGTGTATGCAGGAGCCCACAGAGGCCTGAAGATGTCATCAGATTCCTGGAAATGGAGTGAAAGGCTATTGTGAGCTGCTGTTGCGGGTGCTGGGGGACTAACCTGGGTTCCCTGCAATAGCAGTAAAGGCTCTTAACCTCAGAGTCATCTCTGCAGCTTTTTGGCCCTCTTAATTCTTAATTCTTAAGGGGAGAGAGAGAAGAGAGAGGAGAGAGAGAGAGAGAGAGAGAGAGAGAGAGAGAGAGAGAGAGAGAAGAAAAAAAAGTACAAAATGTCTCCCACGATTTTTTTTTTTTTAGTTCTCCTATCTGCCTTGTATTCCATGTAAAAATGCTAGAAGGGAGATACTGTGTTTTAAAATATGACACGTGGCTCCACCTATCACAGTCTTGCTATTATACTTTAGAAATTCTTTGCATTTATGGCGTCGTAAACTTGTGACTTAGCTTCAGATGTTAAGCAGGTCAGTTAGCTTCATACCAGAGAGCTAATTCTCCAGAGGAGCAGCCAGCCCCACGCTCCTCTGTTACTCTGATTTTTATCTAGTCATGTGTCTCTTGAGTGTTAAAAACAATGTTCTTTGAAAATTGTGGTGGTATCGTGTTCCCCAAAATATTGTGTACCCTAATAAACTTATCTGGGGTCAGAGAACAGAAAAGCCACTAGATACTTAGAATAGGCAGTGGTAGCACACACCTTTAATCCTAGCATTCCAGAGGCAGAAATCCATGTGTTCAAGGATACAGCCAAGCATGGTGACTCATGCCTTTAATCTCAGAAAGGGAGCCTTTAATCCCAGGGAGTGGTGGTAGAAAACAGAAAGGTATATAAGGCATGAGGACCAGAAACCAGAAACATTTGGCTAGTTAAGCTTTCAGGCTTTCTAGCAGCAGTTCAGCTGAGATTCATTCTGGATGAAGACACAGAGGCTTCCAGTCTGAGGAAACAAGATCAGCTGAGAAGTTGGCCAAGTGAGGTTAGCTGTGGTTTGTTTTGCTTCTCTGACCTTCCAGCATTCACCCCAATAACTGGCCACAGGTTTGATTTTATTAGTAAGAACTTTAAAGACTCCTGCTACAGAAAATTGTGACTATTGTCTTGTTGAATGTTAGAAAGGAACCCCACTGATGAAAGAAAGGTTTTTCAGATATAGATGTAATATATGCATATGTAATATATATATATTAATTTTTACAGACACCATACATATATGCACAAATAGGGTTTGACTACATTGAGATATACTCTGTATACTTAGAGTAGATCTTGAGTCTTGAATCCTTACATAGTTCTAGATCAAGACACTGGTTTAAAAGTTTGAATGATGCTGAATGGGGTGCTAGTGATGGAGGAAACAGGATCTTTTTTCAGGGATATTATCAAGGCTGCTTCACAGGAAGCTCTTCCATACGTCAAACTTAAGTCAAGGCACACTATTCTGTAGCCTTAAGATTATATAATGGGTTAGGAATAGATTTTTTTTTTCTGTGCTTCTTGACATTGATTTGAAACATGTGTACTTGGTATGTGTGTTTGTATATATGAGTTTCTTTGGAAGATTGTTTTCTTGAGATAGGTCAATATCTGACTTTGTCACGGGTTTTCAGTGGCTATGGGTGCATACCTAAACTGTGTTATATATGCACCACTAGGTGTAGGCCAGCTTGCAACAATTTTTTCTGATTGTCTCCTTTGTAGTCTCACCTGCTAAGGAAATCTGAATTCCCCCACCTATTTGGAATGGGGCACTTGTAGTAAGTTCTTATACAATCAAAATTCTCACACAAACCCGGGTGCATTTGTGAATGCTTTATTTGCTCTTTGTTAGTGTCAAACTTTTGATTAGTGTAGGCTATTTTAAAGAGTTTTCTGTATTACTTTCTAAAATTTGTTGTAATGAGGTAACAATACTGTTTCTCCCTGTCACCAAATGTAACTCAACTGTTCTATCCATCCACTCACCCATTTATCTACCCACCTACCTATCATCTATGTATTTATGTGCCTATGTATCTCTCCGTCTATCGTCTATCATCAATTTACCTCATACATAATGCTTACTAGACACTTTCCTTAAATACATTAATTTTTAACACGGAAACATAGGCTCCCTTACTGCTCCCATGGTGTCATCGTATGGGTTGTTCTCCATGCAGGCAGCAATAAATTATTTCCCGCACTCTCTCATCCAGTCTCCTGTGCCTGCGTAGATGTACCGGCAGCCTCTTTCAGGGCCCACAGTGGAGCCTCAGATCCTGAGGCTCAGCAGCCCAGGGCTGTCTCCTAAGTCCCTGAAACCAGCACTGGCTGGTTGGATTATTAACCACAAGCTTTGCTTCTGTTGCTCCAACCGTAGAGTAATTTTTATGCCTGCAATTTAGTATTTTCCTTTAGTTTTTTTCGTTGTCTGATGTCTTAAACTCTTTACATTTTCCCTCTTAAAATAACTATGGTTGGGTTGGGTACTTAGCTCAGTGGTAGAGCGCTAGCTACCCAGCAAGTGCAAGGCCCTGGGTTTCGTCCTCAGCTCCAGAAAAAAAAAAAAAAAACAAATAAACAAACAAACAAAAAACCCCACTATGGTTTCTGTTTACAGAAATAAAGCATGATTAGTAGATTCATTAGGAGTATATGTGTATTCGTGTGTGCCTGTGTATGCATATGTGCATGTGTATGCATGCACGCATGCATGTGCACACACATGTATACAGGTCAGACATTGATCTCAGGTATCATTCCTGGGAAGTGTCCACTTTGTTTACTGAGACAGGACTCCCACTGGCCTAGAACTCACCACGTAGGCTAGACCAGCTGGCCAGTAGGGGTCCAGGTGTCGCCTCAGTGCTGAGATCTCAGGTGGGAGTCATTGCTGTAAGCTTTTATTTAAAATATGCATTCTGGGGCTCACACTCAGGTCCTCAGGCTTCTCAGGCAAGACCATGACTGACAGAGCCAACAGCACAGCCCAGATTCATGATTTTTCTAAGACACACACACACACACACACTTCGTAAGCTTATCTAAGAGACAACAGTAAAATACCCAAAACAGAAAAGGAAAAATGAATTGTAGTTCTAATTTTGGAGGATATGAAAAGAAATTTACACATGAAAGACTAGAAGCACAGACATTCAAAATTTAAACATGAAATGACTAAATTGTTGTCTTATGAATTTTTATTAAGGTGTAAGATCTGGGGAGCTGGTATTTGTTGTTCATCGTTTTAGGAAAGCTGCGTGTGCCTCCACGGACAGTGTTAGGGAATGCATGAGCTCAGCTGCTGGCGCCAAGGCTCTCCACCTCACAGAACTGTGTGCCCGTCCCCTGTGGCGCTGCCCTGGTGGCCACGCTCCATCTGTGCGTTCTGGCTAAGTTCCCAATGTGCTTCTGCATGAACTTGGGGCGTGTAACCTAAGGACCTCAGGTATTTCCATTTTCCCCTAGCAAGTTTTTTGTTTTGTTTTATGAAACTTGAAATTCAAGAAAAAAGGAATTAGAAGACAACAAAATCACTGAACTCTGCAAGGAGGAATTTGCTCTAATAAATGCCTCTGCTTGGAAGTACTGTTTGTTACAGCATGATGCCAAAGAAAGAGCGAGAGGAGACGCTTCCACCTACCCATTAATCCAAATAGCATCTTCCTTTGTGAAACACCCGCTCTCTGGAACCACGTGATCTCGCCACTGTGATATTAATAGGACCTCTCTTTGCTACTGGAAACATTCTTTAGAAATTAGAACCATAGTTGAATTTTGGAAGAAATTTTATTAGGAGACCTAAATATTTGTAGATGGGACAGTAACCTATATTTTGGAGATTTTATGTAATATATGCATATGTGTGAGTGCTTGGGTGCCAGTGTGCATGTGGAGGCCAGGGGAAATCTACAGGTGATAATACTTGCCATTTGCTTTGCTGAACATGGGTTTGCTTAGTGTCCTTTGTCTGCTGCCTATGACTGGCTAGCTGGCCTGCAAGCTTCTGAGATTCACCCCCCCCATCTCCAGCTAGGAATGCTGGGATTACAGAAGTGAATATTACCACGTCTGGCTGTCTTGTGTTCAGGGAATTCAAATTCTGGTCTTCATGTTTGTGAGGCAGTTGCTTTACTCACTGAACCATCTCCCTACCCCCAAATAACAATTGTTTAATATCCCAAATAGCCAGATGTATAGGCTTATTGATTATTCATTTTATTAAGCAAGTGCATGATGAGGGGTTATAAATAAAAGCTTATATAGCTTTTATTAGTTGCTTAATTTTCATTGATAAGTAAGATCATTAAAATTGTACATGTTAACGAGGTACCAGATAATGTTTCCATGCATGCATACACTGCATAATGTTTAAGTTAGGTTATATGTATACATCTTCTGAACTGTTTATCATTCAAAACTGTAGTGGTATTTGCTCTGCCCATGACCTTGGGCTATACACCCCGGAGGAGGCAGTGCTTCTTGCCATTGTATGTGACCTCTTAAAAGGAGAGGAGAGAGGGATGACGTGCTTCCTTCTTTCTTTTCTTTTTTGTTTTTGTTTTTTTTTAATGTTTATCCTGGTGTTACTGGACCCTGGATGGCTTGGGAATTGAACCTGGATCCTCTGGAACATCAATCAGTGCTCTTAACCAGTGAGCCGTTTCTCTCCTCTTCATTAAAATATTCTATTGTAACTTAAAAGAATATACAGCATGCAATTGTTACCTGTAGTCCTTTTACTATGAACTAGCTGGTAAGAACTTCCTGTTCCTATATAGCTATAATTTAGCACCCACTAGTCAACCTTTCCCTGTCTTGTGTTCCGTCTGACCCTCTTACCACTGATAATCACCATTCCATGCTCACTTCTAGGAGCTCTTCTTTAGATGTGAGTGAGACAGTATGGCCTTTGTCTCTCTGTGCCTAGCCCAGCCCACTCAGGCCATTTAACATGATGAGCCCTAGCTCCAACCATGTTTCTCCAATTGAAATTATTTCATTCATTCTGTAGCTGAAAAGTTCTCTTTAGTATCCACATGGACCAAGCTGGTCTCAGACCCTGGTGATCCTGACAGGCTTCTGGGTGCTGAAAAGGGAGATACATACCTTATCACCCAGTGATGCCACATCCATTTGCCAGCTGCAAGTAGCAACCAGTATTCTTTGCTTCTGTGCGGTTTACTATTACAGACGTATCAAATAGTGTGTGATTCTACTTTCATAAATTTTCTAGATAATAGTGTAAATGATACTTTCTAACAGTTGCCTTGGCCTGGAGGGTGATGGAAGTGGTGCTGTGTAGCAGTTCCTCCTGGATTGAAACATTACAACTCCCAGGGAAGTTGCTTAGGACAGAAAGTAAACAAATAGCTTCAGAAAGTTCCTGAGACTTTCCAGATTCACAAGGCTCTTCCCATTGGAAAGTAAACCATGAACTGTGGAGAGTCAGTCTCAGAAGAGACGACCTGGAAAGAAGACTCCGAGACCAGACCAGCTGTCTGGAGGAAGCAGAAACTAACTGAGCTGTCTGGACAAGGTTTCAACCAACAGAGACACCTAGAAAGGACACTTAGCCACCTGCTGAGCTGCCTGCAGGCTGGTGCAGTGTGCTTCAGGTTTCCAGTTTTGATGAACTGTCACTCATGCTGAAGTGGGCTTTGGTGAGGCAGCTGTCTTGGAGTCATTTCTGCTCCTGTAAGTGACCTCTCACCCATATTCCTATAAGTAACCCAACAAAACTTACCGGTTCACCAAATTGGACATTGGAATCTGCACTTTGGTCTGTTTTGGGCTCCCTATCTGGGGTGAGTTAGATGCATGTGTGTTGTGTGTCCTCAGGAAAAATCTTGTCACACAATAAAAAAATGAGAGGTTATTAAGTGGGTATTAAGTTTTGGGTATATCATATAAATTTTTCAACATCTATTGTTTGATAATTTAGTGTCAGCAATGTGATTTTGTGCAATTCAAAATTTGTTCAAGAGTAGATCTCACATTAAGTATCCACGTACAACATACTCATTACCACATACAACAAACTAAAACCACAAAGAAATATAAGGAACTAAATATTGGCTCTGTTACTTTGATTGTTCTGAAGGGATCCTGTGTTTGCATATTACAAAATTTATCCAAATGTACACATTAGATATGTGGAGGTCTTTACCTACCAATGAAACTTCTCTAACAACAAACAAACAAACAAACAAATGTAATTAGCCCTTCCCAGTCACTATGATAACCCAAAATGACCTTGTATTGTAGGCAAACTCTTCTTTCCTGCCTGCCAATTCCCAAATAACTGACACAGAGACTTAATATTAATTATAAATGATTGGCTGGTAGCTCAGGTTTATTACTAACTAGCTCTAAAGATTTATTATTTATTATATATACAGTGTAACATCTGCATGTATCCTTGCAGGCCAGAAGAGGGCACCAGATCTCATTACAGATGGTTGTGAGCCCACCATGTGGTTGCTGGGAATTGAACTCAGGACCTCTGGAAGAACAGCCAGTGTTCTTAACCACTGAGCCATCTCTCTAGCCCCCTACTAACTAGCTCTTACAACTTAAATTAACCCATAATTCTTATGTAATTTCTACCATATGGCTTATGGCTTGTTACCTCATTATGTACAAGTCCTGCTTCTTCTGTATCTGGCTGGTGACCCTTGAGACTCCATCATTCTTCCTCCCAGTATTCTTTCTGCCCTGAAAATCCTGTCTTGCTATTGACCATTCTGCTTTTTATCAACAATGAGAGCAACATATTTTCACAGTGTATAGGAGGATTATTACATAATATTTCCTTTTTGTCTAAATAAAAAAGGAATGTTTTAACTTCAACATAGTAAAATTCTATACAATAATAACAGATATTAAATAAAAATTACAGTTGCAATATCTAGTCCAGTTGTATTTGGCAAATTTAGAGAAAATATTCTGTTGTTTAATCTTATCTTGTGAGTCTAAAGTTTGATGTCTAATTTACCTTTTAACATAATGAAGGAAAACTTTATCTATTTATTCTCTAACTCCATCAAAGACTCCAGAAGGGTAAAATGTTACTTAACAACAGGGACATCTGGCTGCCTGGACAGTCACCCTAGGTTCTCCTGTAAATTTGGGGCATCCAACTTAGGCCTACAGGCCTGGTATATCTGACAGATACATCTGAGAAGCAGAGAATTTTGAAGGACTGTCCTACCTTGTCTGGGCAAAGTCTGACAGTTGCTTGTTTTTGCATGCTCCTGGTCCAGTTTGGACAGTATATGGTCAGCAATTGAGGCAAGGACAATTTTTTGCTCAAATGGCTAGCTTTTGCCATGAAGAAAACAAACTCTCTTTGGAGTTTCTTTGATGCCCATCATCCTCTTTTGAAAAAACTGGTGCTGTCAGGAACAGATGTGTCTCACTGTCATGAAAAGCCTTAGGTTATTAAACACATTAAATGCCATATTCTATAGGTCTTTGAAGTGTTTGAAGACTGTCATCTATCTGGATATATCTGTGTATGACCTTGAAAACATGCCTAACATAAGTTTGACTATTATAGATGACTATTAATCTGCATTTCTTAATTATATATTATATTTTTAATGAGCTGCATAAACACAATACTCTAAACAAGAGTAGAAACATACATACAGTATAAAAATTAATTTTATACCAATAAACCAAAATCATACCAATATAAAATATTTTGAGATTAATAGTTGTTTTTTGAATTAAAGTAGATTTAATAATCTACCCTTTTATCTTATAATTTCTGTATCATGTCTCTTTTTTTCTTTAGAAAGAGATCTTTGAATTGAACTCTTTTGTTTAGGTTTTTTTCTATGATCAATAACAGCTTGTAACCAACCCCCTTTAAATGATGACAAACATCCATAACCAATATTTTGGGAATGTGGGCATTGTTTTTTCTAGACTGCTTCCTGTTGTCTGGGGGCATCTTTGGGGAATCTTGAGAAAATCAATTGTTAAGTCTTGGCTAGAGTATTCTGTGAGTCTGGATCATCTTATTCAGCAGTCTTGAATCTGTTCTGGATGCTGAATCACCTGGACCATCCATTTTTATTGGTGTCTGGTCCCCTTGCTCTGAAAATAAATAAATTGTAAAGGTAACATACATATCTGCATTAATACAAGTATAGACTGTGCATTTTACACAAGTCAGCCAAAAGTGATCTTTTGTTTTATGTTTGAGCAGGTAAAATATATATCACATGTCTAGTAGTTCTTCTAGGTTTATTTCTTTATATTCATAGTCAGGATTTTCAGGGGGTCTTCCCTGATCAAACCTGATCCATATCAACCTGGAATAAATCCACAGCCTCTCATCTCCTGTGAAAATAAAAGCATAATCTGTTCCCCAAAGTAACATATCTTTTGACTGCCATTTTGAAGTGAAATTTTAAAAATATGTAGGTTGGTTTAATCCAGTAGTTTTCATACTCCAGTGTGTTTTAGCAGCTGTTGTTTCTTATTGGCAATCATAAACTCTAAAGACAACACAATAACATACATAATCCAGACTCTGTGTATATTTTCCATCTTTACATGGCTTATTATAATGTTTTTACTCTATTTCCCTTTTTTTATTTTTTGTTGTTCTATTTGTTTGTTTTGTTGGTTGGTTTTTTGAGACAGAATTTCTTTGTGAATCAATCCTGGATGACCTGGAAGTCACTCTGTAGACCAGGCTGACCTCAATCTTACAGAGATCTTCCTGCCTCTCCCTCCAAGTACTGGGATTAAAGGCATGTGCCACCACTACCTGGCTCTATTCCTGCCCCCCCTTTTTTAAGGACTTTATTATTTTTAAACTATTTTTCAATCTATGAGTGTCTCTACTTTTTCTCTTTTCTCTCCCAAGCCTATGTATATTCTTAAACATACTGTAACCTGCTTAGAGTTTTTCTTTTTCTTGGATTTGTCTTTACTGAGCATCTGTATTGAGTTTTGATTGCATGAGATGAAACTTAAACTGCTATGTCAGCTGGAGTAGCTTAGCTTAGTGCATGGTGGCTGGCAGCTGACTCCTCCTCTAGGCAGCTGCTGGGAGATATGTTTTGGTACTATGGCTAGCATGAGAAACACAAGACTAGGAAGCCATGTTTGGCTCTGTTTTTGTGTGTTTAAAACCTATTTTAAACTTTATCTGGTTTTATGTGGATGTAGGTACCCCACATTGGGTACCTTATGTAGGTGGACTTTCCTTTCCCACCCACAAATTTCCAAATAACCAACACAAAGACTTGATATTAACTATCAATGCTTGGCCAGTAGCTCAGGTTTATTATTAACGGCTCTTACAACTTAGATTAACCCATAATTCTTATGTAAGTTCTACCATGTGGCTCATGACTTGTTACCTCATTTTGTACAAGTTTTGCTTCCTCTGTATTTGGCTGGTGACCCCTGAGACTCCACCCTTCTTTCTCCCAGCATTCTCTTTGCCCTCCAAATCCTGCCAGGCTATTGGCCATTCAGCTTTTTATTAACAACGAGAGCAACACATTTTCACAGTGTGCAGAAGAATTATTCCACAGTATTGTATAGAGATAGGATCCTTCTGGAATATGGTAAATCTTTTCTGAACAATCACTACTTTAGAACTCCATCATCATCTTGTGAGAAAAGGACTAGGAGTCAAAATTTTCTTTGATGATTTAAAGAATGGGTTAGTGATTTTTAATGCCTGGGTTCACCAGCAATCTTACATATCATATTTAAAAAAAATTATATCCAGTTGTAGTGCATATTTCAGTAGAAATTGTGTTGGCATTTTGCTACTGCACTGTTTCAAATCTAAACTGGATTGTGTAGTTAGATCACAGCTCTTTTTTTTTTTTTTTGTAAGATTCAGGGTATCTTGATGTGGTCTTACTTCTCAAGTAACTACTAAATATTCACATCACAATTGAGAACTGTTTCAATAAACCTGTGGGGATGAATCCAGTGGGAAATGGAAGCAAAACTTCAGAAATTCACAGGAGGCCAGGGGAGAGTGTGGATGATATTTTTGTTTTTAGAAATCCAGGGAGCAGAGTGTGACCAATGTGGTGCAGTGTAATAATCCTTCTGTACACCGTGAAAGTGCATTGCTGACACTGTTAATAAAAAGCTGATTGGACAATAGATGGGCAGGATCTTTTGGGCAGAGAGGATTCAGGAAGGAAGAGGGGTGGATTTTCAGGGGTCACCAGCCAGATGCAGAGGAAGCAGGACATGTACAAAATGAGGTAACAAGCCATGAGCCAAGTGGCAGCAAGTAAAGGAATAGAAATGGGTTCATTTAAAATGCAAGCGCTAGTTAGCAACAAGCCTAAGCTATCAGCTGAGCATTTATGATTAATATTAAGTTTCCATGTGGTTATTTGGGAACTGGCTGGCAAGAGAAAAGTCTGCCTACAAAGTGGTGGCATCAGTCCTGTGCCTGAGCATGTGTCAGTCAAACAGAGTGGTGGAACAGCAAGGGCACATATGCCCTTATCCCGGAGCAATGATTTAAGGGAACTGTAAACACCTGTTGTACATACTCTTATAATTAGAAAAAAAAAAAGATTCATTAGCTCACTCTTCTCAGAACATTTACTTCATTAAAAATATTTGATGAATATGTCAATGAGCCAAAAATGATTTTTTTGTCTTGAAATCATGTCTATTTAATAAAGGAATTTCCTTATTTGGTAGTAAAGATTACTTTTGCATTTGGTGGAAGCTAGGGTATTTCCTTAAACAAGAACAACTTTCAGGAACAGAGAGTCTTGAACTTCTAATATGTCCAAAATAGAACTGTCTGCCCTAATCATGAACCACTGAAGGCAGAATCCAGCACTGCTAACCTACATTGTGGTCAAAGTTCTGAAGGGAAAAGAAGTGGATCAGGAATACCTGGTATTGACTTCAGGCTTGGTAATTTCTGGGGTTATACTTGCGTGTCTGCTTGCCTGTTCCACTTTTTTACACCTAACAGCTCTACTAGAAAATAAGTGGCTTATTTGCCAGACTGGACTAATTATTAAAATGACAGGAAGAGCTCCTCTTTGTTTCCAGGCTGTTTCTATACTAAGAACCATTATCACATAGTTTTTAGTCATTGTCTCTTGTATCTTCAAAACTTCTATCTGTCATCATTATGGGATGGCTCTTTTTTTTCTGGGTAGTGATTAGTTTTGTAGAGTGTATAAAATGTGCCTTGTCCAGTGTGACTATTTCCCTCTGATCCTTTTAGATGGCATTTTAGCTTACCACTTTAGGAATATTTCTTAATAACAGAGCTGAACATTTGTTTTTCTTTTTGGAAAATTGGAGTGCCTTTGTCCATTCCCATTTAAAGGATTATAAATTATAAATATCTTTGATATTACTTAATATTTGTCATAAATCTTACTCTGTCCCCCATTGTTTCTTTTGGTATGATCAAGTTTGCTTTTTTTTTCCTTTATTATGTGTGTGTGTGTGTGTGTGTGTGTGTGTGTGTGTGTGTGTACTTGTTAGTGTGTGGAGGGGTTGTTGCCAAGGACAACCTGCAGAGTTATTCTTCACTTTCCATCTTGTCTGAGTCAGTTGGTAAGACTGTGGATTTCCACTGTATACACCAGGCTAGATGTCTGGTAATTTTCCAGGGATTCTCTAGTCTCCGTCATGCTCTAGGAATGTTGTTGGGATTGTGGGTGTGCTACCACATGCAGCCTTAAGTGAGTGCTGAGTGTCTGAACCCAAGTCTTCATGCTTGTACTGTGGCATGTGCTTTACACACACAGTCTCTCCCCTTAGCATCTCTATTTTTTTTAATTCTTTGGTTGGATTTTCACTATTTTCCTAGTCTGAGCTGAATTTTCTCTGCCAAGTAGCAGGGACTGTATGTAGGTTTGATTGCTTGAAAATTTAACTTTACTGAAGTTTATTCATTCCACTATGAGTTATCTTGCTATCTGAAATTAAAATTCCCACAGAGTATGAAAGCAAAACATAGTTTCTTTGTGGACACTGCTGGTGTCTGTATGATTCTTCCCCTCTGCATTATACAGAAAATGGCTTTTTGGAGGAAGCAGGAGAAGGAAGTGTGACAGTATGACTGCTCATATTTTTCTTTTGATGAGTCACTTTGTAATGACAAACAGGAAGACATTTATTGACTGAGGCTCTGGGGAAATGACAGTGAACTCAACCTGTTTTGTTCTTCCTCAGATGCATGTACCATGCCTGGAGGCTGAACAGCCATGTTGAGATCATGGTACCAAAAGCCATAAGAAAGAGACAGAGCAGAATACAGTGGTGTAGGTAAAAGCCAGTAATCTAAAGCTGTACTGGACTGTAGCTAGAGTTTTCCTACCTTGCCCATAGTCAGGACAAATCTTTGTCACCCGCCAGTCCCACAGCCGCTCAGACCCAACCAAGTAAACACAGAGACTTATATTGCTTACAAACTGTATGGCCGTGGCAGGCTTCTTGCTAACTGCTCTTATAGCTTAAATTAATCCATTTCCACAAATCTATAACCTGTCACACGCGGCTCGTGGCTTACCGGCATCTTTTCATGCTGCTTTTCAGGGTGGCAACTGGCAGTGACTCCTTCTGCCTTCCTGTTCTTTTATTTCTCCTCTCTGTTAGTTCCGCCTATACTTCCTGCCTAGCCACGGGCCAATCGGTGTTTTATTTATTGACCAATCAGAGCAACTTGACATACAGACCATCCCCCCAGCACAGCCAAGTGCAGACCATCTCAGACACCTGCACTTAGGCCCGTGGTCCTAATCATCCTCTATGCAGACCTACTGGGTAAAGCCAAGAGGAACCCAAGAACGGGCTCCCACAGGACATACAGAACATCCCACAGCACTGGACTGTTTGTTTTCAGAGTCCCGTAATGTAAAAACACAAGACTCCATCTGGTCAGATTTCTCATTTTTGTAGGTGGATATAATCCTGATGGATATACCCCACCCAGTGGCCCAAGACACACCCAGCTGCTAGCCACCATTAGATTGTTGTAGTTGGTTGTTTTATACTCTTTGCTTTTTGGCTCTTTTGGGGAGGCTACCACCCAGCTCCCAAATAAATACACATGGAGATTTATTATTACTTATTAATGCCTGACCTCAGTTTGGCTTATTTCTTGTCAGCTTTTCTTAAACTATCCCATCTACCTTTTGCCTCTGGGCTTGTATCTTTCTCTATTCTGTATGCTTTTTCTTTCCTTCTTATTTGGTATCTGGCTGTGTCACTGGGTGGCTAGTCCCTAGAGTTCTCCTCCTTATCCTGCTCCTCCATCTCTTTCCAAATTTCTCCTCTTATTTTATTCTCTCTGTCTGCCAGCTTCACCTCTCTTTTTTACTGGCTTGCTACTGGCTGGTCAGCTCTTTATAAGACAGACAAAGTAACACAGCTTCACAGAGTTAAACAAATGCAACATAAAAGAATGCAACACATCTTTGCATCATTAAAACAAATGTTCCACAGCATAAACAAATGTAACACATCTTAAAATAATATTCCATAACAGACCGTGTTGATGATCTTCTCAATTCCTTCCTCTTGCTAAATTCAAATGAAAATTCTTTGGTTTCTCTTCCTTTTATTGGGAGCCCTAAAGTTTGATAGATATTACTGTGCTTCAGTCTTAAACCATTATTTTATCTTATTTCAGAAATTGTAATTTTATTTCATATCCCTTTATTCCTTCAAGCTATTCTAGTTTCATGCATACAGGTATAGACTGCAAGGCTTTTTCTGTTCTTTGCCCTTCTTCATGTTAAGATTTTGATTCTAATTCATTTCTTCAGATAAGGTTCTGTTTTGAATAGTCTCCTCAGGTATGATGTGAGCAGACAGTGCCTGTGAATTCTTGCTGATCAGGTCATAGATCTTTTCTGTGAGTAGCCTGCAGATGTTATTTAAATGCCATCTCATTTCCAGGACTGCAGAGAAGTAATCTGATGTCAGTTTCTTTTTTCCTGCATAGCTAATTCTGTTTTGAAGCTTTTGTTGGAAAAAAATGCAGGTGTTTTCTTTGACAAGTTATGCCTGCTCTGCCTCAGCTTGCATTTTTTTCATTTGCAACATCAAATTCTTGCATTTAGAGAATTTTTCTCTGCCTACAATTATTGCTTATTATTTCTCTTTTCTTACCTTCTATCATTTGATTATTCAGACTTTTAGATATGTTTTCTAAATAGCTTTTATCTTCCTTCAAGATTTCTATTTCCTTTTATGTTCTGGCACCATATTTTGAAGCATTTTTATACTTGGAGATCCCATGACAATATCCCAGTTCTCAACAGTGCTTATTTTGTTTTTTATCTCTTGTGCTCCATTTTTTTTTTTTAAATTAAAAAGTCAGTCCTTCATCCCCAGGAAGTACATTATATTGCTAATTATCCTTAAGTACCCTTTGTATTTTCTTGTTTTCTTCTGTGGCCTGAATCCATCAGTACCAGGACTCACTTTTTTTTTCCTACTTTTTTAAAAAAAAATTATTTATTTATTTATTTATTTTTTAAATTACACTCATGATATTAATCACATTTGTGGTATTTATAGATTACATTTTCACTATTCATTCAAATATATATATGTATATATATATATATACACACACACATATATATATATATTTAATTTTAAATGTCGAATGTCATTTCTTGAAGATGGTAGGAGGTCTTAAATACAGGCTTACAGCACAATGGGAGGACCCTGGAGGGCAGAAGTTCACTACTGATGCTTTACAATCTTGCATCTAAGCTGTTAATGCCCGTTATTCAGGATACACAGACAAGGAACTTCCCTTAAGCATTCAGGAGGGTGGAACCTGGCAGGGAATTAGCATTGGGAGGATATTAAGGTCAAGGTCCGCAAGCAAGGCAACAGTTACCCAAAATGGGGGCCAGGGCCCTGCAAGTCCCCCTTTTATTAAAAAATGAGCTTCTGACTTGGGTTGCGTGGGACATCAGTAGGTCACCTTACGAGGACTCACTTTTTGATGAGCAGCTGCTTCTTGCTCTTCCTTCTGGCAGTGGGCTCCTGGGGGCAATGGATCTTCTTGGGAACTAGGAATATAACACAACCAAAACATGGTGGCTATGGGAAGCCAGTTACCACCTTTTAAAGGGTTCCTGTGAGGATGAGAGGGGAATAAGAAACTTTTAGATAGAAAGATAGCAGAGAAGAAGCAGGCAGAAACACAGGATAGCTTTGGGAGAACCTGGATCAAAATTCGACAGCCCCTTCTGTCTCTCCAAAAGGGCTTTTTATAACAATGCCAATGGGCAGGACAAAAGAACTCCCTCTTGCTAGATCAAAGCACACTGCTCAGCCAAGTGCAGACCCTTCCAAATACCTGATAACCACACCCATGGTCCAATTATCCCCTGTGCAGCCTTGTCAGGTAAAGCAAGCTCAGATTCTCAGACCCTGAGTAAGTTCTCACTAGGAAACTTCTGTGGGTCTCTACAGATTCCCCTTCTTAATATATTAAAGGGCCCCTCAGGCCCCTCAGATAGACTGTACCTGCCTTAGGTCGTTCTTCTTCCCTAGTCAACCTTACCTGTGAGATACACTTTCCATCAAGCATACTCTGTCTTAGGTTGGAAGCTAGCAAGAAGAATGTTGCCAGTCCCTGACTACCAGCCTCTGGCAAGGGGAAGTACAGAGGTTAACTCAGTTCTGATTCAGGTCCTTACTAGGAGCTTGCAAGTAGTTGAAACAACCACAGCAATCCCTAGGGCTGCCACTCTCCCCACCCCATAAAGGAGTAGAGGATGACCAAGATGAAATGTTCTTTTTGAATGGGTCTAAGGGTCTAACAGCCTTAGCTGTGCAAAACCCTTTTTTTAAAATCAATAAACTCTTGATGCAAATGGATCAAATAAATCAATAAACTCCTAATGCAACTGTATCAAATTAAAGACTCCCTTAGCTTCAACCAAACCATGGTTCATTAATATCAACAGATATTATGAATATTATTATAATAATATGAATATTATTATACATATTTACAACTAGCATGAATATTACTATACATATTTACAATTCTTACAAACTTACATTCAAAAGCAAACTCTCTATAGGACTACTTTACAAACTTCAGGAAACATCTAAAAGAGATCTCTTAACAGAACTATTTACATTTTCTTCCAACAGAGAGTACATGAATCGTAAGTCACCTCAGTTAAAATTGTAGGTTAACTCAGACAGTTTCATTTCTGAAGTTTGTAAAAGCTCAAAAAAGTCAGTTCTAATAACAGTCTTGGAGTTTCCCCCGAAAGTTTGAAGAATCTTTGCATCCAGCTCCCTCAACCCCAGGATTCAGTGAGTGCTGCAACTATGGGGCTGTAATACTTGGGATACTGCCACTCCCCCCACCCCCAAGCCACCTTTCCCACTGGGCCTTCCCAGCCATTCTAGAGCTGGTGGAAGTGAGCCCAGTAGCAGATGGTCACTGGTCAGGGGGCAATCCCTTTACCCAAATTCATTGCAATTCCCCTGAATGAAACAATTCAAACGTTGCTGAAACTTCACTCTCAGCTACAGAGGCACTTTCAGTTAGCTTTCTTTAGGAGAGTTGTCCTAGGGTGAAAGCCACTAGCTGGCTGGGAAACAGTCCTTTCAAAAGAGACTTTCTTATAGCCAGAAAACAGAAACTGCATGGCTTTAGCTTCTAGCTCTGTTTGAACTTTTACAGTCCCAGTTCTGAGGCCCAAGTGCTCTCAACTGCCTCTTGCCCCAGGGGTTCAAGGTTCTTCCCACTGCTATGAGCCATGGCTCTCAAGCATCCCTGGCTCCTGGAGGAAACCCAGCCACTACAAGCTGCGGTTCTCAAGTAGCCCTTCCTGGTCTGGGAGGAAACACAGCCATAGCCAGTCACAACTGCTGCATCCCTGGCTCCCTTTACATTCACTTGCTCTATATTACCCGGGAGTCTGGCTGTTCACTTATGGGGAACATTTGGAAACCTTGCACCTCTTTCCTTCTGCTAGCTGCCTTCTGAATACTGGCTTGAAGAGGAGACAAAACTCTAGCATCAATGGTTGGCCATGTTCTCAGAGGTTTTCATGTCAGGGCAATTATGGGCAGCTTTTCCATTCTGATAGATGACCTCCCAGGTGAGTCTAATTCTGTCCTTACAGAAGGAATAAAGACCTGGGAAGGAGAAACCTGAAGAGCTTCCAGTTGTTGAGAAAGAGAGATTACTAAGTTTCTCAAGCCCTTTAGTTCCTCCCTTGTCTCATCCCAAGACTTCTGTTCCTTAAACTCTGCTTCATGGCCAAGAGGAACTGACCATGACTGAACAATGTTGTAAAAGTAGTCTCATCTAGCAGCAGTTCCAGTGGAGCAAAGGGTTTTGTCTTGCCTGAGTCAACCCCAGAGGAAATCCCCCCTGCCTCTCAGGGCTTATATCTAAGCTGTCCTGAATTAATGCCCATGGACCAAAAGCTTCCACAGGAATCCTTTCCTGCCCATGTTCATCATAACATTTTTGCATTTTGACTCTGATTCTCCCCCAGGAGTCTGCGTCTAGAAGAACCAAGGACACTATGAAATTCAAAAACCTCTGTACCTGTTGCAGTTCTCCCTTAGCCCCCACCCCCAAGTTTTCAAGCTTTTTACAAGTGAATATACAAACATCTGCTTACTATTCCCTTGCCCCATTTTGACTTTTCTTTCTCAGACTGCTAAATCCGTAGTGGCTGCTTGTTCCTGGATGCTGTTTTCAGGTTCAACACTAGGAAAACTCTACTTTTAACCTAAATTCCTTCCTATTAAGCCTACGCAATATCCATATACCTAAACCCTATATTTTTCCTAGTTTAATAGATATAAATTTAGAGAGAAAGAGAAAGAGAGAAACCTAGACAGTGAGAGATACTTTCTGCAGCCTAATTTTTCTATATACAGTTTTTGCTCCTGAAGAATAAAACACCACTGCCTAACCTTTTCATATAAAACTGAACATGTCCAATTGCTTCTGTGGGTTTTTTTTTTACTCTTACTTCCTTCCTTCACACCTAAGTCCCTAGTTCTGGCACCATCTGTGGGAGGCCAGCTCCCACCTTTTAAAGGGTTCCTATGAGGAAGAGAGAAGAATAAGAAACTTTTAATAGAAAGATAGTGGAAAAGAGACAGACAGAAACACAGGATAGCTTCAGGAAGACCTGGATCAAAATCCACTGTCCCCTCTATTCCTTCAAGAGGGATTTTTATAACAATGACAGGGGGCAGGGCAAAAGGACTCCCCTTTGCTAGATCAAAGCACACCACACAGCCAAGTGCAGACCCTGTCAAACACCTGGGAACTATGCCCATGGTCAAATAATCTCCTTATGCAGCACTGCCAGGTAAAGCAAGCTCAGATTCTCAGACCTTGAGTAAGTTCTCACTAGGAAACTTCTGTGTGTCTCTACAGGTGGACACATGACATTTTCTGTTCCTTGTGAGTTAGTGAAAAACAAACACATCTCTCTTTAAAGGAAGCTCTCTTCTTCCCATTTTGAACTACCAAGGCATAGTTGAACCTTTTGTGAGCACCCATTTCAGTTCCTATTCTGTTTAATTTATACTCATTTTATTTGATAGAAATTCCACTACCTCAGTTTTACAAAAGTGGAATTAGTAAACTTACCTAAGCTTCCACTGGGAAGTGACAGAGATAACACTTAAGTCAGGCAGGATTTCCCCATGTGGTCATTCTCAAACAAGATGCTATTTATCACACATTGTATGAAGAACCAATACATATAAAGGGATGATGCTACCCATTGCTTTTTTGAAGGGGGGACTAAACCTCCCACCCCAAATTTCAGGGCTTGGGTCTTCCTCTGAGCCCTGTCCATTTCCATCATCAGGCTCTGTAGGCCAGAGGAGAAAAACATCTTGCATCCACCATTCTTTTAGCATACAGGGAGAGTAGAAGTTTTCCACATTTTTATACACATACACTTGTGTCTCTATCCAGTCATAACCCAGCTCAGGATAAAATATTCTGAATAATCAAGACAAATACATGAATTTGTAATAGAGTCCTCTGAACATAATCCTCTTGATGGTGGAGACCATTGTATTTCCAATATTCAAAACATGGTAGATATTCTCAGTTGATACTGAATGAATTATAGTAGACCTTAGGTACCTGCAAGTCATCACCAGAAAGCTCTAAGACTTAAGATGCCATCTTCAAACTACAACCCCAAGAGCAGTCCTCTTCAAACTCTGGAAAGCCATCACTAGGTTGCTGTCCCTTTAGAAGAGGGCAAGGGATGCTTGTCTTCATTCTTTGCATCATGAGTTTGCAATAATAAAAACATGAGGCTTTAATTTCTTACAGAGCAATTGAATGGGACCCCATGCCCATAGAAAAACTCTAGATAATTATATGAGCATGTAGGAGTGATGATGATCAGGAGAAAAGAGGAAGATGAATCTGGTGAAGAGTGAGTTTAGGATGGCAGTCATGGTTCACAGAGGAGGAACTGTTGCTTAGCAACTACAAGTTTCAGGAAGGAAAATTCTCAATTCCATTGTGGGAAAAGTTCAAAAGTAGGTAAATATCCATCTACTGTGGCAGCTTTTGAGATGATTGTTGTGATGAATAATTTGCTTTGCAATATGCCACTGCTTTTCCTCTACATCCATTGAAAACTTGTCCCCTTCTCAAGCTATGGGTAATAAATAAATAAAAAAAAAAATGAATGGGCTGGCCAAACTGGGGGCCAAATTTTCCAATGTGACTAAAGATCTAAAAAGAAAATTTCTTTGCTACTTCACTTTTCTTGCACTTTTCAAATTTGACTGGCCTTTCTACTACAAGGATATATTATCTGTTAAGGACTTTTAACATAATAAATATTAGGAGAAAGACTGAAGGAATGCTGAATGTGCCCTTGCCTTACTCAATGTTACCACTTCCATCAGGATTGATGCTTTTCATACATTTGCACTTACTTATGTACATGTCCTGGTTTTTAGTTTTTAACACAAATGGTATTATATTCTGTTACTTGATCTAATGAAACGTGTTTTTGAAACTCTCTAATGTGCTATGTGTAGGTAGATCTTACTCTTAACATGCCATGAATCATATACCACAACACTGTACCGCCAATGGGCATTTCTATATTTTAAGTTTCACTAATATGAATGATAGCTATAAGTAGTCTTGAATATTTATGAATGTATTTCTGTAAATATGCTGCTAGAGGCAAAGCTGCTGAGTCAAGGGAATGTGAGATTTGAATGTCCACCTCCTGATTGCCTTTCCCAAATTCTTCATCAAAACAACTGCTCTCTGTTGGCTGTGAATAAGTGTGTCAGTTTCCATGTTATTTTTATTGTTGTTACTATTGTATTATTTCCAAGACAGGGCTTCCTGAGTAGCCTTGACTGTCCTGAAACTCACTCTATAGACCAGGTTGGCCTCAAACTCACAGAGATCCACTTGCCTCTGCCTCCTGAGTGCTGAGATTAAAGGCGTGCACCATGACTGCCTGGTTGTCAATATTATCTTTCTTCAATAAGATAGTTTATGCCGTCTAGAAGTGGAAACACACACAGACAGACAGATCTCTCTGTCTCTCTCTCTGTCTCTCTCTCTCTCTCTCTCTTTCACAGAGAGAGAGAGAGAGAGAGAGAGAGAGAGAGAGAGAGAGAGAGAGAGAGAGATTACTGCTGTGAATGAATGTCGTTTCATGTTTATTAACCAAATTGCTTCTCCTTTGAGAATTGCCATCTGGCATCTTTTACTCATTTTAATGTCAAGTTCTTTGTCTTTGCCTAAATTATTCATAGTGTGCTTTATACATTATAGTTATTAATACTTGCCTGCTGTATGTGTTGCAGTAATTTATCTCTGCCACTTATGTTTTATCTTTTCTGTATGTTCTCCCACATAAACAGAAGCTTTAAAGTCACTGAGGTAAAATCTATTATTTATAATAAACTTCAGTGTTCTAGCATTGAGCTCTTACTTAAGAAGATCTTTATTAGCCCATGGCTTTGAAAAATAGTCTGCATTACATGCTAACACATTTACATTTTTTCTTAGTGCTTGTTGCTTTACAATCATCTGAAACTTGCCTTAGTAAATGATATGAGGTATAGATAATTTTTGTTCTTTTAAATATTGATAACTTCTTTTTTCTTTTTTTGGTGTCATTTTTCTCTCTTTTATTGAAAAACATATTTTTTTTCATAAAATAAAGTAGAATAAGATAAAACAAATCCCATCACATCAAAGCTGAACAAAGCAAATGAACATAAGGAAAACAGCCCCAAAAGAAGGTACAAGAATCATAGACTTACTTGCTCAAACACTAAGATGTCCCATTAAACTTAACTAAAGTCCCATAAAACTTAAACTAAACCTAAGGCTATAATATAAACACAGAGGACCTGGTGCAGACCCATGTAGCCCTGTGCTTGCTGTTCAGTCTCTGTGAGTCATGTGAGCCTTTGTCAATTGATTTAGAGGTCCTTGCTCTCCAGGTGTCCTCCATCCCTTCCCCTCTTACATTCTTTCTGCCTCTTAGTCCATGGAGTTCCCTGAGTTTTGAGGGGAGGGGTTTGATGGAGACATCCCATTCAGAGCTGTGTGCTCCAAGGTCTCTCTCTCTTCATAATGCCTGGTTGTGGGTTGTTGCAGAATATTTGTTTACACTGTAAAGATGTGTCTTTGCTGAAGGTGCCTTCTGATTGGTTTAATAAAAACTGAACGGCCAGTAGCTAGGCAGGAGGTACAGTTGGGATTTCCAGAGAGAGAAAAGAAGAGGAAGAGGAATCTTGGCTGGTGTAGGAGACACCAGGAGATGCAGAGCAAGCAAGATGTGCAGGAGGGGCAGTAGCAACTATGAACCCTATGAAAGAATGAAGATTAACAAAAATATGGGTTAATTTAAGTTATAAGAGCTAGTGGGACAACCCTAAGTTAATGGTCAAGCTTTCCTAATTAATAAGACTCCATGTTGTTACTTGCAGGCTGGTGATCCCAACAAGAAGGCTTATTACAGTGGGTCTCTGTATTTATTCCCATCTGCTGCAGAAGGAAGCAAAAAACATAATTTTAAGTCAGGATTCCTAACTACCTATTCATTATAATAACCTAGAACAAAATGAATGTTTTAAAAATAATTGTTAAATGCATTGATAGCTGCTTTTATTACAATTTAATGATTATCCATTTTTCCCACTGGTTAAATCAAATTAATCAAAGCATCTTACATATATGTGAGTCTCATGTATTCTATTCAGTTTTATAGATGTTTCTCTATTTTATTTCCCATTTAAACTCTTTAGGTTTAATTATGAAGATTTCACAATATGTACACATATTTAATTGAAAATTCCTTTCCT
Organism: Peromyscus leucopus; assembly: GCF_004664715.2. NCBI lineage: Eukaryota > Metazoa > Chordata > Mammalia > Rodentia > Cricetidae > Peromyscus > Peromyscus leucopus. The sequence continues at coordinate 22,520,773 of NC_051079.1, forward strand.
ATTGATGTTATTTTAAATTATTTTTTTACTTTTGTGGTGTCTTCTTGTTTATAAATAAGAAGACATAAATATGTAAGTAGGTGTAGAATCTTATTCTTTGAGTATCTTATATTTTTATGAGCCCTATTTTCTCACTGGATATTGTTTACAGAAAAACTTTCAATTTGTCTCTTGGTTTTTCATGTGTGTGTTCCTTGTGGCTTCATATACTACTATTAAAATCGTGGCAGGAATAATTTGTGTGCTTTTGTCTTTAGTAAAAATGCTTGCCATAGTTTACCATGAATTATGGTGTTTTCTGTAGATGCTACATAAATACATTTTATTGGATTGAAACTGTTTCCCTTTGGTCTCGACTGGCGAATTATTTTTGAATCATTAAAGGACACTGAAAGTAACCAAATGGATTTTCCCATTTCCCTGGCAGTGATACTTGTGTTTATTTTCTTGAGTTTCTTTGAGAGCTTTGGTTAGATTATTACTTTTTAACTATACATTTCAAGATGTTTTTCTCTTCTGACCAAATATCAGAGAGGAACTTAATTGTATTACTGGAGTGAATAAGGAGAAGGAGCCATCGGGTTATTGCTAACACATTAATTGAGGAGGAAGGAGACCAATATTAGTTTATATATGTATTGGGGTGAGCAAATCTCATACAGCAAGGACTGAAACCAGTGTGGGGATATATGAATTGTCTAATTTCATAAGCGGTTAGTGCATGAACACTGTTTTAAAAGGTTTTATGTATTTTGTGTGTATGAATATTTTGCTTGCATATATGAATATGTCCCACATGGTGATGACAGAAGCCAGAAGAGGACATCAGATCTCCTTATCCAGTAGTTTCAGACTTCTGTTGGCCTTCATTGTGGGTGATAGTAACTGAATCTCACAGATAGTAACTCACTAGTCCTCTGCAGGAGCAGTGAGTGCCCCTAACTACTGAGCCATCTCTCCTGAACTAATACCCTATCCTTAAGTCTCCTAATGTTCTAGAATTTTTGTCTCTTGATCAAACATGTCTCATTTTTGTTGTTGTTGTTGTTGCTGTTGCAAATGCTTACAAAGATGACTTTTACTTGATTATTGTAGTTTCGTTCATTTTTCTGCTGGTTTGGGTATGTTTATATGTAGGATTTTAGCATTCATGTTCAAGTGATTCAATTATGTATCTCTTACACACTTTGTGTTCTGTTAATAGAATAATTTTATTCTCACCAATGATTTCCAAAGCTTTTCGTGTTTTTTTCCCTGTTCTGGAATAGTTGACAAATGTGTAGTATGGAAATATCTACTGCTTGAAGTTTGGCCAAAATGATTTGAAAGGGCATGTTTTAATTCATTGTTCATGTCTTCATTAGTTGTCATAATAGATGCTTCTCTGTGAAGTAATATACTTCATCTCTTGTTCTAAAACTTCAGTCTAAAAGTAACCGAAAAGTTCAAAATTATTCTTCCATGTGATTTCATACACTGTATTTCTTCTCTTGAGTATGGCCTGTGCTCAAGGTTGCTTGGATCAACAGAATGTGATATAAGCAATACCGTACTTTGGGAGGTGCTGGCCTACCCTTCAAGGGATCCAGCAGTTCCTACTTCTTTTCTCTTGGAGCTCTTGTTCTAGGAATGCCCCTCTGTGCATCCAGCCACCTTGCTGGGAAAAGCCCACTTGCTGACATCATAGTGATCTTGAACCTGAACTTAGCCTCAGCATCTATCCACACAAATGAGCCCAATTAAGCTTCCAAATGATTCCAACTGCAGCAAAGTTCATTGAAACTTGGAGAAGTGTCCTACTGAAACCCATTATGGGACAGAACAGTTATTTTTGGCTCTTAGGCTTTGGAGTAACTTGTTATGAAACAAAGTGGAACCATTATTATTGTCACAATATTCCAGGAGCCACCCAACTCTACTCACTCAGTTAGGTATTTATTGTTTACCAATGGTGGATGATATGGTTCTAAACTTCAAAATCTGCTTCCTTGGATCATTTTGTATGAACTTTTCATAAGCAAATCCCTTGAAACGCATTTGTCAAGAGAGAGAAGACAGAATATACATGAGAAAAGTTTATCGAGTCTGAGTCAGGTACAGTGACTGAGATCTGTGTAAAGAAAGGACAAGACAGGGCAACGCTGTCTCTGGCATCTTACTGAGAGCCATGGGAATGGAGTGTTTCTGTAGAGTTGTGTAGAATTGAGGCAAGGTCTCTAAGACCAGTCACTGGATGCAAGATGTTCCCAGTGAGAGGGCTAAATCTGAGTCAGCTATCCTTGACAGTGATATCCTTGGTATCTCATAAACTTCATTGTCACTGATTTAAAGGAATGTGTATTTGTAACATCTTGATTATCAAAATTTCTTTGTTCTGTTTCCTCCTCCTTGGCTTTGCTGTTTGAAAACTAAAAGTACTTTCTATTCTTTTACTTATCCTTACATTTTTGAAATGAGTGTAACTTTGTGTTAATGTCCAAGTTTAATCAGGTATCTTGTCTCTGCTTGGCAGGAACAGTGTGTCCATCCTGCCTTCATGCTGGTGTCCCTGAGCACCAGCTGCTCTTACCTTACACTTCCAGACTGTGTTGTATACACTAACTTTCTTTCATTATGTACTAATCGTTATGTTTATAGCCTGGAACTTGAAATCCTTTCAAGTCAGCCTCTGAAATACTGAGGTTACATTCATGACCACCATGTCCTGATGACTCAATTTTAAACCTGCATCTGTTTCCTAACATGCATGCTTTCTTGAGTCCCAGTAGTTGACTTTCCTGTGTGTATTAAAGGATTTTGTCAAAAAGTGATTATTTCTGAGAAAATAAAGGGATGATAAACTTTTGAATATTCTTTATTTTACATCACTCTAAATGTGAGCCTGAGTGCTGCAGAATATACTTTTCCTTTAAGCTTTGAAAGTGATTGCATCCTTTGTTGAGGATAAGAAATGTTACCGGGTTCTGAATATTTTTTCTTTGTATGCCTACTAGCTACTCTCCTGAAAACCTTCAGTATTCCTTTTTTAAAAAATTATGTTTTTGAGATTATAATGTAATTACATTTCCCCCTTCTCTCTCCTCCTCCCAAACCCTCCCCTAGGTCCCTCCTCACTCTCCTTCAGTGTTTTTAAATAGCCTCAAGATACATCGTAGCCCTGCTCAGGCTTTCTATTTTCCTTTGCTCTGGTAGAATTCGATATAAAATGGAATCATGTAACCTTAACACTCTGGATCTGGCTGTTTCATTCAGTGTAATGTATTTTAGATTCAGCCATGTTCTTGTTCACAGCAGCAGTTTCATGTGTTTTTTTTTCCCTTCTTCTGAGTAGTATACTGCACAGGTCGAGCCTCTGGGTCTGGAGGTGTGTGTGTGTGTGTGTGTGTGTGTGTGTGTGTGTGTGTGTGTGTGTGTGTGTGTGTGAGGGTGCCTGCAGAGGACAAAGGGGCCTCAGGTTTCTTGGAGCTGAAGTTAGATGGATGAACTGTACTTGGTCTCCTAGAAGAGCAGCAAGCACTCCTAACTGCTAAGTCATCTTTCCAGTTCTCAAGACTCTGCTTTAGTGTTTGTTTTTTCAGACAGTGTTTACTGTAGCCTAGGCTAGCCTTAGTTTTTTTCATGTAGCTAAAGCTAGCTTTGAACTCCTGATCCCCTTGCTATTGTTAGAAAATTGAGAGATTTAGAAAATGCAAGACTCACTCTCTTCTCTGAGAAATGGAAATTGAAAATAGAAATAAATAAGGCAGAGTACTAAGCCTGGCAATTCTGCAGAATTTTCAGCATATATGTGGCACATTTCTATATTGATTTTTTTTTAAAAAGATTTATTTATTATTTATACAGTGTTCTGTCTGCATGTATCCCTGCAGGCCAGAAGAAGGCACCAGATCTCATTACAGATGGTTGTGAGCCACCATGTGGTTGCTGGGAATTGAACTCAGGACCTCTGGAAGAGCAGCCAGTGCTCTTAACCTCTGAGCCATCTCTCCAGCCTGGTAAGTAACACTCTTGAGGAGAAGTCAAGCTTGATTTCCAGCATCCAAGTCCAGAGGCTCACAACCACCTGTAACTCCAGCTCCAGGGGGACTGACCCCCTCTTCTGGACCCCGTGGGCACTGCACTCATAGGTCCACCCCACCCTACCAACAATTAGTACACATAACTCAAAACAAAACAAAAAATAAATCCTTGCAAAGATGTTCTGGAACTCACTCTGTAGACCGGGCTGGCTTCGAACTCAGAGATCCTCCTGCCTCTGCCTCCCAAGTGTTGAGATTAAAGGCGTGCACCACCACTATCTGGCAAAAGATAACATCTTAATGATACATTCAAGATTATTCCACAACTCCTATTTTTTTTTTTTGCCTTTGAGCAGTGGTTCTCAACCTTCCTAGTGCTGTGACCCCTTAATACAGTTCACATGTGGTGACCCTCAACCATAACATTTTTTGTTGCTACTACAAAACTGTAATTTTGCTACTGTTATGAATTATAATGTAAATATCTGATTTACATCAGATGATCTTAGCCAACCCCTGTGAAAGGGTCCTTTGACTCTCAAAGGGGTCGCAACCCACAGGTTGAGAAATGCTGCTTTTGGGTGATTCTCTTGCCTTTTGAAAGTTCACAGAGACTTTCTGAAGCTATGTCATATCTACTGATGGGTGAATTGAAGACATCCTTCCTTTGAGCTCTGCTGGGGTTTTTGCTCCTTGAAATTCTGATTCTCTTCATTCTCATCTCTTTGCTGAAATCGCCCACTAATCTCACAGTTTCACTTTTTCCATTAGAATTTTTAACTTCATAGTTATTTTTAAATCACTGTCAGAAGAGTCTGTCTTATCAGAGTCTGGTTCAGTTTATAGCTTTCTTAGCATATTTTTAAATCCATTTTGTCTGTGTGGATTCTGTGTGTCTTGTGTTGGTCAGTAGATCTCATTTCTCTGAAGGGTTTGGGAAAACCTTAACCTGGTATTTTGTTACTTTTTTTTTTTAAGATTTACTTGTATTTTATGTGTGTGTGGGTGTTTTGCATGCATATATGTCTATGTATTACATGTGGGCTGGTGCACACAGAAGGCAGAAGAAGATGTAATCTATGTCTGTGTACCAGATGTGGGCTGGTGCACACGGAAGGCAGAAGATGTAATGTATGTCTGTGTACCACATGTGAGCTGGTGCACATAGAAGACAGAAGATATAATGTATGTCTGTGTACCACATGTGGGCTGGTGCACACGGAAGGCAGAAGAAGATGTAATGTATGTCTGTGTACCACATGTGGGCTGGTGCACACAGGGGCAGAAGATGTAATGTATGCCTGTGTACCACATGTGGGCTGGTGCACACAGGAGCAGAAGATGTAATGTATGTCTGTGTACCACATGTGGGATGGTGCACACAGGGGCAGAAGATGTAATGTATGTCTGTGTACCACATGTGGGCTGGTGCACACAGCAGCAGAAGATGTAATGTATGTCTGTGTACCACATGTGGGCTGGTGCACACAGGGGCAGAAGATGTAGGCTCCCCTGGGATTGGCATCACAGATGTTGTTGACCACCATGTAGGCACTATGAATCATGTGAATTCAACCTGGGTGCTCTGGAAGAGCATCCAGTGCTCTTAACCACAGAGCCGTCTTCCAGCCCCTGTTTATTTTTTAAACAATGGTTTATTCTTCCAATATTCTTTGTTGTTCCATACATGGTATAATTAATTTTTTTCTTATTGATTTCTAAAAATACTTCACATATTATTGATGTGTAATCTTCTTCAAGTATTTGTCTTGAGAACATTAATTCCCAGTTTGTGGCTTTGTCTCGGTTATATCTCTTTCTGTAAAGAAGTTTTAAAATTTGTTGTATTCTAATTTTTAAATAATTTTCATTTACAGCATAGAAAGCTTATTAAGTCATAACTGAGATATCCCTACAGGTGGATCTAGAAAATATTCTTTGTTATTTTCTTTCAGGAGTGTTACTGTGGGTCTAGCTTCAACACATAGATTTATGATCCATGTTATTTGTGATACAAAGAATATGTTGGGGCCCATTTTTCTGTATTATAATTTATTGAAAATACATTATTTGTCCACTTAATGCTTAAAATTATTTCAAAAGTTAGTCACATGTATATGCTTCAGAACTATTTTTTTTTTACTAGCCTATTTTTTTCTGCCTTTAAATTTATTCACGTTTGCTGCTTAACAGTAAGTCTTAAGTTGAATTGGGACAGCTTTGTTCTTTTACAGTTTTGTTTTGTGGAATTTTCAAAACGTATTTTCGGATAAACTTGATTTTAGGCATTAAAATCCTGTTAAAATCAGCTTCCATCAGGAAGGGAGAGAACAGGCTTGTTATCAAATTCAATCTTCTCATCAGTGACATTGCTACCTTCCCATTTATTTGTATCTTTTTAAATTTCTGACAGCAATACTTGATGATTTTAATCACAGAGAAATTGAAAACTCAAATAAGCATATTGTTACGCTTTTATTCTATTATATAGGGAATATTTATATTTATTATTGCCTTAGTGTGTAGAAATATAACTTATTTTTAAATTTTTATTTTTACTTGTGTGCGTATATATATTGTGTTTGTGTCTTTGTGTGCTGTGTGTGTAGATGCCTCAGAATTCCAGAAGAGGAATTCCTGGAGCTGGATGGTTACAGGTGGCTGTGAGCCTCTTGGTGTGGGTGCTGGGAATGAAAGTTGGGTCCTTTGGAAGAGCAGCAAGAGCTCTTGACCATTGAATCATCATCTCCCCAGCCCCTAATGAATTGTTTTATACAGTTTTCTCTCTCGGTGTCCTGTGACTTTGCCAAATTCAGGGATAAAGTTTAGGATTCTGAATTAATTTCAGTTCCTGGAAGAAATAAACTTTTTTCTTTCCAATAGTTGCTGTCCTTTGCATTTACCTAAGTTAGAGCATTGACTATATTCCAACTGTTATTATTGATGTACAATTGCTTAAATGCTACTGTTGACACCCAATCTACGTAGAACGAAGTAAATAGATTTTATACACACATTTCAGAGTTTTAATTACTGTGTAGAGTCCTGTAATCCCTGCAAAGACTGTATGCTCCACAAGTCCTTTTTACTTTATCTCTTCCCCACCCTAGCTCCTGAGAAGCATAAATCTGCATGCTGGGGGTATTAATTTGTATCTTTCCCAAATACTATATACAAGGAATTATATCCAGTATTTATGCCATATTATATGCCTATGTGTAGTATAAATCATAAATTCAATGTTTTAATTTGTGTTCTGAGCTATGTGTTGTCTCTAAATGAGTTAGGAAGCCGTTTACATTTCCGCTCCCTTCTGCTGCTCTTCATGCTTTTCTGTGTAGCTTGGCTTTCATCTGCTTTACTTCCCTTCAGCAAAACCACATTCCCTAATAGTGAGAATCCCCAGCCCTGGGTTCTTTTATACATAGTTTATTCATATTTGAATTTCAATTTTGAAAGACATTTGTGAGGTATAGGATTCTTTCTCTATTTCTTTCATCAGTTAAGTATCTTCTAAATTAAATCACTGTAGCAAGTTCATTAATTTTGGGCCATATTTTTTATTAGTTCTTTCAGAATTTTGATCATATTTACTCCTGCTGCCAACACCTCCCAGATTTACCCTCCCTTCCCTACATACCCAACTTTGGGTACAACAGTGGCACAAACATCATGTGACCAATTGTCCACTTTCTGCTTTAAGTCCACTCTACAAGATGGAACCCACACTAATAATGGCATCATTATAGGCCAAGAACCTGGACATAGACAAGCCATAGGCCCTAAGGGAGACCAACTGCCATTATTGTGCTAAATGTATACAGCATTAAACCATCTCCCAGTGACCTGTCATTACACCCATATATCTCCACACCCATCAGAGAAGTTTTCATTTGCAGTAGATGGTGATTATCACAGAGAACCACAACTGGTCAAGGTTCAGAGAATAAGGGACTGCGGAATGCTTAGCCCTACATGGGGCATCTATATCACAGACTCTTCTCCGAGGATGGAGAATCATTGCAGAAGAAGTAGGAGGGTAAAGACTGTAATAGCCAAAGGCAGCGGATGTCTACAAGGGAAGTGTCTTCTGGATACAGCGGGAGAACTGAACATAGAACCTTACAGTAGTTGGGACGGCACACATAAGACCCGTATAAGCTCAAGTGAGATCAAATTCCACCACAGAGGGAGGCGGTTAGAGCAAAGCCCCAAACCCAGCTGAAGCACCATTGGCAATTGGTAGCTGCTGGGAGAAGGAATGTAACTTTTTTTCTCTTTACTCTTAGCTGTTTGGGGGGCCAGCCCCCCAGCTCCCAAATAAATACATGGAGACTTATTCTTACTTATGAATGCCTGACCTTAGCTTGGCTTACTTCTAGCCAGCTTTACTTAAATTAGCTCATCTACCCTTTGCCTCTGGGCTTTTACCTTTTTCTGTTTCTGCGTATCTTTCTTTCCTTCTTACTCCATGGCTGGCTGTGTAGCTGGGTGGCTGGCCGCTAGCATCCTCCTCTCGCTCCTTGATTCTTTCTTCCCAGATTTCTTCTCCTATTTATTCTCTCTGCCTGCCAGCCCTGCCTGTCCTTTCTTCTGCCTTGCTACTAGCTTTTCAGCTCTTCAGTAGACCAATCAGGTGTTTTAGACAGCCCAACACATCTTTGCATCGTTAAGCAAATGTTCCACAGCATAAACAAATATTCCACAACAAAGGAGAGTCAGCTTTTTAGAGTGCAGCTAGCTCTCCAGGACTGGAGGGATGGCTCGGTGGTCAATAGCACTTGAGGCTCTTCCAGAGGACCCGATTTCAGTTCCTTAGTACCCCATGTCTGTTCACAACTGTCTAGTTCCAGGGGATACAATGCTCTCTACTCACCTCTATGGACACCATATACATGCAGTGTTTAGAATACATGCAGACAAAAATAGATACACATAAAATAAATATATTTAAAAAAGTGTAGCCCCTAGTAAACTGACCACACTCCAGTAAAAGGCCACCCATCCAGGAATCTATGGGCAGCACACATTAGAACTGAATTTTTAAAAAGGCTACCTTATTTTTGATGAGCAGCAATGTGTTTTTGTATCATTTCTTCCCTAAATGTGAAATATGGATACATCCAAACTTAACAAAAACACCTCCTGATTTCAAATGCTTGACACAGATGGTGTTATTTCTGCCTACTGTTTGGTTTGTTGACATTCTTGGATCTATAACTAATGTTATTTCACTAAATCTGATGGAAATTTCAGCCTGTAGTTTTTCCAAGTTTTCTGCCCTTGTCTATCTCTTATTTCTTCAAGAGTCTCATTTGTAAGTAAGAAATAATGATATTGACCTACAAACCCGTTTCTTGCTTATTCTTTCAGTGTTTTCTCTTTTTGTTTCCTGGGTTAGATAAAAACTCTATTTTACTAGTTCTTTACTGTTGAATAAAAGTTAATCCAAAATCTACTGCTTTGAAGCAGCAGTATTCATTCATCTCTTACGATTTCCTTGTATGCAGAATTGCAAGTTATTACGAAATGATGAACTATCTCATTTGAACTATTTTGACTCACGCTTGCTGGGGCTGAAGTCGCCTTGGGCTTGGTTGGAGTTTGGAATCTCCTCCTGTGGTAGCTCAGTCACGTAGCAGGAGAGTCATGTCCTCTTTCTAGGAGTTTGCATGTGTCTGCTTGAGTGTCCTTTCTTCAGAATGAGCACATAAAGGAAGAAAGACATCATCTGCTCTGCCTTTATGACCTGCATGTCCATCATATTCTGCTTTTCACCTAGACCAGCCATGGCTCAGTGTGGGAGGGAAACTCAGACATGAACATAAGGAGACCTGATGTTAAGTTCACTCGCCCTTCTTTCTGTAAACCGAAGTCTTCTTGAGTCCTTTTCATGTAACTTCTAAAATTCAGATGATTTGTTATCGCTCCTAAAATCGCCAACAATTCTTTTGAAAATTTTCCAGTTCTCTGGTAGGAACTTCCAGCTTTTTTCTCATTATAACTCCTTTCTTTTTTAATTATTTAAACACTTATAGTTTCTGTTTTAAATCTTTCTTCATCAGTATCAAGCTATGAATCATCTTGGAATTAGTTTGTGTAATTTTACTATCAGACCCAATTCACATTTTCTTATAATTTTACGTGTCTAGCAATTTTTTAATTATATGCTAGATGTTACCAATGATTAGCTGAAGAGATTCAAATTGTTATATTTCTCACACAAACTTATTTCTTAATTCATTCACTCAAACACACATTTAACTTGGTTTAACATTTTTTATTTTTTAAAAATTACTTACTTTGTGTGTATTGGTGTTTTGCCTGCATGCATGTGTGTGTGAGGATGTCAGGCCCCCCGGAACTGGAGTTACAGACAGTTGTGAGCTGCCATGTGAGTGCCGGGAATTGAACTCGGGTCCTCTGGAAGAGCAGTCAATGCTCTTAACCACTGAGCCATCTCTCCAGTGCAGGTTGCCGTAACTTATACTTCCAACCATGCACTTTCCACTTAGCTCTTTATCCTTCTGGTTACCATTATTTTTTCTGGTATTATTGAAAGTTAGCACACATTTCTACAGTTTAAGAGATTAGCCTGCTCTTTTAGCACAGATTATGTACAGATGTAAATTTCTCCACTGTGGTCTATTTTCCCCCCTGAAATTTTCTTCTCGGTTTCTGTTTTCCAACCAGTGCAGGCAAGTCTGTTGTCTGATACTTAAAGTTATGAAGACTGAAATTCACTCAAAAGAGTTTCTTTTTCTGTGGGTGACATATTTCTCATTTCATCGTGATTTTGTTGTTACTCTGAACACTTTAATAACTGTTACATGTAGACCAGGATAAATAATTTTTATATACAGGAGAGTTATACAACTTGTTTTGCCATTATCAGAACAAGAAATGGTCCCTTCATGTGTTAGAATGGACCATTTGATTACCCATCAAGTAGGTCCTTGGATACTCGAGGTTGATGAACCTGTTTAATGGTGGATGATTCACAGAAATCATAAGGAGTGGCCATGAAGCTCAGTGGTAGAGCACTACCTACCATGTGATTTTACCACGTAAAGGCTCTCACTTTGATTTCTTGGACTGAAAGTGAACGGAAGTCAGGCTGTTTTGTTGGCAATACCCCAGTTACTGGTCTTGCAGTTCTCAATGACCTTGTATTGTTCTGTTTTCCAGTGAAGAATCGTCCAGTCTCTGTATGGAAGGGGACGGGAAACATATAAGACAATAATATGTCAGCATCTCATGAGAGTACAGGTATATGTGTGTCACACACTGAGTCCCCAGAATTCAACTTAATTTCTGTTGAGTATGGAATCAGCTGTATCATCTGACCTAAAACAAAACTTTAACCTTGTTCAATATTTACAGAATCAGATCTGTTGTTTTCTTTTAGGCTTTGGAGATGGTGTGTTTGGAATGGCTAGGCATGTCAGGGCCATAGAACGCCTTTAAACACATCCGTCCAGTGTCTTGTTCTCTGTTTCCTGCTCCAAAGCATTTCTTGATCTCCCGTGGTAAGAGTTGGATTTTTCTTATGAGCTATTCTTCCTCCAAGTCTGGATTCCAGGTCTCCAAAATCTGAGTCTATTATTGTTTGTCCATATGGTCAAGGTTGAGTTAACAGTAGTTCTTCTGATTTATTTCTATTTCCATTTCTTTTCATTTTAGTCGAGACTTAGCCAAAAATGATAAATTTTCTGCATTTAATCTTTGTTTCACTTACTTTAAAATAATACTATTTTATATTCATCTGTTTAAAATGAAAAAAGGGAGCCTCAAGGATTAAACAAGATACATCACCTCCCCACTGCCTTCCACGAAGCCTACGTTCCAAGACTTCCAGTGGATTCCTGAAACTACAGGTAGCTCTGAACTCTGCATCAACTCTCCTTTTCCCAGTACAAGACACTGTTGGGCTATGATGAGAGCAGCATATAGCGGGAGGATACCCTGGGCAAAAGAGTGATTCACATCTTGGTTAGGCCAGAGTAGCATAGCACAGAGTTCATCGTGCCGTCCAGTACAGGAGGGAATTGTTCATTTCTGGAATTTCCCATCTAATATTTTCACACGTCAGTTTGCTGCAGGTAACAGATAACATAGGCAGTGAAGCTTCAAACCAGGGTGTAATGAGGTACTCTCGTTAAACTTGACTTTGTTGCATTTTTTTCCCACAAAAGTCACTTGTGAAAAGAATAGGAGACAAATGACGAAGCTTGTGACAAATGTAAATATCATTCCTACGAGCACCTCTGTACCACACATGGGCTCTTTCTCCATCCATTGTTTTAAAAAATTCAGGGAAGCAATGGGGTCACCATACCTTCAATGTGGTATACTTGCTTTGGATCCATGTTGTCAAGTAGTTTACAGCAGACAAGCATTTACAGCCACTGCTTCCTCTGAGGCGCTTGCCTCAAAGAGCTGTGATTGCGAATAGCCTAGCAACGACTTCATGCCTGTCTTTCCAACCATCACTGCCAGCTAAGGGAAACTTACTCAGTGAGCACCAGAATTTTGACAACATTTTCTTGCTTTGTTTATGACCTTGATATGTTCACATGAAAGATTTAGTGAAGCGGTGTGTTTTCAGTCTCTCACCAAATAACTCAGTATGTATTGGACCTGGAATCAACCTTTCACAAAACTGCTACTTGTACGTCGTGTTTTGAGCATTTGCTCACCATCATCACCCCCAAGGAGTAGTTCTGCATTGAGTTTTCATTTCCTATCAACTAGGGCAGACACTCCTATTACAATTGACTGTTTTGTTTTGGCGGTGGAAATTTCACCAGCATGTAAGTACTATCTCAACAAATTAGAGGAAAATGTTGGAACATATTTGAGACGGATGCTTTCAGAAATGGAGATTTGCTGAGAAGAGTTTAGTACACATTGGGGAAAAGATAGAAAAAAAATCCCTTATGTCTTGTAGTATTAAATGGTCTAGGAGCTGTTTAGCTGGAAATGAGATGTGGTAGTAACTATTGCACACACACACACACACACACACACACACACATTACAACGTAACAACTAATTGTTTATCTTTGTTGAAGTCTGAGAAGAAATAAAGCCCAAAGGTATCTCTTCAACCAGTACTTAAAATTGCCATGGCAGATGATGGATGGACATTAGAATGCTTATGATGGGGTACAGCTTGTGGGAAGAAAAAAGCTCTTAACCGTAGCAACCTTCTCTGTCAAGAACGGTGACAGGTCCTGCCTCAAGGCAGGTTCGCCCCGTTGGCTTCTCAGGAGCCTTTCTTTAGCTGCTGGCCTTCAGATGCTGAAATTGAACTAGACATAGCCAAGTGTGTGCCCTTTTAGGAGTTCCAGCAGAGCCAGAGGCGACAGTGCCACCAGCAGCGATGACAAATTGAAGACTTCACTCAAAGGTGAGTCAGGTCAGCATGGACCTAGGCCCTTCCTTCTCCAGTGTGCACTGAGTTCCAGCAGAGAAGGCCTGCCCGGAGCTGGCAACCACAGGACACCCTCCTCTATCATCCATACAAGCTCTGACATAGGGACCAGCTAGGGGTGGCTGGTTAGCTGGTGCAAGGTGGAAGGGACTCGCCCGCTTCGAGCCACGCTCCAGGAAACATGAGTTTCGCCAACAATGACCAGGTTCCTTTCTCACCATGCACTTGGTGGCCTCCACTCGCGGAGCTCGCCTCCGACAGAGCGGTCTCCTTCTAGGCTGCCGGCTCCTGCCGGAGGGCGTGCAGCAAGATGCATGCCCGGGGTCCTAGTGTCTTCCCCAAGCTCCTGGATTTGCAAAGGCTATGATAGGTGGCCGGCGGCAGCCACAGCCTGGGAGAGGAGCACAGGGAGGGGGCTGGCAGGGCAGGCGGGAGGGAGGCGCGGAGGTGGGGCGGCGGGAGCGAGGGGGAGGGCGCCTGAGCTCTGCGGCGCCCTGCCTGGTCTCTGGCGGCTGCCGGTGGCTCCGGGTTCCCCTGCACCGGTGCTCTCGGTCTCAGCCTCTCCGCCCGCCCTCGCTCCCGCTCCCGAGCGCGGAGGCGAGCCGCAGCCCGGCGCGGCGGTGGGCGTGTGCGCGCTGAAGGACGCCTCCTCTCGCTCCCGTGTTGCAGGCAGCGGCAGCGGCTGGCGGCTCCAGCTCGGGCAGCGGCGGCGGCGGCGGCGGCTTCCGGAGTCCCGCGGCGAAGATGCTGAAAGTCACGGTGCCCTCCTGTTCCTCGTCCTGCTCCTCGGTCACCGGCAGTGGCCCGGGGTCTGGGAACCTCGTTCCGGATTACTGGATCGACGGCTCCAACCGGGATGCTCTGAGCAATTTCTTCGAGGTGGAGTCAGAGCTGGGACGGTAAGACGAGGGGCGCTGGACCAGGCGGAGCGTGGAGGCGCGGGCTGGGGCTGGGAACGCCTGCAGCGTGCACGCTAGTTGTCCCTCTGGCTGCGACACCTCCCGAGGGTGAGGGTGTCGGACTAGCCTCCTCTGCCTTTAATCTCTCCCCTGCCTAGGTAGTGCCTGGGCAAGAGCTAAGTCTCTAGTAGGAGGCAACCAGGCTCTCCCCAGAGCGCCTAGGCCGGTGCAGCTGCGAGCATCCGCCAGACTCTCCCGCCCTCCCAGCGTGGAACTGGCTGCCACTTGGGTGATATCTCTCACCGCACGTGGACTCTGCTTTCCTAATTAGTGTCTTTGCTCAGATTATAGTTTGTGAGAGGGACTTGTGTGTCTAGTTAGTTTTGGGTTGGGGACTGCGGTGTGCCCCCTCTACATCGTGATGGAATTATTAAATTAGATTCTTCCTGCTTCCCCTCACCAAGCTCTCCAAAGCAAGTGGCACTAGAAATTTAACCTAAATACTAGCTTCCCTGCAGCGTGTGCTCAGGAAAAGGCGAGAATGAATCATTTAGGAGAGTTAAAGGCAGAGTAATGAAGTAGTGGGGCTTTAAAGAGGAAGCAGCTCAGGAGGGCCAGGCAGGGGTAATTAGTGAGAAGAGGTCTCAGGCTCTTCTTTCATGTGCTGGAGTGGTTTATTTAAATCGTGTATGTAAAAAAAAGCCATCCCGTTGGGAAAGCAGACGCGCCCCCTCATGCCCTCTCTGAAGATCTGAACAGGTAGCAGCAGTCTTACCTTGAGATGGGTTCCGTATGTTCTCAGATCTTAATCCACTGAAAATTATTTCCCTCTCCTGTCCCCCACTTCTTCTCTCTTGTCCATATGCACGTAAGGAGACTTGTTTTCAGTACTGTGTAAGTGCAAAGCTTTCATCAGAGGAAATCTGAACATGATTTCAACTGTTGTCAAGTTGTAACGCCGCCCCCCCCCCCCCCGCAATTTAATTTTCATTCTTCCTTTGCTGGTAGTAGTTTATCTAACAGTTTTTTTTTTTATTTTAATTTTTTTGGTGCTGTTAAGAGACGATGACACTGGATTCTGGGTGTCCGTACTTAGTGGGAAGGATTTGCTCCCTCTGAGTTGCCTTTACTGAGTACAAGTGGTGTGTAAAAAGGTAAAACTTTTGAAAGGCAATTCATTTATTTTTCTTACTGTTTAAAAATGCTCAAGCTATTTGAGCATTGAGCAATGCAAATGTCCATGTCCATTTTTGAGTCATGTTTCTGGGTGTTCATCTGAAGGCAGTAGGAGACTGAAGTGAGATGGCAATTGGTATTTTTTGGGGGGGTTCAAGATGTGTGATGTGCTGCAGCGTTGTGGTATACACTTCTGATTAAAGAGATAATCTACTTAACATTGGTAACTCGGTGCTTTAGAAGTTGCTAGGAGGGAGGAAGTGCTGGCTGCAGCTGAGGGGATGGCCCCCCAGCCCATCTGAGCAACACCCCGGGAGCATTCCCACTTACTAATGACACAAATAAGCTTTGACATCACATCAAACACTCTGATTTGAGAAGCGGGAGAATTTATAGGGAAAAAAAAAAAACCAAACAAACAAACTTCCAATCGGACACATGCATACGATGGTGGATCTCACAGGGAAGCAGTTTTGGAAGTTTGCTTGGTTTTGCCTTGGCCCTACAGTTTGCATTCCTTTGGGGTTATACTTAGAAATGTACTATAAGCTGCAGAGACTTGCCCTGCCAGATCGTCTTTTTGTTACCCTACAATCACCAGATTCAAACATTTTAAGAAGGAAACCATAACCACTAAAAGTTGCACGTCCGGTCTCCTCTCCAGCAGCAGTGCCCAATGCTGGGTGTGTTCTCTGTAGATGGCAGTGTTGGTGAGCAGTGAGCTCACAGCCTGTGGTTAAGATGGATAGATATTTTCACTTCATAATCTAAGTTAATTTTTTTCAATGGAATAAACCTAAAGCATGAGCCAACTGGAATGCCAGTTGTAATTGTTAAGGATCTACAGAACTAGGAAGCAGCAGAACTTTTGTACACACTGAACCACAAAGATCCGTTTGCTCTTTGCACTAGTTATCAAGATTTTTCTTCCCGTTTTGGGCCAATTACAACTGGAATGCCAGTTGTAATTGTTAAGGATCTACAGAACTAGGAAGCAGCAGAACTTTTGTACACACTGAACCACAAAGATCCGTTTGTTTTTTGCACTAGTTATCAAGATTTTTCTTCCCGTTTTGGGCCAAATCTGGGGCCAGAGGTGACTCCAAAGCCAAAACACTTGATTCTTTGATGCTCAGTTGTCAGTATGATGCTCGGTCAGCAGCATTCTAGTGCTGGGAGGGGCCACTGTGGTTAGTGTCACAGTGTAGACAGCCCCCTTTACGTGTATTGGTTCAGTGTAGACACTCCCCTTTAGATGAATTGGAGATTTCTTTTTTTCAACCTCCTAAAAGTGTCTGTTATAGACTGGTGACTCCCGATTTCAGGAAAGTCAAAGTCAAGGCCACATGGACAATATACCCCGAGAGTGTGTCTGGAAAGTCAAGTGGAGTTAAATTCCTGAAGCTGTAAAAACCTGAAGCCCCTGGACCAGTGGTTCTCGACCTTCCTAATGCTTGTGACCCTGTGATACAGTTTGTCATGTTGTGTTGACCCCAGCCATAAAATTATTTTCATTGCTACTTCATAACTGCAGTTTTGCTACTGTTGTGAATTGTCATGTAAATATCTGATATGTGAACCCCTCTCCCCCAAAGGGGCCACAACCCACAGGTTGAGAACTATTGCCCTGGACAGTGCTTATAGAAAGCAGGCATTGACAGATGATCCATTTGTTGCCATCCAGCACAAGATGGCTGTTAAGAGATTAACTTTTTTTGGTGGTATGTGTGGGCCTAAGAACGCGTTATTTGAGAGTATCAGACAAGCCAATTTTTTCCCCCCTAAAATCAAAATTGAAAATATTTTGGTATTTATGGAGCTTGTTAAGTTTACAAAAGTCACAATATATCAACAAAGCTACTTAAAAATATGAGCTAGCCATGATTCTATGCAGGGATCCACGCCTAGAGAGCAGTTGGTCTTCTGTCCAGTGATTTGAGAGACTGGCATTCTGAAGGCTTTTCTAATGGAGCAGAGCGCTTACCGCTGGCTTACATTCCTCTCAGTGGTTTGGTGAATGGGAAGCCAGGATTTGGCTTGCCCCGCTCTGTGGTGTGGGTTTGGCCTTGTGGACCCAAACCCACATCCTGGTTTCAATTGGGTCTATCTTTTGTTTAGACTTGTGGTACCATATTGGAGGGATGTTTCTAATGAACTCAGCTTGTTCCCAAACATCCAAATCCAGAAAACCAAATATTAGACCACTTGACTTAAAAAAAAAATGTGTTAAATTATTCTGCATTTTTTTCCTATAGTTGCTTTTGGTTTGTGACCTTTAGGACCCCACCAGACTAAATTCATTATTTTAAAAAAATGTGTTTGTGTGACAACTCAGTTATCTATCTGCCTGTCTTTCTTATCTAGTTGTATCTATTATTATTTAAAATACAAATCTATTTTAAATAGTAAGCTGTGTGGTCATTTTCGTAGAATAGAAACAGTTTCACCAAATAATGCTTACTCTCACCGTCAGCAATATATTCCAGTGTTTTATGTTTTATACTGTTTCATTGTATTCTATTTCATTCAAAATATTTGCTGAACTCATGTGGTCTGACATCTCGCTAACAAGTTGTGGCTCAGTTAGAAAATGGTATTTTTGGACATAAATATGAGCATGCCAGATTAAACTGTGAGGCAGAGTCCTTTAACATAGTATCTTGGAGACCATTTGGCAATGTTGCCCTGAGCAGTGTCCATTTGGCGGAGCTTTGTGGAGAAAATTTCTTCTTTCTTTGCCTCCAAGTCCTTATTAGATTTTCCCTCCCAAAATTTTGAGAAAACACTGGTGTCTGCAAAAAAGATCCACTGGGCATCCTGGAGTCTGAACTAGCTGAGAAAGGGAGCCTGTGCCAGGGGAAGCGTAAGTGCGGAGGGAAGGAACTTGGAGAGTGACAGAGCTGTGTTCTCACAGTGACTGTGAACTCTGGCCCAGCAAATGTTTCTTGTGAGGAGTCACAAGTGGGTCTTTTCTAGAAGGGCTTCAGCCAGTGCTCTTCGATTGTATTAGCTCTGGTTGCTTGGACTTCAACAACAGACTCCCTGGGTGACTTAAACCACAAACATTTGTTTTTCATAGATCTGGAGGACAGGGGTTCAAAACCAAGATGCTGGTGAGTTTATTTACCCCAACGAGAGCTTTCTTCCTGTCTTGAGTAGTGACCATTTTCTGCTGTGATCTCAGAAGATAGAAAGGAAGAGGATATACATATACATATATATGTGTGTGTGTATATAATATTCTAACATATGTAATAATTTATATTAAAACAATTTCTCTAAGCTCCTTGGTGCCTCTTCTCATAAGATCATTCATCCTGTCTTGAGAGATCCATCTTCAGGAGTTGATTCTAAGCATAACCTCTTCCCAAAGACCATATTCCAGCTGCCACACCTGAGGATAGGTTTCAACATATGAACTTCTAATTTGTACATGTTACTGTGCTATGTAAGATTATTTTATATATATATATATATATATATATATATAAATATATATATTGTGTGTGTGTGTGTGTGTGTGTATGTATGTATGTATTTCATTGAGCATGTCCTCTACTCTCCTTTCTCAATCTGCCCTTTAGTTTTCTTTGTTCCCCTGGAAAGTTTTACTGCTACTTTCACGCCAGATATACATTCATGGTTTTATCAGCATATGAATCTTAAGGGGACAATTCAGTCTACACTATGGTTGGTGAGTTATCAGACTGTCTTTTTTCCTTTGTCCTTCTTCCTTCTTCCTCTTTTGCCGACCACCTTCTTCGTATCCTCTTGGCTAGTACTTCTCAAGTTCCAGGCTTTTTCCTTACACCATCTTTCAGGGCTACCCAGCCCATTTGTTGCATGCCGCTGGCAGCTGATCTGTTTTACATTCTGCTCTGATGGTTTGGCCTCTTTGGTTCCTTCTCATTTGGGTTTTTAGTGTGATTCTGAACTTCTCCATAAAATTGATCCTTAGTCGGCTCAGGAGCAAGGTGTGACACCAAATGGGAGAAGAGAAGCTCATGTTGTATAGGCTCTTTGCAAGAATACTGACTTGACTGCCCTTTGGACAATTACATAGTCATTGTCTAGCACACTGCATTGCACGTAGCACCTGTTCAGCAAACGATTTTAAAGAGAGCGACTCAAGGGACTGAGGAGATACTCAGTGGGTAAAGGTCCTTACTGCAAAACCTGACAGTCTGAATCCTCTCCTTGGGATGTACACGGTGGAGGGAGAGAACAGACTCCTGGAAGTTGTCTTTCTGGCCTCCATGAGCTTGCCGTGGCCCAAATGCTCCACCTCCAGTAAATACGCAAATGTATTTAAAGAATTTTAAAAAGAGACTGACTCAGTGTAATGAAGCAGATCAGACATGGATGTATCCTCTTTTTAAATTCTCTCTCTCTCCCCCGCTTTTCTTTTCAGTCTTGGTTCTTCTTGGTATTTATTTGTGAAACAAGTCAATGCTAGTGTGCAATTCAATACCCTCTGGCTTCTGCCTCTTGAGGACAGGAATTACAGGCCTGTGCCGCAACCCTTTTGGTTGTAATGGGGCTTCATTCTAGTGCTTTTAGGAAAAAGGAAAAGTTTTGTTATCTTTCCCCTTAAAATGTCTGTAATCAAGATCCCCTCCCACCCAGCTTTGGCTTCTTCTCCACAGTGGTAGGGTTGGTGAGTACTCCCCAACCTGCCACTGACAACATGGCACATTTCTCTTGGCCGTCTTCTGTGGTTCTGAACTGAAGAGGATTCAGTTTCACCTGCACTATTATCACTCACCACAGGAAGATACGACTTAGGAGTTAAGTCAAGATGACTTTGAGGGCATGAGGTGCTTTCTGGGCGATTTCAACCTCTGAAGTATTTGGCAATGAACTCCTTGTACAGAGCCTTAAGTCAGTTGAAGGCTGTGATAGGATCTCGGCTTTTAAGAACACGCTTTGAAAACTGTTACTGCTGAGGTTAAAACATCGACGCAGGTGTTGTCTGCCTTTAACCCTTTCTGGAGATGCGGTAAAGGGAGAAGAGAGGAGAGGAACCACAAAACAGCTTCAAAGACTTTTCTTGTGAACGGTTTACCCTCACATGTGCATGTGAATTGTCTGTTTGCAGCAATACATTTGAAAACAAAGTATTGAGTGTTTCAACCACTGCTTCTTCATTTTTTTTTATGTCTTTTCTTCTTCCTTGCTATTTATTCATTTTATTTTCACTGGCTGAGAAGTAGTTTTTGGTTAAAAAAAAAAAAAAGAAAAAACCCACTCTGGAGGAAGATAAGTATTAAAAAGAATGTTGACTTTTTAAAGTCCCAAGGTTAGATTTATTATGAAAAATATTGTTATTTAACTGAGTCAAGGAACCGTACCATACAAAGATCGGCTTTTCTTGAAATCTAGAGAGTGAATTTTTTTTCTGTAATTTCTATTAATCTTTAGCTTAGCTGTCTTTCCTTATGCTTAGTTACTAGAGCATCTGCAGATGGATGGCTCCAGAGGCCCAATTGTAAAGAGAAGTCCAAGTGTGTTAACGGCATAGAATTAATGCATAGAGAACACTGACCCTTCAATACTGTCCATTGTCTTCATTCCAACTGCAAATGGACAGTCATAGCTGTGGCTGGCGTGAAATAGAGAATGGCTCAGATCTGGATTTCCGTTGTCGTCAGTGGCAGAGATCAAATGAGGAAAGAAATAGTGTCTTGGAAAAAAGTGATTTGAAGGGATGGGTCAGTGAAAATACGGAAACGGACTCTCAACGTGCGCTCCATTCTAATTCTGGGCCAGATATATTATTCTTTGTTGTAAGGCCATCCTGCACATTGCATGATGTTTAGCAATGTCTCTAGCCTCTACCTACTGGCAGAAACCTTCCTCCCATGTTGTGATAACCAAAAATGTGTCTCCTTATTGTCAAATGTGGCCTCCTTCCCACACTGACAGTCCTGTCTTAGAAGCTTGAAGCTAGTCTTTTGCACAACTTTGAGTTTTATTGACATTTAGAAGCAACAAGGAGCATCGGCTGCCACCAATAGTTTCTCCCATTTCTGTGTGATACCGACAAGTCTCTTGTTGCCAGTGTACACTGTCTGTACCTTACCGAGTGTTTCCGTTTAAATAATCTTTTTTTTTTTTGCTTGCAAAATTTGTTTGCAAGAATGTTTATCTTTACCACATTGAAATACTAATTCAAATCAGATCTTAAGAAGCAATTATAAAAGCAAATGGAAACAAAGCAGCGCGATAATATTAAACTGTGGCTAGCAGTGTTTGTGTGTGGAAGGCCACAAGCTCGAAGATCGTTTCCTTCATTAGAGGAGAGACTGTTGGAGATTGGCAGGACTAAACCATAGTACACAAATAGAGCTTTTTCTTGCGAAGGCAACCAGAATGATTGAGCAGCTGGAAGGAGAAGGGCGCCCGTGTGTTTTGATTGCTTACTGTTTAATTCCATGCCTTTATGCCTCCTAAAGTTATTTTGGTTAGAGATCTGACCTTTTGAATAATGAGGGCCTAGGTAATGTATGCTGGCCATGTGTGTTGTCATAGTGAAAGGCTTTCAAGTACATGCTTTACTGGTAATAAGACAGCAGCAATAAATCTAATTCATGATAGACGTGAGTTAAATAAATGAATAAATAAATAAATTATTTTTATATAACCTGTTATATTCTATAGGTGTATTAAAATTATGCTGGAGAGGGTTGTCAAAGTTTCTAATGGATGTATCATTAATTTGGTTCTTATGTTGTGTGAGGTTTAAACTTTCTTTTTGCTACTGGTTTCTTTGGCTTTACTAGGCTTACTACAGAGAAGGAACAGGGTCCAACTAGTTGTTTTCATATGTATGCATATGCATATGATATTAATGTATTGGCCTTTGCTGCTCCTGCTGCGTAATTATTGGTTTCCTTGCAAATAGAATGAAACAATTCATCTTTATTTTATATACGCCATTCCTAAGGCAAAATTGGCTTTTTACTTTGGAAATATTCAATATTCAGAGTCAATGAAGTTACAACTTTGAGTTTGGTATTGATTTTATCAAAGTGAATCCAGTTTTGATTTCATATTTTCTAATGTTCTTATTTACCAAATGGATAGTTAATGAATTATGCACCGTAAGCAAAGGCACCTAATTAAACACTACTACAGGTGTACTGTTTCTCTGTGTACATTTTGTTGTATTGTGACTACAGAGCTTAGTCATATTTTGTTTACAAATCTTTTGGTGGTACCACAGTGCAGGCTTCCCATTTTTATTAAAGAATTCATATATGTGAAGCACATCTTGCCTTTTACTTTTTACTGCTCTTATTCATGATAAGAATTATCAATATGAGAATATATTACCTTTTATGTAACCAACATAAGGAAGAAGTTGAAAGAGGGAGAGAGATATAAGAACCATATGTCCTGGAACTCACTCTGTAGACCAGGATGGCCTTGAACTCAGAGATCCACCTGCCTCTGCCTTCTGAGTCCTAGGACAAAGGTGTGTGCCACCACACCAAGCTGCAGAACCAGAGCAATCTTTTAAACAGTGATCTGTCTTACAGAGTGACTTGGGATGTCTTAATGGGGGTGTGGTAGACTTTGAATTTCTCTAGGAATTTAGCATGTATACCACTGGCAAAGAGTATACTAGGTACAGAACATGCACACACATCCCAAAAAAGGGCAGAAAAATCTCAAGATGTATGTCCTGGTTCTCTTTTTTTCCCCTCAACTTGATATAAGCTAGAGTTATTTGAGAAGAAGAAATCTTAATCGAGAAAATTCCTCTGTAAGATTGGCCTATAAGCAGTTGATGTGGGTGAGCCCATCCCATGAGGTGATGGTACCACCTCTGAATAAGTGGTCTTGAATGCTATAAGAAAGCAGGTTGAGCAAGCCATGAGGAACAAGGCTCTCCATGGCGTCTGCATCAGTTCCTACTTCCAGGTTCCTGCCTTGAGTTCTTGCTCTGACTTCCCTCAGTGATGGAGTATGACTTGATAGTTGTAAGATGAAGTAAGCCCCTTCCTTCCCAACCTGATTTTGGTCATTGTGTTTTATGATAGCAATAACTAAGGCAATGCACGTTGTACTTTACAAAATTCACAAAGCATGAACATCACAATGCCAGATAAAGCTGGGGGAGGGAAAATTGTGTCAGACCAAATGGGGGTTTGTATTTGGCAATTGAAAACAAAATTTGTAGAGAAAGAGGAAAAGGGTGACCATAGAAGTAGTTGGGGTCTTGGCAAAGTTTATGGATCTCGGAACTTGTCATTAACCCATAAGGATAAAACATAGGAGTGTGTAAGATAGATCTCACCAAAACAGTTTAAAATAAAAGCAAAGACAGAGATGTGCTAAAACATCCCCGATAACCTGTGACTAGGTAAGAAAGGGGCGAGTATTGGGTTGAGATCTGTTAACTAAACCTTAAAGGAGCCAGGAAAGGGAAACAGAACATGTGGGTTAGGTGTCAGAAGTCATTCCTGATCGAACTGCATGCAATGGGGCCATGCATGTTTCTGGCTCCAAGGAAATGTTACACTGCAGTGAATCACATGCAGTGTTCACCGCAAAAATTAGTCTTGTTTTGTTTTGTTTTTCAAGACAGGATTTCTCTGTGTAGCTCTGGCTGTCCTGGAACTCATGTTGTAGACCAGGCTGGCCTTGAACTCACAGAGATCCATCTGCCTCTGCCTCCCCAGTGTTGGGATTAAAGGCGTGCACTACTATGCCTGGCTGCACAAACTAGTCTTTGTTATTAAAAAAAAAAAAAAAGAAGCTATTTCAAAGTGTAAAAGTTATGCTCTGAAAAATCAAAAAGTTGCTAGACTTTGTTTTAGTTTTCTGACTTACACAAACTACCTGAGTTTCAACATTGCAGTTACATGAGAATCTGGTGTTAAAATGACACTGATCTTTTTATCCATTTAAGGAACCTTGTTGGATGCCCTGTTCACTTGAAAAGCACCAACATAATATTAGTTTTCAGTGTGTGTAGATAGACTTTCGAGGCACACATGTTCTACTGCTAGTCTCACTGATGTGGCCACAGCCATTGCTCTTGCCTAGGGAGCCCATCGGCTGGTTCCATCCATCTATTTTTGTCCTTTCTGCTTCTTCTCTTTGATTCTGACGACCAAAGCTACCTCACCTAAAGCCGTTGCAACCACAAAGCTTTACATAACATGTGTTTACCTTAAATTTTTATGGAAGAATGATTTAATACATAGTTAATAAATATTAGTAAGTAGAAACAGCCATCAGTTCTCATCCAAAGATTATTGATAAGAGTTTGTTTGGGCCAGGGTGGTGGCAGCACACACCTTTAATCCCAGCACTCTGGAGCAGAGGCAGGCAGAGCTCTTGAGTTCAAGGCTGGCCTGGTCTACAGAGTGAGTTCCAGGACAGCCAGGGCTGTTACACAGGGAAACCCTGTCCTGAAAAAACAAACAAACAAAAAAAGAGTTTGTCTTGTAGATAATAATTAAATAGGGTTCAAGGTGCACACTCTTCTGTTATATTTGATGTTATAAATAATAAAATGCCGAATAAACCACTGATAAAATATTTACCTCTAACAATTTATTTTCTTTTTTTTTAATTAAGAAAAATTTACTTTATGCATATGTGTTTGTCAGCATATATGTCTGTTTACCACGTGTGTTTCTGATGCCTGTGGAGGCCAGAAGAGAGCATCAGATCCCATGGAATGGGAGTTACAGATGGGTGTGAGCCACTGTGTGGGTGCTGAGACTTGAACCCAGGGCCTCTAGAAGAGCAGCCTGTGCTCCTAACTGCTGAGCCATCTCCCCACCCTCACCTCTAATACATTTTAATTGTTCCTACTTACTAACAGAAACCAACTGTATATTAAATAATTCTCCTGTATACTATGTGTACAACTCAGGATAACCTAATTAAGGTCATTTATATTGAGACCCTCTTCAAATAACTAATCTTTTTTTTTTTCCAAAAGAGTGTGTGTGTGTGTGTGTGTGTGTGTGTGTGTGTGTGTGTGTGCCTGTGTGCATCTTAGATGTCTGCCTTGATTACACTCCACCCTATCTTTTAAGAGAGTCTATCACTGAACCTGGCACTCACCAATCAGCTAGATTGGGTGGTGAGCGAACTCCCAGAATCAGTCTGTCTCCACTTCCCCAGCAGTGGGGCTATAAACTTGGGTGACCACACTGGCTTTTCCATGTAGATGCTGGGGATGGATCCAAAATCAGGTTCTCCTTCTTGTCTGACAGAGACTTCACCAACCGAGGCATCTCTACAGCTGCTAAATTAGCAATCTTTTGTAAAATACAATTACTTACTCCTTTTTTTGAATAGGCTTTGCAGTTGAACTATGTAAGACATCAATAAGTAAAGCAGTGGTCTCTAAGTTGGGATATCCATGTCTTGAGATGTGTGATAAAACAGACTATTATAATAAAGTATTAGCGGATGTATCTGCTTCTTTTTCTAAGTTTTGCTTTTATTTTTAACATTTAGATATTCTGGAAAACAAATTAAATTTCAGTTACATACACATGGCAATCATAGATAGATAGTATACGCAATCTGGGAAACTATGCCCCCAAACATTTTATTGGATGATTAAGAGATGAATTATAAATTTGCATTTAAAAACACTCCACTTAGGAGAATGGATTTAAGGTGCATCAACAGACCAAAATGCCAACAAAAAAGAAATAATATTTTGCAAGGTGTGTTTTTGTGCAGAAAGAGGAAGTGGGTGCCCATGTGAGCTTCTTCTACGTTTTTCACGCGATGAAGGGTTTTGATAAGAACCTCCTGCCATTGTAATCAAAGATGCAGAGAAGAAAACAAAAAAGGAGTGAAGGCATACAGCTTGCATATCAGCTGGAGGGTAAATTAATTCAATAACAACGACGATGGTCAAGTTTTGATGACAAAATAAAAAGAGAAAGAGGTTCTTTTATGTGCTTGCAAGAACCTCAGTGTAGATTAAATGACTTGATTCATGAAAAATTTTACTCTCACTTGGCTTAGGCAGCTCGAGGAATATTGGCCTGAATGTTTCCCTGAAATGTTCCTGAGCAGTGCTTAGAAATTGCAGGCATTAGTACCAGGATATTAAGCTTAATGCTGTTAATAAGTACACGGTCATCACCTGCGCGATAAGTCATGCTTCAAGGCTTTATGGCTGAAAAATTTAGCAGGTATGAAAGTTTTTCTCTGAAAAATAAAAGGAGAATTAGAGCAGACTAATGTCATGACCATAGACAGAATACAGAGTAAAGGAGATAGCAAACTTATAATCACGTTCACACATTTCATGTCACCTACAAGGCAGACAGTATCTGAATGCCTCTTCTCTATTTTAAGTCCTGTGTATTGTTCATTGGAGACATTTGATCTGAATCTTGCAGTTGTTAGCTTGGTCTACTTAACTTGTTGTATGGTCTTAAAGGGACAGTTGTTACTTAGTGAGTCTGTCGTATTTGGGACCTTAACAGCTATACAGAGCATTCTTTAATTATGGTATTGGTTCAAGTTCTTTTTTAATATAATATTTTTATTCTTTGATAATTTCATACATGCACACAATGTATTTTGATCATATACACCCTACTCCTCTCTCAACTCCTCCCAAACCCTTCCTACCTCAAATTTATTCTTGATCAGGATGTAAGTGTATTTCTACTTACTTAGTCTAGTGGTTCCTATATTCTTTCCAAAGCTCCCTGTCAGGACAATCACTGAGAAAATCGACCATTACCAAATTCAAAATACACAATTCAATAAACCAGTCTGATCTGGAGTATTCAGGGATAACACTAGAGATTTCTTTGTAGAAGAAACAGTTTCAGTGGCTCCTTGGGGACCCCTCCTGTCCTTCTTCCTTTGATGTGAACGTACAAGCTAATTGAAATATCCAATGAGATAAGCTCGTGTTTATTGCATGCAGCCTATAGCCAGAGGTGAGCTAACAACACAGTGAACAAGAGCTTTTCATTCTAGTGTGTGCCTCTTAGTGAAGTGGAAATCCGGGGAGATTACCAGTCTGTTCCAGAAAACCAATACTGCTCTATAAAACACTGAGATGCAGAGGAAGTGGAGTGGCAGGTCTGGCTGGAGAGCGCGGTCCTCACCTCAGGCCGACAGAAGTGAGGACTGCTGATAGGGACCAAGACAGTGACAAGCAGGATGAAGTTGCTACCTGACATTATGCTTCTTTGGGCATAAAACTGGTCCTCAGTGTCACCTGTCAGAGGAGGGTGGGAGGGGCATTCAGACTTGCCATGACAGCTGGTGGGCAGGATTTGTATCTTCACCAGGTCTTTTCAGGAGTCAGACTTCAGCTTGCCTGCTAGCCTTATTTACCACCACCTCTCTTTCTCATCCCCAACATGAGATGTTAACCAGGACCTTGACCTGGTTCTACTGTCTTTCATATACTCCTGACACCACCATGGAATGATTGCCGCGGGCACCGTCTTACGGACGGACGAGGAACTCGAAGTTCAGAACCGTGAAGCGGTTCGTTTCATCCTTGGCAGGGTGGATCAGTCCTGAGCTTGGTATGTCTGTGCTGTGTGCGTGAGACACCTGGGGTCTGAAATGTACTTCTCTTGACTGTCGCTCCTCAGCGGTTACCGTACTCCCCAGGTGGAGCGCCGCGCCGTCACACGGGTTTCTATGTTCTCGCCTGTGTTTGTGTGATTACGGCAAATGGCCTGTCCTCTTTGCCAGCAGAGTGTCTGCGCATCGGGCAGAGGACCTCCATCGTTTACACATCTTTCATTCACACTGCCAAGTTAATCGTTAGCCTAATACCGGCTCCATTTAAGTGCTTAGGAGATGTTTCTGGAATGTTGTATGAAATACACATGGTATAGGAGTGAGGCAGGAAGTTTCAGGAAAAAGACGAGGATTTGAACCCATTTTCTTTCAGGAAATTTTCCTTATGGCAACCTAGTCCAGAACGTTGCAATAGATTCTGATTATGGTTTCCGCTCTTCCAACGCTCCCCAGATCGCCTTTCAACACTCATTTGCCTGTCCCTCTCTCAAGAACATAGGCTGCGGGGGGGGGGGGTGGGGTGTGGTGTGTCTAGCCTCTAGTCTGTCTCCCTATTCATAATACCCAGCACATAGAGAACACTTCTTAAAGATGTATGGAGTAGTGACCAGTCTGTGCCAACAGGATTTCCACATGTGAATCCCCTTGAACCGAAGGAGCTCTGATCCACATCAGCCTACTGTGTCCTGTAGGACCCCTCTTTGAAATGTCAGGGTAGCAGTGACCTTCTGTGGGTGACCTTTGTTGTATACTTGCGTTGGGCAGCAGAGAAGCTCAGCCTGCCAGCCTACTGTGTCCTGCAGGACCCTCCCTTTGAAATGTCAGAGTAACTGCGGCCTGCTCCATGGTGACTTTGGTGGTTTTCTTGTGTTGGGGAAACAGAGTTGGCTCTCAGAGTAAACGTGTCTGGAAGCTCCTAAGTCTTGCAAAATGTTGGAGGACCATTGAAGAGTTTTATTCTGATTCTGTGCCTTTTGACTTAAGGTTGCTAATTTTTGTGCCTTTTAGTGGACTACACAAATGCTTACAATGGCGGATTTCTAAGGTGAGTTTAGCAAGAAGGTGCATTTCCTGGCTTTCCCCATCCCTCTTGGGTTTGTGTTTAACATTCATTCTTAACAAAGCTTGGCTCACACTGGTTTGTGACTCCATGACTGGTTAGCAATATCCTACAACACGTGTTCTTGTGATACACATCCCTCAACCATGGTAGGATGCAGCACAGCCTGTGAGAGGGCCACGGAGGAGAAAAGAGCACACACAGTCTATTCTATGTCTATAGGGATTTGGAGATGTTATTTAAAAGACATTGAGTTGGTATTTCTTTTATTCAAAGAATTAAATCAGTCCTCAACATTCAAGTAGAATCATTAGCTTCATCTTCATGATTTTAATGCAGTTTAAAATTATTCTGAAAAAAATTATTCTGAAAACTTGAGTATTCCTACATTTATTTTCACAACCAGAAGCTGGTGAAGGAAATTATGTACAAGACGAATAGGATCCCAAGGGACAGAAGGAGGCCACATGTGCTTAGGCATGCTTCTTCTTTTTCTTCTTTTATTTTAAATCCAGTTACACCTCATCTTACAGGCCCCTCTGATTTCTCTTTATCTTCTTCATTCCACCAGAGCTTAAGTTCCTTTCCTTATCTGTGTGTCTCCTCATGTTACAGAATGGACGTTTTTATTTCCCCACACATGTTGAAGCCAGAGGCCTCAATGTGCGTACACACGTACAGGAGCCTGTGATAGGCGATTCATGTTGTACAGGGTGCTGAGAATAGGCCCTCGTGCTGGGAACAAGAGAACTCGCATGCCCTTTCCTCTCTCTGTCATTCGAGGACACAGTGACAAGGCAGACATCTGCAAGCCAAGCCTCACAAGAGCCAAGATGGCACTCAGTATCAGACTCCACTTTCCAGAACCACAGAAGAAAATGCCTGTTGTTTACGCCACCCCATCTGTGATATTGGTAATGGCAGCTGAGGCATCTCTGGTCCCCTCCTCCCTCTGACTTCAGAGTCTGAGGAAAGTGTTCTTCTTTTCAGATGCACACCATTGCCCTTTCCTTTGATGCAAGCCAGAAACCCACTTCCTTATGGCTACAGTCTCCTCCTGTGTGGTATCTAGGGTAACTTGAGCTGGATCTGAGTTCATTGCTTCCTCACATTTATCTTTAGTTTTTTTTTTTTTTTTTTTTTTTTTTTTTTTTTTTTTTTTTTTTTTTTTTTGGCAAGAGAAGCCCTTCCTAGCACTCTCTGCCACCTTCGAGGACCCTAGATGAGAACACTTCCGGGGTCACATCCCCTCTGCTGAGTCTCGAGTATCACACTGTGCATCCATACCTGTTGGCTTTGCAAGTGCTGTCGCCTGCCAGCTCCTGGTATATTATTTCCTCAGCAGCTGGCACGGGATTTTTCTGGTGCCAACTAAAAGCTCAGCTATTAAAAAAAAATAAAACTTGGCCCATCTTGAGTATCATATGTTCTCATCGGGACTTGGATCCAACATTCTGGCACAGATCACGTGATCATTTTGGGCAAATCTTTCAGAGCTGAGAACCCAGTGTTCCTTTGGTCCCCAACCACATTTTCACCCACCTAGTCCACAGGCAGTTTCCAACCATCCAAACTCTGGGGCTGCTTTTGGTCAGCTGAGGGCTAGCTACCAACCTTTTGCTTGGTCTTAGGACAATTTTTTAACCTGGTGTCTTTTTTTTTTTTTTTCTGTCTAGTGTCTTCTCTGACTGTTGCTACTAGTTTTATATCTTATTTTGTAAATTACCATGAATAAGATTCATATTTCTTATGTAAATGAATAGCTAACACACAGCACTGTAACTGATATTTCTGCTTCTGATATGGCTTTGTAAGAACATGAGTCAAGGAAACAGATGTCAGTTGTGAGGTTGGAGGAATTCTGAAATGAATGAAAACAACAGTTTTCAGCGTCAGAAAGACCCACAACAGGCTTCCAATTCAGCCACATATGAACAGTGTCATTTCAGGCAAGTGTTCACAGTGCCTCAATGTCATCTGTTAACAGAAAATGGCAATGGAATGAAGTTAGTGTACTAATTATGCACCACCCAGGGTGTGTTGCATATTATTGGTGCTAATTCTGCACTGTTCCTCAGTAAAGGTTGGGGGTTATTGGTGATTGACTGCATCATCTCTCAGCTATGTCTAATGGCTGTGAAGCTCTGGAAGTGTACTGGTGATCGTCTGCTATTGCAGATTCTGAATGAACTGTCTGGGCGTCCAAGCCCTCTGAGGATCTCAACTCCTGTTCTCCCAGGGGCAGTGTGCTCGTTATCCAGTATTTCTGAGAGGGTGACCACTGTTCTTTGTAATTTTATATACGGAAGAGAATATGCAGTATAACCTTAAGGTTTTTCACTTCTGTAGATAAAAAAAAAGGACAGTTGGGGTGGTTTAAAATAACTGTTGTAGGTGGTTCCCTTTATATGATTTTTACAGCTTTCTTTACTTCTGAGAATGATGTTAAAATTAGAAAATATTAATCTTTTTGTTGCTTTGAGATCTTATTTGCACTAACACTTTATCAAAGATTCATTAATTTTTTATTCAGAATGATGCAGCCTTTACTGGCAAGTTAAGTAGCTGGAACTAGAATAGCTCCAGCTTGCCTTTAGTTCAGAAGTAAGAAGGAGAGCCTTGGAAAGCATCGAAGGATCTTTGTTTTTAACCCCATATATAATAAGCAGTATTGATGGTCTCTGCACATTAATAAAGACAAGCAACATAAAAGAGACTTCTTATGCTTAAGTAATCCCATTAACTAGTAGTCAGACCTAGGAATTGTTTTTCTCTAACTTAGTACTTAAATGGGGGCCTCTAGCTTGGTTTCCAGTCTCATCAGATATTTCTTTAGAAGCTGCATTTACTTGTCTCTGTTTTCTGGTGGAGGGATTCCTTTGTACCATGGAAGAAAACAAATGAATAAACTTTGAGAAGTATGTTAAGAAGATAACCTGGCTAGGAAAAAAAGGTGTGTGGAGAGCAGGTAAGCAGGAACTGCCTTGCCTAAGTCACCGTCTGTACAGGGGAGACCACAGTGTCCATAACACAGGCTCTCCAGATGTTGTCTGTTCCCATGAGTCTGTAACTGTGTTGGCTGTAGGGCAGTTGCAAGACTAAAAAGTGAGGCAAAATAAAGCAGGAACTCTAATAGATGTTAACAGACTTCTTGGGGGAATTTTGACGGTGTAAAAATACATCCAGCTCTAGGACCTATTAACCGTCTGTTGTTAGTGAATCTCAAATTGTAACAGGCTATATATATATATATACATACATACATACATACATATATGCACACATATGTATGTGTGTGTATATATAGTCTGTAAAATATAAATATCCATGCCCTTTTTATAGCATTATTATGAATTTTTAAAAAAGATAAATTATATGGCTGTTTGCAAATCATGTTCCCATTTGCTAAGGAAAAGGTTATATGAATCTTACATATTTTTATTTGAATAATAATGGTTTTCTTTACTAATAACCCAAGTACAGATATTTGTATTTCCCCCAGTTTTTCCACTAATACCCACCTTTCTCCAAAAATCCAGTCTAGACAACTGTTTTGCATTTTGCTGTCATTTCTTCTGCTTTTCTATTTTTCTTATCAAACTGTGAGTCTCAAGCGATGCTGGACAAAGTGCCATATCGGAGCTCCAAATGGGGACTTGTCTGTTGCTTTTCACAATAAATTGGGGCCTTGCGCTTTGGATATCACAGAAGTGAAGTGTCCTTCTTGTGGGTCTTCTCTCAGGGGACATGGGATCTCCAGTCATGGTAATAACCTGCATAGCTTGCTGGATTTGCCTAATGTGTGGTCACTGTCTTTGTTTAGTGTACCATTCAGAGTGGAAGGAATAGCTGCATAAACTATGTGTACTTGCTGTGTAAGAAGTTGTGAAGTATCATTTTATCAATAATAAATTCATGTACATACATGTAGATATATAACAATATCTTAAGTCATTTAAAAAAGTTATTAAATATATTATTACCCATGAACCATGCCATTGGGGATTTGCCTTAATTAATCTTCATTGTCAGTGTGACTGGATTTAAAATCACCGTGGAAGCACATCTCAGGATGTGTCTATGATGATATTTTCCAGAAAATTTTAGCTGATGATGGGAGACACACCTTCATTGTGGGTGGCACCATCCCATGGACTGGGGTCCAGGACCAAATGAAAAACAAGAAGAGAGCTAAGCATCAGCATTCATCTCTCCCTGCTTTCTGTGGGTGCAGTGATCAATGGCACATGTTCCCATTGCTGTGGTTTCCCACCTTGATGGACCCACCCTTAAACTGTGAAGCCAGAGGAAACCATTCTTAAGTTTCCTTTATTGAATATTTTGTTACGACAAGAAGAAAGGAAATGGCTATGGTACCAGTGAGAAGATTTTAAGTTATTGCCCCTCGAATCTTCTACTTCCTTGAAGCATATTGAAGATGATGGCATGGAGTCAGAAGGTCTGTCTTGCCTTGATTGGGGAATATCAACTTGGCAGTAGTTACTCTTTGCACGACTTAGAGCAGGAACTTTGGCCGCGTTCAGGCTGGTCTGCTGAAGCTGTCCATTGGAAGACAAAGCAACGTGGATGCAGGCTATTCAAAACCAACTCCTCCTTCTCTCATTTGCTAGCAATAGCTTCAACCATAGCAGCTCTTCCACTGTGTACCCTGCCTCAGGAACTGTTACCACTGCCACCGACTTTGCTTTCCACCTAGAATCATCAGAAGTGTTCTAGATTTCTCCTGCGTTCCTCCTAATAACACAAATTCTCTCTCACTTACTAGGTGGATCAGACTGGACAAGTCACATATTCATTTGAACCTCGCCAGAGTTATGATATCATGAGGTTATATTGTGTGCACTCGCTGAGTGCATGCATCAGAAAAGCTCTTGGTATAGTTTCTAATATGTTACACACATGCAATAAATGTTACCACGTGTAAACTCCACCTCCGGTACATATTAATCCACTTGCCTCTTTGATACCCTTATGAGTTCCTTTAGTTCAGTTATTGGGAGCTCTTTCCCAGACTGTGAGGCCTCCACCTTCCCACTCTGCTTGCAGGATGATGTTACTGAGGTAGGGGTGGATTATGTCACTTTGCAGCATCAAGTCCTTCAAGATCTTTGATCCTGTGTGGTTTGGGGAGCTCCCTTTCACAACCAGCCTCTCTGCTCTTCCACACTCTCTCACACCATATTTGCACTCACAGCTTGGAGTTCAGCTCTGCTAGCTACTTTCTGCATTAAGGATAGGTCATGTTCTTTCATAGTAGGTCATACATCCCTCCAAGCTACCCGTGTGTGTGTGTGTGTGTGTGTGTGTGTGTGTGTGTGTGTGTGAGAGAGAGAGAGAGAGAGAGAGAGAGAGAGAGAGAGAGAGAGAGAGAGAGAGAGAGAGAGTGTCTAGACCCTGCCTTATAAGTATCTTTCCCTTTCTCAGGATATGATCTATGGTATCATCTTAGGAAACCCTCTTTGACGTAGAGGCAGACACTCTTACAAATATATTTCCCCTGCTGTCTGCTGCCAGAGCCTGTCTGCCTCTACAGTTGGACCCATCTAAGATGTTTAGTTCCTATATGCCTTCACAGTCCCTAGTAGATGTTAAATAAAAATATTTAAAGTGTGGTAAGAGGCTTTCCCAGGTCCACTGAGACAGGTACAGATATTACTGTATGGAGTCTGCTAGCTGAGAAGACAGGCAATTGGCTCACTGTGAGTGTAGCATGAGCCAGTGGGAACTTATTCCCAAGGAGCCTGGCCAGTGGCTGGAAAGTGCCTAAGATATCAGGGATAAGAGGAATTCTGGCTAAACCAGCCCTACGGGGTCTTCTGCACTTGGACTCCAGCACAGTGTTTTCTCACAAATGCTGTTTTCAGAAACTTGGATTTAAATCGTTCCTGTCTTTTCCTCCTACAGCTTTCCTAAATTATTTCAGAATACAAAATTGCCTCTCTACAAGAGGCTGCTACGGATTCTGATGGTAAAATGTACCCTGTCTTCTACTTTATGTATTGTGTTCATTTTGGGGCAAGCAAAGGATGCCATCTTCATGTCTCAACTGCAATAAATACCATTGAACACACGACAACACCTTGCATGTGACCTTGTCCCCCATTCTGGACAGTGTTCACGCTGGAGAAATCCCTGTTCCTCAGATGTTCTGACATCCCAGCTCAGACTCCTGGATGTCTGACATCTTGCATCCTGTTCTAGTCTGGAGTGATTTGGACTGAGATTCTAAATTTATACAATTCAACTGAAGGAATTAGTCAACTACACATGTGGCCCACCAATTTTCAAAAGAATAGCTACATTAAAATATAAGATAAACTAAATCCTTTCTTGAATTTTCTTCCTGACTTTAGCTAATGGAACATTGAAGGAGATGGATTGATTAATATACTGCTGTAATGTTTATATGCAGTAATATATTAGTCAATATTACATTACCAGATTACAAGCAGTTAATACTTTCATGGGGCTTGTATGAGTCATGAAATCAACTTTGTTTTCTTTCGTTGACAATATTTGATCCTCCAACTATATATTTATAATATAATAATAATATAATATAAATGTATTATCTATATTCTTAAGATCAGTTAAGGATGTCAGCACTTGATTTGCATTAAATGTGTTGCAAATATAGTTTCCTTTCTGATGCCATGCTGAAGCACAGTGAACAAAAACAACTTAGGGAAGTGTATTAATTTCTGTTGTTTTATTGCTGTGATAAAATACCAAAGCAGCTCATAAAGAAAGCCTTTAATGGACTTTGATTCAGAGGGCTGGAGTCCATGATGACAAAGCAAAATGGTGGGAACAGCTGAGTGCTCACTTTTAGATCCCCAAGAGGAAGCAGAGAAAACATTGGGGAAAGCATTAGTCTACCTCCAAGGCCACTCCTCCTCCCACAAGGACACGCCTCTTTATCCTTCTCAAACAGTTCCAACAACTGGGGACCAGCTAGTCAAATATGTGAACCTATAGAGTGTGTTCTCATTGCAACCGACACAGGGAGGCAAGGATTTATTTCAGTTTACAGATTGCATCCATCATTGAAGGAATTCAAGACAGGAACTCAGGCAGAAACTTGAAGTAGACACCTAGAAGAGTAGTTCTCAGCCTTTCTAATGCTGTGACCCTTTAATACAGTTCCTCTTTATGTGGTGACCCCCTAATCGTAAAATTATTTCATTGCTACTTCATAACTGTAATTTTACTACTGTTATGGGTCGTAATGTAAATATCTGATATGCAGGATGTCTGATATGTGACCCCTATGAAAGGATAGTTTGACCCTGAAGGGGTCATGACCCACAGGTTGAGAACTGCTGCCTTAGAGACTGCTGTTTGGTGGTTACTTGCAGTTGCACATGTAGCTAGCATTTTATGTAACCCAGGGCAACTTTCAGAGAGAATCGTGCTGCCCACAGTGGGCTAGGCCTTACAATGTCAGTTAACAAACAGGATAGTGCCTCACCGACATGCTCCCAGGCCAGTCTGATCTGTGGCTTCCTGAGCTGAAATTCCCTTCTCACTTAACCAGCATATGAAAAGTTAACAGTTGAAGCTAACCAGGACATGAATGTTCTTGTCTTCTCTTCCTAGGCCCAGGGTTCTCACTGACTAGGGCGATATATTGGCAAGTAAAGTTTAAACTACTTTAGCTGATAAAAAACATTTGTTTGTTTGTTTTTAGATTTTTGAGACAGGGTCTCTCTGTATAGCCCTGGCTATCTTGGAACTCTCTATGTAGACCAGGCTGGCCTCATGCTCAGAGATCCGAGTGCCTCTGCCTCCTGAGTGCTGGGATTAAAGGCGTGCACTATCACACCTGGTTCAAATAGTTATTTTCTTGCACTGTTGTTGATAACAGGAAAAGTGGCAACAATGTAGTTTTTCTTTTGTGACCATGCCTAGAGCTGAGCTTGTGATGAGGAATGGGCACGTTGCTGTGTGCCCGCCTTCCTCTTCCTGCTCTGACAGCATCGCTGTACACTCACTGCCTCTCAACTTCCACTTTACCCCCGACTCCAGCTTGTTAATAGTTTCATAATTTCATTAAAAAGTGAAAGTCTTGTTCTACTTGGTTCCCAAATTCTCCAACCTTTTGTTTTAACCTTTCAATTGGCTGTCCATTCCTGCCTCTGTTTACATCTCAGGTAATATAATGGAATTCTGAGTACTCATAGTTCGGTAGTGGAACTCACTACGCAAACTTCTGCTGGTTGTGCGTATCTGAATGGTCTGAAAGAAGTTTCCATCCCGGCGGGGGAGGGGGCGGGGCGGGGTAAATGGTTTTCACAAGCGACTGTAATTCATTGAAATTGGCACAATGTAGAACAGGGCTTTCCTACTGCAATCCATAGATCTTTATACCTAGGTGTACAGTCTGAATCTTTTGTAATTAGAAGCTGAACTGAGCGCGTGGAAGTCCTTCTTCATACTAGTGGACATAGCATTCATCAGAGTCTAAAATGTTTAAAGAGCATGGATTCCTGGGGTTATCAATGCTTACAGAACATCAATACACAATCACCATCTGGGTACTCACAAGAGCTGGGAGGTGAAGACCTACTTTGACTCACACAGAGAACTTCTGCTGTCCTGCCCATGCCAGTCTGTATCCCTAAGATGGACTTCCTCATGTTTGCATATGCTCAGATTTTGCTTTCCTAGGCTGCCTTTTACCAGATAGGATGCAAATGTAGTTTAACAAACATGTGCTCATGCTCAAGAGAAGCCCACCTTGGGTCATTTTAGACAATACTGTTGGTTTATTGGCTTGTGAAACTGAGCGCAGAGGTGGTTCAGGTTTGGCATGGTGTTTGAAAGGGTGAGGATTTATTTTTCTGCATTGCTTCGCCTTTGGGAAGTACAGATGGAATAGGTATGTGGGCTCTGTCCTCCCCTAGAGCAAAATAAAGGAATTTAAGCCCTAGTACTGCCCTCTATCTACCACTGTCCAGGAAAATAGGGATTTTTTTTAACCCATCATCTTGGCCTGGGCAAAGGGCTTGGTCTTTGTGGTAACTGGTACATCCAAGCAAATACCATAGAGAACTATTATTGGATAGCATTTTCAATTCATAGCGAGGCTGTGTCTCCTTTTAGGATGTTAGCAGTTTTTGAGTGTGGGAAATGTTAGAAAATACTCTGAACTTAACTACAAGTAAAACCTCTTATCATATCCCATAAATATTGAAGTTTGGGCACATAGCTCCATATGTCTGATTATAAAGGTGGCTATGGAAGATATTATTCCCTTGTTGTAGAAGATGGGAATTTCTGGTAGTTCCTAAAGAAGGTTATGTCAAATACTAGTTCACTGGTATGTTTTATCAGAGAAGAACAGAAGCAGCTGATACATAGATATAAATTATATGTATCTAAGATATATATATACACACATATGTAAGTATATATATACCTCCATACTCATCCATTTATTAATTTAAAATGTAATATTTATGTTAAATATAAATTCTTTCCTTCATATTTATACTTTATTTTTAAAAGTATTTATGCAGTGTAATAAGTTGATTATGCATGTTATAGATATCATTCTATATTTATAGACTAATGAATGTCCAAGGATTGGTACATGTGCTCACAGAGTCTGGAAGCCCAGAGTCTGTCGGATAGGCAGCAATCTGGATGATCTGCAGCAGGAACTCATGCTGTGATCTCAAGGTGAAATTTCTTCCTTAGGCAAACCTCAGTTTTGCCATTAAGGTCCTTCAGCTGATTGGACAAGACCTACTCAGACAACAGGACAGTATCTTTTATTAGTCTCGCCTTCTGTAGATCTTAACCGTATTTATAAACATCTGTCGCAACACGAGGACTAAATGTTTAATCAAATGACATGCCATTTAATCCATCCAAGTAGATGTCACAGATATTAATAACTGTAAGAACAAAGAAGGACATGAAGTTAGATAAAGTTGAAAAATGTTCCATTAATATGGCTCTGGTATTTTTCTGTCTTTCGGGTGCTCAACTGTCTTATTTTGGCTCTTAACTGTTTCTCAGAGTGACTTTGATCGAGGATGTTTTATTTGCTTTTCTTAGGATATCTCATTAGTGCTTCTCTGAATCCACCTGGGAAACCCTGGATTAAACCTTGATTGAGGAGACTGGATTGTTTCTAATCATGTACAATCCGGTTTGTTTGTTTCATTTTGTCTCTAGCAGAGCACTGTGCTGTGTTAATGTTAGGTGTCTCTATTCTTGAGTGCATTGTAGCCCACCGCCCCCCTTTCTTGCTAAATTATGAACCTTTAGGGATCACATTCTGCATCTTTATTTAGTAGAAATTTAGTAAATGTTGACCGAGAAACATTTTTAGATAAATAAATGTTTATTAAGTCTTAGCTAATGATCTTCATATTTGCTCAGAGCCATTACATTTCCTTGGCAGAAATGGAATTGTTAGAGCTTCGGGACATTTGCTGTTCTTTGGAGTTGTTTTGGAGAACCAGCTGGTAAAATGAAGCAGAATCACTGTTTTATACCTCGTGTTACTTTTGCTTTTTATTATGACAGGCTATAACTTTGTTACACTTATGAGGTTGTTGAAACCCTGAGAAAAGAAAGGAAAAAAACAGGATACAATAAATTCCTGAAAGCCAGACTGCTTTTGTGTTACTTTGTTTCTCAGCCATGAGAGCTGTTTCCTCTGGAGTTGGTTTATAAACCTTCTTAACTGTTGTGGCACAGTATTAGATCAAGCAAAGCCTATCTTCTCTTTCCTGACCCATCAGTGATATCTTGTGCTCTAGAATCTAGAGGAGGCCAAGGACTGTGCCCAGAATTAAGTCACGTTGTGCATAGATAAAGTTACCTGAAAGGGAGTGGAGCATTAGAGATCTGGGTGGCCATCACTTGCAGGTCCATCAGCTGTATTTTATATCTCTGCACAGTTCCCAAAGCTGCTTCCTTTTGGGGGGCCCACCCTAATCACTTGGTATTGGGGGTGTGACTATATAAAATGGGTTTGGGAAACAAGATTTTAACGTTTGAGCTAGTTACAAAAATACTGACTGAGTTTGAAGATACTATTCTAGAATAACTATTTGGGTTGAAGCTATCTGGCTAATCTGAATTCCAGTTTGTGTGCATAGTCATGAGAACGTAGATCAGTTAGGATTCCATTACTTTTCTCATTGTACATAAAATTAAAGTCTAGAAAATGACCTTGGCCAGTGAGTTGGGATAAAGTCCAGCTTTCTATAGCTTAAAGGTTTTTAAGAACAGTTGAGCACAAAATTATTAGTTCTACTTGAGATGATGGGTTCAAGAACAAAACAGCTCAGCAGTTATGAGCATTTGTTGTTCTTGTAGAGGGTCTGGCTTCAGGTCCCAGCACCCATGTGTTGGCTCACAGCCATCTGTAACTCCACCTCAGGAGATCACACATCCTATTTTCATCCCCTTGGACACCAGGCAAGCATGTTGTGCACATATGTACAGGCAAACACAAAATAAAACACATAAAGTGCACATACATAAAAATAAAATATAGGATTAGTAACATAAATATTTAAAATCATGTCCTATATTTTATATATGTAGTATGATGTATAAATATATCTAATTTACCTTAAATAGATGTAATTGTATAAATATATTAATTATATCTAAATAGCCTATATATTTATGAAATAATAAATGCTTTTTGAGGGAAGAAATTTTGGAAGAATAGGTAAGTGAAAGGCAAACAACAAAAATAAATTTTAGTTCTCTTATTCAGAATTGGCCATTAGCCCTGTTAATTGGTTTTGATTTATAGTTGCTTATCCATGCATTAGTTTTCCTTTAGTTATTTCTGGCAACATTTTTTTCTTACTTGTAAAGTTCATGTCTTATGACTTTAATATAGCAATAGTGTTGCTTATAAAATAAGATTTTAATAGGAAACAAAAACATTCCACATATTTTTCATTGAGGATTCGAAATCACACACAACAATTGCAGATAACACTTAGTAGATAGATAAGCAGGGTTTGGGACACTTTCATCAGTTGTCTTCAATTTTCATAATCATCTTCAGGGTGCGTATTATGAGCAGGAGAAAGCTGAGGGCTGGGCAGAACAGTGGTCTGTGTAACACTCGAAACAAATGCCTGAGTCTGGGCTGCACATTAACGGACTCAGTTAACTGTTATGTTGCCTCTTCTGAAGTGAGTTCCTTGTCAGCTTTACTCCATCCCAGAGAAAAGGCGTAAACCTCCTGAAGTTACATCATTAGCAAGCTGACCATGCACATTAAGCTGATGCTCGCCAGCTTGACAGGGGTGCCTCGGGATGCTTTCCCATGTTGAAGAGAGGCATCTGCCAGGAGTTAGGGGACAGGGAACTCTTGCTGGGTTCGGCCACCCTGAAGGCATGGTGCATTCATTTAAATAAGGAAGGTTTTAGTTACAACCTTTTCTTAAATGCCCAGTTTGTTTTTAATAGAATAGTATCGGAGGCTACAAACTGGGCACTCTGAGTCCTGCGGACACACGTATTTGGGATCATTATGTGGAGACTGCTCACGCACTGAAGGCATTGCTCCGTTACCCAGTGCTCGGACTTCATTTCACATCGCATTGCCATCTTTGTGATGCTCATTTTCCGTCCTCATATTTGTTTGACATTGTTTTATTCTTACCCAGTTTCCATCTTGCCATCTCTCTTTTTTTTTTTTTTGTAGATTAATTTCTAAAATTTCGGTGCATTTGCGTTTCTGTGTGGGTATGTGCATGTGAGTGAAGGTGCTCACAGAGGCCAGAGGCATCACGTGCCCTGTTAGCTGGAGTTACAAGTGGCTGTGAGCCACTGGACATCAGTGTGGGGAACCACACTTGCAGCCTCTGAAAAAGCAGTTCGGTTCTCTGAACTGCTGAACCATCTCTTCAGCCCCAACATCTCTGTCTTCTCTTTAATCCTTCAATTTTCCATTCTTTGTCACCATTATATTCTGTCAGATTTCATTCCACCCTTCCTGTCAGACAACGCCTAACTCTGAACCCTACCCTCAAGTTTACTGCTATCTCTCTCATTCTTTCCCTGTTTCTTCTTAGCCCTTCAGTGAAAGTGCTGTGTGTCTGGCTTCATGGCTGCACTGGTTTTTACTGACCGTTGGACATTACATTTTGGTAAAACATTAGCTTAAAGCAATGGATGTTTCTAATTACCATCTTACAAGGAAAGCCTGTGTTTCAGAGCTGCATTTTATGTTGTCTGCTCCTTGTAACTATTACATGCTCATGAAGGGATTATGTTGTGACTCTTGGGTTGTGAATAACTGGATTGCATCCTACATCCCTCCCATTCTGTACTCTGAGCATCCTACATCCCTCCCATTCTGTACTCTGAGCATCCTACATCCCTCCCATTCTGTGCACTGAGCATACTACATCCCTCCCATTCTGTACTCTGAGCATCCTACATCCCTCCCATTCTGTACTCTGAGCATCTTACATCCCTCCCATTCTGCATTGAGCATCCTACATCCCTCCCATTCTGTACTCTGAGCATCTTACATCCCTCCCATTCTGTACACTGAGCATCTTACATCCCTCCCATTCTGCACTGAGCATCCTACATCCTCCCATTCTGTACTCTGAGCATCCTACATCCCTCCCATTCTGTACTCTGAGCATCTTACATCCCTCTCATTCTGTACTCTGAGCATCTTACATCCCTCCCATTTTGTACTGACCAAGCCACTTAGCTTCAGAGTCAAAAGCCATCTTTGTAAGCATCCTTTCTCTTAGGGTTATTTCTTCTTTTGCAGTCTTAGTTTTACACAGGCATCCAGGCTGTTCATAAAAACATTGATGTCCACAAGTAGTATTTGTTGGGAAAAGTCCAAGATTGTGCCCGAAAGGAACTGTTGCTAAACAAGGCATAGCCAGCATGTGTATGATGACCACTGTGTTAGAAGCCTGGAAGGAGAAAGCAGGACCAGTTAGAACCTTTTCTTTAAAATTCTTTTTAAAATGTGAAAAACCAGAGGGAACTTTTAGTATTTTTTGTGAGTCTTCTGATGTCTGTATTTCCCCTGAATCCTCTCCCCTTGCTCTTCTTTTTTTAATTCCTGTTTCATTTTCTCTTGCTCTAAATGCTTCTAAAATATCAAATCTAAATATGTAAGGATGTGATACAGAGCCATGATGGAGAGGACATTTCAATAGGAATTCAGTAATATAGGTTTACTGTTACATAAACACACTGAGAAAGGAAGTCTGTGCTTCTTGCTTTGTGAGTATGTGACTATGGCATTGACCCTGGAGTTTCCTGAGTTGTTGCTCAGCTACTGTTCGGCATTCATGTCTGCCTGCCTGTCTGTCTTTTCTCCTTTTCTTTTTCCTGCTAATTAATGCAGCAGATCTGGTGCAGAAGCATGGAGTCCAAACTGAGGCATCTACATACATCTTCTGAAATGTTTGCTTGTCTTACTTCTTGAGTCACGAGAGCATAACAGAAGGCAGCTGAGTTGAGGCAGAGTTATGGGATGCCAAGACACATTCATAATTATAGTATGCCAAGGCACTGCCATATACACTGTGACTCTGGGGATTACCTCCAAGTCTGAAGTCATAGACTTTCCAAGAATGGAGCTATTTGGAGAGGTATTGGAAACCTCGCCAAAGTCATTTGTCTTTTCTTCTTCAGCTGATTTATGTTGGGGACTCGACTGTTGGCTGCTTTGGTGTAATTTGTGAATAGAGGGATTGGACTCATGCTGAAGTAATATGGAGTGCCATGAACCATGAAGGTTGGATGCCTTCTTATATATTTTTGCTTACTATGAAAAAATGTGGAATAACATAAGTAGGTCTGCTGTCTTAGTTAGGGTTTCTGATGCTATGAAGAGACCCATGACCATGGCAACTAATTTGTTTTTGAGTTTTTTTGTTTGCTTGTTTGTTTTTGTTTTTTTTGAGACAGGATTTCTTTGTATTTCCTGGCTGTCCTGGAACTAGCTCTGTAGACCAAGTTGGCCTCAAACTCACAGAGATCCTCCTGCCTCTGCTTCTCAAGTGCTGGGATTAAAGGCATGTGCCACCACTGCTAGGCATACCACGGCAACTCTTATAACAGAAAATAATCAGGGCTGGCTTACAGTTTCAGAGGTTTAGTCCGTTATCGTCATGGTGGGAACATGGTGGCATGAAGGCAGACATGGTGCTGGAGAGGTAGCTGAGAGTTCTACATCCAGATCCAAAGGGAGCAGGAAGAGACTGTGAGACACTGGGCCTGGCTTGAGCATCTGAAACTTCAAAGCCCGCCCCCAGTGACACACTTCCTCCAACAAGG
This sequence comes from Peromyscus leucopus, assembly GCF_004664715.2. Lineage (NCBI taxonomy): Eukaryota > Metazoa > Chordata > Mammalia > Rodentia > Cricetidae > Peromyscus > Peromyscus leucopus. The sequence goes on from NC_051079.1 coordinate 22,565,227, forward strand.
CCACACCTCCCTATGAGTCTGTGGGAACCATTTTCTTTCAAACCACCACATCTGCCTTCTATTTTAATCTTCATGATGCATTTCAGATTACTGTTTTCTGTGGATCTCTCCATTTAACTGGTTTTGAATTAAAACTACCTTTGGGCAACTAGTAGTAGTGGAGTTCATAGAGTAAAATCCAGTGAGTCTTACTTATCAGGGTCCAAAGGAACCTAAACATAACCCTTACTTTAAAAATCTGTAATGACATGATTAATATTAGCCTGAAAATTAACAGTAAGCATAATTCTTCAATGGTAAGTTAATCATAATATAAACATAATTTTCAGACTTATTAGTCAAATCTTGACTAAATTATTTGGGACACATATGGTTTTTTTCCTTTTAATGTAAAAAATTTTATTTACCTACTTGTCCATTTATTTATTTGTATGCGTCTGTGTGTGTGTGTGCGTGTGTGCGTGTGTGTGTGTGTGTGTGTGCATGCGCGTGCGCGCGCACACGCTCATGTGCACCCTATGATTGGAGTATGGAGGTCAGAGGACAACTTGCAGGAGGTGGTTTTCTCTTTCAACCTTGTGGGTTTCAGGAATTGAACTCAGGTTTTCAGGCTTGGAAACAAGTGTTTCTACCCACTGAGCAATCTGACTGGCCCAATGTTTTTTGTTGTTGTGTTAGTTTTTGTTTTTGTTTTGAGAAATTCTTGGATCTCTGACCTTCCTGAGTTTTAGCCTAAGAACAGAATCAGAGACATGCCTCCAGTGTAATGATAGTTATTATTGTGACATTGTAGGCAAGCAAATTCAGTAGTGAGCACATTTTTACCAATATGGCAGTTAGTTACCAATAATAAGTGCCATTACTTCCATTGGTGACAGCTCTGAGTGGACAAGGCTCACAGGAATATAGGTTCAGGCTGTTAGCTGCATGTGCATTTGTCAGAGATGTCTTACTTTTTTTTAAGTCTGGTTTCCTACTTTTTTAAAGTCTGATTTCCTGTCTATAAAGTTTGTTTAGGTCATTTGGCCTTTGATTATTAAAGGACAGACACACTGCATATCTGCATACTGTCATGCACTCTCTATCTCGTTCATATTCCTTGGTAGTATCCTCGTCTTTGTCATTCAGGAGGATAGTGTTTCTGCATGGGTGGCAATTCAGTGTACCTCTCCTGTCCCCTGTTCCTCTTCTGGGGAAGCACCCCCGTGTGCTGGCAGCTACATGAGGAAGCCTTGGAGCTGCTTCTTTTCTAGGCAGACCTCCCAAATCCACAGCAGGTGCTGGCCATTCTTCTTGTCCCTGGAGCATGGAGGAAGAGTCAGTTCCTGGTCTGGGCTACTGTGGCAGATGGTTTCCCCCATCCTGTCACCTTGGAAACTCCAATACTGTCTTATGGTCAGTTATTTACTTTCCATAAAAAGAACAACAACAACAACAAAAACAGAAAGGGAAACACAATGCTGTAAGACTACAATCTCCAGTTTTAACATTGACAAGAGAGAATGATGGTATTTTTGAAAAGAAAATGAACAGAAATTAGTGTGGCACATTTGCTAAAATGCTTAAATATAATTCCATGGTATCGATTTTATTCTATTCTACAAACAATTAAGATTTAGCTATTGGTGGCTATTTATTGGACGATCATTCACGTAAATCTTCACACATTGTTGGCGTGATAGATTTCTAGATCATTTTTTTTTAAAGATCATTTTGTTTTATTTCTTCTTCCATTTGTTTTTTCTGTCCTTTGCAGACAGGGTCCTCAGAGTGTCTGCTCACCTGACTCTTGCGGTGTCACAGCTGGCTTTGAACTCCTTCTGTCCCCTTCTCCTCAGTGCCAGGGTAACAGGCATGTGCCAGCATGCCCAGCATCACATTATGATTTTTAATTTGAAATTCGAAACCCACACTTCTTTGCGATAAGACTTTGTCATGATCAGATCTATTTAGTGTTGGCAAATCGACTTATAGAAATCTTCTCCAATAAATTTCTGTCATTTAAATACAAATTGGTTTCTAGGTTATAAGTGAACATCTCCTTTCCTTCTAGAAAATATTTCAGGAGTCTCACCTCGCTCAGATTTAGAACTCCGGTGGAACTGTCGCAGCTAAAGTCTTGAAAGTTGAATCTAGCTCAGGGGAAAAAAAAAATCATTTTCCTCTGCATGAAAGACAGCCATGGTCCGTGTGGAAGTTGAGGTCAGGGGCCTTCGTGAGCTGAGCAGCCTTGTAAGTAGCCATACTGCTTGCGGCTTCTTCACGGTCCGCGAGGCTGATAGAAAGAGCACGGCAGGAAATATGGGTAGGGTTGGGGCTCCAGGAGAGGTCACCGTGGCAGCCTCGCAGCCTCACCAGCGTTGTCGTGTGGATGGTTCATGCTGTGAAGACTCAGTGTAGGACCCATCCTTATGAGAATGAGAACAGAGATGGCACCTGCTGAAGCAAAGGGAATGGGCCGCTTAACCCCACTCATCTCCTTGACTGTGTAATTGACTTGAATTTCAGGATACAAATTTATAAGAACGGCAGAGATAATGTTTTCTATAAAACAACAGAATGGGAAAGTAGCTGAAGACCTAGATTCTTCATAAACCTATATGTTCATCCCATCCCCTACTGAGTGCAGAGATCTGTCAACTATGGTTTCCAGCCCCTCATTGCTGAGAATTTCTCTGTGTTAAACTCTTGTCTGCATCTGCACAGAGCCATGTATCACTGACCATCTGCGTTATTTGGGGGATGAGGTAGATAAAAATGAAACTAACCAAGTGTGTCGCTCACTGGGTAATGACGATACTGCTGTTGAGTGTCAGGGTTTCCCCTCATGGTTGCTGTGGTTTGGCAAGGTCCTGCTTCTGCACTCTTTGTGATTGCTGTGTTGACCTTGATGAGACTGGTGTCAGGGTGCACTTCATGCCAAAAGCACTGCCCTGAACTCACTGACCGGAAATGGAAGCAGGAGTCTCAGTCCTCTTTGAGTTGATGTTCACACAACTACTACTTCCAACTTTTTAAAACTTAGAGGTGGTTTATGTAGCTTGCAGGATGTTTAAACCAGTCTAACTGCTGAAATTTCTTGGTTTGATTCAAGTACATGTCTGAAGAATGTTATTTGGCAGTCTAAAGCACAGCTGCATGTTATCTGCACTCCTCTGATAGCCACGAACCCCTGGCTCTTGTGTCTTACCTATGACTGGGTTGTCCGCTCTATACCTTCATCACCCATTGAATCGGCTCACTTTGCTGAGCTGAATGGAAAAGGTCTTCCCACACATCAAACAATTACATTTCTCTTCACAAGTAGAAAATGTTTGCAACTTTCTTTATTATATTCAGAGTGGGTTTTCTTGGATTCATGCCCAGAAAGTTTATTTTTGTGCAGAGTAGGCTGATTTTCTAATTTTCTGTACATTTCTTCATAGCATTTACCAAACGGTTTATCTTGACTGGAAACTTCAGCTAGGTTAGGGTCTGTGTAAATGAAATAGAGCCTGAAAATACCCATTATCTAAAATTATTTAATATATTTATTACTTTTAGAGAAGTGATTTCCATACCACCTTTACTGAAACTATCTTGGGAATAGTGTTTTGAATTCTCAAACCCACAAACTATTCTGGCAAAGTCTATTATTTATTTTTGTAGTTTAGAGTCTTTACATTGTGATGTCACTTTATCATCTGATTATGATAATTTGGAGCCTTGATAGCACTCTAATGAAATGTCCATTTCCTTCTATGTAAAGTAATGATTTTTTACTATTTACCATGCCAACCTCCTTCTATGTGGTGTGGGTAATGGGCTGGAATTGGCATTCTGTTAGGAAATAAAATATTTTAAGGCTAATACTTTGAGTATTAAAATATTTTCCCAAGTTAAGTTGGTTTCTTCATCTTAAGAACACACACATGTGACATTAAGTAATTATACATTATTTTTGTTAGACAGTTGATCACAGAATCCAACTGTGTGTCTCATAAAAATGAGTGGTCTTACATCCATGCTATGGCTACAATTCAGCTATGAACACTAATGAGCTACTAATGCCTGAGCTAGTTTAGGTGTATCTCAAATGCCACAGGAATTCAAAAGCAGTCTCAGAAGTTAAGATGTCATGCATGTAAGCGTTTATTAATGGTACATTCTAGAAGTAGAGAAGAGATTAGTAGCTATCAGGGGTTAGGGATAGTGGTGGCGGGGTGGAGTGGGTATGTGTGTGGTCATAAAGAGGGTATGAATAATATCTTCATGGTGAGATAATAGATTGGATCTCTATTGTGGTGGTAGATGAAACAACACATAGGATAAAGTGATACAGAAGTAGAAGACATATTGTAACAATGCCAATTTTATGGCTTTTATATTGCAGTAAAGTTATGCAAAAATATAACCACTGAGGGAAATGGATGAAGAGTGTGTGACTACACTATTTTTATCCTTCATATGAATCTGTAATTATTTCAATACTTTTTCCCAAATGAACCAGTGCTCATAAGGAACCCTAAGAAAAGCAAATCTTGCCTTACAAATGTTGGTAATAAATTCAATAATTGATTTTCAGAGCTGGAAAAGAGGTAATAGCATTCACACATAAATGCCAGAATAATATTGCAGCCCTATCCTTTTAAAAATGCTGTTTATAGCTTCTATTCTTGGTAAGACTCTCATTATTTTCAATAATTTATTAACTACCATAGGCACACTGTAACAAGGCATTTGTTGGCTTGAAATAATGTGTATGATCTTCCACAGTTCCTAGTATTTGCCATGAAGAAAGATCTGTGCCAGCTGTATCACAGCAGCCTATAAAACAAGTGCATTTCTATTTTTGAACTGTTGTCTCTTCACTGAAATTCCAGTAGTGTTCATTCAGAATGGGATTGAAAAAAAATTAACGGCTTTTTTTGAGATACCATTGATGTAAAAATTATGTGTCCTTAACATGTAAAAATTGACATTTTGTATGTGTGTTCACCATGAACAACCACTCACATCAATCTAATTAACATAACCATTACTCATCCACAGTTCCCATTTTGTGTGTTTATGTGCATAGTTTTAACTTTTTCATCCTAAGATGTTATTATCATAGCTGGGCGGTAGTGGCGTATGCCTTTAATCCCAGCACTCGGGAGGAAAAGCCAGGCAGATCTCTGTGAGTTCGAGGCCAGCCTGAGCTACAGAGCGAGATCCAGGAAAGGCGCAAAGCTACACAGAGAAACCCTGTCTCGAAAAACCAAAAAAAAAAAAAGTTATTATTATTTTCTACTTAATACTTTATTAAACATCCAAAGTGGATGCATGCCTTGAAACTAGCTAAGAGATGTATGCATCTCAACCTATGCATGTCAAAGGACCTGATAAAACCTTTTTAAAGAAATAAACCTAAACAGATTATGTCAGATTGATGTAAAATGGTCACCCACAAATTCAAATATTAAAAAAAAGAGATTTATACTTTATTGATCATCCCAATTTGTCAAATAACAACTCATTGAGGGAACATAGTATCCGTATACATTCTAACTATTTTCTTTTTATTCCCCCAATGCTGTTAAAGAGCACATAATCAGAACAAGATCTTAGAGAAGGATGAAGAAATGATATATTTTCTTCATCCTCCTTAGATGGAGAGCACAGGATTCTTAGAGGGATGCCACATTTGTATATTAACTTCTGTATCTCTCACTCCCCTAGAGTTTAATATCTACTTCTAATAACTTAGTGTGTTTCCAAACAACTGGAAACTGAAATTTTAATACTTAGTAGAGGCAGAGAAAATAGCATCAATAAAAAGAGTAGATTTCTAATATAATTTGATTTAAAGACCAGCAAGGAAAGAAAAAGTGTGACTCTAGCCCAATGACCTGGAAAGTTTTCTCACCAAATTCATGACATTCAGTTGAAAGAACATTGAGAAGTTGAGTGTGCTCTCAGAGTCTGTTGCAAATGAGAGGGATCTCTTGTCTCTGGAGGGTGGAAGTGTGAAAGCCTACACCACTTTGAAGTCTCTTCCCCAGGCCATAATGGTGGCAACATTTAAGGAAATGCTGCACCCATGTGTGTGATCTCCTGGGAGTTCTAGTTTGAATTAAAAAGTAAGGTTAGTTGAGGAATTCACTGTATAAAACCGAATATATTACAGGAAAATTTTCATATTAATAAAGTGGTTCTCATGAAGTTCATTTAAAAGTGAACTCATTTGGGGTATGAAAGTAGATTTTCATACATCATTAGCAACCTGACAGATTCTGGAAATAGAAAAATATAAAGCTGACGTGTCAGGAAGTAATACAGTTGAAGATCCATCAAAAGTGACGAGAGTTTTCCAGGAAGCTTTAGATGAATTAAGCAGAAAATAACTCAATTTATAAGCCATTTAGCAACGACATATCAATTATTTATACTTGCACAGTATCTGTAAATTCTTTTACTGTCATTATACAAAATAACTGGAAAGAACTTTGAAAGAGAAAACAAATGTCTCTCTTTCCTTTTCTAGTAGAAATTCCTGAAAGATTAGTCAGCTCATTTTCTTCCCTGCCTCTTTGGTTTTTGAGACTGAGTCTTTAAAAAAAAATAGTTGTTAGCATACCTTTTATTTATTCTTTGACAATTTCTTACATGTATACAATGCATCTTGAACCTATCTGCCCTCAGTTTTCTACTCCCATTCTTTCTGGATTCCTTCTCCCCAATTACAGCCTCCTCCCACAGTTACTGTCATGTCCCCCCCCCCCCCCCCCCCCCCCGCCTTTCCCCCTCCCCCCCCCGCCTCTAAACCACTGATTGCACCTAATGCTGTCTGCTAGAACACTGAATGATATTGCTGCTTGACCTTGCGCAGGTAACCATATATGCAGTTGAGCCGTGAGTACAATGGTCACGTTATGTCCAGAGGACAGCATGTCACAGCGTTCCCTCCCACCCGCCAGCTCTTAGATTCTTCCTGTCCACTCTTCTGCAAGGTTTCCTGAGCCTTGGGGTCGGCCGCTTGGTACAAGGATGAGCACTCAGCAGTCACTTCTTGTTAGAACTTTGACCAGCTGTTGAGTTGACACACAGTCTTGCTGTGTAGCCTAGGCTAGCCTCAACCTTTAGGTATTCCCCCTTTAGCCTCCAGAGTGCTAGAGTTACACATGTCTGGCTTTCCCCACATGTTGATCTTTTCTCATCTTCTCTGTCAGATCAGTTTTGGTTCTGTCTCACCAGAATTAAAGCTACATGGGGGGCTGGAGAGATGGCTCAGAGGTTAAGAGCACTGGCTGCTCTTCCAAAGGTCCTGAGTTCAATTCCCAGCACCCACATGGTGGCTCACAACCATCTGTAATGAGATCTGGTACCCTCTTCTGGCCTGTAGGGATATATGCAGGCAGAATATTGTATACATAGTAAATAAATAAATAAATAAATAAATAAATAAATAAATAATAAATAAATAAATCTTTAAAAAAAGCTACACGGGAATGTCTCCTTTTATAAGCAATTTCAGTAGAATATTTTTCATTCCTGTATTATTTGACTTTTGTCTAAAAGCTCACAGTGTTCCATTCAGATATTTTTGACATTTTTCCCCCTTGACTCCACTTACACCATTTCCTCTGGGAAACCTTGCTTCAAACCTCAAAGATCATTTTTTTTTTTTTTTTTAATTTGTCAGTGGCTCCTTTATCTGGTCTTTCCCCAAAGTTCCACTCTTATCCTCCATATTTTCCTATGTTTTTAAATTATAATTTAGCATTCTTATCTCAAAAATATCTCTGCAGCCCCTATATCTCTTCTGCAAGTATAGGCCTCGTTTCCCAATCTGAATACTTCACCTTCCTCCAAAAACTCTGCTTTACTTCCTGTTTACCTTCTCTTATATGCCAGAACTCCCAAGTAGATGCCAAAATCTGTCCATGCCTCTATTCACAATACTAACATTACAAATTAAAAACATTATTTATGTCCCTTTTGTTACCATCTTTGTTGAAGGCCCCAAACTTTCCCCTCTGTTCAATCATAATTTCATGTATCTTAGTCCCTCATTTCTCCTATTTAATAATTTAAAGTACACAGTTCATCATATTCTCAGGTTTTTGAAGGGTAAGGAGAAGGTTCTAATAGTGAAAAGAGGCCCCTAATTGACAAAAAGAATGAGTTTGTGGGCCCACCTTGGAAAAGTCCCCATATGAGAACATCATGGAGGTGTAGTGGTTGGTAGGTATGGACTACTTGCCCTTGCTGCTCTAGGGAACTTTAGTCCACATCTCCTTTACGTTCTCCATTATCATGGTGCTTTGCCTGTTGAAGGCCTTCATACAGCACAGGATTTTCTTCCTGTGACATGTGACAGACACTTGGGTGTTGTTCTTGACCAAGTTTGTTAGTGTTAAAAGTGTACCTCTGTTAAATGTATCCTCCTGCTTCTTCAGGTCCCCAGGGTGGTCATCTCACTCCTGGTTTTGTCAAGAAGTGCCCCATGGAAGTTTCTTTGCAGATCACTTGGTGTCCCCACTGCGTTTCTTTGGCTTTCAAGTCTCTTCTCCTTAATTTTACCTTCCTTACCAATGTCAGAATTATTCTTTTAAAAAGAAAACCTCTTCTCTAACTCATATGTCTTAAGATGCTTTATATGGTGATACCGCTATGCATTCTGAACACGTAAATCCTCAATTTCAACATTCACTTGCATTTTTGAGACCCTCAACCTCACATGTACTGTCACATACCCTGGAACTCCCTCTCCCAGATCTCATCTATCTAGTGTATCTGGAAGATACAGTGGAGGTCTCCGTGATTATCCCCAACCTAGTTACTGCATTTTTCAGAAAGAGTTTTATATTCTTGTTATTACTGATTACATTATTTGTTTGCAGTGAAGATACTGAGACGGTCTGTTACCATCTTAGTGCCTTTGAGAATACAGCATCTGTGTGGTAACAGGCACTTGGTTGTTTCTAGACGGAGCTCACATTATCTAGTCGAGCCGATCGAAGAGTATGGTCGTCTTACTGTCATTTCCGTTGCCAACAATATAACACAGGCTGGGTAAGTTACAGGGCTTCATTTGTCTTGAGTTCTACTCCAAGGTCAAGTTACTGGATCTAGTGATGGCTTCCTTGCTGGCAGAGCCCTGAGGTGGCACTGGTAGGGGAGTTACATGGTGAGAGGTAAGGAAAGAGCTTGCTTAGCAAAACGGGCCTCCGCAACAACTCATACTTCAGATAATCGATCTGTCACCCGAATGGGCTAACCAAGAGATAAAATTGGGACTTTAATCACCTCTTAAAGAGGCTACTTGATCCCACATTTTTGAAATGGACATGGAGTTTCAACATGAGATTTAAGAAACGGAACCAACATGCTTAAACAATAGCAGCGGCATTATTTGTCACTGGACTCCCCTTCTCCTGGGTGCTTCTGTTCTGTCCATGGGGACAGCACCAGGTGGTCACAGTCATAATAATTGTCTTCACCTTTCTGACCTTGTTATCCCTGTGATTTCCTCTTTTGTTTCCAATAGTTTCCTCTACATCACCCCAGTACAGTTTCTTGAATAGTGCAATATTAATATATAATCACTCACATTTAATGCTACATTAATCTTATTAAAGTAGGTGAGACTCTCTTCTACCTCTTCACTGTAGCATCTTGTGTGTCAATCACAATCAGAATTTGCTTCTTACCCCTCCAGAGCTAAGACCCTACCCATGACTCAATGCTCCTATAATCTCTTTCCTTTTATGAATCAGCCTAGGCTCTTTGGGGACTGTACTATGTATCAATCAAGTGACTGAGAAAGCTTTTCTTAAAATTATTTTTCCCCACCCATTCATTTATCCATTGCCCAGAGAGAAATATTTACAATGAGCCTCCTCTTTCTTTCCAAGTCTGTGTCCCTGGGCATAGTGAAGTCCTTGACCATGAGAGTTCATAGTGTAAGGGTCTTAGATCTGCATGGCTTTCCATAAGTCCATTCAGTAGTATCTGTCGTGGGTTTATGGGCCCTTGCTCTGCCATTGTCCCTCCATACTAGTAGAGACACAAGGTAGGTCCTCCTTCTGCAATTTGGATATGTATAAGAAAATTGTATCACCTAATACCTAGTTAAGCAGGTAGGACTTAACTAAATGTAATAGGAAAAAGAGATTGAACTCATCCCTGCTGAAAATAAGGCAAGAGTTTTAAGGACTGAGAAGTGGTGAACAAGTACTGGAAGAGGAAGGTGCCATTAAGTCTTCAGTTTTTGCCAATTGGTATGTATTGAAGTTAAGTTTGTGTCCTTCTGAGCCTTGGAGGTAGAAACTCTTGCTTTATGATTATATTTCAGGAAAGATGAGTACCAGGTCCCCAAGAAAGATATCCTTGGGTTACAGGAGATTTACATCTTCAAAGAGGCAGAGAATGCATTTTTGTAAAGACAGCATTTCTAAAGTAAACCACTGGAAAGAAAAAAAAAAAAATGGGAGGTCAGAGGCTTCCCAAAGAAACCCATCTGTTCAGTCAAGCTGAGGAGGATTTGTGGCTAAGTTACTTAATTTGTTTTCACATGGCTTTTATATCCCATCAAAGCAATGAAATGGGTCATGTCACAGGGCTGTTACCATTCTTCGTGAAATTTATTCATATTGAGATTTGAATAATATTTTGCAGTTGTGAACAATTTCCCTCTCAGGTTATATCAATGTGAAGAAAAATCAAGAAATTGTTCAAAATAAATACTATTCCCCCCACCACCACACACACTTCTGAGTCACTGTTAAAGGTGACGGCCTCTATCACAAGGACAAATAGTTTGGTTTGATTGATTCATACTATTGCTTTCTCTTTACTGTAGAAGTATCTATTAGGGTGAGCCTTTCAGGAACAGAAAATAATAATTTAACACCTTAGCTGAGCTGTTTCTAATATAAGTGAACCGTCCAAAGACAGAAAGTGGAGGAGTTAAAGAGAAAAACAGACACTCAGCGTAACAGTGCATGGGGTGTTCATCCCACTGTCTCCTTGAATGAGACCTCTGCGGTGGGTAAGATCCCAGCTCCATCGAGTGATTTGTCCCTCCTTTGATTTACACTGTAAAAGATGCTTGATTCATTTCCAGCACCTTTGATAGATTTCATCTATGGACCTCAAAACACCACTGATCCTTTTATTATGCAGAGTACATTGTAGCTGACATTGCAACCCGCACTTTTAGATGGGGTTGCGTGGAATAAAATAAATAGGGAAGAGATAGGGACTGATTCTGAACCCCGAAAGACTGGGCAGTGCATATTGCAACAGATACCAATAACTTCAGTAAGGGAAAATATGGGTATTTATGGCTCTACTTATATGGTCATTGCACCCCACATTTATTTGGGGCTCTATTGCTTTCCTGTTTATCAACCCTCAGTATTGTGCTTTTAACTTCATCTTCGTTGCCATATTCATTCCTGTCTCCATCCTTTTTCCCAGTCAGCATCCCATATTTCAAACAGACTCCTGAAACCACCCATCGATCACTGTACTACAACCCATTCTTTGTAGAGAGTAATATTTAAACATTCAAGACAGACCAGATTGTTCTGCTCAATAGCCTTAGAGCCCTTGCATAGTTTTCCAGGGTAGCCGGGACGTACTCTAAGCTCCTGAGGCGCCAAACTGTCTCCTCTTAACAATTCCACATCTTACCATGACCCCCGTCCTCATATTGGTTATTTTTCAGTTGTGATAAGAATACTGTGACCAAAAGCAACTTCAGGAAGAATATTTATTGGTTTAAAGGTACAGAGGGCTAGAGTCCATAATGGTGCTTACAGCATGGCAACCAGCAGCCATGATGTCATGGCAGCCAGCAGCCATGATGTCATGGCAACCAGCAGCCATGATGTCTGGAGCAGAAAGCTGAGAATTTAGGCTATAAACCACAAAGTCTACCTCCAGGGGCATATTTCCCCCAACAGGGCTGTGCCTCCTAAATGTTCCATAACCTTCCCAATCAGAACCACGAACTAAGGATCATGTGCTTAAATACATGACCCCATAGGGGACATTTCTTTCTCACCCCAGTAGTTCCTTACCCCAGACCCAGTGTTTGAAACTGTTCTACTGGTTCCCGATTTGAATTCTTTGCTCTTGCTATTCATTTCCTGTGATTTCATGACCACTGATCTGAGCACGAATGTCACTTTCTGAGAATCATTTCCTGGATTATCCAGTGTATACTATTTATCTGTTCTGTAGTCGCCATCTTTATTGCCTAGCTTTAGTTACAGAAACTACTTTTGCTTTCCTTGCAATATTTATAATGACATAAAACGATCTTATTTGTTTATTTGTATTTGTGTTGTACGCACACTGTTGTGAGAGCAAAGCCCCTAGAGCATAGGTCTTGCCTTTTATTCTGCTGTAACCTAAGCACAGGAACACTCCATGTTCCTGCTAAGCCTAGCAAATGTTACAGTGAATGAATGAATTCAACACAGATTGTTTTTCTCAGTATATTCTGTGCATTCTTCCTGGGAAAATCCAGCTATTAGCAGCTAGTGTTTTATACAGGTTTTTGCTTTAATAAGCCCTTATGCAGCAAGTGCCAGGCTCAAGGCTTCCTCCTGCTCATTAAGAGGCATCCACAGAGGACATAATATTTACCATCTCTTCAAGGAGTGAGTTCATCAGGGAGGAAATTTCTGTATTCTGGTACACATGCTATATCTCGTAAATTCCATGGAGGAAGTGAGATGCATAGTAGGAGTCAGGGAAGAGAGTTATGCTTTGGTCTGAAATAGTTCTATCTTGGACTCTCAACCCACTAAGATTTTGACAGGTGCAGTATGTATCATGTATAGGAGAAAAAGCATTTTTCAGTTGAGCAGCAGCATCTGCATAATTTGGGGAAAGACACCTCTTATGGATGATTCAACCTTCTTGGCAGCTGGCAGGACCTTAGGAGTTTTGTTAGTAGGACTCAAATCAGCACAGAGATACTTTAGAAGGAGAAATTCCAATGTTTTTGGCAGAATGAATTTCAGGGAGAGTGACCTGGAGAGGCATGGAGATTAATCAGCTAGCAACTTTTACATTGCCACAGTTGGGACAGAGGAAGAGTTTGAAAAGTAGGATGGGAGGGAATCTTCCCAGTGAAAGCTATTCAGGGTGCTTGCATGTATACAACGTGGGATTCAGTTGTTAACCCACAGTGAGCTTTTCTCATGCTACATTTATCCTGAAGTCTATTACTTGTCAGGGCTTTTTACATTTATAATCATGAATAATCTCTATATACTATACTTTTAGTTACAGGGTTTGCATGTTCTTTTTCTATTCTCCGACATTTTAAGCATGTTTTAAGATCTCTGAACTTGCAAGGTGTGGTGGCGCACGCCTTTAATCCAAGCACTCGGCCGGATCTCTGTGAGTTTGAGGCCAGCCTGGGCTACCAAGTGAGCTCCAGGAAAGGCGCAAAGCTACACAGAGAAACCCTGTCTCGAAAAAAAAAAAAAAAAAAAAAAAAAAAAAAAAAAAAAAAGATCTCTGAACTCTTAAAATGTCAGCATTTCTATCACAGGCAAAACATTGAGATCTCAGTTTGACATCAGTGGTCTCTTCACTCTGGCAGGTGCCCACCTTGTTAGTGCTGTTAGGATTACTCACCAGGTTAATACAGCCAACCACATCTTCTTAGTAAGTGCTTTGATTCCTACCTGCCTTACACACACACACACACACACACACACACGCATACATGCATGCATGCACACTATTTTGGTTACTGTTCTATTGCTGTGAAGAGATACCATGACTCAGGCAACTTTTATAAAAGAAAGGATTTGTCTAGGGGCTTCCTTAGAAGTTCACCTCCTAAGCCTTCTAATCTTTTCAAATACTGCCACTCTCTGGTAAGCATTAAAATGTATGAGCCTCTGGGTGGTATCATTCTTATTCAAACCACCACTACACACACACACACACACATACACACACACACACACTCATGCACACATGCATATGCACAGACCAGAATGAATCAGATTTATTTCAGAGATATGCATGCAGATCAAATGTCTAACCCACTATACTTGCTTTGTGTATCTTAATCAGGACTTTTGCTGATGTATGCCATATCTCCAACTAGAGGGCACCTAGATGCATCACATGTGTATCAGTCCTCACATTATTTGAATTCTTTGCAGTAATTGCTACAGCGCCCACTCCTTCCTTGAAAAACTCTTTTCTGTGGTTTTCTGTGCTAGCAGCTGGTGTGATTCCCTACTCTCTGCCAAGCTTTCTTCTTCACTGGCTTGTTCTTGAACTAATAGTTGAGTATTGATGTTCCCAAGTCCCGGGTCCTCTTGCCTTCTGCTCCTGTGTGCACTCCCAGCTTTTGACCTCATTCCTTATCTCTAGCACTCTTCAGGTTGGTCCTGAGTCCTTGCTGTGACCCTGGTGGCCTCTGATAGCTTCCTTGATGTCTGGCTTGTGTATCTGAAGTTTAGCTGTTCATTTTCTGCCTCAAACCTGGGATTAGTTCTTTTGCTAAGAGGTTTTGGGTTATTTTATTAGAAATTGATATTCCAGTGCAATGATGAGGGCCTTAGATGTATTTAATATTGTGAGGCTTATTGTTTTCAGGCTTTTACAGACATACACATAAATCATAACTGATATGTTAATTATAATTCAGGATGATGTAGTTCATGTATCATCTCATGAACATTGTATCTGTGCTTTTCTTCTACATTGAAAAATCTTGGTTCTGAAAGACATGGGGGAATATCAGAATTAAAATATTACAAAGACAACAGCCTCAGAATAATGGTAATTTGAAAACTATCACTACTAATACAATTTGCAATATTTTAGGCAATATCAGTAGCTTTGCTGATGAACATATACATGTATTCTAATTAGTTAGAAATTACAGCCCCCTATATTATTTATTTGTCTGGGTAGTAAATGATTCTGATTAGCAGGAATGCCTTTCTTCACCATGCTGTTCTCTGTGAATGAGGTTATCAGGTTATCTATAGTTTCCAAGAGAAGCCTACAGAGAATTCCACTCAGTAGGCCACTTGTCATAATTAAACCCAGGGTAATTCACTGCAAGGAGGTGCCTGATGGAGACTTGAGGTGCATCCTCATGCTCATTATTTTATTTTGCATTTATTTATTTATTTATACTGCTCTTGCAGTAAAAGGAGCTTCTGTGTTTAGGAAACAATAAAGCCATTAGGAATCAGCAGTTATTTTACATTTCTCCTTCTAATGAACACAGCTGACTTTCTGTTTTCTATTATGCATACATACAGTTAATGGTCACTCCCTCAAAAGCCATTTTTGAGACATCTTGTTTAAATGAGAAGAGGGGTGTTTTATGATAGAATTGGAACAGAAAGAGGAATAGTGAGCTTTCTATTCCTGAGACAGAATACCCCAGAAAACGAATACCCAAAAGGAGGGAGGATTGCATGTGGACTCATGGTGTTAGAGCCTTTGGTCCATGGTCACTTGATCCCTGGTCTCTGTTCCTTTGTTGGGTCAGAACATCAGAGTCAAGATCCTATGGTGACAAAAACTGCTTGCCTCATGGTGTCCAGGAAACAAAGAGAGGGGATAGAGTTAAATCATACCCTTCAAGGGCATGCCCCAGAGACCCACCTCCTCCAAAAGGCACCGCCTCTGAATGTTTCCACCATCTTCCAATAGCCCATCACATTGTATCCACAGCTTTCATCAGAGACCAAGCCTCCCCATACATGAGTATTTGGGGGACATTGTAAGACTTTTTGGAGAAAAAGTCAGGCTGAAATATATTTTAATTGAGATGATGGGAACACAGGAGTCTGAGTGACAGGCACCTTGAAGTTCTAGCCCTAGAATGTTCTTCACTGTTTTAGTGCATATGTTGTTATTCTATACAAAGAAATCTTAATACTTTCAAGAAGATAATGGGAAAATTTAAATTAAGTGGATGGTCTTTTGAAATTCTGCATTGGGTTTGGAAGCAATTAAACTCAAATCCAACCCTGGAATAAGAGATTAATGTAAATGGAAATGATATTTTATGCATTTATGATATGATTAATAGCTGAGAAAGCTTATGTATGGTAAATGACAGGCCAGTGATAAGTCCTTTCCGCTTTACTTGAAAGGGATGGAGCTAAGCCATGATTTTTTTTAGCCACGCCTCTTCTTGGAAAATTTTAAAAATAAAAAATATTCAAGTAGATCAGGAAAACATAGGCTTAAAGTAATATGGAGATTTACTGAATAGATTGTGGATGCTAAAACACACAACTTGAATTTCCTGAATGTAATGGTGCAGTCTGCAAAGAACAGAACATGCCATGAGACCAGAGACTCCAGACTGAGGGAGGTTTATTCGATGAGGTAGGGGTATGCGTCTAGAAGGAATAAAATGAAACAAGGGGTGGGGAATGTGGGTGTGATGTAGTTCAGTATTTAAGTTGTGTTTGCATTGGTTCTAGAAGTCTGAATATTTGTCAAGAAAATGGAGGCACCTGGTACTCTGCATGCGAGCTGCCCTCTGCAGTGAGCACTGGGGTTTGTGAATGGTTTGATTTTGGGAAACTGAGAGGGTAAATCTTAAATGTGACAATTTGTGGTGTCACAACCTTCTGACGTCAGTGGCCTATTTACCTAGTGAGGTCCTTTTCAAGTAAGTGTCTAATCTGTTTTTTTTTCCTACCCCATTTCCTTTCTGAGCATCACCTGCTTCTCTGACACTATAGGGCTTATAACTCTTAGGAGGAAGGAGGATCGTGTAACCAGTCCACATCTTCCGGGGCCCTGATCCAGTGGCTAGTTTTGTTTGTGTTGTAGGACTGTGGTCTATGTAACCACTGCTTGCAGTTCAAGTACAAGCCCTACACTCCATCCTTCAGCCCTGTTAGTACCTCTTCACCTTTTCTGTGAGCCAAAAGAGCATCTTTGGATTCCCCTTAAGGCCCAGTAGAGAGTATGGGGAGCCTGGAGTTCTACCTCAGCTCATCCACTGAGCCACCTTCTTCTTCCTGTGCCTCTGCCATGTATGGGCATGTGGAGCAGTACCTCAGACAACACAAGGAGGCATGCCACTAGTCAGACTCTTCTAGAGTTCCCCTATCCGTCTGAATATGTTCTGAATGGGCTTCTCCTTCCCTAAGTGGGAGGGTGAGGACCTCTGCAATTGGTAGTTCCAGGTTGCAAGCATCTTTCATTTATTCCTCCAGTCCTGCAAGGATATCCCTACATTGTGGATTTTTCATCTTCTCTTCTGTCATGCTGTATGGTCAGAATGTTCTGCTGGAGAATAAATTTTCTGTGAAAGAAAGTGAAAACACATCTTTATTTAAAATGATAGGTATTGTTCTTTTCTTTTGTTCCCGTCTCTTTCTTTATTGTTGCTTACTCTCATGCATTGAGTACCTGAACACCAGCTCATATCAACTGGAGATAGCTTCTGGGTTAGGGAATGGGGGCATGTGTCTACTTGTTTCAGCTCTAGGGCCCCATCTAGTACTGACCCATGCAGGCCTGTGCATGTTGCCTCAGCCTCTGTGAGTTCATATGTACATTGATCTTCTTGATTTAGTCATATGCATATTGATCTTCTTGATTTAGTCATATGCATATTGATTCTGTTGATTTAGAGGACCTTAGTTCCTTGGTGTCCATCACCTCTGGCTCTTACACTCTTTCCACCTCCTCTTCCTTAGAGATCCCTGAGCTCCAAGCAGAAGGATTTGATGGAGACTTTCCATTTAGGGATGAGTGTTCCAAGGTCTCTCACTCTCTTCATATTGTCTCTCTGTGGGTCTCTGTATTTGTTCCCATCTGCTGCAGGAGGAAGCTTCTCTGATGATGGCTAAGCAAGGCACTGATCTATGAGTATAGCAGTGTGTCACTAGGAGTCCTGTGATTGCTACGTTCTTTTAGTAGAACAATAGCATTTGGTTTTACCCTAGGTCTCTGGGTCTCCAGTCTCAGGTTCTTGGTGTTGGGTCTGGGTTTCATCTCATGGAGTGGGCTTTGAGTCACATGAGACACTGGTTGCTCCCACAAGCTTTGTGCCGCCATTGCACTAGCATATTTTGCAGGCAGGACACCACTGTAGATGAGAGTTTGTAGCTGGGTTGATGTTTACATTTCTCATTTGGTAGTGTGCAGCACACTTTCCTGTACCAAAAACACTAGCATGCCAGGGTGAAGGTTCTATGTAGACACCGTCTCAATTTCTGTATGTTCAGTGAGTTGTATGGGTATTGTATTCAGCAATAGGCGAGCAACCTAGAGTCCCACTATAAAAACTAGGAGTAGATTTTATCATCCCAGTTTTTAGTGAAGAAACTGACTACAAAGAACTTAAAGAAATTGCTCAACGACATATACCTATTTTGTTTTAGGAAGCTAGATATAAATTTAGATTTGAGCGCTATATTTTAGAAGTATAATTTACACAATATAACATATCAAAATTCACACAAAAATTTAAACTTGGTTTAACATTCATTACTGTACTCTGGCTGTGATTGCAAATCAGCAATTAAGCAATGTTACATATTCCACTTTTCTAATTAAGATAATTAATTACTTTGGAAGTGTTATAAATAAAATTATTCAAGTATCTCAACAAAATTTTAGGACCATCTTCAGTGCCAGTTGGAGGGAAATGAAATCAGTTACTCTAGTAGGAGTCCCTTTATTAGAAAGAGTACACCGGCAATGTGTTCACTCTGTAGGAAATTTTAAAGAGAAGATTTATTTTTTTATTTTTAAATATGTGTAGGTGTTTGTGTGTGTGTGTGTGTGTGTGTGTGTGTGTGTGTGTGTGTGTGTCTGCATTTAGGTATGTATACACAAGTGCGGGTGCCTGTGGAAGCCAAAGACGTTGGAACCACCACAGCTGATGTCACAGGCAGTTGTGAGCCACTCAGAGTGGGTGCCGGGAGCTGAAATTAGGTACTCGGCAAGAGGAGTATGTGCTCTTAACCATTGAGCATCTCTCTGAACCAAGAGTCCATGGAAAACCTCTAAAGGATCTATATATTTTCAAAGATTTAGCATTACTTCTCTGTATTATACTTGTATCTAAATGCAGTATATTTATTGGAATTAAGAAAATTCACTTACAAGGTTGACTAGTTACTTTTCTATTTGTGTGATAAAGCACCATGGTCAAGCCATTGTATAAAAGAGTGTTACTTGGCTTACAGTTCCAGGGGGGCAGAGTTTATGATTGTAGAGTAAAGGCATGGTGCCAAATGGCCAGAGTTGCAGCTGAAAGCTTGCATTCCTGAGAGCATACATCTCAGTCCTGCTGTGAATATATATTCCTCTCACTGGTAAATGAAAAACTGACAGGCTGGTAGCCAGGCAGGAAGTTAGGTGGGAAATCCCAAACTGAGAATGATGGGAAGAATGAGGGTGAAGTCAGAGGAGATGCCAGCCAGCCACTAAGCAAGCAGGACATGTAGAAAGTGAGGTAATAAGCCATGAGCCACATGGCAAAGCATAAATAGAAATCTGGGTTAATTTAAATGTAGGAGCTAGCTAGTAACAAGCCTGAGCTATTTACCGAGTATTTATAATTAATATTAAGTCTCTGTGTGGTAATTTGGAAGCAGCTGCAGGGACAAGGAGTGGGTGGTCAGGACAGGAAAACTTCCAACTATGCAATCCACTAGCAGAGAGGGTACTCTGGAAATGGCATGAATCTTTTGAAGCCTCAACGCCTGCCCCTAGTGCATAACTCCTCCAACAAGTCACACCTAATCCTTTCCTAATAATTTCACCAACTGAGGACCAAGTATTCAGACACATGAACCTATGGGGCCATTCTCATTCAAACCACCACCTAGGGCTGTGGATATTCAGTCACTACTTACCATGACCTACATAGCTTTGCACTTGACCTGACTGAAATGACAAGGGAATGAAAAAAAAAAATACATGTGCATGGAAGTGTGCTGTGACGGAGATGCACCAGCAGCCTGGGAACGCAGCACGTTTATTAAATATAGCTGAGCGATGAGTTAGGTTTGTTGTTGACAGCTGGATGAGGAGGTGGGTTTGTTTAAATACAGCTGGATGAGAAGGAAGCAGACTACTTAATTTCAGTAGAAGGTCTCTGTAGAGGAGTGGTTTTAGGTTGCAGTCAGTCAGTCATCTGGAGGAGGAACCTGTGGTTACTTGTTTCTGCATGCACTGGTTTTAGCTAAATACCAGTTGTTCATTAACAGCTGTCCTCAAAACAGAAGACTTTTCTATTCTTCTGAGCAAATGGGTCTGAGACAGTGGGGACTTTGACACAACTCACATCAACTTCACACAATCACTCAGGACTTCCATCCACTCCCCACGGTGGCTGATGCCTGTTACCTCTCCCGATTCTGATACACAGTAGCGCTCAGGAGACCAGGATTCCAGCTTAGTCATCAGTGTGTGTCTACACAGCAGAGCTCAGGAGACCAGGATTCCAGCTTAGTCATCAGTGTGTGTCTACACAGCAGAGCTCAGGAGACCAGGATTCCAGCTTAGTCATCACTGTGTGTCTACTGGATTGACTTTCTAGGAAGGCATGCCTTAGCACTGGATCTAAATCTGCACTTCCCTGAGTCAGAGATCCTAGAGATGGCTGCCTGCCTGTGACTCACTTTTCTATAGGTCTAGACACTCCTCTCCTGCTGTGTCTAACATTATCTTATTGTGTATATAAAGGATGAACCTGCTCCCTTGGCCACAGTAACATTTTTGGTTATGACACCTCGTTATATAGTTACCATCTCATGCTAATGGTCTAACCACAAGCACATTTGATATTTACGCCTCAACGGGACAGAGATGGCTGCTTTTGTGGTATTCTCACATGCCATTTACAGAAAATGATAGTCCTAAGATTTCAAAGAACTACCCCCAGGAGGAAGAAGTAATAGTACAAAGTATCTAGGTTCATAAAAGCTTGTTGATAGTAAAATATAACCTTTATTTTTATTTATCTAATTTTCAGTTTAACAATACATAGTCATTCTCATCATAAATAACTTTAAAAGCATATAGAGTTGCCAAAATCTTTTTCAGCCACTTTTCTCCATTCTAGAAAAATCAACATTTCTTCTTTAGAATGTAGCTTTCAATTTTTAAAAATGTGTTTTTATAAATATATGAGTGCACAGAACACTTAAATATTGTCTTATGTGTCTTTAACATAGAAGTGTTAACAGGCATGGCATATTTACTAATCTCTGGGTACTATAGAAGCTCTGTGCCAGAGCATGAATTCTCAGTTTTAATAATAGCATAGTATCTAACATTTAGAATAAAATCCAAATGATGGGAGCCATGGAGTATGGCCGAATCCTTCCTTGCTCATTCCTTTCCAGCTCTGTGGATATCCCGAGAACACCTTCAATAGTCTTACTTCTACCTATGCTCTATACTCTTAAATGTTTTCTTGCCTTATTCCTTGGCTTCATTCATGTCTCCATCTAAAAACACTCCATCGAAACCCCTGATGTTTCTCTCCATCCCCTTCATCCTTCTGTCTTAAGTTCTTGCTGTGTCTGTCTATCTTAACTGGCTTTGGTTACTCCTCAGTGTCTCCACCAGCCACCCTGAAGTAAGTGTGCTGTTTTTCCGTCTGCTTTCCTATCCGAGAACTTGGTTTTATATCTTTTGTATTTTGGTAGTATTTTTTACAGTAGTTTATATATGACATTTTTAATATTTGCATACTATATTTTACAACTTTGATAGAATTTGTTTTCAGAATTTGTCCACTGATACGTTCATAGGGCTTAAGAGAGTGGCTTGCACACAAGAAGCATCTCTGAAAAACAGTATGACTTGCCTAAAACTTTGTTCAGGGGCCAGCAAGATGGCATGGCAAGTAAAGGTGCCTGTTGGTCAGCCTGATGATTGGAGTTTGATCCCCACGTGTGGAAGGAGAGGCCAAACCGTTCCAAGTTGTCCTCTGACCCCCATCTACTTGTCATGGCAAGTGGCAAGTGCACCCTGCTCCAAACACCACACACAACACACACACACACAACACACACACACACACAACACACACACACACACACACACACACACTAAATGAAGAAATGCTTTTTAAAAAAGAATCTTTATATAGCCAATTTAACCATTCTCTTTTTGATGGGCATTTATGTGATTTCCAAAGCCACACTATGGACAGTGGATATTCTTGTGTGTGTATTCATTTACACATATACACACATTGATTTGTACAGAGTGGATAGTTTGGTAATAGTAATCCTTGTGTCAGAATGTACCCTTATTTACAGTTTCAATATAAAAGGAGAAATAGGCATCCAAATAGTATGTGTCACTTTGTACCGTCCCTCCTGGGAGTGCCCATTTTCCTACATTCTTAGAAGCATTAGTCTCGTGAAGGAACTTTAAAATTTTTTCTATGTTTTTGTGAAGCTGATGTGTGTGGTTCCAGGAAGGGAGAGAAACTGTGGCAGAACAGTCAGTCATTAATTCCCCCCTTAAACTTATTCATTTCCTTTATTCCCTTGGTTATAAACCAACTTGCCAAAGCCCAGCACAGTGCCGAACGATCCAAAAGACAGTGTTTCTCTGTCTCAGTTTTCAGCAGTAAGAATGACCGCTGCTCTTCACTTTTTCCTTTATTTTGTTTCATTTTCATCGACAGGCGATAATTGTGTATGTTTATGTGACAAGATAGGATGCTATGACACATACACATTGTGGAATGATTAAATAAGCAATTAGCATATCTGTCATTCACATTCCTTCCTTTGTGAGACCCTTAAGATTTGTTCTTTTGGCAATTTTGAAATCTGTGCTGTGTTATTATTAACACAAATATTATGGCATGGCGTCCTCACAGCTACTGCTTCCTGAGTCAGGAGCATGTCCCGGTGTGTTGTCAAGGATGGTGCTGTCCACTTTGTTTGAGTTGGAAAGGAGTATTAAGCCTTTATTACCTCATGTCATTCTGTCGATATTTTGTCTCCTTTCATAGAGATAAATGAGGTTGGGATAAGTTTTAATATTTCAGAAATCATTGCCTTCCTGAATTGGTCTTTTCTCTTCTTGTGACTTCTTCTGTCCCTGATGGGTGAATTATTTATGTGTTATAAGGGATTTAATAACCATTTAGTTGTTTCTGTAGCATGGAATTATTTTGTCCTTGAAGAGGTGCAGATATGAATTGTTAAGGCATGTTTTCTGTCTTTGTGTGTGTGCTCATGGGTGTGTGTGTATGATACACATGTAGAAAGGCCAGAGGACAACCTTAGGTGTTAGTCCTCACCTTCTACCCTGTCTGGAAATTTTTTAATGTATATAGTATATTTTGTGCTAATTTTGATATCTTTTGTAAACAGATTAAAATTTTCAATTTAAATTTTTTCATGCAATATATTTTGATCATTTTCTTCCCCTCCCTCGTCTTCCCAGATCCTCCCTACCTTCCTAATCAGCCAACTTTTTGTTCTTTGCTTCTCTATAAAAATTATAAAAACAGCGAAAAAATGAAAAGAAAATAAAAACAAACTAAAAGAAAATCAATAAGACAAAAATAAAAAATGAAACAAAAGCTGCACACACACAATACGGAGTCTGTTTTGTGTTCCATCACTGAGCCTGGGCGTGGGCCTGACCTAGAGTGTTGCGATCTACCCGGTGTCGTTCCTTTGGAGGAAACTTACTTTCCCTATCCCAGCAGGAATCAGTTGCAAATAGCGTCTGGGTTAGGTGTGGGACCCTGCATCCTCTTTCCTTTCTCAGTGCTGGGATTTTGTCTGGTTCCAACCTGTGTTGGTCTTGTGCATGATGTCGCAGTCTCTGTGAGTTCATATGCGCATCAGCCTGTGTGTCTCTACCACCTCTGACTCTGACACAGTTTTTCTACCTCCCTCCCTCCCTCCCTCTCCCTCCCTCTCCTCCCTCCCTCCCTCCCCCTCCCTCCCCTCTTCCTCCCTCCCTCCCTCCCCCCTCCCTCCCCTCTTCCTCTCTCCCTCCCTTCCTCCCTCCCCCTCCCTCCCTCCTCTTTTCCTCCTTCCTCCCTCCCTTTTGCCCTCTGTACCTCCCCCCCCCACTTCCACCCCTTTGAGACAGGACTTCTCTTTATAGCCCTGGCTGTCCTGGAACTCAGACTGGCCTCAAACTCAGAGATCTGCCTGCTTCTGCCTCCCAAGTGCCAGGGTTAAAGATGTGTTCCATCATATCCAGTCTTTCTGCCTCCTCTCTGCTTAGATCCCTGAGCCTTGAGGGGAGGAGTTTGATAAAGACATTGCATTTCGGGCTGAGTGCTCCAAACTCTCTCACTTTCTGTGTGCTGTCCAGTTGTGGGTCTCTGTGTTAACTCACATTTACTGCAAGAAGCGTCTCTGATGAGGGATGAGGGACACGCTGATCTATGGATACAGCGACATGTCAGTAGGAGTCATTTCGTTCCTACGTTCCTTCAGCAGACTGATAGTAGTAGGCTCTCCCCTAGGCCTACCTATGACTTACCTAGTCTCATGTTGGCTGGCCATTTTAGCAGTGTCAGGTATCACACGGAGCCGTCGTAAGTCCAGTAACAAGTGGCTGATGACTCTTGTAACATTTGTACCTCTGTCGCACCAGTAGATCTCACAGGCAGGTCTCTGGTATTAGTTGCAGGGCTTGTCGCTGGGTCATGCGGATGATTTCTTTTCTCCTCCAGTCACCTGCAAAGTACCTTGCAACACCATGGACACTAGTCAGTAGGGGTGAAGCTTCTGGTTGGGCACCAGCTCAGTTTCCCTGTGATTGATGACGGAAGTGGTGTCTTCAGCCGCAGGGTAACCATCAGGTTACAGAAGTAACCAATAGCTGGTGATGTTTGGGAGGGCCTTCTGTGGGATTCCTTTTGCCTAAATTTCAACAAGATGTAACCCATTCCTGGCACTGGAGGTTTTATTTGGTGGCATAAGATGCCTAGTTGGGGAGTTGTCTCCCCCATTATTTGATGATTAAATTCCTTTCATATGTGTTTATCTCTTAGGACACTTCTACAGCAGTAGGCTTTTCCGAAGGCCTTTGGTGGTGGCTGTCCCTCCCTGTACTCTCTAAAACTTATTGTATAAAGCTTCTCAGTGTTTTTTTTTTTTTCTAACATAGCTTTCCATTCCTTATTTGCATCTTTTCCCTTTTTAAAATGTAGAGCTTCCAAACCATCTGGATTTTTATGTAAATAGTCCTATTTTTTGTGTTGGCAAATAACCTGATTTTAAAAAAAAAAAAAAAAGAAAACCACCAATTTGGCTGGAAAAACACTGACACTGACCAAATCTGAATTGATTTTGGTTACAGACACTTATTATTTCTATTCTTCTGGTGGAAGACTTGCACATTTAATACACATTCAAACTTATATTTCTAGTCTCCCTCTTCAAGACCATAGTTTTCACATTATTTTTATTTCCTTTTCTCTGTATTCCCTCGACATTTCTCCTGTTGTTCTCAGTTGTGATTTAACTGATAAATTGTTACTGCAGTTTTTTAAAAGGCCGCAACCAATGCTAATTTGCCATATCTGTATCTGACTGAGTTCTTTGCCCATCACCATCTCCATGTTTTGTTTGCCCCTTGCATTCAGTTTTTATTTTTCTTTAGTTCCTTTATAGTGATTTTTTTTCCAGATTTTACCTGAGATGATAACTGAGAGTCTCATGTACCTGAAAATGCCACTTTACTTTTAAATACACAGTGTATACTGGACTTTGAATTTTGGTTTCGAGTAATATATTTCATACCTTTAAATACATGTTTTCACTGTCTGCCGCTATCCGATGTTATTAATGATGCTGTTTAATTCTAGTATCCGCTGATTTGTGCTGGTCCCCTCTCTCTGGCCTCTCTCAGGCCTTTGACTGTGAGGGTCAGTGCTCACATTTGTGTTTAAGACGTGTGCTGTTAGCGTTTATTCAAGCATGTCCCCCACTCTGCTCTAATGATTCCTTGTTCCAAATACTGTTAGTACATACATATTTAAATATTTACAACTATCGTATAGGTCTCTATCGTCTTTCAAGCCATTTTGGACTTTTACTTTTTTTTTTTTCAATTGTGTTCTGGAATACAACCATGTAATGACCCTTGGGCCCCTTGCCCCCTACCGGTTGGAGGGCAACCTGTCTCCTTTGTAGCTGCCTCTCATTTTATAATTAGCATTTTGCATTCTATCGCTTAAATATTCCCTTGGGATGGTTTTGGGAGGAATGGGTGCTTCGGTGAGTTTTGCTTCATCATTTTGACCCCATCCCTTCTGAAGTACCTTAGGTTATAATGGTAACTTTTTGTTAAAGCCTGAAGTTTCCCTTCTGGGGAAAAAAAAAGCTTTAAAAGTTTGATTCTTAGCCATCGTTCTTTTGCCATTAAGGCTTTAGCTCCTTTTAACCTTCAAAATCTATAAGCAACTTGATCTTAAAACTAAGCATGTGATTTTTCTCTTACTTCCCCATGGACGGCATTTTGAGGATTGAAGTTGATCATTTTCAATGACAACCTCCACCAGATTGAACTCTGTTTTCTGTTGCATCCGTACAGCCACGATGAGCACTTGTAACTGGAAAAGTTATATTTGTTTATATTTCAGTAAGGTATCAGCACAGAGAGGCCTGTTCTTTTCTGAGGGGAAACAGAGGAGGAGTGGATGGGATGGGGGAAGGGGAAGTGGGGCGGGAACTGGGAGGAGTGGAGGGAGAGGAAATTGGGGTCTCTGGATGTATTGTATGAGAAAAGAATTTTTTAAAAAAAAGTGAAGACAAAAACAAAAAAAAATATTGTTGGCACAGGGCAGACACATTTTGAGAAACTAGATTTTACAGACCGAAACCTTGACGCTCCTTGAATGGTAGTGATATTTGAATTCTCATGATGTTAATTGTGGTTTCTAAGGTCACAGGCATGGACCCACACTAGACGGAGTCCACTGAAGGTAGAACATGTCCTTGGCTTGATCTTGTAGCAGTTGGCTGAAAAACTATCCGTTGACTCAAACACTGGCATGTAGCTGTGTTGTGTCATAAAGCATTAGGGTCCCCATCCGTCACTGAGAAACCCACAGCAGACTTCCTGGGATTACAAGTGATATTAGACTCAGCCAATTGCTCATCACAGTTTCAACAGACTTGTAGACATTTTCTCTTTACTTCCCTTGGGGACTTCCTGTGGAAGTTTCTCTTAAGAAGGGGCATCATTTTCACAGTTCTGAACGAGTGAAGCTAGTTGATATCCCCTTGCAGCTGATCTAGATGTTGTAATAACAGAGCACATGTTTTAATAGCTGGTCATGAAACCGGTCACATTTCCCCCTCTACGTTTATCTATTAGAACTTTTTGTGTGTCTCAACTCTGCTGCTACACTGCATGGACCATTCCATACATTTCATATCATCACTGATGCTTAGAAGACCAAACGATTGTGTACTGTTTTTTAGAAGTAAAAGCACCATATCTGCTGAAAGCATAATCGACATATAAATATAAAAGTTGTAATCCTGGAAGCTTTTAAATAAAGTATTAGCAGAAGCAATGCTTGGTTATTTCTCAGGCATGGTTAATGATTATTTGATCATTTTAGTATGCGGTGTAACTTGGAAAAAGGAAAGCTAATATATGATAAGCTTTCCTTTTTTGAACTTAAAGAATTAACTTATTCTATTAGTTTATGTTGCAGTAACTATAACAGTATTGTAAGGTATTTTCTCAATAGGCCTTATTGCTACTAAGATTTTAATGTTCTGAACAGGAGGGATTTTCCTTTTGCACCCAGTCTGGAGAAATAATTCTAGTGCTTTGCAGATTGCACAGGGAAAACTTATGTGGTCACATTAAAGTCATTACAGACCATTGGATGGGCAACTTCACATACCTGCCTTTTCTTTGGGCACTAGCTGGAATCCATATCATAGCTGCATTTTATAGATTTACACAATAATGTGTTTCAATATGAAATGAAGAGAAAATGTTTTTATGATAAACTTTAAGTAATTCAGAGTAATTTGCAAAAAAAAAAAACTATTCACAAAAAATTAAAGACTAGAAAAAAAGCTCAAAGGAATATATTTTTATAACCCTGAGGTATACATACTCACATCTAAAAGCATATATGCTATATTATGTGAATTCATGTGTGTGTGTATGTATATAATAGATACACGCAAACACGTTCACACACAGAATTGTTAAGTCTATGTAAATAAGTGAGTAGCTGAGAGATCTAAGTGTGCAGTGCACCAGGTGACGAGTGTGTGTAGCTCACGAGTACTAAAAGGAACAATGCTGTGCATGGCCGAACGTACAGATTTTTATTTAGCAATTTGAAGTTGTCATAGTGTGTCTCAAGGAGAGAGATTTATAAATGTTTATTTCTTAGCAAGGCTCACTAGGTATCTCTAAGTGGATCTCTGCCTCATTCAGAGCACAAGCAGAAAGAAATCCTGCCCAGTTCTTTTCTTCCAAAGAAACAGGCAGAGAAAAAAAAAAAAAAAAAAAAAAAACAAGTGGCATAAGTGATCCTAGAAAAATTCCCACATAGTTTCTTTTCTTCGTGAAGAAAGGAGATTTTGAAAGGATTGAAAACGCTGTCATGTTGATTGACACCAACCTGCAACATAACTTTTGGGGACAATTCCGAAAGTGTTCTAGGGTTTAACACCCCCCCCCCCCCCCCCCTCGTGCCATCCCAAAGTCACTGCCTTGGTATACACAGCATCTCCTGGAGTTTACAGCACAGGAGCCCCATTCGGATAGGAGAATCTGTGCAATGTCTCTGAATGAACTCTGGTTTGTAACCCTAAATTCCCTCTGTCTGAAGTAGATTCAGTCGTGGTTTAAAGTGATTGAATCTTTGACCTGAGAACATAAGGTTGAATAACAGATGCTGCTGAGGAAAAAAAGAGTGAAGCCAGGTAGGGTGAAGAGCTGTCTGGTTCCTGGCTCAGGAGCTACAGTTCATTATGAGAAACCCTGACTGAGCCACTGGGAAAGATGAGCTCTGTCACCATAGCAACACTGGGACCACTTCTGCAGATCTTAGTGGTTCCTGCCAATCAGCTTCGGCCCTGAACCATCAAATCCACTTATAATGATGCCAGATGCTACATACTCAAGGATGTACAAACCAAGCCCAGATGTGCCACAGGCAGAGAAGGAGGGATTCTTTACCTTGAAAATTGTTTTTCCCTCCCTTCATATGATAGATAGAAAATAATTGCAAAGGCTGACTAGTCTACTGGTGTCAGAAAACAATTATTTTAACAAATCCCAATTCATGTTACTAATTAACTGCTTATCATTCGGAACTCATGAATAACGAATTCTATACCTAAAGTATGAATATTTTATTTTCGTTGCAATCTACACACGAATGCATGTGAGTGTATATGTATAGGGTATGTATATCTATTTTGCGTGCATTCTCCAATATATTTTTAGTGCCTTATTAGCTGGAGTTGAATGCTATTTAACCTTGTATCCTTCATGCCTGCTTAGAGACCCAAAGTTCAGTTAGACAGTCTGTTTGTTAGTGCAATTTAGAATGGCTAAGTAGAATGAATCAGATAGAACTACTCTTGACTTTCATGAGACAGATGAACTCGGTGGTCATTGGAAGACAGAGAACTGCAGAGTAAGAACTCAGTGTAGATCTGAGCTCAGGAAGTATTGAGACAAGAGTTACCAGTTTTATTTGTGCAGTTTATAAACACAAGTAGTTTTCATAAAGAGTACCAGAATGTGCCTCCAAAATGTGTGTTTTTGTGTATGTGGCAGTCATTTACTGATGAAATGGGACACTCATAGACATCACTGTTGGTGTTGGGGGCAGCCATCGAAAAGCTTTGAAATGATTTTTCTGATAGAAGAGCAGCAGGTGGTAATTTACAAGATGATGGGGTAAACATCTGTCTTAGGAGCCATCTTTAGCAAATCATTATACTGCTACAAAGCCTTCCAAAAGCAATGGACAACATGAGCATACCTTCCAAGGAAGAAAACAAATTAAGTCATTGAAATTCCTTTGTTTGAGACTCAAAATAAGCCTCCCGGTTATATGACCTACTTACTCATCAGATTAAAAGCGACCTCCAAAGCTCTGTAATACCTTTGCTTCTTTCCCTCTATAGTGTTGCTTTCTTATAATTAAAGTATTTGCAGACGATCAAACACTTGGTAAAGAAAAGCAAACACTTCCAAAGTCTAAATACAGTTGTTTCTACAGGAAAACCAACTGTTCTGTTAAAATCCTGGCGGACTGACCTAGATCTATAAACTGAAAGGTTTGCCAAGACACGTGCAGCCGTGTAAATCTCTGAGATGTGGGTTATTTAAACAGATGGTAACTCTGTCACAGTGAGCACTGTATGCAAATTGACAGTGAGCAGAACTCCAGGGGAAGCAGGCTAGAGAGGAAGCACAATCTCACTGTGGACCTCTGAGAATTTTAATTAAAACACAGAGTGGAAATTTAGAGTGCTTGGATATACTTCTTCAGAA
The DNA here is from genome assembly GCF_004664715.2 of Peromyscus leucopus. Taxonomy (NCBI): domain Eukaryota; kingdom Metazoa; phylum Chordata; class Mammalia; order Rodentia; family Cricetidae; genus Peromyscus; species Peromyscus leucopus. The sequence continues at coordinate 22,595,713 of NC_051079.1, forward strand.
TATTAATTAAATATTAGTATTGGTTAGACTGTTGCTAAGATACCAGCCCTGGGGAGGCTCAGGAAGTTTGTGGAGGCTGCTTTTGCTAAGTTTTGGGTGTGACTTGGCCATGCTATTTCTACATTCTCATACGTGGTCTAGAGGGAACAAGTAAGGCGAGGTGATGCTTTGCTGTGTTCTTGATGTTGGCAAGGGGTGGGGGTGGGGTTGAAGAATTTCCTTTCTTTGTTTTCTATGTCACTGTTCTCTAGCTGAGATATTGTTTGGCAGGTGTCAAGACACAAAAAGGAGGCTCCATGATCCATGTGCCTGGAAGTCCAGTCACTACTAAAAGTGGCATGTTGAACAGTCCTATGGTCTTGTACTAGGATCTGTTCCCAGACATGAGCTGTTATTCCATCCCCACCAGTGATACCATGAAAGCTTTCCTTCATGTCTTTATAACTTAGAAGACAGTGAAGTTCCATTACTGTATCCCAATTGTTTTAAAATTACATTTATTCAGGAAAGGGAGTGAGCACACACATCGCATTGCAGGTAGAGGCTAAATGATGACTTGAAGGAATCTGGTCTATCTTTCCCTGTGAGCTCTGGTGTTGCTAGATCCTAATGGCTCCCTCGGGGAAGGGGGGGTGAAAAGGCACAGAGTCAATGGCAAAGTCACCAGGAGTCAGTCAAAGGCAAACAACAAACTTGTTTATTCAACAATGGGGAAGGCCCTATATAACCTCCTCCCAGCACCCAAGCTGTGTCCCAATCTGCATGATCAGGAACTCTGACAAGTGCCTGTTGCTAGGCCCTCAGGCAGACTTCATGTTGGCTCAGAAGGAAATACATTATGTGCAAGCCTTGGCAACTGGTTTGAGCCAATTTCCTCGGCCCTATGGGCCTGTCCTACTACATTCTGGGGATTGAACAGAAGTGGTCAGGCTTACCCGCAAACTTCTTTATTCATTGAGCCATCTTGCCAGCCCCCTATTCCAACCTTAACTGAGATAGCACACAGAATAAAGCAGAGCGGCTTCCTGCATCTAACCCAACCTGTGTTCAGTCTTACACAATCCTTCTTTCTGAACTGTAAGGCGCACACCTCATTTACCTTTCCCTGGAAGGAAGATAAAGGTAATGTTTCAGATGGAAGGGGTTAAGCCCGCCATTACATAGCCAAGAGGACTCTGCTGGAAAAATGAGAAGATGGAGATGTATGAATTAAGCATTTCATGTGGGGAAACAATTTGATAAGGGTTCAAAGTATGTTTATAAATTACATTGGGACTCACGGCAGCTGTGGTTACCCACACAAGATTCAGAGAAGATCAAGCCAGTTAAAAATTTCAGCATTAAAAAAAAAGAATTGTTAAGAAAGTGCAACACAGAAGGATAGAGGCCCCTGATACCCCGACCCCTAGCAGAGGAGTTGGTGGCAGTGATGGTTGTTGTAGGCAGGGAAGTCCTTTCCCTTGGGGGCGTGGCTGTTAGCTGTGGCCCATGTCCCAGTGGGTGCCCATACCCATGTACATATATGGTCAGCACTAATTGGACTCTGGATTATCAGTAAATAAAGAACAAAACAAATCCATAATTTTAAAAGGAACACATAATGGGCTAGAGAGATAACTCAGTGGTTAAGAATACCCATTCTTCTCTCAGAGATACTGATATTAGTTCATAGCACCCACATTAGGTGACTCATAACCACCTGTAACTCAAGTTCTAGGAGCTCCAACATCTTCTGGCCTATACCGCGTATGATGGACATAAACTCATGCAGGCATACACACACACATAAATAAAAACAAATAAATGAAACTTTTAAAACCCAAACCACAAAGTTGGGAGGGAGATGTAATAGGTGGGAGAGGTCTTGGAGGAGGATTGGAAGTGAAGAATATGGGGTTAGATATGATCAAGATACATTGTATACATGTATAAAAATTTCAAAGAATAAATAAAAAGAGTTATTAGAAAAAGATTAGATGAAAGTGGATATTTCTCACATAATGCTGTTGACAAGAAATTTTATGTTATCAGGGCAGCAAATTCATTATGTTATCTTTTCCTTTCATGTTTTCTTTAAAAGAGAGGGCCAAAGGGTGAACAAACAGGGCTCTTTGGCTAATTCTACTCGGTCACTGATAGAAAGATGGGTAATCAAGTAGATATGGGATTATATATGGCATATAAGTATGATTGTGTGTATGATAGTTTTACTTTAATTACCCTAATAATTTTACTTTAAAAACTTTGAAGGTTAGTATGGAAAATGAAAACATGTTAACTACAATGCTTAAAAAAATAGTCTCATTAACCATTTTATGATATCTGTATATGTGTATGGTTTGCTTTTGGCTAGTTTATCTAGGTAAATATTGCCAGACAAAGCATCAGACAGTTTCCTCCCCAAATTAGGAATCATCAAAGAAGAGGAAGCTAAAAGATTCCAAGGGCGAAGGGGGTGGATGACAACAATGGAACCGTGTTCAGGACAGAAACATGACAGTGCTGGGGTGAACTCAGCTCAGTTGTGACAGCATGCCAGAGACCAACCCAAGCTCGAGTCAGAAGAGCTGGAAGGAGGCGGTGGTCACAAAGTCTAGCCTTGGAGCTATTGATGACTGGGAGAGGGAAAGTCATTTTCTTTAAGAACGTGGGCACTGAGTGGCTCCATTAGACGGCCCGACCCCCCTGCATGTGCTGTCAATGCCGAGTGGACACACCAACAAACCGCCATGATGCCGGGAGAGAATAGTGGTGGTGAGGACAGGGGAGGAATTAAGAGGAGAGAGAATGGAGAGTGGATGTGATCAATGCACCTTGTACGCAGGTACAAAATTCTCAAACAATTAAAGAGAAACATTAAAATTAAATAGCCTTCATATTTGATAGGCTTTTCTTTTTCCTGCGTGTATGCCTTAATTAATGGTTGCCCAAGATGAGCATAAAGCGTCTTTTTATTTTCTTCTTAAGACAAAGGAAGATATTTCCCAAGTGTTTGGCACTGAGAGATATTGTCACTAAAATGTTATAAGCATGTAGACGGAGTTAAAACACTTGTCATCAACAAACATCTTGTGCAAAAGAAGCTAGCCTTAGATGTTTACTTGATTACTACTTTGTTAATTATAAACATGTTTCCACAAATTATGGAAAATAAGAAAAAATAAAATAACCTTACCCAACAGCCTAAAATACATATAAATATAAGTGGTTCAGTTAAGACCCAGCATTTTATGACTTTAGATGCTGGTTCTCCTACCTCTCCTGGTCCAGTTCACATCTGTAATTATGTTAAGTCTGTTGGTTCATTTTTAATATCTAGATGTTCTTATACACATGGCCACAAAACTGTATGCCAAGAATCTATGAGTTGGTCTTTTATGAATAAGATCCTACCATGTATAAATTTTTGTAAAGACTTTTTCCTTCAGCAATGTGCTTTCTGAGCTTGATCCTTTGGTTTTCCTGGGTTTTAAACACATTTAATTCATCAGTATCATTATATATTTACTTGGAAAAAAAAACTGCTGCTCAATTAATCAACAATTTTATTAAAAGAAGTCTTTCTAAATTGTTTTAGATGTAGATTTTTATCACATTGCTGTGTGTACATGGGATGGAAAATGTTAAGAACTGTTAGTTAAGAGATGTCTAAAACCCTCCGTGCATTCATGGTTAAATTATGCTTGAATCACTGCTTGATTGAATTGCTAATGCTTATTTTTTATCTTGAGTATCGTTCTGGGAGCTGTCAAGAGTACTGATGAGTGAGCATTCTTCAAAGAATGCTCCAGCAGTTAGTTCTTTCAGGCTTCTGAAACGTGCTGTATTCATGTTTTTGCTCTCACCTGCTTGATGGGCCCAGAGGTGCGGCTAGCCATTTTCAGTCCACCTTTCCAGTTTGTACCTGCTCTTCCCATCGTCCTATGATGTGCGGAACGCAGCCTTACGGGGCTGGAGTTGTCTGAGTGTGTCATCCAGAGCAACAACCAGTCTGTTGTAGTTGTCTCTTTTGTGGCAGGATGTTGCGCTGGCCTGGAGCTCCCTATCTAGCGAAGGCTGCCACAGAGCTCATGACAGTACTCCTGCGTCAATGTCTTGAGTGCTGGGACTACGTATGTGAGCTATAATACCCAAAAGATATGTAGCATTTTAAAAAAAGGAGTGCTTCATGAATTTCTGTATCATCTTTGCTCAGGGGCTGTGGCAGTCTCTACATTGTTCTAATCTCAGTATGTGTGCTGCAGAAGCAAGTACATCTGTGATATTCTTAATGGTGACAGGATCGTGTCTGTTGTCTTGGCAACTGCAGCTGTGTGACAGTATTCATTATGAAAAATCTTTATGTAGTTCATATAGATCAAACTGGAAAAAAATCTTGGGATTGGTGAAATACAGTTCGTTAATTCATTTTAATTGGTAAATAGTTCTCTATTTACAAAATAACATTGTAGTAATCAAGTCCTACCTGTGTATTTAAATTGTTTCATTTTTTTAAACATCCTACTTCTCTGTAAAAATTTTTATATGTGAATTGTGTCATGATGTTTACAATAAGTATTTGTAAGTAGGTGTAATATCTTATACATGGATAAACTTTACTGTATAATCGAAACAAATCAGTAAACTAATAAAAAGGCAGCTATCAAGTGAAAATTACAGTCTCCCTGCTTTAAACATGTTATTTTCATAGTAAACTGTTTAAGTGGCATGCTTTGTATCTCACCTATAACCTCATTATGCTGGAATTTTAAGAGCTACATTGATTGGTAGCAACAGGTACTTTGTATTTGACTTCGTCATTCTTTTCATATATATAAAGGTGGGTTTAATCAAATATACAGCAGTCAATATGTTAAATCAAAATACATTTTATGGGTATTCTGATATTGGAGGAGACTATCCAGGAATATGAAAAATGTAACAGTGAACCCTAAGAAACAAGAGTCTCTTGTTTCTTGTTCTGTGCAGTTCTCCCCCCATCTCTGGCTCATCATCTTCCCTGTGCCAAACTTGCCATTTTGGCTTCTTAACCTGAGGGCCAAGTGTGTGCTCTGAACAAGGCACAACCGTAAGCCTTGCTCTATGTGAGCTAAGTGGCCCTCACACATCTTCCTGGCCAAATTCCCTTCCCTCACCCCAGGAGGAGAGCTGGGGAGGTTTAAAGGCTAGCATTGAGTCAAAAAGCATCCCAAGGACAGGGACGTTGTCACCTCTTTTCCTTGGTGTTATTGTCCTTCATTGCAAGTTGAACCTCTTTGTGTTTTCTGAGGATTTTTGATCGTTAACAATTGTGTGTCAGATTTTGTTTTCCAGCTAACTTTTTCTTATCTTTCTGATTTTTTAACTGTGAGAAGAGATCATTTCCCCCATGACAAACTTCCTTATAAAATTATACATAGAACCTGATTATTTATCAATAGAAGCTAATATATTATATCTTATACTACACAGCCTGCAAATATTGATGATTTCTGATTTTTTTTAAACATTTGCCACATGATACAAATGGAATGTTGGCTACTGAAATAAAAATTGTATCACATATTGTTCTTTTGGCTGAAACATAAAAATGAAGCCCACTCCATGGAATTGAAGCAACAGCAACAACAAAAATCCACATTTGTGTGTGTGTGTGTCTGTGTGTGTGTGTCTGTCTGTCTGTCTGTGTTTCTGTGTGTGTGTGTGTCTGTCTGTGTGTGTTTCTGTCTCTGTGTATGTGTATGTGTATGTATGCATGTGTGTGTATGTATGTGTGTGTCTGTGTCTGTGTGTGTGTTTTAGAGGGGGTGGCTTTTTGTTTTTGTTTTTTGTTTGTTTCATTGTTTTTTTTCAAAACAGGGTTTTCTGTTTAGCTTTTCCTGTCCAGGAACTCACTCTGTAGACCAGGCTGCCCTTGTACTCAGAAATCTGCCTACCTCTTCCTCCTGAGTGCCGCCACCACAGCCTGGCCAAAGACACTTTATACTCATCATAGTTGAGCAAAAAGGAAAAAAAAATCCACTGTGTATTGGAGAAGACATATGCCACTGAATAGTTTATATTTGATTTGGGGGATGAAATGAACACACACACACACACATACACACATACACATATACATACACACACACACACACACACACACACACACACACACACACACACACCCCCCTAGGGTATCCAGGTCTCTGTGCACATTAGGTGTGCTGCTCTATTTATACTTTCCAGTCCCTGAAATGCTCAATGTGTGTCAGAAGTTGCCAGTATTATTTAATGGAAATCAGTATGCCGTGGCATTTCAGCAACCTAATTGCTCAGCAACATAATGTACCATATGCTATTAGCAAGAGGATACCTATTAGCTTCTCTGAATTTTTTCTATAAACACACTTAAAAGCATTGCCCAAGTTGAGTTTTCTGTGGATACTGACGCCAACCACTGTGTTGTGAACTTAGCTGTATTCAAAATGTGTAGTGTGTGTGTGTGTGTGTGTGTGTGTGTGTGTGTAGATAATTCCTCTCTTCCTCTCCCTTTCTGCCTTCCTGCCCCTTTCTTCCATCAAGTCTCCCCCCCCCCCCCCCCCCCCCTTCCTTTTCTTTTCCTTTACCCACGGCATACTTTATAAAATCATTTATTCAGAGATATGTGGGGAATCACAGGTAATTCAGTCCTATGATTTCCTCATTTAAGAGATGGTTAATTGATGGGGACACATGAATCTTTTTCTAAGAATGGATTCACAGAACCTTTATTTTCTTAGATTTTTCTTGATGTCAGGTACCTAGGTTCTATAGAGAATGAAAACCTCTGTACTTCACCTCCCTCCTATGGAAAGTGTAAATGGGCTAGTAGGAGAAAGTTTGTGTACCTCTTTGAGAGGGCCATGGAAAGAGATGGAGCAGCCAGACTAGTTAAGATGGAAAGGAGGCATTATTGAACTGGGCAGTTGTAACAGTGGATAGTCCATAAGTCATCAACAAGAACAATAACAGCAGAGTTTCGGTTAATGCTTCAATAGAAAGTAACTCCCATGTTGTGTTTTGTATGAGGTCCTGAATCGGTAGATTGTACTTACTCAGTTTTGAATGTTAATGTATCATTGGTAACAGAAAGAATTGTATAATACAAGGACAATTTACATTTCAAGCATACTATTTAAGTGGCAATAAAATATTTCATTCATGCTGGGCAGCGGTGGTACACACTTTTAATCCCAGAACTTGGGAGGCAGAGCCAGGCAGATCTCTGTGAGTTCGAGGCCAGCCTGGTCTACAGAGTGAGATCCAGGACAGGCACCAAAACTACATGGAGAAACCTTGTCTCAAAAAAAACCAAAAAAAAAAAAAAAAAATCATTCACTCTTTTATTGCAAAAGACTTATTATTGATGTAGAAAATTATGTACAATATAGTCTGACTCTCCGGTAAAATTTTGTAAGTAAAACCACCGCTCAGGAAGAGAAACAGGAAATGAGGAATGCCCAGAGGCTCTGGCAGGCCCTTTCCTAATCAAATGCCTTCCTTTTATTATAATCAACTTCCTTGCTATACTTTGCTTCATGTTTTTGCTAAGCATACAGCCTTAAATAACGTGGTTTAGTTCTGTCTGTTTTGAATTTCATATAAATTAAATTATACCGTGTATAATATTTTGGTCTCTTTCTTTCACTCAAATTAAGTTTTTGAGATTTATTTGCTTTTGGAGGCTCTTTTGTAGCTGTTTGTTTTTATTACTATGCAATATGATCTTATAAGAGTGTACCTTGATTTATTTGCCACTTTGCTGATGGACATTTGGGTTGTTTCCAGATTTCGTTGTTCTTAGGTTTTAGGTTTTGGTGTTTTCCAGAGCCTCACTGTGTAGCTCAGGATGACCAAACTCACTGTGTAGCTCAGGATGACCTCAAACTCACTGTGTAGCTCAGGATGACCTCAAATTCAGGGTCCTTTTGCCTACGCCTCCTGAGTGCTGGGATTATAGGTGTGTACCACTAACCCTGGCTTGTTTCCAGGTTTGGGCTTATATAGATAATGATGTTATAAACATCTGGTTTTGTAACTATGAATGTATGTGCAAAGGTTTATCATGAAAGTAAGACTGATGTTCAAAAGGGGCACACATTTTAACTTTATTAGATAATGTAGGTATTTTTTTCTTTTATATTTATGCCCCTACCAATAGGGTATCAAAGTCTTCATTGTTCTGTTAATCATTTTGTTTTTGTGCTTGTGGGAGGAGGTGGTGTTGAAGCCAGAAGTTTACATTGGGATGGCTTACTTATTCCTTGCTCTGTGTTACCCTCTTAGACAGGGTTTCTCACTGAACCCCAATCTTGATGTTTCAGCTAGACTGTTTAGCCAACCATCTCCCTGGCTCCATCTCTCTCTGACCCCTGGTGCTGAGATTGCAGAGACCAGCAGCTCATGCAGGTGCCAGGGATCCGAAGTTTTGCAGCAAGGATGTTATCCACTGAGTTGTTTCCGACAGCCCATCTTAAGGGATATTTTTATTTGTTTTTGTGGTGCTGGAGTCTGAACCTAGAACTTCATGCAGCTAGGCAAGTGGTTCACTGCTGAGTTATATTCCACAGCCCCAAATTACAGGATTTTGAAGTTTCCCCTGACATTGTAAGCTTAAATATTAAGGTTTAAAAATTTCTGGTTACCAACAGTTGAGTACCATTCCATGTGTGTATTACTTATTTGGATTAATCTCTATTCAGGACTTTCGCCTATTTTTCTCTTGTAGTGTGTGTTCTTACGTTGGTTTGTGAATGTGATCTCTGTATTATAGTCACAATCTTTCTTTACCTTCTTTACCCTTAAAGCAGAACATGGGCAAGAGTACACATATGCCATTGCTTTATTAGGGACTAAAATTCCTGAAAAAGGACGCAGAGCAGGAGAGGTCCTGGTTAGATGAACCATCACAGAGCAGGTGGCCACTAGGTTTAACAGACTGCTCAGAGAACTGGTCTACAAGAACAATGACCTGCCTCTCAAGACTCCATTGAAGGAGAACAGGAAAGACCTGCCAGTGACTGCATGCTGTCATTTATCCATAGGCTGTTCACCACACTGCCAGGCTGTGTATGTGTGAGTACTGGGTGGGACCTTGTGGTTTGATAGCAACAGAGACCAAAGCTTTTGATTAGCGAGAAGACACCATGGAAGCCAGGCAGTGGTGGCATACGCCTTTAATCCCAGCACTCCGGAGTCAGAGGCAGGAGGATCTCTGTGAGTTCAAGGCCAGCCTGATCTACAGAGTGAGATCCAGGACAGCTAGAGCTACACAGAGAAACCCTGTCTTAGAAGAAAAAAAAAAAAAAGACACCATGGGTCACCCCAAATTCCTGCTCCCATTCTCTCTATGTATCAGAAACTAGTTCCTTGGAATGGTACCCCCACTCTAGCACAAAGGTCTCTTTCTGGCACCCATGGAAGCTAAAAGCATGTGTCTCTGAGATTTATGTAAAAGCAAACACAAAAACACAAGGAAAACATATGCAGATTTGAATTCTACATGAAATTTGGATGTGTATAGTCCAAATGTCATTTAAATTAAGAAAATGTCACTTGGCTCCTTATGTTACCCCAGTAAATTCTAAGGAAAGAATCTCAAAAATCACATTCCTGTGATTTATGTACAAATAAGATTAAAGAGTATATGTGAAATAAGACGGGAACCTCTAAAGAATCATATTACTCTCTTTATGTCAGCAATAGGAAATGGCGTTGGATTTCATGACTGAGTGGAAGGGATGCTCGTTACCTGTCAAAAATTAATGACAGTTTGCAAACTCCACTGAAGTGTGGCCTCCGATTTGATTTGCCACTCTGTGTTTCCACGAATTTCCTAATTATTTCCTAGGCACCCATCCCATTTGTCATGGGAAGAACTATGATAAATACTATATTAAAGCGTGAGACTAGCAATTGGAAGGGAAATAGCCGCTGGTTCACCTCCTTGTAATCTTGGTTCTTTCTTGGTATACACAGACCTACTGCATTGATCTTATTTAGTGTTAACCAAAGCAGGGCGGTCTTTATTCATCCGAATGTCTTTATAACACTGCTAAGTACTTAGTGTTTTCTAAAGTTTCTCTTAAGACAACCATTAGCCAACAGTTTTAAACTGCACGTAAAGCTTTACTTTCTTAGAGTATCTCCCCCTTATCTGCTATTGGGTTGTATTTTTCATTTGTTTCTCTTGAAAGTATGATATTTTATAAGGACAGTATGTAAATATTAGTTTTTGTGTTAGTGTTTTGTACTTAAGAGAGAATGTGAAGGCTACCTTGGCCGTGATTTTTTTTTTTTTTAAAATTTTGAACACACTATACTAAAATCTGCAGTCTTCAGGGGCATTCAGAGACATTTGTATTTGCAGTGGATTTTGTTTCTATCAAATAGTAATTGCATAGCCTTGGTCATGCTGTCACTGGGTCAGGACACCGAGTCAGTCTGACAGTGACACCAAGGGCAGCGTTTCCTCACAATTATGTCCCTGATGTCACCCTCAAATGTTATAGTGTACCTGAACCACACTGGCTTTCACTAACCTCTCTGTCACTGTCGTGACTGAATTCCCAATTTCCATTAAAATTTATGTTTTTAAACTGAACAGTAGCCACAGATTATTAACAAATAAAATACTGTTACATAAGTGTTCGTGTGTGTGTGTGTGTGTGTGTGTGTGTGTGTGTGTGTGTGTGTGTGTGTACAGGAAGTATAGTAAAAGCATGCCTTATTTTAGTGTTACATATAAGAGCATTACTTTAAATGTATAGACCTGTACATGCAGCTCAGGAGAGGATGCAGCTCAGGGGAGAGGATGCAGCTCAAGGGAGGATGCAGCTCAGGTGAGGATGCAGCTCAGGTGAGGATGCAGCTCAGGGGAGAGGATGCAGCTCAGGTGAGGATGCAGCTCAGGTGAGAGGATGCAGCTCAGGGGAGAAGCAGCAGCTCAGGTGAGGATACAGCTCAGGGGAGAGGATGCAGCTCAGGTGAGGATGCAGCTCAGGTGAGAGGATGCAGCTCAGGTGAGGATACAGCTCAGGTGAGAGGATGCAGCTCAGGGGAGAAGCAGCAGCTCAGGTGAGGATACAGCTCAGGGGAGAGGATGCAGCTCAGGTGAGGATGCAGCTCAGGTGAGAGGATGCAGCTCAGGTGAGGATACAGCTCAGGTGAGAGGATGCAGCTCAGGGGAGAAGCAGCAGCTCAGGTGAGGATACAGCTCAGGGGAGGATGCAGCTCAGGTGAGGATACAGCTCAGGTGAGAGGATGCAGCTCAGGTGAGAGGATGCAGCTCAGGGGAGGATGCAGCTCAGGGGAGGATGCAGCTCAGGGGAGGGTGCAGCTCAGGTGAGGATGCAGCTCAGGAGAGGATGCAGCTCAGGGGAGAGGATGCAGCTCAGGTGAAGATGCAGCTCAGGGGAGAGGATGCAGCTCAGGTGAGGATGCAGCTCAGGGGAGAGGATGCAGCTCAGGAGAGGATGCAGCTCAGGGGAGAGGATGCAGCTCAGGTGAGGATGCAGCTCAGGGGAGAGGATGCAGCTCAGGTGAGGATGCAGCTCAGGAGAGAGGATGCAGCTCAGGTGAGGATGCAGCTCAGGGGAGAGGATGCAGCTCAGGTGAGGATGCAGCTCAGGAGAGGATGCAGCTCAGGGGAGGATGCAGCTCAGGTGAGAGGATGCAGCTCAGGGGAGGATGCAGCCCAAGGGAGGATGCAGCTCAGGGGAGAGGATGCAGCTCAGGGGATGATGCAGTTCAGGGTGGGATGCAGCTCAGGAGTAGGGCACTGGTCTGGCACACATGAAGCTCTCAGTTCAATCCCCAGCACTGTGGAGAAAAGGAAACAAACCAAACACTGAAAACCCTTTCTCCTTGGGCTGAGGATTTAGCTCAGCAATAAAGCATTTATGGTCAAGTTTCTGGGTACCCAGCACCACTACATATACCCCCCCCCCGACTCATACAGTACTTAACAGTATAGTATGGAATTGCTAAGTCCGTGCTTAGCCTTAGATAATTGTTAATTTAATTCATAAAATACATGTGAAATACCTTTTTAAAAAATTCTTCTGCCAAGGTGTACATTACCTCCCATTTATTTTTCTCTTTTATTGAAAATAGATTCTTTTCTCATGTTTTATTGAAAATAGATTTTTTTCTCATTCTTATGCTGGTTAGTTTCCCCTCCCTCTACTTCTCCCAGTCCCTCCCCATTTTCCCTCCCTCTGGATCCACCACCTTTCTGTCTTTCGCAAGAAAAGAACAGGCTTCTAAAAGATGACAACCAAACATACCAAAATAAACTATAGTAATATAAAACAAAAAGCATCACTTTGAAATAACTTTAAAATGTTTTTTATGAAACTTAATGCTTGACTGTGGCAATATACCTCTTTCTTTTTTTTAAAAAAAATTTACTATTAAGAAATTTTCTATTCATTTTACATACCAACCACAGACTCCCCCCATCTCCCTCTTCCCGCCCCCAGCCTTCCCCCCACCCAACCCACTCCTCATTCCCACCTCCTCCAAGTCAAGGGGAGTCAGCAGAGCCTGGTACATTCTGTTGAGGCAAGCCCCGCCCCCCTGCACCAAGGCTACACAAGGTGTCACACCTTAGGCACTGGTCTCCAAAAAGCCTGCTCATGCACCAGGAACAGATCCAGATCCCCCTGCCTGCGGGCCCCCCAAATAGTTCAAGCTAAACAACTGTCTCACCTATCCAGAGGGTCTAGTCTAGTCCCATGGGGGCTCCACAGCTATTGGTCCACAGTTCATGGTTTTCTGCTAGTTTGGCTGGCTATCTCTGTATGTTTTCCCATCATGATCTTGATGTCCCTTGCTTATGGAATCCCTCTTCTCTCTCATCGATTGGACTCCTGGAGCTCAGCCTGGCACCTGGCTGTGGATCTGTGCATCTGCCTCCATCAGTCACTGGAGGAAGGCTCTATGATGACAGTTATGGTATTCACTAATCTGGTTACCGGAGTAGACCAGTTCAGGTACCCTCTTGTCTATTGCTAGTAGTCTAAGGAATACACCTCTCTTTAAAGTGGTACTAAATAAAGCCCTAAGCCAAAGCCCATGGGTGTCCAAGTGTGTCTTCCCACTAGGGTTGTTCCTACCATCAGGGTGCATTCATCTTAATATTATAAAACATCACAGTATCTATACCTTAAATAATTATGAAGATACTGAGGTTACTACTAAGCCATAAACAATGTATGAAACTCACATTTTGTATTTTAAATATAGAAGTTTAAAATCTGACTGCCTAAGGTCTGGTTCTGGACAAGAATGTAAATCTTAAAATAAAATGCCAAGGCCAAGTTTTGAAAATATGTGACTTTAAATGTCTTAAATATTTAAATTCTAAATTAAAAACATTTTGTGAGCTATTGTGGCTTATGGTAGGGCCATAATTTCTGGCTTTCCACCTTAACCCTGCATGATAGTTCTCCAAAACTGACTTTCTGGTTCACTCTCCTAGGTAAGTTTAAGATAGAGATGGAAGTCAGAATATGTACAAGCGAGCAGAACTATGTGACAATGAGATGGTATAGGAAACAACAAACGTCTTTTAAAATATGACGGTGGTTCTACGTGGATCCTGTTCTTCCATATTGAAAAATATCTCATTTATATACAACGTTGTACTCACTTCCTGATGAAAAAAAATGGTAACATCAGTATTCTGTTACTGTCAAACCAAAGGAAATGTATGGGAATTTTGCTTCACATTAAATTCAAGGGTTCTAGATCTGAAATGGTTCTGAAGAATTTTGTCTTTTAGTTCCCAATGTGGTGTCAATGAAAATCATAATTAATGACAGTGTGCAGACTGAGATCAACGCAAGTCTGTCCATAAATTTTTTTATTTTATTAAGCAAATGTGGTTGAAGGTGGGGCGCTCATGGAATTACGGTTTATGGAACATGTATGGGAAAGGACACAGCCTCCTTTTGCTCCAAAGTAGGTCTTGGGAGCTTCCTGCTGGATGACATTTGCAGCCTTCTGGAACATTCAGACCAGAAGGCTCCCCTTTCTTAAACCTTCATTCTGGTTGTTAGGGGAGCCCAAGAGAAGAGCATGGGCTTTTGAGCCAACAGTTTTCTTGGAAGCCTTTTTGCCATAGTACTTTTGAAAATAGAGGTGAAGCACATGGTTGGAATTAGAGTCTTTATCTTTTGAATTCTGAATCTGTCATAAATCTGTGATCATTATGTAGTTGGTTATAGTGATTTTCTCCAAAGAAGGATTGCTTTATTTTGTTACTAACAGCAGTGGTAGATGGTAGCAGCTCCACATAGCTTCTTTTATTCGGGCAGATGTAATTGATACATTCTTTTAGAAAATTCACTTGCGAAAAAGAGGAATACATAATTCACAGAACAGCCCTCCCTCTAGAAACTGGCAGCTCTTTAGCAGCATGCCAGCCTCCCACCTCCACCCCTGGGGTTTGGCAAATATCAGTGTGTTTATTGGCTGTGTGGGTGAGAGGAGCATCTGGCAGCTAGACGGAAGCTTCCTCTTCCAGAAGCCAGACTTCCCTTCAGGAAGTATTTGGAAATTGAGAAGCCCAAGGAAGACAGTTCCATCATAATCACCGTGACATTCCATCCCTCAGAAAGAACTGGCAAAGTTTCCATCGATGATGGATAGCTTTCCTTAGGGGGTCCTAACCGAGAATCTGTGGATCACAAAATTATTTAAAACTTTGTCTGCTATCTGTCTGTCTGTCTGTCTGTCTGTCTGTCTGTCTGTCTGTCTCTCTCTCTCTCGTGTGTGTTTGTGTGTGTGTGTGTGTGTGTGTGTGTGTGTGTGTGTGCGTGTGTGTGTGTATACTCATGCTTGCATGTCATGGTGTTCATCAGAGGACAACATGTAGGAGTCCATTCTCTCCTCTCACCGTGTAGGTCTCACGGATCAAATGCAGGTCATCAGGCTTGGAGCCCTTTGCCTTTACCTCCTAAGACCCCTTAGCTGGCCTCTTCCAAATCTTTTTAAAGGGGCAGATAAAACTAACTCTAACCTTTGCGGTCCTTTGCTCTTATCTCCATTTGCTTAAATCTGTATTTGATTTCAAATGAGTGTCATTTACAAAAGATAATTTGTCAAATATATATAACTATGTAAATTAATATAGTTTAATAACAACTCATAGCTGGAGAGAAGTTGGGCTAGAGCAAAAAGTTATGAGTCCCTAATAAGTGGGAGTTTCAAAAAAAAAAAAAAATGGAACACTCCCTCAGGATATTGGCTCTGTGAGGAAATGAATATAAGCTCTTGGGAAATTCTCTTGGACGATGAGCCCAGTGGCTATAGGCTGAGGCATTTCCAATTTAGTAGCAGCAAATCTAGGTCTGTGCAAAATACCCACCAGATTAGGGCTTGTTCAGTTCTGAATCTTTGCATTTCAGATGTAGGTATGGCATGAACTGAGAAAAGGGGTTTATGTAGTGAAACTGGCATTGATGAAAAGCTTTATGAGATTATAAAAGAGAGAATTCCAATGATTATTTGAGGTTGGACATAAAATCCTGCATTTGGTTGCTTGTACTGGTAGCATATACAGCTTACTCTTAATGCGTGGAAGCTTCAGATACGTTTAAAAAACAAACTAGATGCCTATTTACTAAAAATGTGTTCAATTCAGCTGCCATTATAAAATTCTGGCAATGCTTTTTTTTTTTGGTTTTTTGAGACAGGGTTTCTCTGTATAGCTTTGCGCCTTTCCTGGAACTTGCTTTGGAGGCCAGGCTGGCCTCAAACTCACAGAAATCCACCTTCCTCTGCCTCCAGAGTGCTGGGATTAAAGGCATGCACCACCACCACCCAGCCTGCCAATGCTTAAGATTAAATCTAGAAACTTTAAAATCCAACTGGAAACAGTAAGATGTTTTCCTTTCTCTTTTCCAGAAATAGATGAATGCCTTGTGTGGACATCATGCAATTAATTTTCAGTACTTGATTGTGTAGGCAACTTATTTATGCTTTCTCACATTTCCTGGAGCAATGTGGCATTCCAAAGACAACCTAAAATGTGATGAAATAGCTCAGTGTACTGTATCAAGCCCACATGAAACATGTTTTAACTCACTTGAAAATACATTTGTGGCTCCCTGTGACTTTCTAAGTCATGTCGGAGCTTGAGGGAAAAGGACAATTTCAGCTACAGTGAATCCATTTTTAGTTAAAATTTATATTTTGTTTAGTGTGGATGATACTCACTGAGTGGCATTTGTTTAAATATTAATAATCTTGACTATTAAGCATTTGTTGTCATTTAAAATTTTGTACCAACAGCAAGGTCCTTATATCCTCCATCCAGGGACTGGCCAAGGGATTTTGGTAAACCGACCTTTGAAGTGTAACACATTTTTCATGGTGCCTACACAAACATCTGGATGTCATACTCACCACACGGCATCCTGTTGGAATAGACCCTCATAAGTTTGGTGTAGTCCTTCCTGGTGTCATGAGCCCATTGAATCGAATCTGAGACTTCTTATCTGTTGTTTTTAGCGCCTCTAAGATAGTCGTTTTCATTACAGTTTGACACACCGGCCTTAGGTATTTTAGCATCCCTGTACTTAAGTTCTGCTTCACAGACTGCAGCATCTTCTAACTGTAATTGGAAGTTTCATCTTTCTAGTGTGTTTTAGAGTTGGCATTGCTACAGTTTCTGGGGTACAGCACTCACCTTATTGTTAAATTCTGTTTTAGGTTTCTCTACACTGAGAACACATTATTGTTTGGCAATGGTGCACGTTTCAGTTTATTATTTAACTTTATTATTGTTTATTTAAAATATATATTCTTCTAAATAAGTAGACATTACAAATATGCATAATCAAAACGTATGAAATCATGAATAAAAACATTTAAAATAAACCAGTTTTGTTGAAGCAAAACGGCATATTTAATTTAGATTGCTTTGAATGATCCCCTTTTCAGAGTATAATAGCCAGCTGACTCAGTTTTGATCATGCTCTATCCAGATAGAGAACTAAGCTGCCCCACTTTCTGGGTCTATGCTTTTCCCACTCACGGATTCTGACTGAGCAGGTAGAGTATCCTTCCCAGAAGCAGACTGGGACTGGCGTCTATAGGTCAGACTACATGAGAGTAGGCTTCACCTGAGTTTTGCTCAACAACGTAAAAATCATCCAAATGATTGCCAGAATAAACCTAAGGCTATAGATAGGAAAATGCTACCAAAGAGAAATCCAAAGGATGAGGCAAGATGAATCCACAGCGAGTAGAAAAAGTGTCTGGCGACATATAGAAACAATGGTAGAAACAGGTGGCAGATGTCGGGAACAGAGATCCAGACGGGGCCCTGGTTGACTCTCTGCCCGTCTTGTGTGCTCGGGAGGCTGCTGCAGAAAGGAGTTGTGAAAACCAACTTCCTCATAAAAGTGCACTAAACAAATTGGCCGTGTGTTTGTCTGTCTGTCTGTATCGGGGGCAGATGGTGGCAGCGGTTGTCGGTTGTTTCAAGAGAGAACAGCAGTGGGGTTGATTGTATAAACAGGAGCCAAGCCAGACTGCATCACCTCCACAATAGCTCATAGAAAATGATTTGTGGCTATGATTCAGCTTGTGTAGCCCCTGGGCTTCCACCAGTGATGTTGACACAGGACAGAGGAAGCCACAGGTTTGGCTAGCAGTTACAGGGGGGAAGAAACTAGGGCAAAACGTAATATGATGCTAGAACAAAGCACACGGCCTGACTCAGACAAAAGATGTTTTTGGAGGTCATTTGAGAAAATACTTTGCTGCTAGTCCGGCTTAGGGCATACTTCAGAAATAATCCCCGATTTACCGGGGTTCAATTTACTGTGGTTGGACTTACCTTCAAATTTATGATGATGCAAAGAGAGAGCCACTCAGTGGAAATCATACTTTGAATTTGGGCCTGTATGTGGACTAGTTGAATGATGGACAGTACAGCTTCAGGCAGACATGGCTCCCAGGCAGCCATACCATCCCAAGGGGAAACTGATTTCCCCACTGCATACTGGGTTACAGAACTGTAGTATTCCTCAGATTAGATATGGTTAATATGGTTTTGACTTACAAAAATTTCAACTTATGATGGCTTTGTTGCTATGGTTCTCAACCCATGGGTCATGACCCCTTTGGGGGGTCTCATGACCCTTTCACAGGGGCCACCTAAGACTATCGGAAAACACAGATGTTTACATTATGATTCATTACAGTAGCAAAATTACAGTTTTGAAGTAGCAACAAAAATAGCTTTATGGTTGGGGGTCACCACAACATGAGGAACTGTATTAAAGGGTCAGAGCATTAGTAAGGTTAAGAAGCACAGCTTTATTGGAATGTAACACCATCAGAAGTCAAAAGTAAGAAGGAGCTGACGTCTCAGGTATAATATGCTTCATATATTCCTTGGAAGAAGACAGATTGCAGAAGTTAAAAGACTTGGAGTGCAGACTTTAAGATATTTTTTTAAAGACAGGATCTTACTATGTATCTCACCCTGGTTAACCTGCAATTCACTATGTAGACCAGATTACCCTAGAATTTTACAGAGATCTAACTGCCCCTGCCTCTTGAGTGTTTGGTTTGAAGGGATGTGCTACCACATCTAACTAGAAATAGCATTTTCTTGAAGTATGGGAAATTAAATATTTTGCAAAAATATGCATTGGAAGTAACTGTTCATTCACTTGGTGTGCATTGTTGAGGGCCAATGAATTTAAGTAGCTATTAGGGAAAGCCTTGTGCTGAGGCTGTGAGTGCAGAGGGAGAATGCTGCTCAGGATGGGTAAACCTGGAATTGAGTGCTTGTTGGAATCTTTGAAGAGGTAGGATGTTGAATGGTGTCTTACTTTCCTGTCTGGTGGCTGCCACAAAATACTCTGACAGAAGATGCTAAAGTGAGAAAAGATTTACTTCAGCCCCAGCCCCAGGTTACTGCCATCATGACAGGGGAATCACCTGGCAGAAGCTTGAGTGGTCAGGTCATGTTACACCCACAGTCAGAACCAAAGAACAAAGAACACGTGCTCAGCATTTCTTCTATTCTGGGCAGGTCAGGATCGCTTGCCAAGGGAATGGTTCTGCCCACAACTGAGATGGATCTTCTTGTGGGTGCACTCCCTACTTTCCAGTCATCTTCATATGTTACGTCACCTAGCAACCAGAGAAGAGACAATGCACGGGGCAGTGAAGTTAGCTAGAATTATAGAAACCATTGACCAATTGCATGCTAATGTCTCCATCATGAGTCTGCTTTAATCATGCAATAGAATTGCAACCACTTATAAACGGTGGGCAAGGAAAAGCACATTTGCAGTGTTTGCAGGTGAGGATGCTTGCAGTCTCCTTCTGACTGAACTGCCTCTTTTTGTCTTGGTGTAGGACTTCTGTTAATTCGTATTATTTTGGAAATTCTAGAGCTACAATTTGGAAATGACAACCAATGGCACATATATTGTTTTAGTACAATGAAGTTGTTGATGAGAAGTGTAGATAATCTTTGCATTGGTAGTCTTTAGGGCCAGATCTCTTCTAAAAGGAAGATATGCCTCATTTTTCCTGTTGTTTCTTGTGGTCCTAAGGATCAAACCCAGGATTTCTGCAATATGGAAGTGTAAGCCAAAGAAACCCTTCCTTCTCAACTTGTTTTTTTGGTCATGGTGTTTTAATACAGTAATAGAAGCCTTAACTCAGACACACATTAAAGGACAGATATATAATATTTCTATTCATATATACCTTACATAGGGTTAAACATATCTACTCAAATATTGATAATTCATATATGATAAAAAAAAGCTTTCACAATCATTTGCTGTGGGATGTTGTTCTGTATGCTGTGAATATGTATTGCTCTGATTGGTTAATAAATAAAATAATGATTAGCCAGTAGCCAGGCAGGAACTATAGGCAGGCAAACAGACAAGGAGAATTTTGGGAAGAGGAAGGCTGAGTTGGGAGTTGCCAACCAGACACAGAGGAAGCAAGATGACAAGGCAGAACTGAGAAAAGGTACCAAGCCACATGGCTAAATATAAATAAGAATTATGGGTTAATTTAAGTGTAAGAGCTAGTCAATAATAAGCCTGAGCTAATGGCTGAGCAGTTATAATTAATATTAAGTCTCTGTGTAATTATTTTATAAAAGGCTGCGAGACTGTGGGTGAGAGATTTGTCCCGACTGTGGGCCAGGCGGGACACAGGAAATCTTCTGACTACAATCATTTTTGTCCAGTTTTTAAATTTTTCAGTTCACTGTTGGTATCTGAAGTCACAGAAGCACAGCAGAACTTCCTACTCCTACCTAACTGTGACTCTGTACCAGTTAACCAACCTCTTCCCATCCCACCCCACTTTCCCATTCTACATCCAACTTGCATGAGGTCAACTCTTTTAGGTTACATGAGTGTGAATGTTGTGAATTGTCAGAAACTGTGTCTGGTTTGCTTCATTTGACACGATATACTCTGGTTCCTTCCATGTGTTGCAAATGACAGGATTTCATTTATTTTTATGGTTGAATGGTATTTGTGCTTGTGTGTGTGTGTGTGTGTGTGTTTGTGCGTGTGCACGTGTGTGAGAGTGTGTAAGTGCATGCATGTGTGTCATGTTTTCTTTATACGTGAGCTCAGCTCACAGACACTTAGGTTGTTTCTGTTTATTGCCTGCTGTGAATAGTGGTGCGGTGATTATGTGAGAGGAGTTTACGTGACACAGTGTTCTCTTTTCCTTTGAAATATACTCAGTAGCTGGATTGCCAGACCATATATCAATTCTAAGTTGTTGTTGTTTTTTTGAGAAACCACTATGCTGATTTCCATAATGCTCTATACTAATTTACATTTCCACCAATAGTATGCAAATATTCTCTTTTTCATTCAGCCGTTGTTATCTTTGGTCATTTTGATAATAACAGTTCTTATTACAATAAGAGGTTAGCTTAGTTTGTTTTGGTTTTTATTTACATTTCTCTTATCCTTGATGATGCTTAGAAATTTTTATGCTCCAATTGGTATGAATTTCTTTAAATGAACTGTCTATTTAGGTCTATTGCTCATATTTTAAATTAGATTATTTGTTTTTTTATGATGAGCTTTTGAATTTTTTTATGTTTTGGAGTTAAATCCCTTCTTAGATGTGTAGTTTGTGTATATGACCCTCCATTCCCCCCATTCTGTAGGTTTCTCTTCATTCCATTGACAAGTTTTTTTTTGTTTTTTTTTTAGTTTTTTTGTTTGTTTGTTTTTAGAAAATGTCATTGGTATCTTAACAGGAATTGCGTTGAATCTTCAAATCACCCTAGATGGTATGGACAGTTTTAGAATATTGATTCTTCCAATCATGAACAGTGGATATATTTCCCCTTTCTTGTGCAAATTCTAACTTCTTTCACCAATGTTTTATAATTATCATTATAGAGCTCTACCTCTGGTTAAATTCACAGTATTTCAACACTTTATAGTTATGTGTGGACTGCTTTTTGATTTCTAGTTCACGTCATTGACTAGTGACATACAGCAGTGATGCTAACTTTTTATATGTTGATTTTGTATCTTGCTTATAAGCTCTGATAGGTCTTAGGTGGAATTGTAGGCATTTTCTACACATAAGATGCATTCTGCAAACACTGGCAGTTCAACTTCACATTCCCTAACTTGTGGGCCATTTCTTTCTTTTTACTAATTGTTCTTACTTGGTCTTCAAATATAACCTATAACAAAAGTGGTGAAAATGGTCTTTGCTTTTGCAAATCTTAGGAAGCTTTCAGTTTTATTTTCTAATTTAATATGTTTCTTATACTGTTCTCTTCCTATTCCTGTGATAAAATGCCAGGACAAAAGCAACTTGAGAGAGAAGGTTTTATTCTGTCTTGCAATTCAAGAAAGTGGTCCATGCTAGAGGGGATATCTGTGTGGTAGGAACTTGATGCAGTCACCATCTGCAATCAAGAACAGAGATCGGTAGACACATGATCTCTGCTCACTCTGTCCATTTTACATAGTCTGGAATCCACATTCAAAGAATGGCCCCACCCACATCTGCTGAGTCCTCTCACATAAGTTAGCCTAATCAAGATAATCCCCATAGACATTCTCAGAAGCTAACTTTAATCTAGATCATCACAGGTGTGCCTGAAGGCCTGTCTCCTGATTCCAGAACCTACTAAGTTGACCACATTATTAGAGTGTATTAGCTGTTATTTTGTTTTAAATGAACTTTATTATATTTAGATATGTTCTTGCTGTGTCTTATTTGTTCACTATTTTGTTGTTGTTGTTTTTACTGTTGTTATTGTTTTTGTTTTCACTATGAGACACTGAATCTTGCTAAATGCGCTCTGCTTCTATTGAAATGATCATATGGTTTTCTTCTTTCTATTGATGGGACATATCACATTTTTTTGATTCATAAATGCTAAACTAGCCCTGCATACATGGGATGATTCCCATGTAATCATATTTAACATTTGTTAATGCCCATTAGATTCAATTTCTCAGTATTTTGTAGGGCATATTGCATCGTTGTTCATTAACAAAGTATTAACCTGTACTTTCTTGTTTGTTTCTTTGTTTTTTGTTTTTTGTTTTTATTGTTGTTGTTACCTTGTCTAGTTTTAGTATCAGGATAGTACCAGCCTTTTACACTCTCTTTGAAAAACTGTGTTTTTAGAATTCCATAAAGAGAATTGTTCTTAGTTGTTTAAATGTTCAGTAGAATTTAACTGCAATGCTGTTTGGCTCTGGGCAAGTCTTTAACAGGAACTTTTTATTACTATTTCATTTTAGTACATGTTATTAATCTGATTAAATATTTCTGTGTGCTAATTTTGGTAAGGTATATGGGCTTAGGAATGTTTTTTTACTTCTTCTAGCTTGTCAAATTTGATATTGTAGATTTGGATATAATAATTTCTCTCGATCCATAACAAATCTATAGTATGAGCTACAACATCTCCATTTTTGCCTCAGATTTTGTTTAAGTGCTCTCTCTCCCGCTCTCTCTCTCTCTCTCTCTCTTTTCTCTCTCTCTCTTCCCCCTCTCTCTGTTTCTCTCTCATTTGATATAAATAAAGGAATATTAACTTTTTCATCCTTTAAAAAACTTCAGCTACTAGCCGGGCGGTGGTGGCGCACGCCTTTAATCCCAGCACTCGGGAGGCAGAGCCAGGCGGATCTCTGTGAGTTCGAGGCCAGCCTGGGCTACCAAGTGAGCTCCAGGAAAGGCGCAAAGCTATGCAGAGAAACCCTGTCTCGAAAAACCAAAAAAAAAAAAAAAAAAAACTTTAGCTACTGTCTTTTTCCAGTAAAATTTAACTATATCATTTCTATTCTCTTTCCCACTCCATGCCCCCCTTATTCCCTCTCAAGTTCATGGCCTTGTTATTCTTCATTAGTATTATTACATACACAGATACACACACACACACACACACCACACATACACACACACACACACACACACACACACAAACTACATCAATATAGAAATGCAACTGGCTAGGTCCATTTAGTGTTGTTTGCATGTGTATGTGTTCAGGGCTGACCACTTGGTATTAGATAATCCATTAAGGGGCTCATTCCTGGGGAAGATTCATTTCATTTATTATTTGTATTTTTGTAGTCTTTGTGTCATTAATTTATTTTTGAGAAGAATGATTTCTAATAAATTTAAATTTGTTTTTATAGTTGTTTGAGATGTATCAATAGGACATTTATTTTGAATCTTTGAGCTTTTTGTGCAGCAATGACTTGTTTATTTGAGATCATTTTGTTTTTTCTTACTAATTAACTTTTTTAATGAATTAATGAGGGTTTATATCTTTTGAGTGTTTCATAGATATTGTCAAACTTTAGCATGTCACTTTAAGTTGATCCATTTAAGCATTAATTAAGCATTAAATTAGCTTCAGAGAAATGCTGTGAAAAATATGGAATCATAAGTGTTGGGATCAGAAGCAAAAGTGATTATTTTGACATAATTTTAACACGTTCTAAGATTTCTTCTGATCTGAATTTGACCAGCCTATTTCAGTTATATTTATCTCTATGAATATGTATAAAGTTTACAAATAATTTTAGGGGAACAATCCCCTGAGAAGCAACATGAATTGAGAACATCTTTATGTGTTCATAATTCAGTGACCAAATTTTGATGTGGGCTTTTACTTATTAAAAAAATCCATGGTTTGCAAATAGCAATCTAAATTGACCTGTAATTGATGTCTACACATTGCAGAAATGCTTAAGTGGGGTAGTATTTTACACTGTAAAAAGCATCCCTGTTCACATAGCATATGTAAAAAGATGGCTCATTTGTAGACACACTGACTAAAAATTTTGCTTGTATATGTCTCAGGCAACATCACTTCCTGTCATAATTGAAAGTATTATATTTTAGGAGAGGGCAACAGAAAGCTTTTTAATTATCACATACTTTACAGAATGATGGACATATAGCAAACTGAACAATCATAATGTATGTAAATATGTACATTTGTCTAACTTGAAACTTAGGAATCAATGTGTATTATTCTGTTGACCTGTATTTCCCAGCCTGTTGGTGGAACTCTTAGTCTAGACTGCAGGAAGGGAGTCCTGACCATGTTAGAAACTACGTCTAGAACTGAAGTCTCGATGAGATCCCTTGAGTCCTCTGAAAGTCATTGTTTTCCTTTGTGAAGGGGTATAGAAGAGCTCTCAGCTCCCTGATGCACAGCCCTTGGGGCTATGATGGCTCAGTGCTTACCACACAAGCAGAAGGACAGAAATTCAATCTCCAGAGCCCACAGGAAAAGGTCAGGCATGGTGGCATGCACTTGTAATCCCAGTCCTGGGAAGGTGGACACAGGCTGGGTCTTGGTGCTCACTTGCCATCTGACTGCCTACTGGGCAGGCTCCAGGCCAGTGGGAGACCTTGTCCTGAAATAAAAATGATGGCATGAGAGGAATAACACCTCAAAGTGTCCCTGGCCTCCACACTCATGTGTACTTGCACATAAAAAATATAGTTCTTACAAGATAAGTGTGTCTGGAGAGAATAAAATAATCAAATGAATTAAATTTCCCAATCCAGAGGAGCATTTTTCATCCCAACAAAGTAACTTCCATGCTTCCTACTTTCCACCACTATATTGTGACCCCTATTTACCCCAAACTCTGAAATTGACCTAGACATACATTTGGTTCCGATTCATCTTTTTGTTTTGGAATTTTTTTTGCCTGCTCATGCTGTTATTTATTCCTGCACAATTCACTTGTGAAAAGATTAGGTTCAGTTGTTTTTTATATGAATGATGTCTCTTTGTTTAGCTTATGAAAATTTATTCTGAAGAGAATTTAGTATGATTATTCAATTGATATTCAAATTGAGCATGCTCACTGAAGGGTAAATGTTCTTCAGGTGTGAAGAACCTTTAAACTCTAAGCTTTACACTAAAAGGAAACCTTAAAGAATGTAAAATTTGTAGATCATCTTCTCTCAGCATTCAACTTACTGTGTGGCTGTTAATTAAACATATTTAGAGACTGCCTAAAATTCTTAGGGCCCCCAAATTACCTAATAAACACATCCAAACTGCTCACAACTCTTACCATACTTAAGATATAGATATGCCAAGGTTTTAAAACTATAAATATTTATAAGATATAAAATGGTAAGAATTATGGAAGAATGCTTTGCTTTAGAAAAGGACCTATCCCTTTGAAAACACTTGCTCCTTTTGGTGTACTCATTGCTAATTTACAGATTTTTTTAATAGAACACAAATTTGTTGATAGAATTTAAGACTGGGAGTAATTCTCGTTAGAAATCAATTCACAATGAAAAGCGAAGCATCTCTAGATGGAGTGTAGAATTATTTATGCAATGGGAAATGATGGCTTTTTGTCTGGGCTTTAGCTGTAGGCATTGGACTCATTGGGCATTTCTCTATTTATAACATGAAATCCCATTATTTATTTGAAAGAAAAAGAAAAACCAAATACCTAGTAATTTTAAAACAGTATTTGTTCAGTTATGGGTGAAAATATAATTGAGATATAATTTGCCTTCCAGTTGCACATAAGGTTTATCTACATGTTTGTTTAATTTCATTGACTGGGTAGTTCTTGCCTTTTATGAAAGCTCTGATGTGCACCCATGTCATGATACTCATGGAGATCACAGGTCAGCCTCAGGTGTTGGTTCTTGCTTTACTGCTCTGACTCAGTCTCTTTTAGTCCCAGCCTGTGAGATTCCATGGACTCTCCTGACTCTACCTTGCTGTAAGAGCTCAGAGAACACAGATATGCTGTGTCTGGCTTTGTGTAGGTTCTGGGAGATCCTGGGTTCTTCACAACTGCATAGCATTCTGCTCAGTGAGCCATCCTCTCAACTCCTGATTGGCTAATTCATTTTTTTACTATTTCCACTATGTAGTAAGTTTTTCCTGTGTACCAGGGTCTATGATCCATGCTAGAGACTTGAATAAGGCACAGTCCTTTGGGGTAAGGTTCTTAGAGTCTTGTGAGTTCAGACAAACACATGTACTCACAAGAATGACACATTGCTATGGGCGCCGACAGCTGCTAGCCCAGAGAAGCCTGAGGATGTAAAGGTGAACTATCTCAGGGTTTTGTAAATGGTGGATATTCTGTTGCCCACAATTGCCCATACCAAGTCAAATGCCACCAGAAGGTCATTGTACTTCTGCCTGGACTGAGGGCTGTAGGGGAGATGATCTCTGAGGTGGAGGAGTAAATGAAAGAGAAGGCAAGATAATAAACTCACACATCTGTGGAAGTTGACCTCCACAGCAGTCGATTCCCAGAGGCTGGCTGCTCCTCTGGAGCGAGACAGATGTTCATCTGCTGTATTGAACCATCCTCACAGTCTTATTAAAGCTCAAACTCCACAACCTAAAGATCAGACTAAGTTTTGCACTGAGCCTGGTCAGAGCCATTCAGTGCCTGTTTCCTGGTAGCGATTGGTCCTCCTCAGGGTGGGCAGAGGCACTGGTGTGTCTTCAGCTCAACTTGCTCTCGGAGACTCCGGTGTTCTAGGACTGGTTTGCAGGAAGTTGTCCTCCATCTCCCCTCCACTTCCCTTATCTTACAATGTGGGTTCCAGCTTACTTTGCTCACTTAAAAACCAAGTAAGTGTGGGTTGAATATTGGATCCGAGGCTTGAAATTTATTCCATCTCCAGGAGCGGCAGTTTTCTGGATATTGTGTGGACACAGAAGCTGCCATGGGTGACAGTACATAGTCTGGGCCAATACTGTGACTCCCAATGAAATGTACGTGCAACCTCACATATGCTTAGGAATATTCTGAAAATTCCCCAGGTTAAAGACAGTGAGTCGAGGGCAGGGATCAGTCCCTTTGTCCTGCTCTTTTAATGAAGTTAGCTTTGAGGGTCACGCTTACTTAATAGCACAGTGGAAGAGACCGGGAGCGTGTCCATATGCAACACTAGGCTGCATGTTTAGCACATAGGGATTCCTCAACAATGAGAGCTAGTATTATTTTTCCTCCTTAGGTGATCCTTGTTTTAGCAATAGGTAATGCAACGTTAAGATGAAGACTGTATTCTGACATATTCCTTTAAAGAATTCCAGTGAATTGGCCTGTTTAAGAACTAGTTTAACCGTATGATATAAATATGCTTCTTTTGTAGAACATGGACCATTTATTTGAGTTCATCTGAAGTGTTTTGTTTTCTGTGCTGTTGGTTATGATGCGCCTCCGATGTGTTCCTCTGAAGTGTTGAACTTCCTTCTCACAGAGTGTGAGGAGCCTTACCCGCTCACATTCTAAGAACGCTAGCATAAGGAAACTCTCACAGAGTATGATGAACCTTACCCGCTCCTATTCTAAAAATGCTGGCATAATGAAACTGGGTCTAAACAGTGGGCTTTATGTGTAGACAGAATGTTCTTTTTAAAGACTCCGAGGTCTTAACCTTTCTATAGAGAGCATGCTGTTGGATGATGTGGAAACCTTCAAACCGCCCTTCACATAACCTTATCCCACCCACCCACCCCTTTTTTTAACTGCAAAGAGATATAACATCAGTTTGTATAAGTTATAAGTATGTCCAAGGCTAACAGAAAAAAAAATTTTTTTTTTCATTTCTTTTCCTTGGATTTTCTAAAATTGGCTGGTGGCGGGGGCTGCCTGTTGCCATGTGGCAGTCGCCACCCGCACAGCTTCTGTCTTTGGATTAGTCTTGCAGGGAGGACGCTGGTTAGCACAGGATACAGCTGGCCTTGCTCCTCGGTGGGGGATGGATCTTTGTGTAGAAAAAATTTAAAAAGCTGGTGTATTACTGAACCCATTACTCCCCTTGGACAGAAAAGGAGACTCAGGAGAGGGTGCAGAGTCTACGTGAGCGGCCTGAGGCCCGAGTGTGTGGTGCACTGTGTTGCCCAGGGAATACCCGGGCAGCCCTGAGGTAGTGCACACTCTATTCATGTAACAGCTGACATTTAAAGCACACCTGAAAAATTTTCTGCCGTCTTCGGAAAGTTTCTCCATCAAGACAACTATAAATATATAAAGCATGTTTTCTGTCTTCAGTGTCATGCTGGTGGGAGCCTGTGTGGATCGTGTTGTCTGTCTCCTGTAGCAGTGATGAAGCGTTGACTTGCTGCTCTGGAATTGTTTTGTTTCTTTAACAGTTAGCTGCCAACTCTCTTGATATACACAGAAAGCCAGAGGTGGCGCATGGGATCCAAGTTGTTACACCCGCTGGTGAATCTACCTGGCTCTGATGGCTAGTTTCAAATCAGGGGCACAGAGATGGTCCTTGTTAAACTCCATGTGACACCAAGCAAAACAAAAGCTCATGAATATAGAAGAGAGATTTGTAATGAGGAAGGGGAACTGGCAGATATGGAGGGGAAATAAAAAAGGATGAGGAGGGGAGTCCCCAAACTGTACTATAGAAATGTGTGAAATTAGGGAAGGTCAAAATTTATTAATAAAAAGTATCTTTTGCAAAGGAAAGTGAAAGAACTAAAAACATGTAATAGACAGACATCCCCTGCCCCCTGCAAGGTAATTATAATTTTCTCTGTAAAGAAAAGCAATGTTCTTGATTTTTACATAATGAATTTTCTGGACAGAGAACCTGCCTGTTCATTATAGGAAACAAACCCATTTCCAGGCGATGCGTCCTGCAACATGGGCAAGTACTTGTAGTGTGGTGGGTGCCAGGGCTGTCAGGACATGAGGGGATAGTCTGAGCTCTGGTTTCAGGATCACCAAATGAGCCAGGTGTCCTGTGGCTATCCGCATGGGCTCGGAGTCAAAATGTACCTGTCCCAGTTACCTATGTACAACCCTAAGCAAAAGGTCTAGGCTCAGGCCCCTCTGAGCTTCGACCTTTTCATTTCTAAAAGAGGCATTAAGTAGCTTGATTATTAGGCATCAATAACAATACACAAAGCAAGCAAGCAAGCAAGCACAATACCATGTCTTGTCTACAAGCTGTTAACTGCTTGTTTTCTTCTGTGTTCTAAGAGACCTGGCTTTGTTTGTATTCATTATAATTCTTACAGTCTTTATCACAAAATATAGAGGCTTCCTAGAATTCCTTTAAAATATTTGGAATTCCTAATGGCAACTGGAATTCTCAGGAAACAAAGTGATGTGAGCAAGAGAGTATTTTATTAAAAGAAATGAGAGTACAGTGTCAAAATGATATGATGATAAATCACGTGTTCTGACCCTGTGTGGCTCTTTCTGTTAACAACCTCATTTCTTAGTAAATGTTTTGGCTCTGAGGGTAAAGGCTCTTGCTGCCAAACCTAAAAATCTGAATTTGATCCCTGGGACCCACAGTAGGAAGGAGAGAACCTAGTTCTATGATGTGTTCTCTGTCTTCACATACATGCTGTGGTGTGAGTGTGTGCGTGTGTGCGCATGTGCACACATACACTAATAATAATAATTAATACATACATACACAAAACAAAATTGTTTAAAATGTGTATAGACATTTGGGTGACCTTTTAGCTACAGTTCTTCAAGACATGCACTGGGAATTGACTATAAAATTGTTAAGCAAAAGGTAGAGATAAGAACTTTTGCTGGCATTTGCCTTTCCATTGATTTCGGAGAAAATAGCCAGCTTTTTAGATTTATGCAGTGTTTGGCCAGTGCAGTAAACATTGATTTATTCAGATTAGCTTGAAATATTGACAGTGTAGGTAGTTAATAGAACCACGGGCAAATGCATTTACTACTAGGTCATTGTCTGTATACGAAGCTAGCTTTCCCTGGGTTTCCTGGCTTTGGATCCAGTGTGGAAGAGTGGAGGAAATCGCAGTTCATCCATACTCTTGCATGTACCATGTCGCAGTCCTTCACACAAGCACCTAACCCTCGGGAGAGTCTAAGCTGTCTTTATGCTCGCTTTCTTTCCTCTTAGGTTTCAGCTCACTCATCCTTTCCCCCTCAGTGCATGTAAGAGGCGCTAAATAAATGCTAGCTTGGAAAGAACGGATTCTGCTCTTGTACTGCTTAGATGCGCGTTGCTGTGTTTTGCTGAAAAGGCTCATGGGAGTGTTTTCCTGGTGTACAGCCTGTGGCAGCTTCTGCCTGCGTGGTTGCTTGCCACTCGAGTGATGGCCCAGGGCCACAGTCCACACCAGAATCAATTTTCCTCTGTGCATGCTACCCATGCCTTTGGTTTTTTTTTGTTTTGTTTGTTTTTTGTAGAAGGCAGGTCAGTATTTAGGATTAAAGCTAAAGAGGCCATAAATGAACTTTTAGCTATTTTTTTTTTTTGGTTCATTAGACAATAATTTAATGCCATTTCAAATTAATGCCGGAAACATTATACCATTGGTATTATCCATTACAGATTGCGTTTTAGGATAACTCATTATTTTATGAGCCTAAGAAAACATTATTATTAATAAAGAGGAAACTGAGAGTCCCTGGAGGATGCTAGAATCGTTTCTAATCACAGTAAAGCCCTGGCTTCTATCCTAATGCTCTCCTCTCTTCCTCCTGGATCCCCTTAGCCACAGCCACTCCACAGAAGCAGGGCATGAGATGCTGCCACGCCCCTAGAGACAATGAAGTCATCAGGCCAGTTCCTTTTCTGTGACCCGCTTTGGTGGCTTCCTTTTAGGGTGCTTGGGATTGCCACTGACCGCTTAGCGTTCTCCATCGTTTTATGCTACCCCACAAACTTTTGCCCAGGAGGCCGAGTCTGACATTTGCAGTACACCTTTGAAGCCTCTTTTCCTTTGAAATTAGGGTACCTAAATGACTTCTCCTTTTAACTCCGAGAGGTGTTGATTGATCTTCCTGTGGCTGCAGGATTAGCCCTTCAGCTTTAAATGGAAGTTGCAGAAAGAGCGTGAGGCTAGGCAAAGAAGTCGCCACTGCGGGTGTAGA
Source organism: Peromyscus leucopus (assembly GCF_004664715.2). NCBI lineage: Eukaryota > Metazoa > Chordata > Mammalia > Rodentia > Cricetidae > Peromyscus > Peromyscus leucopus. Next base: position 22,627,107 of record NC_051079.1, read on the forward strand.
GTGTCATGTTTGACCCGAGAACTCCAGGATTTGATTAAATTACTTGTTTTAATAAAAGGTTTCCTTATGTTAAATTATGGCTACGTTGTTACGAGAGAAATGTTATCAATATTCCACTGGCATTGATAAATCACCAGGGAAAAGAACTTTTGGTTTCAGTTAATGCCACATTTTCAGAACTAGAGAGAGCAATGTTCTCATGTGATTCACAGATATTTAAACATTCCCTGGGGTGCCAGAGAGATGGCTCAGTGGCTCAGAGTGCTTTTGCAGAGGGCCTGTTTGGCTCCCAGCACCCATCTCTGGTGGCTCTAAGGGATCTGACACCTGGACTCCGTGAGCGCCTAGACATACACGTGGACATACATGCCCGTAAATATACACGTGTCCATGTAGTTAAAAAGAAAAAAGATGGGCGGGTGCGCACGCTTAATCCCAGATCGGAGCAGAGCAGTGATCTCTGTGAGTTCGAGCAGCTGGTCCAGTGAGCTCAAAAGCGCAAAGCACATGAAAATGTCTGAAAAAAAAAAAAAAAAAAAAAAAAGAAAAAAGATATCTAGGGAAGAGCGCCCCATGATACTCCCCTTATTCACTTTGGCTTGTCAGCTGGTATTTCCCCTTGTTCAGGTCTTTTTTTTTTTTTTTTTTTTTTTTTAAGGCAGTCATCTTGTTGAGATTGCATGCATATAGCTTCCCTGTCACTTATAGAAGACACACCTTACCAGCAGACTTCCTGGTTCTCTGACCTTTACATTCTGGGATGTTCCCCGAACCTTGGGTGCAGGAGTTGTGCCATTATGGCTAGGTACCTCTCACTCAGTTCTCGTCTGCATTGTAACCAGTGTGGAGTTCTGTAACAGTCTCCATTTGCTTCAAAAAGAAGCTTCTTTGAGGTGGGTTAAGATCTACACTTATCTGTAGGTAGATCGATGAGCACTTAGAATGCAGCTAGGGATTAATTATACTGGTTTGGAGCAGTGGCAATAGCTGATTCTCCTCTAAGATCCATGGCTTCACTATGTTTCCATACCCAGGCGTAACTTTCCTCCTGGAAATTCTAACAGATAGCTGTGAGTTACACCATTGCACCTTTAGGGATATTTTGCCACCCTGGTCATTGTGGTGGTCTGTGGGCATCTCCGCTGGGTAGGACTATTAATTGCTTTTCCTCCTTGTCAGCTTGCACAGCACCTTCCAGCTTTATGCAAGCTAGTCCTCAGGAGGAGGCTTTTCCAGCTCAATTCTGCTGAGTCCTGTGTCATAAGTGTCTTCAGTAGGAAGGACTTACCTTCAGCTTCTAGGAGGCAGCCAAGGATGACAGCAATAGTCTATGTTGTTTGGGGAATCTCTTGGACTCCCCTGACCAAGAACTCAAAAGAAAGTTTCTCATGCTTGGTATTGGAGTTCTGTTAATCTGTGACTTTGGGGAGACCAATATCACCCTAAGTGGCATAACTTCATTTAAACTATATATATATGTGTGTGTGTATATATATATAATATATTATATGTAATTTTAGGCAAATATAGATCAATATACTTCCTGTGGCTTTTTCCAATATCCTTATTGATATTTACCCCTCCCCTCCCCCTCTCCTCTGTTGCCCTCCCTCTCACCTCCTGAATTAAAGCTCCCCCAGTTTTCCCCATTTTCCTCTTATCGCCTACATGCTGGTTTTTCCCTCTCTGGAGCCTCCCTCACCCCATCCACAGGCAATTAAGGACTGCCAAGAGTCAGAAAATCAGTCTTCACCCAGAGGAGCTCTGTAATTGGTTATCTAGTACCAAGTGTCCCAGCTCTAAAATCATATGAGCAACACTAAATGGACTCAGCAGCTTGTATTTATATATTTACACACACACACACACACACACACACACACACACACACACACACACACACACAAGAAAGAGAAACCATGAATTTGAGAAGGAGTCGGATAGGCTGAGAGGATATGGGAGGGGGATGAAGGGTGGGAAATGATGGGGAGAACTGATATAAATACTGTACATAATATGAAAATTTAAAACAATTTAATTAAAAGAAAATAACTAAACTCCCTGGAAAATGTAGGGACAAGCAGAGAAAAAAGTGAAAGTATTTTGCTTAAAATTGAAGAGGTTTGTTGTTACATTTTTGTTGTTGATTTCTAAATTGAATCCTGCCTAGTTTTGAGAATTAAGAACATGCAAAAATTACTATGGAATTTCAGCTGATTTAAGCTTTTCTCTCTTGCTTTTGACTCATAAGTCAAATGTAGGAAAATTACTGAAGAGGCATTAAAATAAACCTCTCCCCACAAAATGGGAAATCCTGCCAAAAGACACAAGAAAACTAAGCATCTGAGGGGCTCAGGCTTCCCTCTTCATAAGCGCTGATGTCAACAAGATGGAATAAATCTGCTGGTATATTTGATTAGAAAAAGTACTAGAAAAATTTCTTCCAGAAACAGGGAGGAGGGAATCTGGGGGAGGCCCAAGCAGGGACTAGAGAAACCGAAAAAAGAAAGTGAAATTCCAGAGTTCTTGTACACAGCGATTTGGAGCAGGTTGTTAAGGTCTCCATCTGTCTTAGCTAGCCCTTTTAAATCGATTCTTGTTTCAAGGAATATGTCATTGTCACTTATGCTAAGGGCACACATGGTAAAAAAACAGTTGTGACTTTCACAGAGGAATAAGCAATACTTACTTCAACCTTAAGGTCTCGGAAGCATGTTATAATATCTGTTAGATAAATGGAATAGATAAAGTGATTACCTAAGAATTATACTTACATGTAGAGTTTGAACTTGTCTTTGGTGGCTGTGGCCTGTGTGACGTGCTACCTTTGTAGATGAGCAATCTGATGGTGACGAAGGCCTAGTAGGTTGGTTTCTGGTCATCGCCAGTGTCATGGGCATGTGATGAGATTAATCCCATAGGTTCCTGTGCACAGAAGGGCTGTGTACTTGGTTTAATCATCTGCTGTGGGCACATCCAAATTCTCAATAAATTTTGAACAAGAGATCTTGATTGTATGAAGGCAAATTTTATATTTTATTTTCAAATGAATTCAGAATTCACCACCTTAAAAACCAATGGGGAAACAAGTTAAAAAGCATAAAGTTCATTGAAAGACTATCAAACAGAGTGTATGCACATAGTCATATGACTTCAGATCTATGTAGGTTCTTAATATCAAATCTGAGATATTGCTGAATATCAGAGACAAGCCCAAGTTACAGCTGAGAGAGGAAATCTTGTCCTTGTCTAAATGAGCCATCTGGTAGAGCTCTCGGCCATTCCTTCTGAATCCTTTAGAAGCAGCAATGAGAATTATGTCAAGGTCCGTGATCTAAAATGGGTTCATTATTTAGTCCTGAAATGTGTCTACTTAATCATCTCTTTAACAGGAAAAATTGGGGGCACAGTGTTTTGATATAATGTAATTATAACTCATGCCTCAAAATTCTCTCTTCTCCAGAAACAATAACAGATGCTGTTGATGTTTAAAAGGCTGCCTGGGATGCCAAGGGGAATTTGCTATTTCTACTCTCATGATATTTTATTTGCTAACCTCCTTCAATCACAAGGTTTGTTAGCATCTGTAATTTGCTCTTAATAAGTGCATAAAGAATAAACATAATTCTTTGCACAAGTAATATCTGATTTAAATATTTAGTTATCTCCATAAGGCGATTAAAAATTAGAGTGTAGGGGAGGGTTTCTGATCTTGGTAGTGAGAGAGTAATAAGTAATACACCGGCCCTTTCTTGGGTAAACAATCCAAACATAACACACAAATCATTTGTTTTTAGGCACCGAGCAAGGGATAGTGTGGATCTGAGGATCTTGAAGAAGGTTCACACAAGTGAGTCCAACATTCACTTAGGCTGTCCAAGAGGGAACAATGGATGGGGAGGTTTTATAAGGCAAACCAGCAATAAGAACAGGGAGGCAGATCGCTAGCAGAGGGTCAGTAGGCAAGCACTATTAAAAGACCTTAGATTTCTGGCCAAACGAAGGTGGATGGACATCACTGAGCATCTCAGATGCTTGATCAGGACATCCAAAAGCTCACACTTTTAGGAGTAAGGGTCACACCCTAGAGTGAGGACCACAGCGTGAGATCAAGATGAAGACTCATCTGAAGTGGTCGCTATTTTGAGGTTGTGTATTCAAATGTATTGGGCACCTATTCTAGGATACTAGAGATGCCTGAGGATCAAGGATGCCTGACACAGCTGATGTACTGCTGTCATCATGTTGTTGACATGCTGTTGACGTGTGCAGTGGGGCTGATGGCTGAAGCGAGGAGGAGAGCCGTGAGCCAGGAGAACAGAAGATGGTGCACAACCACATGCTTCATGCTCCGGGAGGGAAAAGAAAAACCTGCCAGCCCAGAGTTCTGTATTTAGTGAGAGCCGGGCGGTGGTGGCGCACGCCTTTAATCCCAGCACTCGGGAGGCAGAGGCAGGCGGATCTCTGTGAGTTCAAGGCCAGCCTGGGCTTCAGAGCGAGATATCCAGGAAAGGTGCAAAGCTACACAGAGAAGCCCTGTCTTGAAAAACCAAAACAAACAAACAAAAAAAGAAAATAGAGTTAAGAGTGAGTGCACAGAGGTTTGGGGGACAGCCCAGTTGATGAGGTGCTTGCCATGCAAGTGGGAATTCCGTCCCCAGAGCTCACTTTAAAAATCCAGGTATGGGGCACGCACCTGAAACCACAGTGCTGGGCCTAACCGGCAAGCCCAGATCCCAGTGAGAGTCCTGTCTCAAAGTCAAGGTGACTGACGCCTAGAGAGACGTGAGACCAAAGGCTGTCCTGAGCCTTCATACTTGTGCACATACTCCTGCATGTGCACTAGCACACACACACACACACACACACACACACACACACACACACACACACACCGTGTGAATAAAGATAATTAAAATAAAGTTAATGCCGAGGTAATCTGTCATTCACATACATGAACCACAGTAATGCTAAAGAGGTTTGTAGTTTAAAATAAAATAATACTCAATAGAAACTCAGATTTATAGGAATAAATGAAGACTGCTAAAAGCCAAGAACAGTATATCACAGAAAGGAAACGTTTGATTTGTTCTTGCTGTCTTCGTAACAACTGACTCTTTTAAGCAGGGTCAAATAAGTGAACTATATTATATATTATTGTAATATATAATGTATAAAAATATTATTATAACATCCCTAAGGATAAAGGAGGAAAGGTGGTAGAGATATTGTTTTAAGATTCTTATGTTTTACAGTATTAAATATGAACAAGTTATAAGAAAGTAGTGAATATGCTGTAACTCAGATTGGTCCTTAACAGAATAAGGCACTGATATACTTTAAAAACCAAGTCAAGTGATAAAGTAGAGTATTGAAAAATATTAAAGTATTTACCTAGTCGATAGTAAGAAAGTGAGGAAAAGAGAACAGAATAAAGAAGGAAGCAGCTTGTTATTATTATTAAAGAAAGGAAATTTTCTGTCTTGTGGCGGCATAAGTGAGGGGAAAATGAGCTTCCAGCTGCCCATCAACACCTGGGCCAGGTGTGAGAGCTGGCCCTGTGGTCATAAGAGCGGGAAAGACATCCCTGACCCCCATCAGCTGCATCACTCGAGAGAGCAGGCCCTGCACCTCGCCAGCGCAGCACAATAGAGCCAACCCTGTTAGTGCAGGTGTAGGTGAGCCTGCCCTGAATTGTGCGCATGGGAGAGCCGTTCCCATGTCTCATCTGGTGGACCAACCCTAGAGCGGCTCAGGCACAGACCCAGGATTATGACTTGGCCTGTCCCAACATCCACCTCATTTATGACCTGTCTGGGAGCACATGAAGGAGGCTGACCCACAGACCCAAAGCAGCAGGATCTCCACAACACAGGACAGCAAGATACCCAGGAAGAGTCCTAGTGAGGGCCCAGCACCACTATTGTAGTAGAAGCCAGTGATCTCAAACCAAACCAATGACTCCTTGCAACAAACACTTGCAAGTAAAGATTATGGCCAAAGAGGTTTACTGTGTGACTCACTGGGTCACACTGCAGCTTCCATGATGAGATTTTTAAATTTTTTCCTCTTTTTATTTTTCCTTTTTTTCTCTTAAATTTTGTTTTACTTGGGTGGGGGTGCAAGGGCAGAGGGTGGATGCTAAGGGATGGGGATATGAATGGGATCAAGATACATGATCTCAAAGACATAGAATAAATTTTTAAAAAGAAAAAATTTAAATTATGCAATTGAGAGGAAAGCAATGAAAAAAAGAAAGAAAAGCCAAACTTTGTCCTTTGACATGATAAATGGAAACTGCAGACCACCAGCAAACTGAATTAGAATGCAAAAAGGTAAAAATAAAAAGGCAGATTGCAATGGTAGAAATGAGAGAGGGGTTGCCATTGGAAGCCCCACACACACTCAAATGATGTTAAGAGCAGCTTATGCTCACCCAGAGTGGAGCACTTGGTATTTCTTAGCATCTAGCCTCTTTTGATAAGTCTGTATTCACATATTCTTTTCTTTTTTTTTTTTATAGAGTTTTTTTTTTTTTTTTTTAAAGATTTATTTATTACAGTGTTCTGCCTGTACGTGTCCCTGCAGGCCAGAAGAGGGCACCAAATCTCATTACAGATGGTTGTGAGCTGCCATGTGGTTGCTGGGAACTGAACTCAGTACCTCTGGAAGAGCAGCCAGTACTCTTAACCTCTGAGCCATCTCTCCAGTCCCACATATTCTTTTCTTATTTCCATCTTATACTTAGTTCATTAAGGGCCAGACCTTCCTTTTATTCCTTTGCCTTCCCTGTCCTGTGCTTATGCATTTTTCGTTTTTATTTATTTGTGTGCATGCTTGTGTGTGTGTGTGTGTGTGTGTGTGTGTGTGTGTGTGTGTGTGTGTATCAGAGCCTACGTGCCACAGCACACACGTGGAGATTAGAGGAGAGCCTTGGGAGTCGGTTCTTGTCTTCCATCATGTTGGTTCTGGGGAGGGAACTCAGTCTGTCAGGCTTGGCAGCGAGTATCTTTAGCCACTGAGCCATCTCACAGGCTCCTTTAGTTTTACATTTTCATTTATTTGGGTAACATTGATACATTTAAATTGAATTAAACCAACTCCATTTTAAGAGTGAGCAGTGGCTTCAGATACTTTTGAAGATATGAAAAATATTCTCATTTCCATGCAAATTTAAGTATCATGATTACACTCGAACAAGTTCAGCCTTGAAAATGGAATGAACTACAATGAAGTAACTTTTATAGTCTTTGAAAATAATTGCATTTTATACTTGGTTCTATTTGGAAATGCAAGCATGAAGTTTTGGAGAGTGATTTCTATAAGTGGTTGTATGTTACTGGCCTGGCCTGAGCATTTCATTCTCTCTCTCTCTCTCTTTCTCTTTGGTTTTTCAAGACAGGGTTTCCCTGTGTAGTTTTGGAGCCTGTCCTGGATCTTGCTCTGTAGACCAGGCTGTCCTTGAACTCACAGAGATCTGCCTAGCTCTGCCTCCCGAGTGCTGGAATTAAAGGCGGGTGCCACTACTGTCCAGCCAAAGTCTTTCTCTTATCCAGAATAAAAAATGTATTATCATGAGAAAATTAGAACTAAATTATGAAGAAAATGTTACAAGTATATCCACTAAATATTTGAAGTTGATAAATACCTCATTGTTTATTCAAGACATACTGAATAAGTATGGTTTCTTCTTTCAGTAACAATGAAATGTATGTTAGCAGCAATGTACATTAATACTAAAACATCTCTGCAAATTATTTTCATTGAAAAATGCAAATTTTGGACTGAGAGATTGCATGACTGATATCTTTAAGAGATGATGAATGGTATTCAAAACTGTTGAATATTGTTTATTAATATTAATGAGGGTAAGTGAAGATGTGGAGGTCGGATTGCATATAAATTAAATACATTATAGTACCTGGTATTGAATGATAGGAAACAATAGTGAGAATGGGGGGTAAAGGTGAATGAAGGAGTTACAGGTGATCTCATACTGTGTTATGACACTAAACATTTGACCAAGAATTCAACTTTGGATGTTCTTTACGCGTACCACATACTACACACAGGGAAAGAGAAGCAAATTACTCACAAGAACTTCCATTACCTGATATGAATGGTCAACAATATGAGGCATTGAGTGGTTTGAAACAAAGTGAGGGACCTATAAGAATGTCATGGCCCTTTTGTCCCCATGGGCTCTCTTTTGCCACATGCCTCTTTGTGATGGAGAACAGATTCAAGGCTGCTTTCTCTCTAGTGCCTGAAATTCAGCACTTTCATTTCAAAGCTTTCAGGCTTTTACTTTACCTAAGACAAGGTCTTCAGTATTTTTTTTTTTCCAAATAAGAAGAGTCATTTCTAAAAAAGTCTTTTGAAGGGACCCAGGCATTGAGATGAACTATGGTAACCAGATGTGGATGGGAAACTTCTTGGAGAGATGCAGTCAGGCAAGGGCTTTGGAATCTGGAGCTCACCTTGCTGACCAGAGGGAAGTAGATACAGTGAACAGTCCTGAAAAAGAGTGGGGGGTCAGGATTATACCTGTAAGACAGTGGGTGTGGAGAGAGATGACATCAGGATGAAATGACAACTGAGGAAGATCCCAGCTAGACAGGCGGAAGAGTCAGAGTGAGACGCCAAGTAGAATACAAGTTACCGTGAGATGAGGTGCAGGATCCCAGGACGCAGCATGTACCCGAACTTGAGAATGGGGCGGGGTGTATTTGCGGAAACACTGATGTCAAGCTTATCAAACCTTGAGCTTGGGAAGGCCTAGGGTTTGGGCATCAGCATTGTTCTCTGGCTCGGAATCTTTGAGGTTTACTGTGAGGCTGTAATGTCTAACTCACCTGGAACATTTCCAGAAAATAACAGCCTCTCGATTCTGGCCATCCATTTCAGTTGTAGATTGAAAAGGCCGACCAGCAAGTAAGTTGTTTGAACTTTTCTTTTTCTTTCTTTTTTTTTTTTATTCATTCTTGATCTAAGGGATAGTGTTTTGTTTTGCTTTTGACATTGATGTTGGAAGAATACCTTGAAGCACTGTGTTTAAAGAGAATTGAGGAGCTGTATTCTGATGCAGATAGAGAAGGTAAAGTTCCTTGTAATGGAAACTTCAAAAGAAATTAAGCAAACATTTTCCAATAAAACCATCTTGTTTGAAGATAATATTAAAAATCCAATTACCAGTATATAGCCTGTAACATTCATCCTATTCTGTTTTCACTTATGGTAACTGACAGAAAATACAAAAAAGGTAAGAGAAAGTGATTTCCAAAACTGACCCCAAGTTTATGAAAAATTGAAAAAGTTACCAACTGAAAAGTTATTACTGCTCAATAATTCATGGAAAAGAAAGTCTGTTAAATAGCATTGATCACTCAATTTTCTCACCACACTGAATTAACTCAACAACAATTTCAATTTACAAATTAAGTTTTGGCAAAAGCTTTTAAAACATTTCAACAAAATCTCAAGACACAAATACATAATAAATAACTTTTAAGTCTGGAATGACAATTAAAAATAGTCTCGCTAGATTTCTGCAAAAATAACACTTCACTAATTTCTCTAAAATATAGTGTAGATTATTTGATAACATCAAATGGCTAGCTTAAATGTGTGAATATAAAAATGGAATACTTTTTAATATGTTCATATAAAAATTATTTCAACATGAAAATCGTGACTGGTCTAGGGATACAGGCAAGTTGGTAAAGAGTTTGCTGTGCAAAGGTAAGAACCCATTTCAGTCTTCCAGAGCCTATGTAAAAAGCTGAGCCTGGCATATAGGTCTATACTTCCAGCACTGGGGAGTCAGAAACCAGACGGTTCCTAAGCCTTGCTGGTGAACCAGTCTAGCTGACTCAGTGAGCTCCAAGTTCAACAAGAGACCCTGTCTCATAAAGTAAGATAGTGAAAGAGGAAAACACATCCAGTTCTGGTCTCCACATGTGTGCGCGCACTCACACACACACACACACACACACACACACACACACACACACACACAAATGTACACACGTGCACACAGGCACTCACATGCACATGAATATGTTGTACAAACATGTACATAAACATACCAACATACCCATGCATGTAAAAAGACATTGACAATTAATTTTAATACATAAAACATTGAGTAGTATTGCACCTCCATAGAGAATTGTCCCGTGATCCCTGAGATCCAAAGGAAACAAGGAGATGAAAGATTTGAAGATACAGACGTGTGATTCAAGTAAAAGGTGCTTCACTGTTCTTGTCTGTTCACTTAAGAAAATGGCTAAGGAGGCCAGAAATTATGCCAGTGAGTGTTTCCTTTAACTGCTGGGATATTGATGAACACTCTTACCCTTTCAGAGCCTGGGCTTGGCTGTTACTTTCACTGTGGTTTTCTTGACCATGAGTGTTAGAAAAATTACTTGGAGTTGGAGTTTGATCTCATATGATGGTTATCATTATGCACATATCAAGGTTTAAAAAGTTACAAACACGAGCCGGGCGTGGTGGCGCACGCCTTTAATCCCAGCACTTGGGAGGCAGAGGCAGGCGATCTTTGTGAGTTCGAGCAGCTGGCTACAAGTAGTCCTGAAAGCGCAAAGCTAACAGAGAAACCCTGTCTCGAAAAAACCAAAAAAAAAAAAAAAAAGTTACAAACACAAGCAACACTATACTTTTCATTAAACACAAAGAGAAGGTAGTCCAGCCTGTAATAGGTTTAACAACTTATGCATATGTATAGTATATCGACAGTACTCTGTATAGTTCATCTAATTATGCAATGTAGTATGTATTATACACATATATACCTCTTATTGCTCTATTGAAGTTACCGAGTGACATCTGGGCTAATTGAGGGGTGTGAGGGGAAGAGTTAGAGATAGAATATCTGCCTGAAGATGTTTCAAGTCAAAGTCCTTTGCTACTGCATATAGGGCTATTTATCCTGTCAGTCATCACCAAGCTCCTCCCACAAATCAGGAAGAACATCCTCTTTCCATCTCTTTTAACACTATCTTTTTTTCTGTTATTTCCCTTCTTAGTCTCATCCCCTTGTTCTTTTCACTTCTTTCTTATTTGAATTTTTTTTTTTAAAAAAAAAATGGTTTTTCTTTTGTCCTGCAAATGAAATCCTGGCATTTTGATATAACTGTCTGCCTGCTCTCTGAGAGCTGGAAAACCAGGTGCATTCACAGGATCAGGTACAGATGAAATCTTATCTGAAATGGAATTGGTAAGTCAGAAGTCTGGATGCATGCCATACTTCAAAAAATTAAGATGAGACTGTGCAATGTCAAAACAAGTGAGCAAAGAAGTCATTCTCTTATTGCTGGAGTTCATAGATCAGAGGCTAGCTTTCTCTGGGGGGACCCAGCAGGACATTTGTGGTCCTTAAGACTGCCAAAGGAGCCTGGAACTTCCCTTGTCCTGATCCTTGGTAAGAGAAACTCAGACCCGAGATCCCAACACCACAGCCTGGCAGAACTGCAGCTGGCAGCTCTGGATGCCGACTTCGCCTGTGTCTAAGATGCTGTCTAGCTGTGGACAGTTGTCTTCTAGGCCTTCACTGATTATTAGAGCGTACTCTTCTTTGAAAGGTAGAAGTATTGCCATGAGACCAGAGACGATTCCCTTTTACTAGTGTGGTACTTAGGTATCGTTATGTCAATATTAATCATAGTTAAACATTTCAAAGCATTTTAATTTTGTTTGCTTTTGCATTAAATTTTTATTTATTTAATTTTTTTTACTGTTATCATGTGTATGTTCTTGTAGGAAATAGCTTCCTCACACTTTTCCTTGAAAAAAAGGTCTAGACACAAAGCTCTGGTTTGTAAGAAGTGTCAATCAAAACTGAAAACACAGTGTGTCACTCTGTATTCCATTTCATTTCTTCTTCATGACTGACAGTCCTACTTTACTGTCATTAATTTTATATTAGATGATTAAAGAAGACTACTTACAACATTAAGTTGACACTGTGTGTATGTGTGTGTGTGTGTGTGGTGTGTATGTATGTGGTGTGTGTGTGTGTGTGTGTCTGTGTGTGGTGTGTATGTATGTGGTGTGTATGTGTGTGGTGTGTGTGTGTGTTTGTGTGTTTGTGTGTGTGTCTGTGTGTGGTGTGTATGTATGTGGTGTGTGTGTGTGTCTGTGTGTGGTGTGTATGTATGTGGTGTGCATGTGTGGTGTGTGTGTGTGTGTGTGTGTGTGTGTGTGTGTGTGTGTTGGGGAACACTACATGCATGTGGAAGTCAGAGGGCAACTGGTGGTAGTCAGTTCTCTCCTCCCAGCCCATGGTTCTCTGGTGTTGAACTCAGGCGGTCAGGCTTTGTGGCACATGCCTTTAGCTGCTAAGCCATCAGCCATCGTAGAGGTCCTAAATCGACTCTTCTTAAGTCATGTGAATGGAAGGAGGACTGGCGAACATCTTCGAGTGGAGCTCTGTCTCCACTGTGCCGCCCCCGCCGCCGCCCCCGCCAGCAAGGCCACACCTAATCCTTTCCAAAAGTTCCGCTAACTGGGGACTGAGTGTTCAGACCGAACCTTGGATCCATTCTCATTCCAACCACCACAGCAGCCAAGGGAAACGGCTAAGGGATGCGTGCTTTTGGAGAACTCTGTGCTTTATGACAACCCTGATGAATAATTTTGTAGGGAAGTATCCCATACCTCATACTGTGTTTTCATGTAATAACCCATGCCTTCTGGGTCCGACATTGTGCACCTACACAGGGCATTTTCATCGGAACTCTTTTCTAAGGTGTGTTTTTAAATTAGCTTACAAAGTGGGGTTTCTGTAAGGCATTTTCATAGAACCTTAGTTCCGGCTAATTCCCCCCACTTCCCAGTCCCCATTCCTGCTTACCGCTTTAATCCTCAACGTCCTCTCTTTTCTTTTGTTCTGTTAGGAAACTAGCAGGTAAACAGATGTTACTGGAAAAATATTGACCCTGAGTGAGAGGTGACTGACGCCAGAGAGACAAATCCACCTATTCCTTCTCCTATGCAGATCCTGGTTTCCAATCTTTTGTGTGTTTTACTTAGAGCACAGGTGGAAGCCAGGAAACTGGAAAGGTCCTGTTGGCCAAGGAGGCGAGGGCAGTAAACTGCAGGTGAAAATAGAAGCAGTGAGATAGAACACCGAGGACCTTAAGCAGGGATGGGCGTGAGAGTGTGAATGGGGGACGTGGCGGTGAAGAGGAGAGCTAACCCGGGCGGAGAGCTAGGAAAGGCCATGTGCAGTCCAGCTCTCTCACATCCCAACTTAAAGGAACCTTTTTATTTTTAAACATTTTTAACTGAATTTTTTTTTTCATACAATGTATCTTGATCATGCTTTTCTGCTCCCCGAGGTCCTTCCACGTCCTCTCCACCTCCCTCCCTGGCCCCAAACTGTATGTTCTTTTATCCTCTCTGTCTTCAAAGAAAACCAACAAAACAAAACAAAGACAAGAGGGGTTTGTGTCCCCTGTGAGATTCCATGGAGAGAACTGATTTTTCATGTAAGAGTGGTTATCAATTTCACAGAGCCTCTGGGTCAGGGATGGGGGGGTGTCCACTTCTTTCAGCTCTGGGACCCCATTGTCACAGAGCCATGCAGGCCCTGTGCATGCTGCCTCACCTCTGTGAGTTCACTCTGTGAGTTCACGCGTGTGTCGGTCTGCTGAGCCAGGCCCCACGCCCAGCAGTAGACGGCCAACACCACACAAACTCAGTGCCCTCTTTGTACAGTCTTTGTCCTAGAAGATTTTAGACAGGGCGTTTTCCCCCCGTTTTCTTTCCGTTTTCTACCTTATAGATCCTTTGCATATGCATCATGGCTTCTAGTTTTGTATTTTTGGGGATCCTGTGCATATGTATCATGGCTTCCAGTTTTGTATTTTTGGGGATTCTGTGCATATGCATCATGGCTCCCAGTTTTGTGTTTTTAGGGATCCTGTGCATGTGGACCTGCCAGTCTCTGCCTCTGCGTACATATCTTCCGCTTTTTCTTTGACCTTTTTTCTTCTGTTTTGTCCTAGTTCAGTTTGCTTGTCTTTCTTTTATCTTATGTTATTTTTTAGATGCCTGTTTTCTAATGAGAGACAGAAAGGGTGTGGATTCCCTTGAGGGAAGTTAGGGGGGAATCTGGGAGGAGTTGGGGGAGGGGAGCCGTGATCAGAATATATTGTATAAAAAACATCTATTTTCAACAAAAGAAAGGAAAAATAACCCACAAACAAACAAAAGAAACACACACACACACAAAGACATAAATGAATATAAAACGAAGTAACAAGAAACATACAAAAATAGCCCCACAGAAACACGCAAATGGACGTTAAAATAAACCAGCAAAAGACAAATAAGACAAAAAAACAATGCCAAAAACAAAGCAAAATGAAACAGAGTCTATAAAAAATACCATTGAGTTTGTTTTGAGTTTGTTGACCAGCTACTCCTCAGCGTGGGGCCTGCCCTGAAGTGTGTTAACATACCCAGTGTCTTAGTCAGGGTTTCTATTGCTGTGAAGAGACACCATGACCACAGCAACTCTTAGAAAGGAAACATTTCATTGGGGCTGGCTTATAGTTCAGAGGTTTAGTCCACTATGGTCATGGCAGGAAGCATGGCAGCATGCAGGCAGACATGGTGCTGGAGAAGGAGCCAAGAGTTGTACATCTGGATCAGCAGGCAGCAGGAAGAGGGAGAGAGCCACTGGGCCTGACTTGAACTTCTGAAACCTCAAAGCCCACCCCCGAGGACACACTTCCTCCAACAAGGCCACAAGTCCTAATCTTTTCAAATAATGCCACTCTCTATGAGCCTATGGGGACCATTTTCATTCTAACTGCCACGTCCAGTGAGACTTCATTGGCAAAAACTGACTTAAAAGGGACTTTTCTTTTTTTTTAAAAAAAAACATTTTATTTATTTATTTTAAAAATTTATTTTATTTTATGTGCATTTGTGTTTTGCCTGCATGTCTGTCTGTGTGAGGTTGTCAGATCTCAAACTTACAGACAGTTGTGAACCACCATGTGGGTGCTGGGAACTGAACCCAGGTCCTCTGTAAGAGTAGCCATTAAGGCATTAGAACAACCAGTTGACTGTCCAGAACAGAGCCCTTCCCCTGACCCCTAGTGAAGAGCTGCTGACAGGGGCTGGCTTCTAGGGGAGGGAAAGTTGATTTTCTTTAAGGGTGTGGCCCTGTTAGGTCACTGTGCTCAAGTCGATGGCCCTGCTCAGAGGATATGGGCAGTACAGAGTGGATTCAGAGGGTTGTTGTGAGGGTGAGGGGAGAGAGGGAGAGAGACAGAGAGACAGAAGAGAGAGAGAGAGAGAGAGAGAGAGAGAGAGAGAGAGAGAGAGGAGAGAGAGAGAGAGAAGTGAACACAAAGTTGTGAGAGGCACTGGGTTAGAGGTCAGTCTAGGTGGAGTCAAAGGGAGGAGCAGGGGTGAACATGACTAAAGTACATTGTGTGTGTATGAAATACTCAAAGAATTCATCCGGAAGTTTAGCGTTAGAAAGACACTAACCATTAGCACTCCCCATTCCCCCCTCTTCCAATCCTGAACAAGCCGGCTGTTGTCCACATTCTGTCTGTGTACGGAAACGCCAGCTCCTTCACATGAGCTGAATCACGCAGTTAAAAAAGCCTTCAAATAGGTGTGTGGTTTTTGTATCCTTAATATAATAATTTGCATTTCTCTGATGACTAATGATCTTGAATATCTTTCCATGTTCCCTATTTGTCCTTAATATTTTGTCCTTGGTGACATATGTATTTAAGTCTTGTTTATATTTAGAAATTAAAAAGCTGTATCTTCATGCTGCATCAGGCTTCATGGTGTTTGACATGCATTGTCATATGTACTTTGGGTGACACCCCCAGGTCACCACACTCCTGAAGTCTGGTAATTACCATTCTATTCTGTTTCTATTTTCTGTTTATTTGATTGATTGATTGATTGATTGATTGAGACAGGTTTTCACTGTATAGCCCTCGTTGGCCTGATCAGGTGCACAGAGATCACTTCCCAGTGATAGGATTAAAGGCACCCCCCCACACACCATTTCAGTTTTCTGTCCTCTTTTCTAGACTCAGCATAGAATTGAGATCATTCACATTTGTCATCCTAGGCCTGGCTTTATTTAATTTAATGCAATCTTCCAGGCTTATCTGTGTTTCTGGAAAATGGCAGAATTTTCTGGTTTTCAAAGGTTTGATGGTATGTCATTATGTATATACATCTGTCACCTTCACGTCTGGGTGGACACTTGGGTGGATTTTGTGTCTTGATTATTATTAATGAAGCGGGCAGAGCAGGGAGCTCCTGGACTATACTTCTTTCATTTCTTTTGATAATATCCTCACTGTTGAATCATAGGAAAGTAGTGTGTTTAGAGATCTAAAGGACACTTCCTATTTTTTTTTAAACAGTGGCTGTGTTAATCCCCACTCGTTAAACATCCCCACTAGCACTGTACACAAATTATCTGTGCATCCTCAGAAATACTCGACATGATCCATCCTGTTGATAAAAGCCATTTTAACAGGTAGAACCTGAGACGTTTGTTTGACTGACATTTCTGGTGATTAATGGTGTGTGGTACAGCAGCAGCTGTGCATGGGCAGGCTGCTTTGTAAGAAATGGCTGCTCCCTTTCCACTGTTTGAATCTGTGTGTTTGTTTTTCTAATAGAGAGTTGTTGAGTCCCTTACATAGCTTTGGAGATTTACCTCTTATCAGATATGTCTTATAAACATTTTCTCCCATCCCATTGTTTTTTCCTAAGCGTTTCTTCTTGGGAGGATGATTCTTTCTCTACTGAACTGTCTTTATTCTAATAGAGTCTTCATATACTTACTCATAGGACTATTTCTGTATATTTTGCATTGTGCTGTAGTTTTTCTCTATATAACTAGCTTAATTTAATTGGAAATTTCACTCTTATCTTCTGTATCCTTGGCAAAAGTTTGTCTACGTTTTCTATCAGTTGCTGAGAACATTTGTTGGAGAACTTCGTCTCCAAGTGTGTTTTTGGATATTCTTCTCCTTCCAGCTCTGTGTGTGAGCGTCATGTATCTTAGAGATCTGTTGCTAGATGCATGCACATTTATGCATATTGTGTTAATTTAGGGAGTCTGACCTTTCAAAACAATAATTTTCCCCTATTGATTTTCTGAGATCTATTTTGATACTCATGTAGCTGTTTTCTTTTGTTAATGCTCTCCCTGTATCTTTTATAGTCATTTTATTTTTTTAACCTATATTTGCCTCTATACATAAATAGATTTTGTTTACAGTATACAGTTTAGTCCTGGTGTTATGACCCAATATAATGAATGATGTTTAGGTTGTAATTGTTACATAAAGTTTAAATTTATTGTAATTCTTCTTATTGAATGTCAACCCACTACATTATAGCTGTTTTACCTGTTGAATCCCTTGGGTTTTTTTTTCCACCCTCTGCATATAATTTTGAGTTTTGCATTTAACTTTATTCTTGAATTACTATGGCTTTTTATTTTAAATAGCTATTTTAGTCATTGACCTGGGTTGCATAACATGTATCTTTAATTAATTAGAGTCTACCTTTAAATAATACAATACCTAATGCATAGTATAACCAGCTTTATTTTTACCTTCACTTAATCTCATCTCTAGAACTCCTTATGTGTATGCATGGTCTCTTAACGTGCCTTAAAAATGTCGATGATGGTGCGCCAGGCCTGACTCCTGGCTGTTTACTGTCCCCAGTACCTGGCACCTGTCTGATGGTTACGATCCTCTGTGCATGTGCATAGTTACAGGACCGTGAGCTGAGCTGAGTCCGTCATCCCAAGTCCTTCCGCTTTGTCTGCAGAGTCTAAAAGGCCTAATTCAAACCGATCCTACTTTAAGGCATCTCTGGAAGTTCTTTTTCAAAGTTGAAACTTAACACAGTGGGGCCTGTCGGCCCCTTCATGTCTCTGTTTTCTGACTCTCTGCTTTGTGTGTGCCATGGGAGCATTCAGACCATGATGCTGTTTGTGAAGAACTTTCCTCTAGCACCCCACACGGGGAAATAGCCACAGGATCCCTTCTTATCTCCTTCTCCTCAACAGAGAACAGCTGAGTGGTGGGGCACTTCTTCCCTAGCTCCTTACCAACTTGAAGAAGTGCAGACTGTTCAGTCACTGTGGAGAATGCTGAACTCACAGCCCTCTCCCTGAAGCTTCCTGGTGTATTTCACTCGAAACATGTACTTTTAGGGATCCTGGGACTCCGGTGTTTGGCTGTTCTCGAAAACAAAACAAAACAAAACAAAAAACATTATTTTCCCACGGACTTGATTTTCTTAACAGCCTGTCAAATGCAATGACCCTGGGTATGTTTCCTGGCATCAGGGAGGAAAGCCAGTAAAAATCCTAGAATTTTCTGAGAGATTTCAGCTGTGAGGAAAAAACACTCTTGGCATCTTGGGCCAGTATCTAGGACTTATGAACCCTGGGTAGTCATGAGCGTATCTGCCAGAGACACTTTCAGGATTTCCTCTCTAAGTCATGTCCAAAGCATAACATTTTCTTTTTGTCTTTTTCCCCCTCAAGGGGTGCTACATCCATTGTGTACAGATGCAAACAGAAGGGGACCCAGAAGCCCTATGCTCTGAAAGTGTTAAAGAAAACAGTAAGTTTGTTTCCTTATATAATAGTATCTCTGAGAGACCGGAGAAGCAAGAAACCTGACTCAAAAATCGAAGTGGTCGTGAAGAAGCCAATTGTTGTCTGATGGAAGCCACATGAGAAAGTCACTGGTTCTTAAACTGGACGTGATGTGTGGAGAGAAGGACGGAAGGGGAAAGCATTAGAGCAGGGAGGAAAGCCTTGTGTGTGAGCTGTACTCATGGATATACGCATATATTTATGGATGGAGATGACAAGCCTGCACTTTAATATGCTAGAGTAGCCCGCGACTTAAAAGGAGATGAAGCAAAGCCTAAGTGTCTGTACTGTGAAAGGAATCATCAGCTTCTAATCTGCCTGAAGCTTTCCAAGGTTGGGTGTGTTTTAGTGATGTGCAACTGGATCAGTGTTATTGCTTCCCAAGCTAGACCTTCAAGTTTAGACAAGAAAGAAAGTTTTTGCTTCATTCGCCTAAGCTCATAAGTAAGCTAGACCAGGGTTCATGTCTAAGGCTCCTGTGTAACGATAACGAGGAGACCAGAAGCTTGTGAGGTCACATCTTGGGTGGTGTCCTTATGTGATACTCTTCCAGCCTTACTGCCCTTTCTGTTTCTTTCTGTTAATGTGTGAGATCCTGCTCATAAAACTACAAAAAGACAAGACACACTTTATGGCACAGTGTTCCTTTGTCAGATTTTATGTGAACAGATGTGGGAAGTGTGTGGATTTCTGAAAACCATGGTAAAGTGACCCAAAGAAAATGTGTCAGACATTTCAATATCAAGTGATAGCCTTTTACCGACCAAAGGAGGCTTCTCTCCCCAAGGGGCAGCTCATTGTCACCAGCTGTTTGTGTGTTGTCTACCACAGAGATCTCTTACAGTTTCATGTAATGAAGAAGCTAACAGCACAGGATTTTAGCCAAGTAGAAACAAAGTGACACTTTTAAACAGTCTGTTAGAATTCTAAGCTGTAGGAAAAAAAAAATCCCACAGTTAAATCAGAGTAGATAGCAATTTAAGTGGCAATTAATACCCATAAATTTCACATTTAAGTGGTGTAATTGGTTTTAAAAAATTTTAAGTCAATCTCAAATGTACAGGAATATTTTAATTAATGTTTGTGACTTTTTCTGTATCAATTTCTTCATCATAAAATTTCCTGAACTAAGTATTATTTAAAATTTTTTGAAATATAGTTTTCAAATAAATATCTGAATTTTAAGATTATATTAGGTGTTTTTAGTACTCTTACATGTTATATTTACACTTGGGGGCTATGTGTTTTCTTATTGGTTAAAAATGTTAGTAAACTGGCAAATTGTTTCCTTTTTCCTACTTTCATGATTGAGGAAATTTTGAAAAGGGGTAGATAACATGAAATTCTAGGAAAGGACCATTTAAAAATGGCTTGTGTGAAGCTGGACACAGTGGTGCACCCCAACACTTGATGTACAGAGGGAGAGTGGTCGCGAGTTCCAGGCCAGAGTGGGCTGCACACTCACCGAGATCTAAGAGGTGGGCAGATCTTCGCAAAAGCCACCAGAGAGTGTATGGATGGGAAGGAAACCAGAGTCGGGTGGAACTTCGAGGCAGATGATGTCGAACACGGTTCATTACTGCTGTGCCAAATGGATACGAGAGAAAAAGCCCTGGAGGACCCTTGGCTCTGAATGTGAATTAGATGGGATCTCAGCTTTGTCTTTAGGATACACCATGCTTGGAGCTGTGTAAATGAGAGAAACAGCAAGCAAAGCCACAAAGAGCAAATTGCCTCCAGTGTTTCATTTCATATAGGTCATGAAGATAGATAGAAAGTTCCCTTTCTAAGGGAAGTGAATGGGTGCTATGAATCTGTATACAGAGCAAAATAATGCAGAGGAAATATTTTCTGAGAATATGAAGCAAAGGTTTTGCACCTGAGGACAAACAAGATGGGGTGTTCAGAAAGGTTGACTTATTTATGTAATCTCTTATGTCAAGCCACATAAAATTGCCTCAATTGAACCATTTCTGACCTACAGTTTTGTGTGATTCAGTTAACAACTATGGGACCACATATAACCTCACTGAATACTTCCTAATATTTTCATTTAATGATTAGACATAAACTTAGGAGGCCTTGAGTTTAGTCTGCCTAAAGTTATGTATAATCTATCTATCTATCTATCTATCTATCTATCTATCTATCTATCTATCTATCTATATCATCTATCTTCATCCATCCATCATCCATTCATCCATCCATCTACCTATCCACCTTGCCCACCCTTCTGTGTTAAATTAATAGAGATAGTGAAACAACTACCAAAATTTGGTAGCTTAAAAGAATATAAATTTATTTTCGTCAGTTCTGGAAACTAGATTTCCACAGCAAGTGTTGCCAGAGACAGTTTCCTCTGAGGCCCCGTGAGAGAATCTTCTCCATGCCTCATGTTGATTTGGAGGTCATCCTTCCAGTTTCTGCCTCTGTTGCCAAATGGCTGACTTCTCCTCATATTTCTCCACATCATCTTCCTTGGGAAGGTGTGTGGCACGGACTCACTCACCTTGTACGAATGCCAGTCTGCTGTGTGGGAGGCCTGCCCTTTCCGGTATGACTGCATTGTAACTAATTACATCTGTGTTAACACAGTTCTGCCAGTCATATTATCAGACGGCATAAGGATAATTTAAAAGTAGCTATCTAATCTTTTATCTGATGATGAACACATTTAATATTAACAAATGTAAAGAAATTTACCCAATTTATAAGTCAGTGGTTATCGAACTGTGAGCCATGATCCCTTTGATGGTGGAATGCCTCTTTCACAGAGGTCACCTAAGACCACTGGAAAACATAGATAATTACATTACAATTCATAAGAGTGGCAAAATTACAGTTATGAAGTAGCAACGAAGTAATTTTATGGTTGTGGTCACCACAGCATGAAAACTGTATTAAAGGGTCAAACCATTAGGGAGTTTGAGAAGCACTGTTCTGAGTGATTAACTTAGTTTATAAACATGCTATAAGAGGTTTGTTATCTCCTTTTAGAGCTAATTACTTAATACTAGTTATGTTTCTCAGGATCTATTTAAACATTTTTATTGGAATTCATTCTAAATCTTTTTATGGCAATATTAAATTCCTCTCTCATAGCTTAGTATTTTTGGAATTCTTTATACTATCCATAAGAAATATTCTTTGGCGAGCTTTATGTCAAAATTCTTATAATTACAATATTCAGAAAGCAAATAACAGAAAATTTCAAAAACAAAAAAAAAAAAAAAAAAAAAAAAAAAAAAAAAAAGAAAATTACTTCCTATTCAAAATCTTTAATCGTCATTGAGAAGCTGTCACACAAATCTTTCTCCCAGAGGAATACATACTAAAGCATTAGCTCTTAGGGAAAATTTCACGTGCTGCTGATAATCCATACAGAAGAGAGTTATAACTGACAATAAGCACATAGTAAATTATCATGTTTAGACAAATAAACATTTTTCCTATTCAAATATCCTTGTGAGAAATTAACATGTAATTATGTGAAGAAACACTTTCAAATTAACATATATTTTATGTCTGTAGCGCCATGTACTTTCTATGTACATAGCTAAATATCAAAGAATTAAAATACATTAGAACACGTATTTACTAACATCATAATGACTTATTTATGTACATGGTTAAACAACAAAAAGGTATGTGAGTTTGTATATATATGTATGGGAAGAGAGAAGGAAGAAAATATGGCAAACACCAATAATTATTGAATGTAGGATATAATAATAGTATTCGTGATGGTGTGCTAACATTTCAGTGCACATGAACATTCATTCTCATGGTGAAACTTCGGAGAAAAGCACCATTGAACGTTTTCTATACTGAAAACCACCTGGGCACTTCCTGTAGTAATGGCCATTTGTCTCATGATGGGGTTAAAACTTGGTCAGAATAAATGAGAAGAAAAGGGGTTGAAGTACTTTTTCTGTTGGTTTATAGATCCCCCCCCCACAGTACTAAACACTACTGGGTGAAAAAGTCCACTCAGTAGGTGTGACTCTCATGCCCTCATTCCGCACGCGTATGACCTAGTGTTTAACCTTTCTGCTCTGAAGCAGCATTGGATTCACTGAAAACACTGCTTTGGTCCTCGTAAGCACCCCATTATCTCAAGCATTAGAACTCATGGGCTTACAGTTGCTGCTGAGGTTTTTCTATGGACTTCCGAAGTCATAAATCAAATATGAAGAAAGGATTGCTCACTGGTGGTGGATGTCTTTACATGTCCTGACACTTCCTGCTTTGCCGTCAGCTCAGCTATCATTGTATCTTGCCTTTCTCTTTGTGTTCGCCAGATAAATAAATATACTTTGCAGCAACAGCAAAGCCACACTCAGGACTGTATGACAGCAAAGAGATAAATTCAAGTATCAAAATTTGAACACATTAAGCACAATGTATTCACCACAGATTAAGTTTTACCAGGTTAGATAGAATCTCCACTTTCAAATAACGGCATGAGGACAATGGAATTGTGTTTCAGGGGTGATCCATGTAGATGGAAGTCACTTTTTATCCATTAAAAATCATATCTCAGAATCTGTATAACCATAGCCTGTCAATGTGGCTTGTTTTCAAAATAAATAGCTTGCTATTTAAGAAATTTATGTTCACTGATGATTTATACTGTCTCTGGAAGTTTAGAGATTGATAGAAAAATCAGATAAAACTTCCAGCTGTGTGGCTCAGCACCTGGGAAGGTTATAGTCTTCTAACTGTAAAATCCATTTTTTTCACTAAATAGCCAGTATCAAGTCTGGAGAGTTTGTGTTGGTGTAGGCATTTGGAATGCATGGGTGTTTTGACTCTCATCAAAAACAGTTGTTCAAACATGGTGACCGGTCATAGGCTCCAGAGATAGAGACACTGTGTTTGATCACTTCCACTCCTCACTATAAATAATACATATATTATTACATATAACGCATACTACAGATCACTGCTCAATCTCTCTTTCAGCCATAAAGTGAGTTTCAGAACTCACTTTCAATCTAGTTAAGACTGAAATGAGATTGCTCATACAAAATGTTTTCTAGCACTGAGCAGGCATGTTGCAAATGATGCACATAATTTTTAAGAGTTTATTGGAGGGAATCAACAAAGACATTTTATCATAAAAGAAGTTAATGATCAGCAGTTCTGATGTTCTCATTAGCTTGATTTGAAACTGAGTGGTGCATGGTACCTGACTACTTCCTTGTATGTTGTCAGTTTTGGGACAGGGTCTCACTGTGTAGCTGTGGCTGTCCTGGAACTCCCCATAAAGACGAGGCTAGCTTTGAACTCTCAGAGGTCAGCCCGACTCTGCCTCCAGAGTGCTGAGATTAAAAGTGTACACTACGACACCCTTCCCTACTGTGTACTGTTGTATGAACAAAATTAATTATATCACTTTTGGAGTACATTGCTGCAAAAATGGTGTCTTAGTTTGGGTTTTATTGCTCTGAAAAGACACTATGGTCACAGCAACTCTTATGAAGGAACTTTTAATTGGGGGTGGCTTACAGTTCAGAGTTTTAGCCCATTTTTGTCATGCTCAGGAGCATGTTGGCATGGTGGCAGGCAGACAGGGTGCTGGAGAGGTAGCTGAGAGTTCTGCATCTGAGTCAACAGACAGCAGGGAGAGCAAGAGAGCCACTTGGCCTGGCTTGAGCTTCTGAGACCTAAAAGCTTCCTCCAATAAGCTACACCTACTCCAACAAGGCCACACCTCCTCACAGTGCCACTCCCTCTGAGCCGATAGGGGCCATTTTCATTCAAACCACCACAGATGGATATTGATTTTACTGTTCTGATCAATAACATTTAATGTGGCATGCAGTAAAGATTTATGATTTTATGGCTTTCTATTTAGGGAAATGTGTACTTATAGATACCTAGATTAGAAATTAGAAAGAGCCCTAAGGCTCTTTTCTGATTTGTACTTTGGGGCTATGTGCCAGGACCCACAATGCTGCAGTATTTTCAGGCCCAAGTTTCATCTTCTTAGTGATTATGGTAAAAAAAATTATCTATATATTTTTTGGAAATATTTTCTTTGAGTAATTTAGTGAATATTTAGCAAGTAATTGCTGTTGAGTTTTATATTTTTTTCATGAGAACATTTTATATTCTTCAGGGGAGAACTACAACTGTGATCTGCTGATCACTCTGTAAGTTACTTAAAAACTTTAATTTTTCTTCTCATCCTTATGAGACAGAATTAGAGTAGATGGCTGGGATGTAGCAGGGGGATGAGGAGGAATGCTCTAGATAACATTGCAGACTGGACACAGGTTTCCTTCCAAATACTGTTTAGATGAATATCCATGACATCTCCACCAGGAGAGATTTGCAACCTTCTCAATTCTTAGAGGTAATATCATTTTTACTAGTTTCCAAAAGGGATTGCTTGAAATAGCATGTGTAAGTACACAGGCCTAGCATTGCATTCCCTGCATGTTCTAAGCATTTACCAGGTGTCACCCTGTTCTCCAGTCTAGCCTTCTTTTTATTTGTAACTGTACCCTTTGTATCAGTATTCACTAAAATTCCTTTAGAAAGAATATGCAACGTTTATGTACAGAACTCATTTTGAATCCAGATGCACTGTATTTCTTTACTAAGTGATGAACCTTGGCCAAGTGACTGCCATTAGCTGCCATAGCTAACCATTTTACACAGATACATAGGCCTGAATGGAGACACTAATTCTATAAGGAAGCTAGCAACAGGGAATTTAAAAATTTCCATAATGGCATTCCCAGATGTTTCTCACTGTACAGGGTGTAGATATTATAAATTTTCATTTATTCCTTCATTCATTCTTTCATTCATTCCTTTTGAGGTTTGGGGATCAAACACAGAGCCTGTGAATGTTATCCAAGCATTTTATGAATGAATAGTTTGCTCCGCTGGGCAATGGTGGCACACGCCTTTAATCCCAGCACTTGGGAGGCAGAGCCAGGCAGATCTCTGTGAGTTCGAGGCCAGCCTAGGCTACCAAGTGAGCTCCAGGAAAGGCGCAAAGCTATGCAGAGAAACCCTGTCTCGAAGAAAGAAAAAGAGAAAGAAAGAAAAGAAAGAAAGAAAGAAAGAAAGAAAGAAAATGAATGGTTTGCTATGATCTGAGTCTCATGTAGCTAAAACGTGCTTTGAACTATTAATATTAACTATATTAATGTTTTACCACTACCCATAGAATTACAGAACTGAACTCAACACCAGCAACTTTTAATATTTTATTTTAAGAAATAAAAGGATATCTTAGATTTTTTTGTGTATATTTAGGGCCTTTGGAAATAAAGTTTTCATTTGTTTCCTTGGGTAACTTTTATCCATGTCTATTCACTGCAGTGTTCAAGCTCGCATTCCAGAGGAATTTCATTTCTTTCTAAAACAAAAAGCCAATGTTCTTGTTTTCAGGTTTTCTGAGGTTGATGAGTCAATAATGCATATTTTATCAATGTGGTATGACAGATAATTCACTACTTAATGGATTTAAACCACAGGATTTATTATTCTTCACAATCTACCACATGATTGGGTGAGGAGTTTTTGTTATGGTTTGTTTGATGTTCTTAATGTGGTTCACACAAATGCAGATAGTTGGGTTGCTCTGCAGCAGATGGATAGCTGGGAAGGCTGTCTCTTCTCTCCATTTCTTCTTTTATTCTATCATAGAAGAAGCTGTGTATATGTTATTGCCTTCTCCCTCTTCTGAGACTAGGGAATATTCTGTTTTAGAGGCCAGCTGTAATCTCTAGGAATGGCTTTCTAGACATCTCTGTGGCTCTGCATTTGTTTGATTTTGACTCTGACCTATGATCATCCTCCTTATGGACAGGAAATGATTCTTGTTTGAGACTAAGGACCTTAGTCTGCTTTCCCCATGGAAAGAAGCCTGCCTTCTTCCGCAGATGACCCAGTTCCTCTCAGTCCCATGCTCATGGATAGAACTGTCTTTAAAACATTAAGTTTCTTCTGAATCGTAGTATTAGTCACCTCATTTCTCTAAGGTACATAATCCTTCTTTAGCCAGATTGTTCTTTGCTTTTAGCATGTCAGGCTGCCATGGAAAAATGTCCAGGAGGTTGAAGACAATGCTCATCTACTACAGAATCTGGAAGGTATACCTCCAGTGTATTAACTTTTTATAACTTGTGACTATTCAGGAAAAGTGGCAGCATGTAGTTTCACGTTTGCATGGATAGGCAGTACTGTTCAGAAGCGCTCTTGGTGCCCTTTCTGTCTGTGTATACTTGGGAGACGTTGAACTGCTCACCACACCCAGACATTTCTGTCATCCACAGCCAAGGCATGAGAGAAACTACTAAAACCAACTTTTCTTGGATCCAAGAGCAGTTCAAAAACTCACTAAAAATCTTGTACTTCTCTGAATAAATATTTTTCTTAGAGTGGAGACTTTGGGGGCCACAGAACACTCTTTTATAAGTTAACATCTTGGTAAGCAGAATTAAAATGCCTCGTATTATGAACTCTTCATCCTTAAAAAGCTTTTAAAACTATCTTAGATTAAATGCAGCTCTGTACTCTGTGCTGATTATTAATGAAATTTCAGTATTTCAGCCTATTGCATAATTTCTCTGAAACAGAGAAAAATCTCAAGAATGTGACCAAAATGCAGTGAGTAAACATATTTAATGAAGTTGTTCAATACTAAGTCAAAAGACAAAAATTAGTCATGTATTTCTATACACTAGATAGTAAGCCATCCTAAAAAGCAAGAAGATAGTCTCATTTACAATGGCATAAAAACTTAGAATAAATTTAACAAAGGAGATGAAAGACTTGCACACTAAAATTTATAAAACAACAATGAATGGAATTGAAGAAGATGCACATAAATGGAAAGATATCTTAAGATTGTGGATTGGAAGAACTAGTGTGTCCATATTATCCAAAGTGACCCATGGGATCTAAACAGTTGGTGCGCATGCACACACACACACACACACACACACACACACACACACACACACACCCTCAAACAGCCAAAGCTATGGAATAAAATGAACAAAACTGAAGCCATCACTGGACTTATTTGAAAAAATGCTGCAAAATTATCATAATAAAAACAGCCAGATATGGTGATAAAAATACGCATAGACCAATAGAATCAGATGCATACCCTAGAAATAAATCCACACATTTGAAGTAAGTTAGTATTTCATAAAGATACCAAGAGTATATGACTGGGTAAAGATGGTCTCTACAACAAATAGTGTCTTAAAACCTTCTCTCTCCATTCAGAAATGAAATGATCTCTGGAAAGATGGCTCAGCAGGCAAAGGCTCTGAGTCTGACAATTGGAACTCAGTTCCTGGGACCCAACATGATAGAGAAGAGAACTGACTCCTGCAAGTTGTCCTCTGACCTCCACATGTGTCTCCATGCATTTCCACACACACACACACACACACACACACACACACACACACACACACACTAAAATAAAGATACTGAAATTTGATCATTGACTCACATACTACAAACATTAACTATAACTGACTTAAGATTTAAATGGAAGACATCAATTCACAAAATTCATAGAAGAAAATATCCAGGACATGACTTGGAAAATGATTTTATTTGGCTATGGTAATACAAAAAACAAAAGCAAGTTTAAACAAGTAGAACTATGCCAAACTAAAATGTTTTTGCACACAACCAGGTGCCATGCTGTTGTATCCAGATACTTGGAGGGAGGGGGCAGGCAGTAAGGTAGGAATATCTCTTGAGCCAAGTGTTCAGTGTCAACCTGAGTAATACAATGAAAAAGAAAAGCAATCTACTAAGCATGTTGGCACACACCTCCTATTACAGAACTCAGAGGGTAAGTCAGGCAGAGCATACATTTGAAGCTAGTGTGAGTTACATAGTGATATCAGACCACCCAAAGCAGTATACAGAACCTGTCCTTTTTGTTTGTTTGCTTGTTTGTTTTTCGAGACAGGGTTTCTCTGCATAGCTTTGCGCCTTTCCTGGATCTCGCTCTGTAGACCAGGCTGGCCTCGAACTCATAAAGATCCACCTGCCTCTGCCTCCCAAGTGCTGGGATTAAAGGTGTGCACTACCACCGCCCCGGCTTACAGAACCTGTCTTACAAAAAACAAATATAAAGTTATTGCAGTACAAAATAATAATTTAAAATGAAAATATTTGCAAACCATATATCTATTAAATGACTCATGACCACATTATTTAAGAAATTCAAGCGATTCATTAGGAAGAAAACAAGTAACTGAATATGCGCCAAAAAAAAAAAAAACCCAACTAGATATCCTCCCAAAGGTGCCATGCAGTTCCCAGCAGATACATGAGAAGTTGCTCAACCCCACTAGTCAAATCAAAGTCACAGCAAGTTGTCCATATCTTTATTAGGGTGACTATGATTTAAAAAGAAAGTACCATTCAGGATATGAAGAACAGGAAACCTTGATATATTTTGGCAGGAATGTAAACTGTAACAGCCATTATGGAAATCAGCATGGAGATTCTCCAAGAAAATTAAAAATAGAAGTAGCATTGACTCAGTGATAACATCTCTGGATATAAAATCCCCCAAAATAAGATCACTACCCCAAAGAGGTAATCCTTCTTCCTGTGTTCATTACAACGTTATTCCAGTAACAGTCCTAGAAACCGCCTGGGCTCATTGAAGAAAATATTGATTACTGTGTAAAACAACATTCAGCCTTCAAGAGGAAGTAAACCATGTCTTTTGCTACAACATACATGAACCCCAGAAGGTATTACACCAAGTGCATTCAGCCAAGTGCAGAGCGTGAATGTGATCTCACTGGCATATAGAATCTAAAACTGTTGAAATCATGGACACAGAGGGTGTAAGCATGAAGACGGGAGATCGTGGTCCCAAAGTGTGAGCTCTGGAGGTGAGTGACAGTGTCTCCTCCTCCTCTTTCTCTCCAACCATTGGGAACCCTGAAATTGGATTGCAGACTGCACATTTACTCACTGCTAGGATGCATATGAGGCATAGAGGCTTCAGTCTATTCTAAAGATGTGCTTCCGTTAAACACGGCTAGGAGCACCCATTTCTGTTCTTTGGAAGTTCAGGCAAGGTTACCTCGGTCAGTGATGGAAAGGAGAATAAATCAGCAGCACAAATAGACTTTTGGGGCCCAATTGAGGTCTTAGAACACATTAAGGAAAGTAGCTTGCAGATAACGGGCCATGTCAAGTGAAGTGTACCTTTCTCAAGCGCCTGTCGGTTGGAACATATTGATTTTTGTAGGGACTATTAAGCCAGGTTTCCTGAAATAGGAACCAAGGTATTTCTATTCAGTCGGTGACAGGTGTATATCTAATGAAGAGAGACGATGGCTGGGTGGAATGTTAAAATCTCGGCCTGGTATACCCCCTACCATCCAGGAGACCATTTGCAAGTCTCAACATACATTCATTGCTGTAATTTATGGGGTTGGTTTGCATATTTTCTTGCCCAACCACCGATTTTTTTTTATAACTCTGCATGCTTATCGATGTTCTTACTTGCTGAGCTCTCATCCGCATTTTATCTCCTTTGCTTTACTTTTGAAGACCATAATCCAGAAGTATATCACTGAGGAGGCCTGGGGAGGGGGTGAAAGATGGTGGGATGGATAAATTGATTGATTGAACTGGCCTATGTGATATCGCTCAAAATCAAGCATACTCGAAAGATATATACATTTGGCCATATCTGATATTTTTAAATGACCGTGTTTAATCCCCTAGTACCTTTACAGTGAGAACTTGGAGCTAAAATGATCTTGAATCTGGAACACAGAAAGGAAATGTGTTATCAGCCAAAGACAGAGGACTCTGAGAGGGACAAAAGTCTGAAAAAGCTGATTGGGAAATGCCTTGTAGCTAAAAGGATGGGCAGGGGTAGCAGAGAAATGGATGCAAATCCACATTTAGGAGAGGGTGATGTCTGAGAGAGATAGTGGCTACACAGTCTGTTAGTATGCACTTAGCACTCATATCTTAATGAGAACTAGAAAAGCCCTGACTTCAATATTAATAGAGAAAAAGAAGTTGTGAGTTTTTTTACTTTTCTTCAGTTTCAAACTGTTTTAAGGTACAGAGTTGAATATTGGTCAAAGTTTCATCCATTCAGACAATATAAGAAAAAGGAGAAAGATGGCTGGAGATATTCCAGCTGTGGAGTTCTAAAGCCACCAATTTACAGAACAAGAGGAAATGAATGATCATATTCCAGAGGATCTTA
This sequence comes from Peromyscus leucopus, assembly GCF_004664715.2. Lineage (NCBI taxonomy): Eukaryota > Metazoa > Chordata > Mammalia > Rodentia > Cricetidae > Peromyscus > Peromyscus leucopus. Next base: position 22,658,045 of record NC_051079.1, read on the forward strand.
ACTGGAAAAGAGCCAGATAGCTTTCAGTGTTGAATTTGTCTTCAGTACTCTTCACATTAAACACTCTGGAATGTCTCTTCAGTAGTTCTAATCATAAAGGAGCCCAATCCCAGTCAGAAGGGGGTCAGCAATTAACTACTTCTAATTACTAAGTGTGCTCCAGTAGTCTCTTTCCCATGGCATTGCAGAGCTCTTCATGGTCAGAGTGATTCATTTAATAGAGTTTTAGAGATTTGTCCAGAGTATGCAGAAACACACAGGACAAGACAAGACTTCTGAGAACCCAAACTAGACCCAAAATTTGTTTCATCAAGGCTCTGAAGGGAGAAAAGGCCAAAATGAAGTCAGGAATGATCTTGGTTCAGATGAGCAACTGGGGTTAGATGTTGTCCTTGCCAAGCTGATAAAGAAAACTAACCCCCTCCTGACATAGACATAGAGAATTCTGCCAGAGCTTCTAAATCGTGTTGCAAAGCAAGGGCAAGTGATATTATCTGTGTAGAGAGCACAAGCAATCCATTTCTTCTCTGATTCAGTTACAAGCTTAGTTTAATGAGTCTCAGCACACATTATCCACCACTGTGGTTTAGATATGATTATTCTCCAAAGGTTCATGGTCTGGAAGCCTAGTCCCTGAGGTAATGGCGCCGAAGTGATGAGGTTTTATGAGATGATTACATCATGGGTGCCACCCTTGAAAGAGATTAATGTAGTGTGGCAGCACTGAGGTAGTTGTCACGAGAAGTGCCTGCTATAAACCAAGGCCATCTCATCTGCAGACAGCCGGATCCTAATCCCCGCCCCCCCCCACTTGTGACACAGCCTGGAGGTCCTTGTCACCACACTGTCACCTTGCTGTTTGACCCTCAAGCCCTTAGGAATCATGAGCCGAATGAACTTTTTTTAAATTAATAAATGCCTAGTCTTAGGTGTTCCTCTGTTGTAAATACCAAGCGAATGGAGATGTCTACTAACAACTGCAGTCAGAGCAGCTGCTGAGCGTGAGACATGTGAACTGCATCATGTTCTGGTGCTAGCCCTTTAGCTGTCTTAATGGTAGATAGGACACAATCCTGTCCCCAGCTGTGGGTACCAGGTTCCCATGTCCTCCCAGAAGCAAGTATCTATTACGAGGTAAATCCAGTTCACGTTCTTTTATTGTCTGTGTCCCAGAAATCTAAAAATGTGCTAAACAGATCATTATATATAAACTCCTTTTCTTCCCCTCACAACATATGAAGCTGTCTCTGCCAGGATTTTTCTTTCAGATTTTGACATCAGAATAGTCTAGACTCTAGAACAATTTTTTTTTTCTATCATGGCATCAGGTTATATTGAGTGTTCTGATCCATTTCAAGATATGAAGCAATGATATACGGTAACCTGTGAGTGGCATCTTTTACTTATAAATCAAAGCTTATCTAAGATGACTAGTCTTGTCTCTTAAATTTTCGTGTATTTTTAAAAGGGAATATTAATAACAGTCAACAAAACACACACAAATAAAATTCTTTTACCTTCTATAAAAAATATTCTTGAATCTAATACTACTGAGTATCTGGAGAGGCAAGTATTCATTTTTAAAGTCAAAGATACCTTTTTTTTTTCCTAATTTGGAAACATTTCTTGGGCTGGAGAAGTGGCTCATTGGTTAAGAGCGCTTGCTGCTCTTGCAGAAGACTGGAGTTTTGTTCCCAGCACCCTCGTTGGGTGGCTCACAATTGCCTGTAACTCCAGCTGCAGGGCATCTGGTGCCCTCTTCTGGTCTCACTGGCATCAGCACACATGCATGTGCACAAACGCGGATATCCAAACACAGTCCCTCTGATGTAAGCTTTGAGACTGAAGGATGGGCTATGGGGTCCTTTGAGGCCATAACCAGGGCATTACATGGAACAGCATACTGCAGACTGAACTGACACACGTCCATCCTTTCATTTCTCATTTCTAGAAGGTCTGGTGCCTTCCAGGAAAGTGGAACTCTGGTGTTTACTGATGTTAAGGTGTATTCTCAGCAAGGAAGGCAGATGCAGACTTCCGCATCTAGAAGGGAGAGCTGTGGAACAACATCTAGAAGAAACTTTCACAGCCCTTGCTCTTTATAGCCCATTTTTCTTTACTTCTCACTTCAATATTTTTTTAGATGATGATATAATTACAACATTTCTCTCTTCCCTCTCCTCCCTCCAAAACTTCCCATATACTATCCTTGCTGTCTTTCAAATTCGTGCCCACTTTTCCATAAATTGACATTGGATGTGTGTGTGTGTGTGTGTGTGTGTGTGTGTGTGTGTGTGTGTGTGTACACATATCCCTAAGTATAGCCTCCTCAGTCTGTATAATGTGACTTGGATGTGTGTTTTTCCTTAGGGAAGACTGTTTCTCCCACTCTTGGCATCCCTGGGTTGCCTGTATTTTTTTATTTTATTTTTTTGTGAAGGGCTGAGGCCTTATGTGCTTTCCATCATCCACTTTGGCCTGTCCAGTGATGTCATCCTGGTTCAGCTCAACATTTGGGCAGTCACGTTGGTGAGACTTTGTGAATGTAGCTTCTGACATTACTAGGAGACACAACCTCACAGCAAACTCCTTGGTCTTTTGGCTCTCACAGTCTTCCTGTCCCCTCTTCCTTAGCATTCCCTGAGCCTGAGTGTGGGAGTGTTTGTAGACGTATCCATTGGGACTGGGCCCCACAACTCTGCATTTAGGTTGTGCTTCTTTTCTGTACAGGGCTCCATCTGTCTCACTGAGAAGTCTCCTTGATGAAGGGTGAAGGCCACACTTACCTGGGTATAAGGACAAATGCTTAGACTGTTATTGAGGATTATTATGCTTTTTAAGTTTCAAATGAATTTTTTTCTTTGCATTTCTGAAGAGCAGTAATCAGGGTCTTTGAAGAAGCTCTTACTTTTTTGGAAGAAGTGAAGGCCAGGCAAGATGCTAAAGCAATATGTTCCGAGCATAAAGGTGTTTTATATTTAAACATACTCTTGGTAGAGGACTCGTTGTCAAGATCTAGTTGAAGAGTCTTAAAATGTTAATAACTCCAGTGTTTTTATTTCAATTATTTAATAGATCACAAATACATGAGTTTTTTAAATAAACTAATGCCTTGGTTTTATAACAGAAAACTGATGATTTAGTTTTAAGAATCATGCAGATCAAAGGGAACCCTGAGCTTCCCTGGCTTTCTGCCCTCATTGTGGGTGAATTTGGAATCATGCAACTGAGCCATTGTTGTTTGAGTGAAAGAAGCATAAAGTGGAAGCAAAATTGCTCTATTTTTGTGCCCTCCTGAGAATTTTAAAAGCACTTTGAGAAGTATGACCTTGTCCAAGAAAAATTGCTGAAGGTACTAAGAAGAAATGATGAGACCCAAATATGCATAGGATGTAGCTGATGCTCAGTTTAAATATGACTGAAGTGTGACTCTGATGGTCAATAGTAATTATTAAACATAAAACTGGCCTTAAATATTTCTTAAATTGAAGTGAGGAGCATTGTTTTGATCCCAGTTTCTGAAAAGGTCAGGGAAAATATGTATTTAAGTGAAAACACACGAGTCCCTCCCTCTGGTCACTGCTTGGCAGGAATGTTATCTTGGATGCTAATAGCAGATTTTGATGAAGCTATCTACTACTCTGTGGTAGCTTCTCCTGCCAGAGTTAGAAAATGTTAAACAGAAGATGAGAAAAAAGTTAATTTTGTAAATGTCATCCTAGGGAAGGCGCTGACATCCACTGAGCCTCCACTACAGACCAAGAAGTTTCCACACAGACCAAAATCCATATAACACCATAATGCATGGTCATGATCAACATCTCCATTTTGTATAGGAAGAAATTTAAGTAATCCTTGTACAGATTAAGAGACCCAAGAGAGGGCTCAGAGTAGCCAAGCCATGGAATTGTCAGATACAATGAAAAGAAAATTTAAGTACAGGCTAGAATGGTTAATACCACAAGGTATTGTACCAAATGTTGGTACAATTGTTAAGGAACAGGCATAATGTTTGGACTGGGCATTGGTGATATTAGGCTACTAGTAATATTTTTAGGGAAAAGTAACAAATCATATTTTCTAAAAGCTAGAAGTATATAAAACAAAATACTGATGACTAATATATTACAGTTGTAACTGTTTTCACTTATTTTCTGCATACTGATGACTAATTATATTATAACTGTAACTATTTTTCACTTATTTTCTGCATCTTACACTTAAAATGCATGCTATATGTTTGTTTTCTTCCCATTCTGACAGTATAAGCCATGAAAGAGAATTTAGGAAGCTTGGCACTAACTCTGTTTTCATAATGGGATATCAGTTTCTTTTTGGAGAGGACTTGACCATAGTGTTATAGGCATCTTCTTTGGGAACATGGAGAACTGATACTTGTTATGCTTCATGTTCCAGGGGGTCCCACCATTTCATCTTCCTTTAATCTCCTCTGCTGTTGTATTTAATGCAAATCATGAACTACGCAAAGTAAAAACAAGGTGTAGTGTTTGAAGGAAACACTTACTCCTTTCTGACAGCTGAAAAAACCCGTATAAAATGATAGGGAAGAGAGACTAGGCAGGATTTAAATACAGATTGCAGCAGACTTATAAAATCAGCGACTCCACCCGATATCTATCAATTGTATTTCATAGAGTGTTACTCACTCAACCTCGGAGAACTCCAACGTAGAGAAGTGGTGTTGCAATAGCTTGTGTCATATGTCTAGAAACCACAGGTGACTGTCTGTGTGGGCCCTTAGGGATCTCAGTGCTTTTCACTGGCTTGAGGCAGTCATTCTCCACTCCATTATTGGCAATAACACACACACAAATACACATGTGCACATATGTCTTAAGACCTAAAATGACGAGAACTAACTAATCCTAATCTTATCAACCAGCACTTGAACCAAGTCTAGGCTACCCTTTTATGTTCGTCAACCATCTCCCATTCCTTACTCATCTAGTCAAATTATTGTATACCAGGCATCGGTAAATAAAGCTGGATTTACCAGTATGCTAAAAATAAAATAAAATAAAGATTCATTGATGTTGCCATGGAGTTTATAATTCATTGAAGGAAAATATACACTGAAATAATAATTAGATGACAATGTATATTTTTGTAAGTGTTTTAAAAAGAAATTGGATGATGAAGTTTGAAGTTCATGGCATATGCACATGTATGTGGTTGTATATCTTGTTTTGTTATCTTTTTTTCCACCAATAAATCCTAAGATGACCTTGAACTCATGATTCTCCTGCGCCAGCCACCCAGGTGTAGGATTCTAAGTGCTCACGGCCATGCCTGGCTAGTAACTACTTTTGGTGGAATGGTCAGGAAAGGAGCTTTCAAGTGAAGTGAATGAAGAAAAAGGCTAGTGGATGATAGAGCATAAAGCCATCAAGCATGGTCCAGGGTTAAATGTCCCATGAAGAGAGGAAAATGACATCACCCAAAGTGGGTGACTGACTTCTAGAATATGTGTTAGAGTTTAATTTCAGTCTAAGCACAGTGGGATACCAAAAACGGCATTTAAACTAGGAAGTGACATTATCTGACTTGCATTTTAAGTAATCATTCTACCTACTTTATGCAGAGGGAGGCCACACAGAGGATAGGAGTCAAAGCAGGGCATTACTGTAGAAGTGCTGTAGCCTTTAAAGTATGGGACACATCAGACCAGAATGATGATGTAGAGCGAACAGTTCTAGTGCCTTGAGCCCAGATGAGAGGTCACAGAGGCAACCTTAGAGTTTTTCTATGGAGGGGAGCAGACACATGGCATCAGAAATGACTGGATAGGGTCTACTGAACTGGGGAGATCCTTGTAAAGATGAGAGAAACTAGATCAGGATTACTCCCCTGAACATTCTTAATTCTGGAGAGAGAACAGAGATAAAAGGAGAATGGAGTGTATAAACCCTTGACGGTCTTCCTCCATCACATACCAGTTCCTTCATCTCCTCCTCCACTGGGCCAAACTTGTTTTCTATAGCACAGTGGCATCATCCCAAATCATTTGTTTAAACTCCATTCCGCTTATTATCTCCCCCAGGAATATTAGGCTTGTTTCATTCACTGTCAGAAAAAAAAGACTCTCCACTTTGAAGCAAATTCCCAGTGTCTACAAGTAGGAAGGTTTGTGTTAAGGATCTAAGAAGGAAGACCTTTAGCTGACTCACTCTGGAGGAACTCATCTGCTCTGAAGCCAAGCCACCTCTTCCATAGACTTTGCTGTTCAAAACGTGAATGCCTTTTTTTCTAGGTTAAGCTTCCAGAGATATTCCTATGTTGCCTGAAGTCTATTCTGATCCTCTATTCAAAGCCCTGGTTTTCTCCTTTATACACCCCTCTCCTAAAGTTCTAGAGTCTGAACGGGAAAGGAAGTGACTAGTAACAGAACAATTGGAAGACTGTGACTGTCACAATTTTCAAAGCCAAGCGAAATGAGAGTTACGTGAAATGGTTGTTAGAGCCTGCCTTCTTGTTCTGCTCACAGCAAAGCTGGCTGTACACTAGAAATATCCAATTAGATATTGAATTCCCTGACCGTTTATACCCACCGCCTGTCCATCCCCACCATGTCCATTGCATGTCACTGCCCCACGAATTCCCTGACCATTTATACCACCATGTCCTTCCCCACCATGTCCGTTGCATATCATTGCTTCACCTCTAAGCCATCATGTCCTTCCTGTTGACTCCAAACTTACTCACACTAAAAGGTTTGGGAGACAAATGGTTGAGGACAAGTAGTATGCAGTTCAACATGAAAGGACCCAAAAGGAAATTTGCTTCCCCCGCAAAGCTGATCAGTAAGCTGGAATAGAAGGGGAGAAATGGAGGGTAAATTCAGTACAAATGGCTCTGCCTTTATTAGTGTATTTCTGGTGCTGGCTGCATCTTTTCTGTCTTTTGCATCTGTAGAAATGAGAGTTTTATTCTGTTCCTCTGGCCATGCCCCCACTCAGCGCATGGCTGTTCTCCCATGTGTCTGTGTCTGTTACCTTATCAGCAGCTCTTTTACTGTTTCCTTCATTTTGATTCCTTGCAATATAGTACATAGCAATTTGAGACCTATCATTTATTTTTTCATATTCTGCCTCTACTAGGACATAGAATTCTTTATACCCCAGAGTTGATTTATTCACTGATATAGCTTCATTTCCAGAATATTATCTGCATATAACAGGTACTAAAAAGTGTTTGCTGAATGAATAGATTAAAAATTGTTTTGTTGTTGTTAATGATGCCGATAAAAACAATTTTCCATGGATTTTTATGCCTTCTCAGTGATTGGAGAGAGGAGAAGGAAGGGAGGCAGGTGTATCAGGGGTTGGATGAAAGAGGGTATAAATTTTTTACTGTAGAATGAGCTCACCAAGGATCCCTTAAATTTGGTGTCATAAATTTCAAATTGGAAGTTAACGAAGTTGCACGTTTTCCCCAATGGATCTAGTTCAGACACAGAAATAGAATAAAAGTAAAGCTTAATAGGCTTAAGAATTTTGTCTGGAAATTACAAGTGAATGAGAGATGGGCAGAGTATGTGTAGTGCAGTGCATAGACTAACAGATTAAGTCATAGGGAAGATAAGAAATAGAAATCGTGTGCACTGTTGGATAGCAAGGTTCTTGTGGCCGTCAGTGGATGGTAATGGCTTGAGTTGTAACCGCGAGAGTGGGTTGCTAAGCAGGGTCAGAGGAAGAAATGGGGGGAAAATGAATAAGTGGTAAAGAAACAGGCTAGAATGCTGAGTAAATCATTGCACTGTTACCTATGTTATTAAGAACCATGGTAGTAATCGCTGAGGCAGAGATGCATATGCTAAGACTCTTCAGAACAGGAGTGAGGGAGAGGGATCAGGAAGTGACTGCAAGGGAAAGTTAAAGGTTGCATGCTGATGATGACTGGGTCACAGCATAGGAAGCAGGGGCCAGGACCTGTAGTGTATTTTCTACTGATGCCAAACCAGGTCACCGTTAGGGTCCATGCCAAAAGCGAGGCAGTCACAAGATGACCGGATTTACATTTAGACAAAAAGAGGAATAAAAACAACCATTCTTAGTTAGAGCTCTCCAGTTATTGTGGATACTAGCATCATGTAAGAAAGCCTCCATTTAATTATGTGTGTGCCACGTTTGATTTTTGTATGCTCAAACAGCAGTCCTTAGTTTTAAAATCCTTGTAGACTAGGATAGTGTTTGAATTGTACAAAATTCCACTTGTCAAGGCTCTTTCCAAGCGTGCGGGTGTCAGCACAGACCTGCCAACTGTGAGGAAATTAAGCAGAACCTATGTAAGAAGGGAATCATTCTGAAAAGTTAAAGACATTTCTTACGTATCCATTTATATCTTCCATGTTTTCATAATGCTTCTGAGAAACACAATTCTGTGCTTTGCATCATTCTCTGAAAATTATTCAAGCCAAAAATGAGCCAAAGAGGGCAGAGAATGAATAGAGACAAACAAGATCCACAGCCTCATTCTCTGCAAGGATAATTAAACCTACTGATGTTGTGTCTGTTAGTATGGGTGTGTGTGCACGTACATGTGAGTAGATGTGTGTGAATGTGCTTGTGGAAACCAGAGGTCAAGGTTGGGTATTTCTTCAGGGTTGCCCTTCACATTTAGTTTAGACTGGGTCTCACTGAAGCTGGTTGGATAATGGATTTGGCTGGGACAGTTGGACAGTGCGTTGCAGGGACTCAACTGCCTCCACCTCCCCAGTTGTAAGGGACAGGTCAGTGGTGCCATTCTTGATGTTTGTAAGACTGCTAGGGATCCAATTTGGATCCTCACGATTGTGTGGCAGGAATTTCACACACTGAGCCATCTCCCCAGCTCTGGTCCTAGTTCTGAGTGGAAATGCTGCTGCAGTAGATGGAGACACTGCAGACAGGAAGAACACCTGTCTCTTTTGATAAAGGTCACCCAGCTCACTCTGAGGGTGGAGCCTCCAGGTCTAGGTTGTGTGTCACATGATCAGGTGACTCAAGTCCAGCAGAGATTTGCATCCATATGTCTCATTTCTCCCAGATTCCCCACTGCTCTGCCTCAACCTGTCCCTTGCACAGCACAGAAGCAGGTGTTTATCTTTCCTTTGCAGTCGTTTCTTCCTTGCATGTCTTTAAACCCTTCCTCCTCTTGCCATCATCCTGGCTAACGCTCTGGAGTACATTTACTGCTCATCCCAATGAAGGGTCCATATGGAATGAGCGGCATCCAACTTGGAGGACTCTGGAATCACTAAAGAACTGTACTTCCCATACACTTCCTTTTACTCAACTTTCTACCGCTAGAGCAGACACAAACTTGGAGTTTCTTTTGATGTTGAGAAATCTTGAGTTCGATGAAATTTTGGTCTACGTTTCTTTTATTAAGTGTGCTGTTAATCTTATTTTTCTTATGCATAAACTTCAAACGGTATATTTTGTATGGAAAGTATAACAGTGATCTCTTTATATATTGGCTGTTGCAATTACGAGAGTGAATGAAGCTTTTTCTTTGAATGCTGTTTGTAGTTTAAGGAGAAGAGCAGAAACGGGGCTCTACAGAAATCCACCAGTGCCAAATCCATTTAGACATCTGTTTGATGTTGGCAGTCACAGCAATGACACAGAATATGTGAGTGGGAGGCACAGTTCTTTCTGATCAGCAATAAAACATCCTATTTTGGAAGGCATGAATGCGACTCCATCACTGTCAGACTTTCTAGTATTAAAATTCAGAGTTGGAGAGAAGGTTCAGCAGTTATGAGTGCTCGCTGCTCTTTCAGAGGACCTGAATTGGATTCCAAGCACCCACGTCTGGCAACAACCACCGTCTGTTGTCCGTTCAGCTCTAAGGGTTCTGACACCCTCTTCTGGCCACCACGGTCATCTATACACACACGGCATACACTCATACAGACAAATACACAAACACAGAATGAAAATAAAAGTAAATCTTTAAACTTCATTAGGCCCAGATTCTTAGGTGGTACTTTAGATTCTTTCTGCCCATGCTGGTCAGGGACAGAGGGATGCTGGAATGCTCTTTGGCCACTGCATGCACTTGACACACAGAGTTTATTCAATTTACTTTGATTTATTTTGCTTTACTAAGCATAAAAATTAAATTCAGCTTTATTTAGATATGAAACGAGACAAGGGAAAACTTCAGCTGTCCATCAGAAAGCTTTTCTGTGATCCTGAGACACAATTTTGAATTGTCACAGACTGACACAGAGCATACTATGAAAATGCATATTTTATTTTTCACTCAAAAATACCAACCTAGAAGTTTTTTGTAATATTACCTGTTGAATATTACTACAATAAATATAATTTAACTCTCAATTTTTAAAAGGTATCATAATATGAAATACGTGCTAGATAACACATCAAAACTTTTGTTCAGAATGTGTTTTTACATTAGAAAATATCTTGTTGAAAATGAAAATATAAAAATGTTAAGGGATTCTGTTATCTGCTATCATTTTACATTGAGCAGAAATACATGAAAACATTAGGGAGGATTGTGTATCACATAAGTCCTAAATGTACAATCAGAACAATGAGTCCTAACTTAGGAATCAAAGATTTAGGTCCGATAATTTTTTAAAAGAATCATAATAATAATTGCAAATATATTTATTTTGTGTAGTAAGGAAGTTATTGCTGACCTGGAGTAAAAAAATGTAATCTCTATTGTAAAATTAACAGATAAACTAGAAAGAACAAGTCTATCTCTCCAAGTTACAAGTAGGCTAATAGAATTGTATTGTCCATATACAAACTATAAATGCCTAGATTCAGGTGCCCATGTTACAACAAATGTGGTTCGTTGTGAGATGATGGATGTGAATTTGCTTCACTGTGGGGACTCTTATTATCTGTAACACCTGTGGGGCATTTACCCACCAACCCCACAGCTCCCCAGAGTTTTCTTGAGTGTGAGCAGCAGGAAATATTAGATAGAAGGCTCTACTGTGGAGAATATTGCGGAGATAAACACATAGAAAATAAAGGATAGCCTCAAGAGGGCCTGGAACCTTTTCCAATGGGCCCTGACTGTCTCTGCCCCAGGGTATTTATAGAGAGGCCAAGGGGTGGCACAACCCCCCCCCACCCCAGCACAGCCAAGTGCAGACCATTTCAGACACCTGCACTCAGGCCCGTGGTCCCAATCATCCTCTATGTGGACCTGCTGGGTAAAGCCACGAGGAACCTGAAAACGGGCTCCCACAGGATACCATATTCAAAAATAATAACAATCCATCAAAGTTTCCTTCAACAATGTCTGCAGAAACCAAATGGGAAGCTTTACTGTCATTCAGAAGTGAAGTACATCTCTCGTCAGGCCGGGCTCCTGCACGGGGGCTGGGCTCCTGCACCAGGGCTCTCTGAAAACTGTTCTGAACATGGAGCTCTGTGTGAGTGAGAATAATGATGCCGACTTTTATTCACGCCACTGTAGATGATGCTTTTACATGCATGATTTCAGCCAGCTTTTTAAAAGCCATAGCTCCAGTGCCAAGGTCACAAGGCCAGTGCCCTGCAGATGGCAACATAGTTTTTTCTATGAGCCACTTTGGAAGAAATCTGTCTATGTCTGAGTGTTCTTGCAACGATTTTATGCGCAAGTAGAATAGCTCTTGCACAATGGAAATTTTCCATGAAACTTACAATTTTTCTTTAAATTAGAGAACTTTCACTGTCCTTGAATCTCTTGTCTGTATCCCGGCAACTGGACTGATTGGCATCACTTATTGGCCGTCAGCAGCCCTCATCACACTGTCTTCATGTACCACATACACTTAATGAATTGTTCTTCATTTGTTAACAATGGGATGCTTTTTAAATGTCAAACAATGTAAAAATAAATGCTTTTTTCAGTTAGCTCAGTATTTAAATAATAACAGTATTTCAACCCAGAAAGTTATCTTGCACCGAACAATGGAAATTTGGATTTTAATTTGTTTTTATGTGTATTTATGAGTGCCTACCTGTATGCATGTGCACTTAGATATATGCTAAGAGTCCATGGTGTCACAACATGAAATTAGATCCCCTGCTGCTGGAGTTACAGACAGTTGTGAGTCACCATGTGGGTGCTGGGAATTGAACATGGGTTCTCTGCAAGGGCTCCTAACAGAAAGCCAGCCATCTCTCTAGGCCCCGATGGAGACTTTAAGACAAAACACATCATTCATCACCTTCTCTTGACATTATTTAGATAAATCTTATCCCCAAATTAGATCACAAGCTTCCTCTCAAAAGACCATATTTTGCTTGCTTTTTGTAGGTTCTCCATTGTTTAATATGGAGCCAAGCATATAAGACCTAGCTAGATACTCATTACATAGAAACTTAGAGACCCTTGACTCTCTGGTTGTATGGAGAGCTTTTTTGAATAGATTATATGTTGTTTTTTCTATTTTGGAAGTTTTGAGAATATAAGCTGTGGATTCCCCCCCTCCCCAACACAGTGTTTTAGGGACTGGTTTTTACAAACTTCAACTCCTGCAGTCACGCTTGTTGCTGGTCCTCATTGTCCTACATTGCTTTCTTCCCCTCAACGTGTACCACTAGGAACATCAAAATACTGGACAAAATGGCCTACTGTGGGTGGAGAGTAAGAAAGCAGAGTTCCAGGTACGCATGAGTCTGTCAGACTCATTCACCAGGGAAGCAATTGCCACACATCCGTTTGCAGTATGGATTTACAAGAGTTTTGTGGAAAAGCCGTAAAAGTTACTACTTTGTAGAGTCTATGTGTTATTGTCAAACAGCCATAATTTGAGTATTAAAGCTACCGATTGCAAGAATTGTTGTAAATTAATACAAATTGGTGGTTTATTAATTAGTCTGGGACGTGGGAAAAAAACAAGTAACATCTCAGGATTTTAGGCAAGCAAATAAGAGGAAAGAAGTCATAAAACAATCATTAATGGAGCCTTCAGTATCTGACAACATCCAGTTTTCAGGAGATTCAGGTCCTGCCCTAACCTGCCATTCCAGTTCCCTCAATGCTGACCAGAGGAGATGGCTCCTTACCCATGCTTGGTCCTGTCAGAGTCACGTGTCCCTTACACATAGATTTATGCACTGAAAAACAAAACGATGAGAACATTCATTGAGATTAGCCTATAGATGTTTGAGTCTGAGCCTCTGTATTTGCCTATCTTGTAGACAGATCTCTGACTTTGCATGTGCCAAAGTTTTCAACTATAGCACAGAGACGGTTTGAGCAAGATGTTGGTTACTTGTGCATGGAAGAGTTTTGCTCAATATGTACTCTGTCTAAATTGGGCAGCTATCATTCAGTCTCTGGGGGAGACTGCTGAAGCAGTTTCCAAATGTTTTGAGTCACGGCACACTAGGTGGATGTATTTAAATGTGTCTTTTCTTATTCTTTCACAGAGAAAGCCCTAGAGCCTATCCGTGTGATGCATAGTCACTTAAGTTACTTTCCTGCCAGCTTATTTTTCTCCGCTCACAATGAATCTGTCCTCCCATGTTATTGCCTGTATTAGCTGTCAGTTACAAAGATAGACAGATCATATCTTCCCTATTTCTTTCTAGACAGAGTTTATAACTGATACTTCATTTTTGTATGAGATAGTCACACATACATTATTAAGTTGCAAGCCGCCATCCATCCCATGTAAGTAGAATACATTTTTGTTTCATTGTGTTCATGGTTTGTTCTGGTTTTTGTTGTCAACTTGACACAAATTCAAGTCACCAAAGAGCAGGGAACTCCAACTGAAGAACTGACTCAATAAGACTGGCCTGTAGCCATGTCTCTAAGACATTGTCTTGACTGACGGACGGCTGATGTGGGAAGGCTCAGTCCACTGTGAGCAGCACCATCCCTAGACAGGTGAATTGGGGCTGTAGAAGTGAGCTAGCTGAGTGTGAGCCAATGAATGAACCAGTGTTCCTCTATGGTTTCTTCTTCTGTTTTTGCTTTAGTTCTTACCCTGACTTCCTTTAGTGATGGATTGTCACCTGGAAGTATAACTTAAGCCATTTTTCCCCCAAGTTGCTTTTAGTCAGATTTTTTTTTTTTATCACAGGATCACAAAAGTAACTAGATAATAGCTTAATTTTCTTTGGCATGGATACATAAAAACACTCTGAGTGTTCTAATTGATTTTATAAATAACCACAATTTTCATGACTATGAAGTTTTAAGTATGTAATTATTGGTATTTTATTATATGTGATTGAAAATTTTTTTAATGAGATGGGAATGTTTTTAATTTTTTTATTGGTGTGAAAATAGTGGGTTTCATTATGTGTATCATCGAGTTTTGCTTAAGTTCTTCTTGTCCTTTTTTTGCTCCCTCCCACTGCCTCGGTGTCTTTCTATGTCTCAAATATAGTCCCCCTTCTGCTTTCATGTCATTTGAGCATGCCCCTCCCCTGTGTGTGTGTGTGTGTGTGTGTGTGTGTGTGTGTGTGTGTGTGTGTGTATCCTGTAGCTGAGAGAAAACACGATATTTTTCTTATGAAGTTGGCTTATTTCACTTGGCATGATGAACTCTAGTTATGGAAGAGTTCTTTGAATTATAAACATGTTTCTTCATCATAAAAATTGAAGGTGTTCATACATAGTGACTGATCTCTTTAATCAAAGAACTATAGTTTGACAAATTATTTTTGCCAGGAAAAATTATTAATAAATATATTATATGTATATTATATGTTGCAACCAAGGAAAATAGTGTATAAATTTTGTAAGAGTCCTCTGAATATTCTTTGTTTTCAAAGAATTCATCATGGTTAGTTAATATTTTCATTGAGAAAAAAATTTATCAAATAAACATTGTTCTTTGTTTTGAGTCATGATGTGTTAACCACACTGACATGGAATTGGATTTCTCCTCAAGCCCACCCTTTCTTCCTCTGAATAATGACTTGGAGGGTAGAGGCCATTCTTTTGAAAACAATTTCTTGGATTTGCTCATGGTTTAACTCTGAATGGAGCATAGATCTCTGTACCCTCCTGGATCTTGAGACATCTCAAATGACAGAAATGGTAGCATGGGCACAAGATCAATGGTATAATAATGATGATGTGGGGGGATGGGATACACGCGTGTGTGCAGGTGCATGTGCACATGTGTGTATGAATGTGTAGAGACGAGGATGATTTAAGGTGTCCTGCCTCGGCTGTCACCCACTTTTTTTAAAAGAGTCTTTGACTGGCCTCAACTACCAAGGAGGCTCGGCTAACTGGCCTAGAGCCCCAAAGATCCATTTGTCTCTGTCTCCCTAGGGCTGGGTTATAAATGTGCACCATAGACTACACTTAAAATTTTCTGTTTGCATATGATTTTTAGAGAGTCCAAACTGTCATTTGTTTTCTAATCCTGAGCATTCAGATGGGGAGCATCTCTTATTTTGCAGATGAGAAATTCAATGGACATTTTCCCCAAAATGTCATGTGATAAACCTGTACAGTGGTTCTTAACCTTCTTAATGCTGTGACCCTTTAATACAGCTCCTCATGTTGTGGTGACCCACAAGCAAACAGTTATTTTCTTTGCTACTTCATAATTGTAATTTTGCTATGGTTATCAATTGTAATATAATATCTGATATGCAGGATATCTGAAATGTGACCCCCAAGAGGGTCACGATCCATAGACTGAGAATCGCTGTGTTAGGGTCTCTTAATCACCACCAGTAGAAACTAACAGTGGATTACAAGAAGAAAGAAAATTGAGTAGCTCATATGGTTATAAGGCTCAAAGACTAAATGAATCCATACTTAACAATACAGGAACTAGGTGATATCAGCAGTTCTTCTCATATCTTAGTTATTTTTTTTCCCTATGGTGATATAAAGTATAACAATTGGATATGGTAGCTGTGGAGTCTGTTCTTTTTTGCTCTCATAATTTCAAATATAAAGGGAATTCTCTTGGTTATTTGAGCACAATTTCTGGAGAGGACATTGTTGATGACGTGGTTCTGGCAGAAACCCTTGATTCCTTCACCCTCCCACAGGACAGTACATGTGGGCTAGGCTGAATTATGGGCACCTCTATGTGAAGAAGGTCGCTGAAGTGATTGACAGTTCTATGAGGTTGGGTGAGACGTCTGTCAGTGAAAGTAGAAAGTGTAGGGACAGGTTGAGATTAACTTGTGTTAGTGGTAGCAGTGGTTATGATGATTTTTGATAGGAAAGGGGACAAATAACATACAAAACAATTGTAGATTGTGTGCTCCATGAGTTACTGGATCTCATCTTTGTCTCTGAAGCCTCAGAGAGGTAGGGCATCCAGCTGAAAAGGAAGGGAAGAAGATCAGAAAAGAGCCCAGCATCAGGTGTGATGGCGTGCACCTTTAACTCCACCAGAGAGGATGAAGGATCAAGAGTTCCAGACCACCCTGAGCTGCATAATGAGACGTGTGTGTGTGTGTGTGTGTGTGTGTGTGTGTGTGTGTGTGTGTGTGTGTAAAGAGAAAGACAGACAGACAGACAGAGACAGAGACACACACAGAAAGAAGAGACAGACAGAGACAGCACACCTTTCCAGTCATTTTATTTACACAGTTGGCTAATGATGTGTCTCATCTTTGGCACAGTCAAAATTTTTCTAGGTTGGAGTTCTTTTCTGTTTATGACTTATTTTTTTTACATTCTAGGTGGACAAAAAGATTGTAAGAACTGAGATAGGAGTCCTTCTGCGCCTCTCACACCCGAACATCGTAAGTGGCTTTTAGCTTACTATTTCAAGTCATTTCTAAAGCTGTAGAATGGGGTCATCATCTTCCACTGTCTGTGTTGATGGGGGCGGGGAGTCTTCCTCGCTGTCAGGCAGTATGGTGCAGCTCAAGCCTTACCTCACCACATGCAATCAGTTTCAGAATAGATGGACTAATAATACATACGATGCCTCTTTTCATGCATAAAAGGAGAAAAAATGGAGAATCTTATTTTGCTCTAATGAAACACTGGCTTTCTCCCTCTTTTGTTTGCCTATCTCTTTAATATGCCATTGCAGATAAGGCCTGTGGGGAAAAAAAGGCATTGCTTTCCAAAGTCATTTCAGCCTTTGAGAGAGTATCTGCTTCGGAAATAATTCAAAGATGCAAATAATGATGTACATGAATGGGGAGACTAAACAGTTTCCAGACACTCTGCAGTAGTCTGTGTCCAGACGACGCCTCTGAGAAAAAGGCCTAGTGAAAGGCTTTTTGGAATCAATGAAGTGAAAAGAACAAAATCATTTTTGCAGCAGCAACTTGATTTTACAAATTAAGCCATCTACCTATTTTATTTTAACCTATTTGTATGAGACTAAAGTTGTGCCTGAGGTGATGACCTGCAATGCTGAAAGCAAAGTGCATACAACTTGATACAGGAGTTAAAGGTGCATCCAATACTTTCCTTAAAATGAATAAGAAGGTGGACTGTAGGTGGTGACCCAGGACCCAGGCTTCACACACCCCTGTGCCTGCCATTTTCCATTCCTTGGTGTGTTGACCTCTTACCCTGTACTTTGTCTTCATGGCCCCATAATGACAGTTCTGCATTTTTATAAACGCCCAGGTTGATATTGAAGGGAGAAATTGGAAGGGCCTCGTCAGCAGAGAGTCAAAAGAAAAGGTTCTCAGAAGCTACTGTAGCAGAGTGCTCTGTAACGTTGCTGCCCAGAACTAACTAAAGATGCTCCCCAACTAAATGATGGCTCACATTTCAGAGAACAGGGTTGTCTCAAGTGGCTTAGGCCACTGTCCTTCACAGTGTTGGACCAGGCACCAGAGTTCAGTATGCAGTGAAGCATGGGGATGCTTTGAGTGGGCAGTTCTCAGGTGTGCCATAGTCAATCATCACTTCCATGTTATCCATGCCTCTTCTGTCTAAGGAAGTCAGTATGCAGCATTCATCACATGCAGATCAGTGCTGGCTTCCAGATTTCCTGATGTCTGGAGAAATGCCCACATTTGGTTGGATTATCTGAATGCAATGAAACCCTGCTGTAGCCAATCAAATTTCTACCATCACTCTTTCCAAGGATCCGTCACAGACAAGTGGCTCTAACTGCTGAAGAGTGCTTTTACACACAGACCTTACCCAGCCTGTCCTGCCTTATACTCTAAGTCCAAATCTGTTGTTTCCAAGAGAAAGCATTGCTTATATCTAGCATCCATCATGCTTTCAAACAGTTTTGTAAAGTTAAGCCTTGGTTTTGATTCTAGAAAAAAAACATGCATTGCAACATTGGAGTAAATTTTAGAAGTGTTTTTAAAGGAGTTATTTCAAAATGAAAAAAAAATGTCAAAATTTAATGGGACTTTTGAAAAAAATCAAGGTATCTGACAAAGCCAGCAACTGAGAAGAGGAAGGGCCTAATCAGTGTTTGTCTAATGCTAAAATGGGGGGCTTTCACTGACCTGAGCCAGCACACTGGTATTGCAAGCTTTGTCCATAATTTTAGACATTTTCAAGGAAGATGGGGAAGAGCAGTTGTTGATGTTCATTCTTAATGTACATCTTTCTCTCAGATAAAACTTAAGGAAATATTTGAAACCCCCATGGAAATCAGTCTGGTCCTTGAGCTCGTCACGGGAGGAGAACTATTTGACAGGTGAGTTGGGCCTAGAGGGTCAAACAACAGAAATGTTTGCTCTGTGTCACTAAAAAATATTAGAAAGGAAAATCTTGCAAAATTTTCATAATAAAAGGATTATGTGAAATGATATATTTTCTTAAAATAAATCTTTCAAAGCGTGTTGAAGAGAGAGGGGTAGATAGTATTTGATAAGACATACAAATAAGTAATTAAGAAGAAAAGCACTGTGATATCTGTTTACCTTCCCAAACATTTATCTTCAAAAAAGTAGAATTCTCAAAAATCACATTTATATTTTAGCTAAATAGTAATATATATGAGATTACTTTTATGAGAAAATACTTAAAATGGTATTCTCTGTTATGATTCAAAAACTCACAAAAGTCCGTGTTCTTCAAAAGATCATCTTTAATGTACTCTCTGCAGTAAAAAGTTCCCTGTTGCAGAGTAAAGCAGAGTACGCTTTGGCCCCTGGTTGCCAATGTGAGGGGTTGCTCATTGCTCGTCACTCACAGAAAATGTTTGAAAATGGGAGAGGAGAGGATGCCCAAAAACCTGGAAGAGCAGTTGTGGGTCAAACCAGCTCTTGACTTCCATAGTCATCCCTTCTCCCTGCCCACTCAGGGGAGTTATGGGTGGGTTCTGGAGGGTCGTCTGCTGTGTTCGTCAGGGTACTCAGCAAAGAACGAAAAGTGAAGAGAGAAATACGAAGTAGGTATATAGTAAAAATGGTGAGAAGCTGATCTAAGGGTCTGGGTAAAAGAATGGGGTGAGAGATAGCTGGGTAAGGGAAAGCCAGAGGACTGAGTGCCTGGATCCTGTCAAAAATGCCGTTAAGTCTTTGCTGAGTGAACGAGCAACTGTAACAACGAATGGACTCTGAGAAGAAAGGTATCTAAAGGGGGTTGGCTTTGATTGTTGAAAGAGGAACACCAATTCCTGACTCCTACAATGGTCTTAAATGTTTGTGTTGCTCTCTAATTCATATATTGAAACCGTAACTCCCAAGATAGTAGTCCAGAGGTAGCGCCCCTGTAAAGAGATGGTTTCTAAGGGAGCCTCTATGGGTGGAATTAGTGGCTGTATGAAGTGTGCTCACTCCTTCCTCCAGGCAACGGAGACAATGAAAGGGCTGTGTTGATAGAATAACGCCACCCTCAGAAACAGTCTGCTGGTGTTCTGGTCATTCACATACCAACCTCTAGAACCATGAAAAATAAATGTCTATTGCATTCTAAGACTTACAGTTGATCACTCTGTAACAGTCCAGATAAACCAAGACAAGTAAGTAGACTTTAAAACTGTGACTTTTTGATTATTTTAATAATAAGGATGTGCACATGTCTGAGTAACCTTCTGGTGGCAGTTTGTTGACAGTCTCATAGTTGTGAATCTTGACTTTCCCACTCAAAGTAAGCTAATCTAGACGGAGGTACTTAACATCCCTGAGCTTTGTAACAAATTTGAAGCTGTTCTGTGCTGCTCAGAAATCTTAGGTTACACCAATTCCACTACAAGGATGTAGCTTATTCTAAATACATCTTGTTCCCATGTGCCCAGACAAGATTTCTCTGGGGTTCACCAGTGTTTATTTATAATGGTCCCTTTAATAACACCACTTTAACCAAATATTTTTGTGATACGGTCTTTGTCTAGGTACAATAATATATTTATAGTAAGAGCCTACTGGCTCTGGAGCCATGAGAGCTCTCTGAGGAGATCTTGCATATTTCTCTGCTAATTATGGTCTATTAGATAGAAACCTCATGTTCTTTCATTATAAATAGTTGCAGATAAGAATCCCACATGGAAGCTACCTCTTACCAATAGTTCTTTTGGTTTACCTACCACCTCTGGAAGTACCTCTTACCAGTTGTGCTTTGGTTTACCTACCACCTCTCTTCATTTGAGTTAATGTGGTCAAGAGTCTCTTCCTCCCATTGCCCAAAGCTTCTGTGAGGCAATTTGGGACGAAATTTAACTCAGCTCTAGGAAAAAGAAATAAGAATGGAAATGCTGTTGATAAATTTCATTTGTAGAAATAAATGAAGTATTCCTGTTTCATAAAAGACTGACAGAGGTCAATGACGTACTCGCCACTGTACAAGCTCTCAGTGACTTCATAACATAGATTTTACCTTGAATATTGTTCACATTTGTTGCTATGGCTGACGTAACTAGGATTCTCCATTATGCTCTTTAATTCACAGATATTCTTACATTTTATCAAGTTGAAATAAATTTTGCATCATTAGCCAATCTATTGGCTTTTTTCTTGAGAGTTAAGAAAATCCTAATATTGTTTTTGTGCACTTAGGTCAAGTTATAATTGTTTTTGTTTTCATTTTTTCGAGACAGGGTTTCTCTGTGTAGCTTTGCGCCTTTCCTGGAAGTCACTCTGTAGACCAGGCTGGCCTCGAACTCACAGAGATCCGCCTGCCTCTGCCTCCCCGAGTGCTGGGATTAAAGGCGTGCGCCGCCACCGATTGAATAGCAATGATGAGAATTTATTCCTGGTCTAGTGGTAGCTCTAATAGTAAGTAATGAATGAAGTCAGAGCCATTGATTGGGTGATAATTAGCTCATTAGAGTCAAGGTGGTTGTGTTTTGTGAGTAAAAGATCTGTTCTGTGATGCTTATGGAAAATTAAACAGTCAAATCCAGGTGGGATCTACATTTCATATTGAATTTAAATAAAAAAAATACACATATAAATGATGCAGGATTTTAAAACAAAATCAATATTTTTTCTGTCTTAGAAAAGTCATATATACATTTTATGTAAAAAAAAATCCACATAATTCTGACATAATGTGAAAAAGAAAGCTCTCAGAGTTCAGTTCTTCTCAATCTTATCTCAACTCTTAAAACCTTAACATCTGTCTTCCTAACAGAGCAAACTCTAGCATTTTCAGGTAAGCTTTCCATTTCTCTCTCTCTCTCTCTCTCTCTCTCTCTCTCTCTCTCTCTCTCTCTCTCTCAGGAAATGATTTTATTTTGCCTCACAGCCAACCCAGCAGACTCCTCGGGCTTCTAATCAAACTTCAACATTTCCCCCAATGTTGTCTTAAAACTCTAACACCTGAACTCCTTGTGACTCCCTTTGTCCTAGCTTACCTTCTAGGAAGTTTTGGTCACCAATGCCAAACACTATAGAGAGAGATTTTTAGAACACAAAGCTTTGAATGTTGACTCTTCCAAGAAAGCAGGTTTCCTTTAGTTTTAATGTAAAAACAAAACAGTTTAATATGAACAGGCACTGAATATTCAATGGTAGCCTCCCGTAGGCCCTTCTGTTTTATGCCAGAGAGATCCATAGGTTTTTTTTTTTAAAAAAATTATTCATTTTACATACCAACCAGAGACCCCCCCTTATCCCTCCTCCCACTGCCCCCCCACCCCCGCCTGCCCTCCCAGACCCACTCCTCACCCCTCCTCTAAAAAGGTAAGTTCCTCCGTAGGGGGACAGCTAAGCCTGGTACATTCAGTTGAGGCAGGATCACGCAGATCTCTAGGTTCTCTAAAGGTCTCCACTTTCAACCAGGTGGTCTTAGCAGGGCCTTTCTTCCTCAACACCCATTGCATCCTGACTTCTGTCCCTCAGCTCTGTGCAGGTTCTCGGCCTGTCAGCTGTTTCTTCAACACCAGGAAATGCCTCCAGAGGAAGCGCAGGGCGTCTGAGGGCAGGCTGGGCTGCTGGCACCGCTTTCTTCTTCGACCTTGGCTTTTAAATGAAGTCTTTACTTCCGAGTTGCCCTCTGGTGTCTTGAAACAGAATTTCAAATGCTTTTAATAATTTTTTTTTAGCATTTCATACCTAAGTACTCTGTTTACATAATTTCTACCCCTCCTTCTCTGTGCTCTAACTCCCTATGTCCCTGCCTCACTGGCTCCCTCTCAAATTTGACAAATATTAATTTCTCCTCTCTCTCTCTCTCTCTCTCTCTCTCTCTCTCTCTCTCTCTCTCTCTCTCCCCGAGTTTATTAAGTGTTCCCATGTGTACTTTGCTCACATTATTGGCACACACACACACACACACACACACACACACACACACACACACACGGCGAAGTTGTTTTGCTATGTAGATATGTTTAAAGACTGACCACTTGGGATTGGATAACCTGTTAGAGGGCTCATCTCTGGAGAAAATGGATTCTTCATCTCTCAGCCTGTAATTCTTCATCTAGAGTGAGATCTTGTGAGATTTCTCCCAGCCATACTGGCATGTCAACTGGTATTGTCATTATGTAGGTCTTTTTTTAGGCAATCATATTCCTGACACTCTGTAGTTGCGGCCTCCTATGATGTCTAGATATCACTATCTTAGAGCAAGCAACCTGTTCCTCTGGTTCCTTCAATTCTGTCACCCCTCTTCTGTACATGTGTCTGTCGGGGTCACTCATTCTCTCCATTTTGACTAGCTGTGGATCTCTGTAATCATCTCCATCTGCTCCAAAGAAGCCTCTTTGATGAGGGCTAAGAGCTCCACTTACCCATAGGTACAAGGGTCAGTGTTTAGAGTACAGCCAGAAAGTATATTGGTTTAGGAAAATGGCAGCAGAAGGTTTTCCTCTTGGGTCTGTGTCCTCTCCAGCCAGCAGTATTTAGGTAAGGTTATTTTATTTAGTGTGTTTTCATTTTCTTTCCAGGAGCCTGCCCAACCACCAATGTGAACACAGACATTCCAATGTGGTTTGAAAATTCTTTTACCAACACTAGTCTATTTTCCTCTTATAAAAAGTCAACTTTCAGGGGAAAACAGAGTGAAAAGGAGTTTCTTTGCTGTGTGGTTATGGAGATTTTGAATTAGTAAAGATATTTTTGGTTGTGAACCTAACCTTTAATGACTGAGCCATCTCTCCAGAATTACTAAGATAAATGGTCTTGAATTCAGCAGCCACACTGTCTTTCCCAAGGCTCTGTTTCTGTGCAGTATTCCACAGTCTTTCTGAAGAAATTCAGTCTCACACCATCGCCAAGAGAATGAACTACAGTTAATTTTTCTTGTGGAAAATTCAAGTCCTATGGGCTGGTCTTGTATAAAGCTGTATTTAGCCCATTCACTATTCAGGGTTTGTGGGGCCTTTTCTTTTTCCAGGGACACGAGCTAAAGAAAATATTAGTGTTTTGAAAACTCATGCTTGAATTTTATGTCTCTGACTCTAAATTTATTTTTCTGCACTTTCTACAACTTAAAATGTTCTTTTAGTAAATCACAAAGTGCCTGTAAACAGGGGAAAGGGTGATTATATTTCATGCACTTAGTCTGTGAATTGCTATCAGTTACATGATGACTAGTATATCCATCTACTTCAACATTTCAAGACATTTAACCATTACAGTTGAGACTAACTGAATTTTTAGGAAACTGTCCTAAACGATCCCAGAATAAGGACTACTTCTTACCCTGTTTCATCAGGGTGGTGTCATGGTTGACAGGGTTAACCGTATTCAGGAAAGTCAGCACTATGAAAATTGTGCTAAAGTTCATCATTAATTTAATCCTCCAAAGTGAAGCTCTACTATAGCTGACTGTCCATAAAGGATAATTAGTCACTGTGAGAACCATGTCCTGTACTCATTGGATCCTGGCCATCTGCAAGGCAGCCTGCAAAGCATTTCACCAGAATGGGTCATTTGCTCCTCAAAATAACATACACAAAGTAGGTCTTCTTAGATACATGTTCCAGACCTCCTCAAAGCAACATATACACAAAGTAGGTCTTCTTAGATACACTTTCCAGCCCTCCTCAAAGCAACACATACACAAAGTAGGTTTTCTTAGATACATTTTACAGACCAAATAACTGGAGATCAGAGAAGCCCATTAACTTCCATGAAATCACCTGCCTCAGAGATCTATAACAGAGAAGATTGACTCAGGCCTGCCATTTTCCAAAGCATGTGATTATTCTAGCACGTCTGTTCTATCATATCGTGCTCCTTCTATGTAAGCTACTGTCAGTAGTTGTATTCCAAAATGAAACCTCAGACTAGCTGTATAACATTATTTCTGTCTCCATCTCTCTTTCTGTTGCTATGATAAAGTACAAAATCAGCTTAAGGGAGGAAGGAGCTTATTCTGCTTCCCGGTTCAAGGGTAGAGGACATCAGGGCAGGACAGTCAAGGCAGCAAGAGCCTGAAGTGGCTCTTTGGATCACACCGTGTCTGCAGTCAAGAGGCGAAGAGTAATGAGTGAGTGCTGCTGTGTGGTTCTCTCCATTTACGTGTTCCAGGATCTCAGCCATGGATGATGCCATCTGTAGCTAGAGTTTTCTTGGTCCTGCCTGGCCCACAGTCAGGACAAATCTCTCACCTGCCAGTCCCACAGCTGCTTAGACCCAACCAAGTAAACACACAAAAACTTATATTGCTTACAAACTGTATGGCTGCAGCAGGCTTCTTGTTATCTAGTTCTTATATCTTAAATTAATCCATTTCTATTAGTCTGTAAGTTGCCACGTGGCTCATGGCTTACTGGTACCTTACATCTCACTTGTCATGGCGGTGGCTGGCAGTGTCTCTGTGACTCAGCCTTCCTGTTCCCAGAATTATCTTCTCTGCTTATCCCGCCTATACTTCCTGCTTGGCTACTGGCCAATCAGCATTTTATATACACAGAGTGATATCCACAGAAGCCATCAGCAGAGGATACATCTTCCCATTTCAGTGAATGCAGTCAAGATAAGCCCACACAAACATGCCTAGAGGTCTGTCTCCCAGGGGGTTCTAGATTCTATGAAGGTGACAATTATTACTAAGCATCACAATGGCCTACTAGAATATTAGGTTAATCTGAAAATTAATATGCATATACTTGTTTTAGATATAGATATTTGAAATATGTATCATTATGTGGTTTTGTGGCTATACGTGAAGCAAACGTGTGTTCTGTAGGAACTGTTCTATAGTGTGCTTTCTGTAGGAACTTGGAGGTAAAGGAAAGAATGGAGGTGAGATGGTTGAAAGGTACAGGAGATAAACAGAGACTTGTTTATTATTTTAGATGAAGCCCTGGTAACATATTAATTTTCTGATGGAAAGGAGCCTACATGAAGCAGGTGAGATCCTTGGGAGAAAGGCTTGTGTTTGGAACAACATTCCAGAGAAAGCCCTGGGGGTGACCTGGGGATTCTAAGAGAGTTGTTTAGGGTGAGAAAGGCCCCTTTTCCTCAGAAGCAGAAAGAATGGTGAAGGATGCAGAAAATCTATAGCCCAAGATTAGACACCTTTGGAAAGCACAAAGTTGAAGGAATTCCTAATCTGACAGATACAATTATACCTTACCTATACATTAGCTTGTTCTTTCTTGGATGCTGGTAAGCAATCTGAGCCTCCTGGGGTGGAGAAAGGGAGTGGATTTTGTTCTCACAGCACAGAAAAATGGCATGGTTATTTTCAGCAAGTTTAGGAGGTTTTCCTTTGTTCCTTGGGGGCAGTGCCGCAGTCCTGGTGGATGCCTGCATGGAAAGTGTGGCGTATTACAGCAGAAGTAGTACAGATGCCATCAGCTGCTGACTGAAGGAGAGCAAAGTATACAACCAGATATCAGCCAGTCGTGAGAAACTCTTAAAACACAGATGGACCTCTGCCAACTGAAGAAAGCAAGCATAGAAGACTTCACAGTGTAGAATTTCCATTGTGTGAGATTTCCAAGAGGGTCAAACGTTTCCTGACACAGAGCAGTGCAGTGGATTGCTGGGCCTGGGGCAGGGAGCAGATTGGATCATAAGTAGTTCAGACTTGACAGATTCTTTCCCCGGTGTTGTTAGAGAGGCAGTCTTTCTCTTCTAACAGCATGTGATGAGAACGGAGACGAGCGCTTGAAGAGAGAAATGGTGACATACAAAAGGGACTAGACAAAGGCCAGAACCAAAGTGTCTATGGAGAACTGAGTGCCCGCCGAGGCTGAATTTGCTCATTTGTAGACTTGGGCCAATGGCATTCTTTCCCTTAGTCCAGAAACGTCTTGACGTCATCTGTTTCTATGGGCTCTTATCCACCTCTTTGGTTATGTGTCTGCCCTCCCAGAGTCTTTTCTCCTTTCTCTATCTCTCAAGTTCCACCTTTCCCTTAAACATCTTCTATTCCCTTTAGGTGAATTCATCAGAAAAACCAATGAATGGTAGGCTGGACCTTTACTAATGCACCATGTGCCGAGAGGAACTCAACATTCTCCCCTTAGTTCTAAGTCTTGTCTCCCATAGCCCCCCACCTTTGTGAACTGGCTCCCCGCTAAGTTAGTCCACGCTGATTTCTCCTCCTTCCCTGCACTGCTTTCTCCTAACAGTTCTCAACACATCCCCCTTGCCCATCTTTCCATTGCTTCTGTTCTCTGCCACCTTAACATTTCCTTTTCCATAGCAAAGGACCACCCGGCATTAACCCATCCCCTTCTTTGTTTTGAGGCATGAGTTTAACTAGGGAAGCCCAAAGGCCACTCAACATGTTTAGTGCAAGTGTACCTATTCTCAAACATGTTAAACGTGGCCACTTAGAACCCTGCATCTCCCCACTGTGCCGACTTCATTACCAACTTCCTTTCCCCAATGTTAACCATCACACATTGCCTCCATCCTCAAGGGACCCAAAGCCTAGGAAAAAAGGAAGGAAAACTGACTTGGATTCTGATAGTTTTTTTTTGTTGTTGTTGTTGTTGTTGTTGTTTTGGTTTTTCCGAGACAGGGTTTCTCTGTGTAGCTTTGCGCCTTTCCTGGAACTCACTCTGTAGACCAGGCTGGCCTCGAACTCACAGAGATCCACCTGGCTCTGCCTCCTGAGTGCTGGGATTAAAGGCGTGTGCCACCACCGCCCGGCTGGATTCTGATAGTTTTAATACTATCATCAGCTTCCAAACACAATTATAGTGACCCTGATAAAGACAACCACCGTGTAAAAATATTAGATGAGAAATAGATCTCATATGTGGGACCAGAAAGTAGCAGGTAGAAGATGAAAGCAAGGGCCTCCCCGGGCAGAGTGATACCCCAAAGCCCCAAAGCACAGCGCATGGAGGGGATGGGTGGAGATTTGTTTCTTAGTCTCCATTTCAAATGATGAGCAAGGCAGAAAGCAAGCAGTGGTGAGGTATTTGTCAAGTGAATGGTTGAGTAAACAATGTACTCTCCAGCGATTTATATGAAGTCACTGGGTCAGACTTCTCATCTCTAGTATGAAAGAATTGAACGAGGAATCCCTTGGGCCCATCCCCAGGCCTGCAATTTGATTTGCCCTCCTCTTTGTCCTGTACTGCAACTCCTCAGCCAGGGACCCACATCGATCCACTACCTGCCCTCCTCCCTAGTGCTCCCACACAGCAGGTGCTCCTGGTATCTTTGCAAGTGTTTTTTTAATATATGAGTTTAACGACCTCTGGTTCTTGAAGAAAGCATATAAATGAAGATGCCATCAGTTAAAAAAAAGGGGGGGGCCAAAGCAGTAAATGAAGCTTATGAAGGAAAAATACGTTTATACTGGGACACAGAAGTATTCACTTTAATAGAATTTTCTGTGTAACAGCACAGTGCTGCCCAGTTATCCACTGAGATTTGATTCCTAAAACCCGTGCTATGTTGGGGCTTTTATCTTCTGACATTCAGGCTTTGCTACACATTTTCATCAGTCCAGTGTCTTTTTCACATGGACCTACAGCGACCTGATAGCCCTGCCATTTGAGAAAGAGCTGTGATTGGTCCACAGGGCAGCAGAGCTGCTAATCTGTGTGCCAGGAAGTCTGAGGCCTCGGGACATGATCAGATTTGAGCTCTTCAGCTGTAGTGTCTCTGCTAAGTGCCTGGATGGAGACGCACGCAATTCAATTTGTGGCAATTATTCTGAGAGAAGCAAATGTACCCGCGTGCATTAAACCAGATCGTCAGAGAGAAATATTTAGTACCCATATGTCCTTACCTACAGTTAGAAAAAAATATATATGAGACAAAGGAAAGATAGATCAGCTAGGGAGAAAAGGCCAGGATGGACCGCTCAGCAGGAGGGGAAGGAAGGGGCATGGTATTTTAGGAAGAAGGCTGCTGAGGCAGAGGATATTGTAGCAATGAGCCTGGGGAAGCTGCCCTGTGCTCTTTTCCCTACCTTTCCTCATCCTGTAGGAAGTGTGGTCCCAGGGTAGCCTCTGAGCCAAGGTTGCCACGAAGGTGCTGGGAGACATTTTGTTTTAGCTCTGAGCCATCTAGCCTAGCCAGCAATGGAGTGCCGTGGAATTGTCTCATGTAGACAGGCCATATGGCTTGGACCTTCAAAAATGACCCTAAGATTCTGGTAGTATCCTAACCACGTTTCAGTTATTTTACAGAACATGAAAATGAATGTGCTTCAGTATAGAGATAAAAAAGGAAAAAAAAAAAATCTCCTGTTGTTTTTTTGTTTTTCTTTTTAGATCTACAGCCCTCACAATGATTGAATACTTTTCATTACTTTTGAAAATCCAAGTCACTAGTACATTTTGTGTAGAGATGTAAACCCTTGACTGCCCAGGCATGTTCAATTTCATTGCTGTTTTTAAAAAGATGCCAGTTAACTTGTATAATGGAATGTGTGTCACTTTATGAAGCAAGTATTCTGTTTTTCTCAATTTGAATCACTTTGATACTGTTTAAAATAAGTTTCAAAGGAGACTTACAGTGTTATAGTCACATCTGAAACTCTGTGGCTTTGAGCTCACAGCCCTGCTTATAGAGAGCACTGAGAAGATCTCCCTCTAGGGCTAGGGCTAAGGTGGCTGGGATGGGATTCATGTTCATGCATTTGCTCCTGGTGATAAGGGACAGCTGCCCAGGGATTGTCCAGATGGCCTCAGCCTGAAATTTTTCTGACATCCATTCATTTGATGATTAGTCGTAATACTGCGGATAATTATTGATAGAGTCCCATGAGCAGCGCTTGCTGCCAGGCTCTGTGAATGATTCAAGTCCTACAGAGGCCATGTCCACACATTACCTTCGTCTTCCTTTGCTTGGCCATTAATATCTTCACTTCCTATCAGAGTCGTGTTATAAACCCACATTTGTGATAAAGTGTTCCTTGCTGTAGCCTTAACTAGTCAGTCTCAAGTGGCCTGAGCAGGCAGCTCAACTTATAAAATATTTATAATGACATGTTTGAAGCCCAGAAACCTAACCCTGTGACAAAGATTAAAAACTGTCTGGGAACAAAATTCCTTTTAGTGGAAAAATCCTAGAAGAGCATCAGAGGAAAGGTCATAGAAGCCATGATAAAGTATGTGGATTCAGATTGAGATGAGGTAGAGGAGGTAGCAGAACAGTGTGTCTTTGCTCTGTGTGCACCTGCTCGGGAGATACTGCTGCTCCTCATTAGAGAATTAATAACTCCTTCCATCATATAAGCTCTGGCATCACATATATATGTATATGAGTGTGTAGATCTATGGTATTCCTTTATTACCTATAGTTCTACGTGGACCAAATCAAACCTTATCCTCTTTACTTCCAGAAAGAACCTGGTGTATGTTCGACAGCAAGGCATACTGATGGATATTGCCACCCATCCTCCTGTTCTAATTCCCACTGTAGCCTTACATTTCAAGAACAGTTTCCTACCTGTCTGATCCCATACCCCTCATACACTCTCTGCCCTGTTCCCTTCCTTTTTGTGTCTGGGGAACTTAGGTTCACTTTCCAGGTCTGAGCCGAGCTATCTCTCCACCCACAAGATTCCAGCCCTAGATTACTACCTTCCTCAGACTTCTCTAGCTACTCCCCAATGCCTGTACCACCACATTTAGACTGTTGATTGTTCTTCTCCTTATAGACGGAGAAACCCCATCAGTGCAGAGAGCGTGTCTTGTTCATTGCTGAGTGCCCAACATACCAGTCACTCCATGATAACTATTGAATGAGTGAATACGTCTGTCATAATGCACCGTCTCTATTAATTAGATGAGTTATTTTACTGATTGTCATTCCTCCATCCAAATAGTCCTGAACATTCATACAATAATTTGTAAGCCCAGATGCGGCACTAGTTCATTAACACTGGTATAATGAAATTCCTTAGGCTGGGCAGCTTATAACCAACAGAAATGTATTTCTTACAATTCTGCGTCTGGGAAGTACAAGATTAAGATGTTAGAAGATCGGCTTCTGGTGAGGGGCTGATTTCCGAAGATGCTGTTTCCTTGTGGTACAAGGGATAACATCTCCTCTATAAGAACATTAATCCCACTTACGAAAGCCCCACCCTTGTGTCCCAGTTATCCACCAAAGACCCCACTTCCTCACAGCTGATGTCATTAAAACAGGTCCATAGGCAAATTAGGGTTTAACGTACTAAGTGTTAGAGTATACAGAGATTCAGTTCATACCAGGCACTTAACCTATATTATACCCAAATAAATACACATCAACACTTCATCTAGGTCAAAGCTTGAGACTTAAACCAAAGTACAATGAGGAAATTCTAGCTGGTGAAGCATTGCCTTTCCAACTAGTACTGAGACCTCTAAGGACTGGGTATTTGATAGACAACTAGAAGTAACTGTGCTTGGTTGTGCAAGCTAACCCTGGAGGAGTGCCACAAAATGGTTGTGATAAAGTGTTGTAAAATATATAGAAACAGAAGGATTTTTATAAGGACAAAGCTTTATCCTAAGTAAACAGGCATGAGGGAAATCCAAAGGTTTTGAAAGCCATGAAGTAAATTATTTTACCCACCTCGCAGTAAGAATGAAAGGTTGCCAAGAAAGGTAATTATCAGTTGTCATCCTGCACTGTTTTTTTGTAACAATTCTCTTCCTCTACCATAACCATGGAAACCCAGAGGTTGCAGGTAGACTGTGTAGGGAAGATAGCAGTCACCTTTGGGGTGGTCAATGGTTATGTTGTAAAATCTACATAAAGCACAAAATGGAGAAGGTGATAATGTCGAGGTGCTCAGCCTTCTCTGTCACAGAAGACCTTTTCCTCTTCTCTCAGACTCAAAATTTAAATGTTCAGAAAGTGTAGTTTAAGCATTTATTTCAAAAGATGGCTCCACAGGTGAAGTCTCATTGTGCCAAGTCTGACTTCCTGAGTTCAGTCCCTGTAAATTGTTCTGACTTCCACAGGAGTGTCATGGTACCTACACCCAGTCACACACCCCAACACACTAAATCAGTCAAGACATGTATGTATAAAATAACTTATTTCAATTGACGTTTTTGTAAGTAGATGTAAGCAAATAATAAATGCCCCAGCTTTTATAATCCTTCGTTTTATTTGACCTGATGCATAATAAGTGTCTAGCACAAGAACTTCTCAAACACGGACAAAAATTCCAGTGTGGAAAGGAGAGTTGAGCATCAAGTCTGACTCCTAGCCAAGGAACTGTTGAGAGTTGATAATGGCTGGGAGAGGGAGAGTCAACTCTAAGGATATGACCTTCAGTAGGTCTGCCACTTTAGTGGAAGGTCACACATCCAGAGTATTTGGGAAGCACAAATTGGACTTGATGAGTTAGAGAGAGAGAGAGACAGACAGACAGACAGCTTATCAGATGGGTAGGGAAGGGATATACAGGAGGTGTTGGAGAAGTGAATATGATCAACATCCACGATTAGGAAAAATAAAATAAATTTTAAGTGTCTAAATGATAAAACAGTGGTGGATACTAGGATATGCTACCTTCATTCTTTGAAGAGATTGTGAGTTTTGTTTTGCCATTTTTATAAATAGCTGGGTGGAAAATAAGATCAGGCACCTTTCTGAATTTTAATAACTACATTCTTTAAGGACTTTTCTTATTTTTATTTTTATTATAACTATTATATCCTACATTTCCTCCTCCTCTATCTTCCAATTCCAACACGTATTAGAGATTTTAAATTCTGTTATTAATTTCAATTGCTTTGAGAATGCATAGCTTCTTGCTGTAACATTTAAAAGAAACAAAAACAAAATGAAGTTATTTTCTGAAAAATAACCACCCAACTTTCATGAATTTTATTTAAAAATGAATTCTAATGAACAAAAAATTTAACGTGTTCAGTTACTTGGGGAAATGCAGTACAGCATGTTTGATAATATTAAAGGTTTACTGTATTGTACAGGTATGACACGTGGTTATGGTGATGATTTGAAAGATTATGGTTTGAGTAACTGCTATTTGATTTAAAATAATAAAACAGGGAAGAAAGTAAATAGTCAGACAGAGATAACGATTGGCTGTAAATTAGTCATTGGGGTATATATAGTATAACATCTACTTGGCATATGTTTAAAATCATTTACAATGTAAAGTTAAAATAAGAAGGTCGCCTCTCATTAAGGAGAGTGGGTGGCTTAAGATGAGAGAAAATGAATGTTTTTCATTTTCTTAGCAAAGCCAGGATTTTTGAATGCCAGTTTATGGACTCCTTCCCCTGCTGTTGGAAAAGGCGCTTGCAATTGTTCAGATGCATCTTCTCTGACGTTGATTTAATTAACTTCCTTTAATAGCCACTCACTAAATGTATGTGTCTGAGAAGCATTTTGTATTTCTTTTTTCCCAGGATTGTGGAAAAGGGATATTATAGTGAGCGTGACGCTGCAGATGCGGTGAAGCAAATCCTGGAGGCAGTTGCTGTAAGTAAGAAATAGCAGCACTGTGGGTTTAAGTATTGGTCATCTCCTCCTGTAAAAGGCGTCGAGAAGTGCAGGTGTGTGATGAGCTCTAAAGTACAGGAAAAGGGGGATGGGGTATTGCAAGAAACTATACGGAATTAATGTGCATAGCAAACTAGTTTCTCAGATCCAAGGATGTGCCACCCCTACAGGTGTGTCGAGCTGCTTACATTTTCTCTTGAGTTCATATGGGGCTCTAGCATGGTTACTTGTTCATTAACATTTCCTTCTCCATTCTGTCAGCTTATTTCTCTGTTGGTTTTCTTGTTTTCTTGAGTTTGTTTAGAGATGGAAGAAGGTTGAATAAGGTAAATATAGGCCTAAAGTATAGAGATTACTGCCTTTCCTTTAAGATATAAAACCAATGGACTTGAAGAAAAATGAATCTGACCATCCTAGTTTTGAGGAAAAATAGAAGGTAACATTTTATAAAATATAAAATTTTATATTGGAGTACAACCTTGTGAACTAATTGTGGAAGCAAATACACACTTAGGAATATGTAAATTTCAGTATTTGTTTTGAACTTCAGGCAGTTGTTGCATAGATGAAACAAGTGTTTAACTATGCTGGCTAAAATCTTCCAATACAGTCACTGGTTTCTTTTTTTCACCAACATTTACTTTTATATATTTATATGTAAGTGTGCTTGTGTATGTCATGAGGCCAGAGGAGGGTCCCTGTAGACCCTCAGAGTCCCTATAGCTGGGGTTTGCCCTACCTGAGTCCTGGCAACGGAGCTCAGGTCCTTTGGAAAAGCAGTAAACCTTCCTCACTGCTGGGCCATCTCTCCAGCCTGGTGACTGGCTGGGATACTTTAGTGAGTCATTACTGAGTATAAAGCCAAAACAAATTATTCTCTGAGCATACAGAACAGGTCCCAAGGGAGGATGTTTACCAGGATTAATTTTTAAAAATCCATATACTCTTCCCACATTAATTATGCTATTATTCAGTTAGTTATCATAAGAAATCACCCAGAGTAATGAATACAAACACACATCCTGCTAGTTTTACCTACAGGAAAAACTTGTGTGGATTGGGAGTGCCTTAGTGGGAAAAGACCACTGCTGTACAAGCAAGAACAGACTTCAGATGCCCAGTACATATGTTTAAACAGTACAGTACATATTAAAGCCAGTACATAGTTTTATGTTTAAAGCAGTACATATGTTAAAGCCCAGTACATATGTTAAAGCCTAGTACATATGTTAAAACCTAGTACAAATGTTAAAGCCTAGTATACTGACTCTAGCCCAGCACTGGGGATAGAAACAAGTGGACTATGGTAACTCACTGGCCAGCCACCTGAGCAGAAACAGTGAGTTTCGGGCTCACTGAGAGACCCTGTCTAAAAAAATAAGATCAAAGATGGCAATACAATTTGGTGGTTAATGGCATTTGCTACCAAGTCCCAGGACGTGAGTTTCCTCCAGGACCTATATGATAGAAGGAAAGAGCTGCAACTTTTTCTCTATTCTCCACACATGCATTATAGCACATGGGTACACACACATACACACACACACACACACACACACACTCACGCACACGCGCACACACACTAAATAAATAACTATGATTTTAAAAATAAAAAAGGAGGTGAGCTATAGAAGATATTTGACATTCCTCATCCCCCCACATATGCTCACAGGAGCATATCCTCACACATACATGAATATGCAGATCACAGAGGAGGGGTGGGAGGGAGAAAGAAGATGAAAGAAAAGAGGAACACTGGGAAAAGATGCCATAAAATTTTACTCTACATGTACTGCAGTGATACTTTATTTGTGCTCTAACAAATAAAGCTTGCCTGAAAATCAGGAGGAGCTAGCCACTAGTTAACCATAGAGGTCTGGAGGTCTGTACAGACAGACAGGAAGAGATAGAGCTAGGTGGAGAGAGGAAGTGATAAGGCAGGGTGGAGAGAGGAGCTTGCTAGGTGGGGGATTTCATAGAGGTAAGAACTAGTGGCTGCTGCTCTGCTTCTCTAATATTTCAGCTTTCACCCCAATATCTGGCTCTGGGTTGTTTTTATTATTATTATTATTATTATTATTATTATTATTATTGTAAGACCATTTAGCAATTCATGTTACAATGTACATCCGTAGTTGGTTGTTTTTTAACTCTTTAGGCTCTTTTACTCTTTGGGTGCCCACCACTCAGCTCCCAAATAAATCCACACGGAGGCTTATTCTTTCTTATGAATGTCCGGCCTTAGCTTGGCTTGTTTCTAGCCAGCTTTTAACTTAAACTATCCAATTTCTCTTTTGCCTCTGGGCTTTTATCTTTCTCTATTCCTGTATATTTCTTACTTCTTACTCCATGGCTGGCTGTGTAGCTGGGTGGCTGGCCCCTGATGTCCTCCTCCTTCTCTTGCTCCTAGATCTTCATCTTCTTCTTCTTCCTTCTTCTTCTTCTTCTTCTTCTTCTTCTTCTTCTTCTTCCTCTTCCTCTTCCTCTTCCTCTTCCTCTTCGTCTTTCTTCTATATATTCTCTCTGCCTGCCAGCCCTTCCTATCCTTTCTCCTGTCTTGCTATTGGCCGTTCAGCTCTTTATTAGACCCTCAGGTATTCTAGATGGGCAAAGTAACACAGTTTCACAGAGTTAAACAAATGCATCTTTGGATCATTCAACAAATGATCCAAATGTTCCACAGCCTAAACAGATGTAACACACCTTAAAATAATATTCTATGACATACATCAGTCCTGGTTACATGAATATTGAATATCAAATTCATATTCTCACTCTACACAAAAGCAACCATATTCTAGATAATTTTGTCACCCTAGTTTCTTAGGTTGCCAAGTCAGGATGGTTTTCTTTGCTTTCATTCTCTCCTCATATCTACCTTTTCAACTTCAGTTGGATCTTCCATCTATTGTTCCTGAACCCAATCCCACTCACCACAGTAAGACTTGTTTTCTGGCTCATGTTTCTAAAACATGTTTTTATTTGCCTACAATCCCTGTTCTTAAGTCTATGCCTAGAGTGTCTCTTGTAATTACAGGCTTTGTTTTGTAAGGTCTGAGTTCAATAATGGCAATATTGTGTATATATTAAAGACTTATTTTAATCTTTGAATCTTTTGGTATTCGACACACATTACTTTGTCCAAATAAGGCAGGTAGTATTTAGGAGCCCATTGGGTGTCAGACCTGAGTTTGGTTTCTTTGTACATGAGCTTGGGGATATCTCTAAATCCCTTAAGCCTTAGTTTCCTCTTCTAAAACTGGCATAACATTCAACCTAACATGGTTGTGGGAAGGGCCGAGAAAATGAACAAATCAGAGCCATGTTCAAAAGAGCAGACCAAATGTAGACTGATTCGATTGATTCTTATTTGATGTTGTGAATCTGGACAGATAAAAACTGATTGCACAGTTATGTTCAGCTTATGAAAATTCAGTGCATTTTTGTATATTTTATATATTTCACCAACTAAGCGTTTTAAATCTGGGTGATTGGGGGGGGGCATGCATAGCTGTCACAGGTGAGTCTTGGTCAGCCTTCCATGTGAGGTATTTGCAGTTTACCAGGGGGCTTTGTATGCGTTCGTGTATCCAGCTCTGTCATCTGATGCTGGTCCCACACAACCAACAGTGGCACAGGTATATCACATGGGCCGGTGTAGAGGTGTGAACAGGAGAGACACCTGTGTCTCTTGTCATTACCCCTTTTCACACGCTCTTCTACTGACAGGACACTTCGTTCTTTTCCAAAACGGAGTGATCTTCCAAGGAACTCTTCTGTGGTGCGATCTTACGCTTCAGTGCAGTGAAAGTCACAGGAGACACAGGGCAGGGGGGGCTGGGTTTGCTGGACTTCCACAGAGGTCTGTGGAGAAGGTTAGCCAAGCAGCTGGAGCCATCAAGGACCCTTTGCACACTGAACATTCTCCCCAACGTTTTCTCTTCTCTTTTCCAACTTGTGACATGAGGGCAGAATCTTGTTTCTGTATTAACGTGTCGCCATTATCAACTTTTGAGTCTTCCTCAAAGTAGAGATGAAGGCCACTTGATCTTCAGTCCAAGCCTTAACATAGAAGCTGCAGTTGGCTCAGCTCGAGTCAAACCAGCCTTCTTCCTATTCCAATCTGCTCTGTGCAGGTTGAGACTTGCGTAGTGTGATGTGGCCACGGGGTGGAGAATGTATTCTGGGGTGTGTGGAGTGTTCTGGGGGTGGTGGAATGGTCTGAGAAGTGGGGCAGTTGTTTCTGTGAGGGAGGCTGACACACTATGGCTATCCATTCTGCTTCTTTTTTTCTCACTGCTAGTTCTTAATATCTGTCTTCGTTCCTCCTGGAATGCTGTGTTTTAGATGCACGATAGTCTGTTGTTGGCTTTTATATGATGGCGATTTCAGGACTGTGGAGATGGCTCCATGGAACTGGGTTCAGTTCCTAGCATCCATAGGCTGGTTTACAACCATCTGTAACTCCAGTTCTGGGGGATCAGATGCCCTCTTCTGGCCTCTGTGGACGCCGCAAGCGCTGGTGAACTTGGCTATATGAAGACAAAACACTCATGCACATAAAAATAAACAAATCTTTTAAAATACATTCATGCAAATCTATGCCAATGGTTCTGTTTTTTTTTAAATAAGAATAATTTCGCTTTAAGTATGATCTTAATTTTGAAGGGAGACCTCCTTGTGTGCCTTGCAAGAATGAACTTCTTATGACCAACTGCAGTCATTTTC
This sequence comes from Peromyscus leucopus, assembly GCF_004664715.2. Classification (NCBI taxonomy): domain Eukaryota; kingdom Metazoa; phylum Chordata; class Mammalia; order Rodentia; family Cricetidae; genus Peromyscus; species Peromyscus leucopus. The sequence goes on from NC_051079.1 coordinate 22,695,958, forward strand.
CACATTCACCTATCTCTTCCCTTTTGTAGTCAGGCTGTGTTGTGTCTGCATATGAAGAAATTTCTTCTTCTCTGATACCAGCCTAGAACTGTGGCAGTGCCCACCAGTATTTTATCATCTTGCTGACACCGCCATTCAACAGTTGTCTCCTAAAACCCTAGTGTTGGTCCTGGATTTGTTACTGCCCAGTCATCCCACTGCAGTTTGCCTGTCTGGTTGCAGGCAACAACATGAATTTGACCATTTGTTTTTATCATTACCAATCCCTGGTTCAAGTGACCATCTATCTCTGTTACTGCTGCCGAGCCTTCTAACTGGGTAGCGCAGTTCCACGACCTAGCATCTGCTCTCCTCACCTGTAGTTAGGAGGTCAGTAATTATGCTAGCTCTGTGCCTTCCATGTCCTCTCCAAGGCACCCTGGGTTCAATATTATGTGTTATTGTCTTCATGAAAGTACATTACTTTGTGCTTAAAATGTATCACCTTCTTACACAAAAGTGGGAGCTGGGTTCCCACGGTTTGTTGTTGTTTTGTTTTGTTTTTGTTTGTTTGTTTTTCCTGTGTAATGACATGCCCCCGGTCTATTCATTTCACAGGACACAAAGCGATATCCCCTCGTCTCTGTGAATAAAATCATCCCCTGCTCCCTCATTGCCATTCCATTCATTTCCTGTGATGTGAAGCCCACAGTTTTCTGCTTGTTCTTTCTGGCTGCCTCCACCCATGTCCGTGTCACAGTGGGTGTGCGTCCATGTAGTCACACCACAGGTTCCGTGGCTGTTGCTCTTTGGTTTATCACAGTGGGTGTGCGTCCATGTAGTCACACCACAGGTAGCTGGCAGAAGAAACCATGGTGTCCATCAGTGCATGAGAAACAGATGTTCTTAGCACCAGAATTTTCCACACGCTGGAGTTACATCAATTAAGGAAACAATGGATCTCGCCAGGGATGTTTCAGACAGGGTGCCTCACTTAAAACAGTGGGGCAAAGGCCCTGGGTCTCTATTCTAGGCCTGAAAAGTTAAGTTGATGGCTGTTTTTAAATTATCATTTTACCCAACCACAGAATTCTGGTTTAGAGTCCTCACTACCACATTCAAACCAAACACCTTTGAAACTAACTATCAAAAGATCTCTGAAACTAAGGGTTTACTTAAAGGGGAAAAAATTACAACCCTATCCCTAAATATTTCATGCATAGAAAGCAAAGCAAATTTGAACTTGTGAGAAATTATTGGCATTTTTGAAATAGCTTACTGTCGACCAAGAAGCTGTAGATAGCTATGAAAAGCCGGACATTTGAGAACTCAGGGTAATCTGAAGTCATGCCTTGAAAATCGAGATGGACCACATCTCATGGCTAGAGAATGAGGGGGAATGGTGTACTTGGGGAGGGAGGCGGGGCGCGCTGACATTTTGGACACAGAGGCTCAGCAGGCAATGGGTGACACAGGAGAGGAACTGGCCTTGGCGACAGCAGTGTGGGGCAGAGAAAACACTCACTAACCTTCCACATCCTTCCAGACCACACAGTGAAAAGCCGGTGTTTAGGTTAGGCTGGCTGCTGCAAGCACAGGGGCAGAAATCAGACTGCAAAGTTTGTGGTAAATGTGTTACAGGTACAATTGTATCTCTTTTGTAACCTATCTCCCGGTCCTGCAAAGTTCGTGGTAAATGTGTTACAGGTACAATTGTATCTCTTGTGTATCCTATCTCCCGGTCGTGCAAAGTTCGTGGTAAATATGTTACAGGTACAATTGTATCTCTTGTGTAACCTATTTCCCGGTCCCCCGTCACCTTTCTCTGTATATTTCAGTGGTTCTCCTGCTGTAACTTTGGTGCTTTTGTTTCCCACCCACCCCACCCCCCCTTTAAAAGCAATTCTGAGAATTTTAAATTAAATTTGAATGGTGTTTTCCCTTTTGGCTTCGAATGAACTCAGTCAGCCTTTTGAGGCAGATCGTTAAATGAATTTTTGTAGTTACTGGTTAAATGGTCTGGGTTGCTCTGGACATTCTGGAACAGCTGCCTTGTGCTAGCATAATGCCAACATAAAGAACAAGGACGACAAGGACGTCTTCTGTCTGCCCCCCACCTCTCATGACTGACAGGATTGCCAGTTCCTTTCCTGTAGCCACCTATTGCCTGCTGAGCCTGTTCCCAAAATGTCACCATGCCCTGCCTCCCTCCCTGGGCACAGCATCCCTCCTTGCTGGCTAGCCACAGTTCTCTGTGGTACATCTCAGTTTTAAAACATGACTTTAGAGCCTGGGAACACTTGTGGAGTAGAGAACTAAAAAAAAAAAAAAAAAAAAAAAAAAAAAAAAAAAAAAAAAAAAAAAAAAAAAAAAAAATTAAACTCCAAGAAAATGGTTGAGGCGCTGTTATATTATCACAGAGCTTTTTAGTTGGAATTGTGTGATGGTGGTGGCCAAGAATTGCAAACAAAAGCATTAAAACCTTCAAGAGGGTGAAAAATAATGGAGTAGTTAAGCATCAAAATAATAGGTATTTGGGGCTGGGAAGAATGCTGTCGGTTGATGCTGGTGTCTGTGAGCCCAGAGGAATTGCCCATGATGCTGAAACTCGGATCTCTGAAAATGACACACCAGCCAGCAAGTGCTGGATGTAACTGAGATGTCCTCAGAGGACTGGGGAAACTGCACATGCCATCAACTAGTGCCACCAGAGTGTCCTGCCATTGCGAAGGGCAAGGGCTTGTTTTTAGAGTCACGTGGTTAGGGATAGTATTTAGGAAAACTGATGGAGAAGGCAAACAAGGAGCAATCCCTTCATCCTTCTCTGGCTTCCAGACGTCCACACACGGCAAAGCCCAAAGGGACCAGCAGGAGATGGAAAATGATGCCTTAAAGTACAGATTCCAGCATCATAACGTGGACTATAGAAATGTGAGTTTAAGGTTGACAGATCATATCTTGACTAATTTCACAGGAAATTGTTGGAAATTCTCAGAACTCATGCTGTTATTCCTAGTATTTTCCTAATGTTCATAGTCTTCAAAGTACAAGGAATGATTCTAGAAGTTAATGAAGAAAAAACAAAGGAATCAACACTAAGGTAAATAACTATATGTATTCAGTTCTGAGTCCCATGCTGAACAGCATTTGTACATTCATAAGGCTTATACAATTTACCTTTACATGGCCTGATGTGTTTGTAGAAACCCTCTCTCATCCTGATATTTTTGTTGTAGTTGAGACAGCACTTTTAGAAGATGGAAATGACCAGAACTTCTCTTCCCAACTTCCCTTTTAGCATGAGTAAGGGCATACGACCTGACCCTGCCCAGGGGATTGTCACGGGGAGCCTGCTTGTTAAGTTTTGGGGAAATTTCCCATTCATACAAGGAGACTCAGGTGACGAGAAGCTCTTTATCTTTTTCATTGCCTCAGTTGAGTCTGTAGGTGATGCTGGAAATTAATTTCTGCTGTCTTTGCAATTATAAAGAGAAGTATGATTTGTATAAATAAGGCAGAGGGAGAGGGGAAACAAAAATGAAAACACCAATAGGATTTTTCTCCTTCTTGTTATCTCATAGGGGACAGCACCACTTTGATTTGTATTTCTTTTACTGGAACATGCTGAACTCCTTGAATAAACTTCTGAGTGTATCTTCGTGATGATTGTATGATATAATTTTCCATCCATCAGTTATAGCACAAAGGGCATACTCCAGATAAAAAGATTCTGGCCCCACAAATTTCCGAAAATTGAGTTTCACTGAATATCAAATGCACACCCACACACTGCTAAATCAGGGTGAAGTGAGGCTTGAAGGAATAATGAGGTTGAGGGCTATTAAAAATCAGCCTGCTCCTGACACTTGTCCTTTGTGTCTGTGAATACCATGCCTTCTTGCGTGTTCTTAGTGTCAATGAAACAATTCTGAGAGGTTAGTTATGCAGCCTGAGGATAGAACAGGGAATGCAGGATGTTGTTCTTGTTTTATATAAATCAGTCTATTCTGTGGGACATAATTTCCTCTTCATTTTCTTCTTTCTTTCGTTCAGTTTTGATGATGATTTTAACTAATGCAAAGTATATAATATTAAAACACTATAGTCATAATTGACTATAAATAAGAATCACTAAGAATTGAGAAATCACAGCTAGCAGAAAAGAAACCCCATCTGGATAAGTGAGACAGTTGATTAGTTTGAACTGTTTGGGAGGCACCCAGGCAGTGGGACGGGGACCTGTCCTTAGTGCATGAGCTGGCTGTTTGGAACCTGGGGCTTATGCAGGGACACTTTGCTCAGCCTGGGAGGAGGGGACTGGACCTGCCTGGACTCAATCTACCAGGTTGAGCTGAATCCCCAGGGGAATCTTCACCCTGGAGGAGATGGGAATGGGGGATGGGATGGGCTGGGGGAAGGTGGGGGGGAGGACAGGGGGGAATCCGTGGCTGATATGTAAAATTAAATTAAATTATAAAATAAAAAAAGAAATAACAAACAATTCTGTTTATGCTTTAATATTTTGGTTTATAAAAGTATAATAAAATATATTAGTGGCTCAGGCAGAGCCTCAGAAACAGACTTGAGAAATGGGAGATAACTGCATCCTTTTGAACCTCAGTATTGGGATGCTGGGAATCTAAAAGCAATGCCTGGTATAGGGGACGTCCTCCCCCTGAACATTTCTACACGTCATTGTTGGAAGTGACAAAAAAAATAACATCAAAAGCTTATCAAATTCTGCATCCGGGAGTCTTCTCTCCTTGGAATCTCAGGGGAATCAAGATATATTGTGGAACATATATTTAGTGCAGGTCCTGTGCATGCTGTTTCAGTCTCTACGAGTTTATAGGAGTTTCTTCATGTTGACTTAGAGAGTCTTGTTTCCTGGGTGTCCATCATCACCTCCAGCTCTTACACTCTTTCCACCTCCCCTTCTGCAGGGTTCCCTGAGTTCCAAAGGGAGGGATTTGATAGACATCCCATTTAGGACCTTTTGTTCTAAGGTCTCTCACGCTGCATAACGTCTGACCGTGGGTCTCTGTATTAGAACATACCCATCTGCTGCAGGAGGAAGCTTCTCTGATGATGTCTGAACAAGGCACTGATCTGAGCATAGCAGAATATCATTACGAGTTATTTTATCACTGCTTAAAAACATATTTAGTTTTCCCCTAGTCCATGGACTCTCTAGTCTGTGGTTCTTGGTCACCCTATCAGTGTCAGGTATGGGTTCCATCTCGTGGAGTGGACCTTAAGTCAAATCAGTGACTGGTGACTCCCACAAACTTTGTGTCACCATTGTTGCAGCGTATGTTGCAGGCGGGACACCATTGTAGATCAAAGGATTGGTGGCTGCTTGCTGTTTACATTTCTGTTCAGTAGCCTGCAGAGTTCCTGTACCAACAATGCCGGTGGGGTGGAGGCTCTGTGTAGGCACCAGCTCACCTTCTCCATGTTCAGTGAGGTTCCGTCTTCAGTGGTAGGACCTTGCTCTCAGTTTTTGTTTGTTTGTTTGTTTGTTTTGTTTTGTTTTTGTTTTTGTTTTTGAGACAGGGTTTCTCTGTGTTGCTTTGCACCTTTCCTGAATCTCGCTCCGTAGACCAGGCTGGCCTCGAACTCACAAAGATCTGCCTGCCTCTGCCTCCTGAGTGCTGGGATTAAAGACTTGCACCACCACCGCCCGCCTTGCACTCGGTTTCTAAAGAACAGCCTGGGTTGTTTGGGGAGTCTCATGGGACCCCTTTGGCCAACAGCTAAATTAAATGTAGCCCAATCCCAGTAGTAGAAGCTTTATTTGGTGACAAGAGATGGCAAATTGGGAATCTGACTGCCCCATTATTTGGTGATTTCATTTAGATTGCATGCATATAATTTAGGAAGCTTCTACTCTATTAGGTTTCTATACTACCCTCAGATGGCCCTAAATTTTAGCTGTCTCTACCCATTATTCCCTCCCTCATTCCCTTCTCCTTGCCCCCTACCCACTTGATCCTCCCTTTCCAGCCCCCTCATCCATCTATAACTATCCATTCTATTTTCCTTTCCTAATGAAATCTGTCTGTCTCCCCTAGTCCCTTACTCTATTCCTATCCTGTGTGCAGTTCTGTGAATTGTAGCTTAGTTGTCATTGACTTAACAGCTAATAGCCATGTATTAGTCTTTATATTATATTTGTCTTTCTGGGTCCAAGATACCTCACTCAGCATGATTTTTTCATTTACCCTATGTAACTGGATTTCACGATGTTATTTTTTATTAACAGCTGAGTAATTGTGTAAATGTGCTACATTTTCTTTATTCTTTCATCTGTTGAGGGACATATAGGTTGTTTTATGAAAAGCAGAAGTGAAAATGGTTGAGCTTCGTCTTTGTGGCAAGATGAAGTGTTCTCTGAGTATATGCCCAAAAGTGGTAGGACTGAATCTTAAGTTAGATCAACTTTCATCTTCCTGAGGAATTCAGACACTGATTTCCATAGTGGCTGTGCAAGTTTATATTCACACCAGCAATGGATGAGTGTTCCCCTAACTCCACGTCCTCACCATGTGTGAGCTGTCACTTGTTTTTATTGACCATAGCCATCCTGACAGGTGTAAGATAAAATCTCAAGGTAGTTTCCCTGATGTCTAAGGATGGTGAACATTTCTTTAAGTGTTTCTTAGCCATTTGCATTTCTTCTATTAAGAATTCTGTTTAGATCTGTACCCTATTTTTATTTTATTTGTTTTCTTGTAACTAGTTTCTAGAGCTGTTAAAGGCTAAGCTCACAACTAAAAATATATTTTTTAGGTAATAGTCTTCTATCAGATGTGTAGTGGGTAAAAAAAAAAATCAATAGGTGTGTGTACTTATTTATGAGTCTTCAGTTTGATTCCATTGACTGGTGTGTTTGTTTTTATGTCAATACCATGCTGTTTTTATCAGTATAGTTTTAAATTACAAATTGAAACCAGGAATGGTGATACCTCTAGCAGTTCTTTTATTATTTAAGATTGCTTTTGCTCTCAGGTTTTTTGTATTCCTATATGAAACTGAAAATTATCTTTTCAAGATCTGTGAAGAATTGTGTCAGAATTTTGATGGGGATTGCATTGAATCTATAGCTTACTTTTGGTATGATGGCCATTTTTTTTTACTATGTTAATCCTACTAATTCATGAGCACGAGACATCTTTCCATCTTCTGGTATCTTCTTTAATTTCTTTCTTCAATGACTTGAAGTTTTTATCATACAAATCTTTCACTTGCTTGGTTAGAGTTACCCCCAAGATATTTTATATAATTTGAGGCTGTTGTGAAATGTATTATTTCCCTGATTTCTTTCTCAATTTATCTGCCATTTGTATATAGGTAGGCTACTAATTTTTGTGAGTTAATTATGTATCTAGCTACTTTGCTGAAAGTGTTTATCAGCTCTACGAGTTTCTTGGTGGAATTTTTAGGGTAACTTATGTATATTATCATATCATCTGCAAATAAAGGTACTTTGACTTCTTCCTTTACAATTTATATCCCCTTGATTTTTTTCAGTTGTCTTATTCCTCTAGCTAAGACTTTAAATACTATGTTGAGTAAGTAAGCAGAGAGTGGACAAACTTGTCTTGTTCTTGATTTGAATGGAAATGCTTTGAGCTTATCTCCATTTAAGTTGATGTTGGCTATGGGCTTGCTGTAAATACAACTGCCTTTCTTATGTTGAGGTATGTCCCTTGTATCCCTAATCTTTCCAGGACTTTTATCATGAAGGGCTGTTGGATTTTTGTCAAAGGACTTTTCTGTATCTAATAAGATGATCATGGTTTTTGTTTTCTTTTGTTTTGCTTGTTTGTTTTTGTTTTTGTTGTTGTTATTTTTTTGTCTTTGAGTTTGTTTATATGATGAATTACATTTGTTTATTTATATATATTGAATCATCCCTGCATCTCCGGAATGAAGCCTCCTTGATCATCATGGATGATCTTTTTGATGTGTTCTTAGATTCAGTTTGCAAGTATTTTACTAAGAATTTTGCATCTATATCATAAGGAGTGGCACTATTAGGAGGTGTGGCCTTGTTGGGGGAAGTGTGGTCTTATTGGAGGACGCTGGATGACACACACCTTTAATCTAGACCTTGAGGCTGGAGAGCACAACTTTAATCTGGGCCACACCTTCTGTTGGAATCGGGTCACTGTGGGAGTGGACTTTGAGGTCTTTTTCTCAAGCTTCACTCAGTGTGACAGTTAGTTGACTTCCTTTTGCCTGCAAGATGTAGGACACTCAGCTATTTCTCCAGCACCATGTCTGCCTGCTTGCTGTCATACTCCCTGCCATGATGGACTGGCTGAACCTTTCAACTGAAAGCTAGCCACAGTTAAATGTTTACCACAGTTAAATGTTTCCTTTATAAGAGTTGCCATGGCCATGGTGTCTCTTCACAGCAATAATAACCCTAACTAAGACAACTCATAAAGAAAATTTATCTTTTGTTGTTGTTGGGTCTTTATGTGACTTGAGTATTAGTGTACTATGGCTTATAAAATGCATTTTGCAATATTCCTTCTGTTTCTATTTTGTGGAATAATTTGAATAGAATTAACTCTTCATTGAAAGTCTCATAGACTTCTGTGCCAAAAGCTGTCTGGTCCTAGGCTTTTTTGGGTTGGGAGAATCTTAATGATTACTTCTATTTCACTAGCGATTATATGTCTGTTTAAATTGCTTATCTGATCTTGCTTTAACTTTGGTAATTGGTAGCCTTGACTCCCTCTGAATTATAGCCTTTGTGTGCTGAACATGAGGAAATACTTCCCAGAATATTTTCTTTCAATAATATTAATCTCTTATTAATCACAGCTTATTTTTCAGACTCAGCTAACTGATATCCATTGTCCCAGTAGAGCAAAGATTTCACTTCCACGGATTTTTTTTTTTTTTTTTGGTAAAATATATTGTATTGTTCTTTAAGAGGGTTCAAGGTTTGCTTTTAAATCAGGCTTTACAACTTCCAGCAGTCTGACATCTCTCCCATCATGTCAGCTATCTTCAGGGAGCAATGTTTCATTAACTCCAAAAGAAAAAAAAAAATAGTTTTAGTTTTGATTCAGATTTCCAGTTCTGAGACTGATTAACATTGGTCTTCTTTTTAAACACAAAATGAGGGTTGTTAATGGTGCTTTATGCATTCTTCTTCTCAGGAAGACCCAGAAATGTAATTCTTCTAACTCAGCCAGGTGCTGATATCGATGGATACCTGCATGCACATACCTTCACACGGGAGCCCTGTGCTCATGCACAAACTCCACACATACACCGAAATGTAGAGCGTGTCGAATGGAAAGCTTTTATTGGTATTGATCAAAACACTTGGTGTCAATGCTCAATCTAAACTTAGAGGGCAAGATATTTTGAACTTGAGTCTATGTTCAAGCAGTCTACTGTGAGGTTCTGAAATAAGAGAATTTTGGATAGTTATCATTTTTTGCTTTAAAAATTCTAAAAATAGTGGTATAAAGGTATTGCTTCTTATTTTCTGGGGTATAGGAAACAGCGCACAGGCAGCTCACACAGCTGGCCACCATCTGAGGTATCACCAGTGTGCGTAGAGTCGCAATCCATTTCTGCTGGTGCAGCTGATGCTAGCCAGACAGGAAGCGTCGAGCTCTGCAACATAAATGCCAGTGAAGGGCCTTGGGGGCAGGGCTCTGTCAAATGTGTCACATTTAGGTGAAGAGGGCGCCAGAGTCCCTGTGATGTCCATTTCCTCGCTTTGCCATTGCAGCCTGGGCATAACTGCTGTCCACAAACAAGAAGGGGAAGACCTTGCTAGATCAGCACTTCGAGACTCTGAAAATGCACCTACATGTTGTCATGAGCAATACAATCCCCTTGGCTACTCGCCGGGTTACTTGCATCCACTCTTCTACGCTGTGACAGCCTGTGGACTGTGGACACATGCTCACTACTCTTCTACTCTGACAGCCTGTGGACTGTGGACATGCTTACTACCCTTCTACTCTGTGGCAGCCTGTGGACTGTGGACTCATGCTCACTACCCTTCTACTCTGTGGCAGCCTGTGGACTGTGGACTCATGCTCACTACCCTTCTACTCTGTGGCAGCCTGTGGACTGTGGACTCATGCTCACTACCCTTCTACTCTGTGACAGCCTGTGGACTGTGGACATGCTCATGCTCACTACCCTTCTACTCTGTGACAGCCTGTGGACTGTGGACATGCTCACTACCCTTCTACTCGGTGGCAGCCTGTGGACTGTGGACTGTGGACACATGCTCACTACCCTTCTAGTCTGTGACAACCTGTGGACTGTGGACATGCTCACTAGGCATTGATGGTTCTGACACTGACTTTTTTCTTGTATCCTTTTAAATCTCAAAGAATCTAGTAATAACAAGGTGATCAGTAGTTACACATCAAAACACACAGAGAGCGATTCAGAAGACAACCACCACAGGCATTCTAGACCCAAATGCTGAGAACTGCCTATTACTCCTTTGACTATTTCTGAAAATTCCAATCACAGATAAGTCCTAAAATTTTAAGATATCAAATTTCTATAACATCATTAGACAGAAAATGGAAAGTCACACAATTCTGCCTGCAGGAAGCATGCTGATTCTCTGCCTGGACACAACTTTACTGGTTCCTTGGGTCAGGAAAGTTTCTGGGATGCCCACTTAGTCTCATTGTTGGAAAGAGAATTCTCCTCTCAGCTAAGTTACACAAGGAGACAGATGCCTCTTTAAGATGTCATTTCCTTATGATTTTCCCAAACTTTTGGCTCCTGGCTTCTTTGTTTAATGTCCTAACATTAGATCAGGGATCAAATACTGAAAAGAAACTGACATGAGCATCCATCATCAATAAAGACAAAAAACCATTTGGACTGAATAATCCCTGCCACTGTTTTTTTTTTTTCTGTTTTTCTTTTCTCTTACTTTCTTTCCTTCCTCCCATCCTTCCTTTCTTTTTTCTTATTTCTGTGTTTGTTTGTTTGTTTGTTTTTTCCAAAAAGTGCTCAAGTGGACTTAAAGCTGCCCGATACATGCACATCCACAGCAGCAAGGCCTTCTTTCTGTTACACCTGAAAGCAGGTATCAGGAGGAGGGAGGGGGCAGGAGGAAGAAGAGATGGTAAAATCCACTTTCCCCAAATCCCACCACAATGAGGTCTATGTGCTAATCATAATGGAAGTGTGTGTTCCCACAAACAATGGCTCTACTTTGGTTAATAGTCATCCGATTTTCCTTAGAGATTTATTTAGGGAAAAAAAATTAAAGACAGGAGACTTTGAAACATTCCATTACAGATAGCTGTTTTATTTGGAGAAATACCAACCTCAGATGCTGTTACATTTCAAAGATACCAATGGGTGTTACTGGGTTCAGTAGAAATAATTGAAGACTAATTGGATTGTGGCATTTCAGCTTAACACTTGGTACCTGGAGATGTGAATCTGGAATCTTACCTATGCCGTCAAAGTAGGGACGGATCAGTACTCTCCAACTCTTAATGGGGGGAAGCAGTAAAGAAGAAATTCCTACAATATAAATAAAATGTTAAAGACGAGACAAAAGAAAGGAAAAAGGATTAACTTAGTGAAAAATAATTCTGGAGTTTTAATTTTGGCCAGGTTTGACTTATTTAAAAATGTCTGTCTTTTTAAAGCTTCCTTGGACTCCTAATTTAAATGCATCATACAAACAGTCCCAGTATTCTTGGAAGAGCTCTCAAACTTGCCTCTGAAACTTCCCAAGCCTCCATTGTCTGCATTCCTCTAATCATTCTTATCTTCCAAGCTCCCTTAGAACAGTTCATTAAGCTCTGAGCAGTAGGGGGCTTTTCTATCCTAATGCTCCAAAACCCTTCTACAATCTTAACCCCCAAATGACACAGGCCCGTTATATAAATACCCCAATCTCTGGTACAAATTTCTGTCATAGTTTGCTTTTTATCGCTGGAATAAAACACCAGCCAACACTAACCTGGGAAGGAGAGTTTATTTCTGCGTATAGGTTACAGTCTATCCTCAAGGGAAGCCAGGGCAGGACCCTGGAGGTAAGAATTGATGGAGACTCTAGAGAACCACTGCTTGCTTGCTTAATCACAGGTTCACATTTACCTGTTTCTTATACAGCCCAAGCCCACATGCCTATGGATGGTGCCACCCACAGTGGGCTGAGCCCTACTACACAAATGAACAATCAGGAAAAATGCCCCCACAGAGACAGGCCAACAAGCCAGGATGATGAAGGCAATTTCTCAATCACATGTTCAGTTCAGCGATTCCTGATTTCTTGACCTCCGCCAGACTCAGTTCTTGATCCTAGGTTTTAGGGAAGGAACAGGCAGGTATACTAATAGCCCATGGTGTCATTTTTTGAGTCCAAACATCTGGGATATGCATCATTAATAAGAGTGGAGGATGGTTGGAGGGTGTATTCATGAAATTGTAGCCAGGATCTTCTACTGTTTCCCATCATATTTTGTTGCTTGCTTTTTTTCCATTTCTCCAGGGTCATAAACTTTAATGCAGCTTATGTTGACGGGGTCCTCAGGCTACTTTTACCTGGCACACACAGGTAGCTTCAGAGCTGGAGGATAAGAGGTCTGATTCCCACTCAGTGATTTCCTGTGCTTTCAAAATTCAAGTGTGTGCCAGCTCCCCACTTCTCCAGCATTTTGCAGATTTTTCTTGTCTTCTTAGAAGTGGAGTCTAACTAACAAAGACAAAGTGTGCCGTGATTGTCAGAATTCAGGAGTTTCTTCATGCACTTGTTCAGCTTCTTTTACGTACCAGAAACAATGAGGCAATGGGCTAATAGGTACTAATATGGATTATTTATGGCAAGTGCAGCCAATACGGTAGAAATAGAATCATTTGGTATTGAAGAATGCATAAAATAACCCAGTAACTCTGCATATAATAAAATCTTAATTCCCATAGACATTTCATGGGATGAGCAATGTATTAAGATACATTCCTACTGTGTTATCATACCTTTAGAAAAATTTACTGTAACATGTTCATTAAATTCTAAAGGATTGTAGTCATGAGGTTACCTGTTAATCTCAGAAATTACTCAGATATTTTACAGTCGTGCATAAAATATATGAAACTCTGTGACAAATGATTTTCTGAATGGTACTCTATTTTTTCTTTTAAAAGATCTAGTTAGCCTTTTTATTTATATTATTGATCTCAATGGATGCCACAGGTGTTAGAGGACCCACTTTGAGATTTCACCTAAGCAGTGTATTAAGTAACACTGCAACCTGTGTGTGCCCATCGGAGAATTAAAATTATATGGTGTAAATATTCATGAGAAGAGCTGTGTTAAAGTAATTTTTATTTGCTAAAAATCGAGGAAAAAAGACATTAAGAATGGATAATAGCAATGTAGTTACCTTTACAAATGAATTTTCTAACAACTTCGCTGTGAAAATAAATTTAAATTACTTCACCTCATAAAGAATACAAAATTTGTCTAGCTTTTTGAGTTCTTTGTATATTTTGGAGATCAACCGTCTGTCAGATGTGGGGTTGGTGAAGATCTTTTCCCATTCTGTAGGCTGTCGTTTTATCTTATTGACCGTGTCCTTTGCTCTACAAAAGCTTCTCAGTTTCAGGAGGTCCCATTTATTAATTGTTGCGCTCAGGGTCTGTGCTACTGGTGTTATATTTAGGAAGTGATCTCCTGTGCCAATTCATTCCATTCCTGCTTTCTCTTCTATCAAGTTCAGTGTAACTGGATTTATGTTGAGGTCTTTGATCCACTTAGACTTGAGTTTTGTGCATGGCAACAGATATGGATCTATTTGCAATCTTCTGCATGTTGACATCCAGTTACGCCAGCACCATTTGTTGAAGATGCTTTCTTTTTTCCATGGTACAGTTTTGGCTTCTTTGTCGAAAATCATATGTTCATAGGTGTATGGATTAATGTCAGGGTCTTCAATTCGATTCCATTGGTCCACATGTCGGTTTTTATGCCAGTACCAAGCTGTTTTTATTACTGTAGCTCTATAGTAGAGCTTGAGGTCAGGGATCATGATGCCTCCAGAGGTTGCTTTATTATACAGGATTCTTTTATTTTTTCTTTCATTTTTCTTTCTTAAGAAATTTTCTACTCACTCTACATACTATCCACAGATCCCCCCTCTTCCCATCTTACAAGAACAATGGCCCCCAGTATTCCAGGAAGTTATCTGTCCTTGGACAAGTGTGTCTTATAGGTTTGAGGCATTTTTGTTTTATAGATCTCTTAAACACAGTACTTTAAATTTAAAATACAACTTTAGTCATCAAAGTTCCCTGATTAAGACCAGGGGCTCCAGGACCACATAGATCCCTATAGACCCCAACACAACTGGGCATGGTATAATGGAACGTTACAATGTTGCTATTTTTTATACACAAAATAGAGGAGTTAACTTGGAAGGATTAATATGCTTGGTAAATCTCTTAGAACGTGCCAGTCACATATTGCAAGATTAAAGTTATTAACAAAAACATTTAATCATGTGCTTCACTCATTTTATTTGTGTTAACCTGTTTTAGAAGGAATTGGGGTTGAGATTTCATCTCCAAATAATCTCTCAATATCTAAACTGACTCTAGAGGAATCCTTCAAAGAAGGTTTTAAAAGCCCTAGCCTTAAGGCACCTGACTGTCTGAAATTACTGTAAGCTAAATCTTTATTTAATGGGAATTAATGCCCTGGTTGATGGAGACATTTAATGCTTTTAAATTACATATGTGGCAAAGAGCCTTAGAATTATAACAAACTTCAAATTCATGTGTTGAAGCCTTCAGAGTTTTGACAAAATTGCCTTATATCCTTTAAATGTAAGGCCACAGAGCCCGGCAGATCTTTTGATACTATTCTCTACCAGAAACAAGAGCCAGCCTCCCCCGCCCCCATCAATGCCTGAGACAGGTTGGATATCTGGCCCTGAGGTCATAAGGGCAGGAGAGTTGCCCCTGCCTGCCACCAGCTGTAACACTTGAGAGAGCAGGCCAAGCACCTCCCGTGGGCAGCACAATAGAGCCAAACCCTATTGGTGGAGGTGTGGGTGAACCAGCCCCAAAGTTGTGAGCATGGGAGAGCTGCCCCTATTACTCAGCTGTTATGTGGCAGCGTGGGTCCGGGAGAGATGCCCCATCCCCTACCCATCAATGCCCGAGGCAGGTGAGAGAGCTGGCCCTGAGGTCTTATGAGCGGAAGCGTTAGTCTTGCCCCTTACCCTTATCAACTGCATCACTCAGGAGAGTGACCCCTACACTATGCCCGGGCAACACAGTAGAGGTGGCCCTGAAGTTATAGATGTGACCCTGTGGATGTGAAAGCAGGAGAACTAGCCCTGCCTCTTCCTCATCCCTCCATAAGGTAAACTCACCAGGGCAATTCAAGAGAGCTCACCCTGGTGTTGAGGACAAGGGAGAGCTGGTGGGCTGACTAATCCTACAACTCCCCAGGCCCAGAACCAGGGTTATGAGTTGGCCCACCCCAATATCTACCTCATCTGTGATCTGCTGGAGCACTTGAAGGGACCAGTCCTGTAGACCCAAAGCTGTAGGAGCTCCACAACACAGGGCAACGACAGGATAACCAAGAGGAAGGTCCAGCATTGATAGTGTAGAAGAAACCGGAGGCCTCAAACCAGACAAATGACTCTCTGCAATGAACACTTGCAAGTAACGATATGTGGACAAAAGGATTTACTGTGAGACTCACTGTGTCACAGTACAGCTTCATGACTAGATAGATTTTTTCCTGCTCTTTTATTTTTCTGTTTTCTCTTTATTTTATTTTGGTGGGGAGGTTGCAAGGGCAGAAGGTGGATACAAACAGACAGGAAAATGAATAGGATGGAGATGCATGATGTGAAAGTCACAAAAAATAAATAAAAAGAAAGAAGAGAAAAAGGAAGAAGTAAGAGGCTTTGGGGCCATCACAGAATATGAACCGTTTCTTAACAGTCATAAGATACAAAGTTTATTTTGTAAACCTCAGGAAGCATCATACTGAAGCAACTTTGTTTTCAACTGGCATATAAAAACATATGAATTATTCATATTAATATATACCAGTTACTGTTTTGATATAAGATGTTTAAATTAGGTAAGATTTATTTTCTCAAGCATTTATTTATGGCTCAGTCTCCTTTTCATTACTGTGTGACCTGTTAGATAGCTACTAGTATATGGGAATTAGGAACCTTCAATCTTTTTTTTTTTAATTTATTTTATTTTACAATACTACTCAGTTCTACATAACAGCCACAGATTTCCTTGTTCTCCCCCTTCCTGCCCCCTCCCCTTCCCCCCAGCCCACCCCCTTTCTCACCACCTCCAGATCAAGGCCACCCCTGAGGACTGAGATCGACCTGATAGACTCAGTCCAGGCAGGTCCAGTTCCCTCCTCCCAGATTGAGCCAAGCGTCCCTGTATAAGTCCCAGGTTTCAAACAGCTATCTCATGCAGCGAGCCCAGGACTTGGTACCACTGCCTAGATGCCTCCCAAACAGATCAAGCCAATCAACTGTCTCACCTATTCAGAGGGCCTGATCCAGTTGGGGGCCCCTCAGCCTTTGGTTCATAGTTCATGTGTTTCCATTCGTTTGGCTATTTGTCCCTGTGCTTTATCCAACCTTGGTTTCAACAATTCTCACTCATATAAACCATCCTCTTTCTCGCTAATTAGACTCCCAGTGCTCCACCCGGGGCCTAGCCGTAGATGTCTGCATCCAGATTCCTCAGTACTTGGATGGGGTTTCTGGCACAACTATTAGGGTGTTTGGCCATCCCATCACCAGAGTAAGTCAGTCCTGGCTGTCTCTCTGCCATTGCCAGCAGTCTTTTGTGGGGGTATCTTTGTGGATTTCTGTGGGCCTCTTTAGCACTTTGTTTCTTCCTTTTCTCATGTGGTCTTCATTTACCATGGTCTCCTATTCCTTGTTCTCCCTCTCTGTTCTTGATCCAGGTGGGATCTCCCACTCTCTTTCCCTCGACCCTCGCTGTTCATTGCTCCCACTCATGTCCAGGCTGTTCATGTAGATCTCATCCATTTCTTCATCATTGGGTGATCCCCATGTCTTTCTTGGGGTCCTGTTTTCCAGGTAGCCTCACTGGTGATGTGAGTAGTAGTCCAGTCATCCTTGTCCACATCTAGTATCCTCCTATGAGTGAGTACATACCATATTTGTCTTTCTAAGTCTGGGTTACCTCACTCAGGATGATTTTTTCTAGATCCATCCATTTGCCTGCAAACCTCAAGATGTCATTGTTTTTCTCTGCTGAGTAGTATTCCATTGTGTATATGTGCCACAATTTATTTATCCATTCTTCAGTTGAAGGGCATATAGGTTGTTTCCAGGTTTTGGCTATTACAAACAATGCTGATATAAACATAGCTGAGCAAGTGCTCTTGTGGTATGATTGAGCATTTCTTGGGTATATGCCCAAGAGTTATATAGCTGGATCTTGGGGAGATTGATTCCCAATTTTCTAAGAAAGCGCCATATTGATTTCCAAAGTGGTTGTACAAGCTTGCATTCCCACCAGCAGTGGAGGAGAGTTCCCCTAGTTCCACAACCTCTCCAGCATAAAGTGTCTTCAGTGTTTTTGATCTTAGCCACTCTGACAGGCGTAAGGTGGTATCTCAGAGTTGTTTTGATTTGCATTTCCCTGATGATTAGGGATGTTGAGCAATTCCTTAAATGTCTTTCAGCCATTTGAGTTTCCTCTGTTGAGAATTCTCTGTTTAGTTCTATAGCCCATTTCTTAATTGGACTGTTGGTCATTTTGATGTCTAATTTCTTGAGTTCCTTATATATTCTGGATATCAGTCCTCTGTCAGATGTGGGGTTGGTGAAGATCTTTTCCCATTCTGTAGGCTGTCACTTTGCCTTGTTGACTGTATCCTTTGCTCTACAAAAGCTTCTCAGTTTCAAGAGGTCCCATTGATTGATTGTTTCTCTCAGTGCCTGTGCTACTGGTGTTATATTTAGGAAGTGATCTCCTATGCCAATGCATTCAAGACTACTTCCTACTTTCTCTTCTAGCAGGTTCAGAGTAACTGATTTATGTTGAGGTCCTTGATCCACTTGGACTTAACTTTTGTGCATGGTAACAGATATGGATCTATTTGCAGCCTTCTACATGTTGACATCCAGTTATGCCAGCACCATTTGTTGAAGATGCTTTCTTTTTTCCATTGTACACTTTTGGCTTCTTTGTCAAAAATTATATGTTCATAGGTGTGTGGGTTAATGTCAGGGTCTTCAATTCGATTCCATTGGTCCACATGTCGGTTTTTATGCCAATACCAAGCCATTTTTATTACTGTAGCTCTATAGTAGAGCTTGAAGTCAGGGATTGTGATGCCTCCAGAGGTGGTTTTATTGTACAGGATTCTTTTGGCTATCCTGGGTTTTTTGTTTTTCCATATGA
Organism: Peromyscus leucopus; assembly: GCF_004664715.2. Taxonomy (NCBI): domain Eukaryota; kingdom Metazoa; phylum Chordata; class Mammalia; order Rodentia; family Cricetidae; genus Peromyscus; species Peromyscus leucopus. The sequence continues at coordinate 22,714,393 of NC_051079.1, forward strand.
AGTTGAGTATTATTCTTTCCAGGTCTGTGAAGAATTGTGTTGGTATTTTGATGGGGATTGCATTGAATCTGTAGATTGCTTTTGGTAAAATTGCCATTTTTACTATGTTGGTCCTGCCTATCCATGAGCATGGGAGATCTTTCCATTTTCTGACATCTTCTTCAATTTCTTTTTTCAGGGACTTAAAGTTCTTGTCATATAGATTCTTCACTTGCTTGGTTAGTGTTACCCCAAGGTATTTTATGTCATTTGTGGCTATTGTAAAGGGTGATATATCTCTGATTTCATTCTCAGCCTGTTTGTCAATTGTATATAGGACGGCTACTGATTTTTTTGAGTTGATCTTGTATCCTGCTATGTTGCTGAAGGTGTTTATGAGCTTTATCAATTCCTGGGTGGAATCTTTGGGGTCACTCAAGTATACTATCATGTTATCTGCAAATAGGGAAAGCTTGACTTCTTCCTTTCCAATTTGTATCCCCTTAATCTCCTTATGTTGTCTTATTGCTCTGGCTAGAACTTCAAGTACTATATTGAATAAGTATGGGGAGAGTGGACAGCCTTGCCTCGTTCCTGATTTTAGTGGAATTGCTTTGAGTTTCTCTCCATTTAATTTGATGTTGGCTGTTGGCTTGCTGTAAATTGCCTTTATTATGTTTAGGTGTGTTCCCTGTATTCCTGATCGCTCCAAGACTTTTATCATGAAGGGGTGTTGGATTTTGTCAAATGTCTTTTCTGCATCTAGTGAGATGATCATGTGGTTTTTTTTCTTTGAGTTTGTTTATATGGTGTATTACATTGACGGACTTTCGTATGTTGAACCACCCTTGCATCCCTGGGATGAAGCCTACTTGATCATGGTGGATAATTGTTCTGATGTGTTCTTGGAGTCTGTTTGCCAGTATTTTATTGAGTATTTTTGCGGAACCTTCACTCTTAATTCCTCACATCAGTGCTTTGAAAAGGTTGTCTTAGTGATATGTTTAAGTAATTATTGCATGTTTAATCTACTTAGAGTGCTTTGAAGTGTTTATTTGTTTCAATCAATAATATCAGTATGTAAGTAGTAAAACATAAAAATGGGTAAATGTTTTCTACTTGGAATGAAATCCAGCCTATAGTTATTTTTAAAGTACTGATCCAGCTGTTTAGTATGTTTAAGATTGGTCAAGGAGATTTCCTGCAAGCCAAGTATGGCTAACATCCTCTCTTAAGAAGAATTTCTCCTTCCATGTCACTACAACTTTGGATTCGCTTTGTTCTCAACTACTACCAGTGGCTCACAAATGGAAGGAATTTTCTGCCTAAGGACCAAGTTAAAGTGGCTTCTTACTTTGTTGTTAAAAACCTTAGAAATTCATGAATGAATGTGGTGGAATTGTTCACCAATATTCAATGAAGTGCTAGGTCAATTAATATTGAACTAAATGTGGGACTACTCCAATATCATTTGTAAATAGCATCAACTGCATTTGTGGGTGTATCAGTAAAAAGGTTTAAAAATATCTCAGATATGTAAGGTAATTCCAATTGTAGGGAACTACTGCTTTCTACTATTGGTAGCATCTGAGAAAGGTGAAGTAAAGGGGAATTTATCATTTTCTGTGAAAAAAAAAAACCCAAACTTCAGACATGAAATATGGTCCTTGGATATTAGACCCCATTCAGACCAAGACAGCAACTCCTGCATTGGGAGAACAAACGTCAGGACTGGAACTGACTGAAATATTTCAAGGCTGCATGAGCGGAGAAGCCAGGCAGATTCCAGCAGCCTTTCTACTATGAGAAGACAAAAGTCCATGTCCAGATGCCCACAGAGACTCGCATTTACAGAGCACAGAGAAGAAAGCTAGGTCTCTGAAAAGCTCCAGGTGCTTCCCACTCTCAGTTTTTCAGTGGAGAACTGATCCGCCCACAACCGTGAGGAAACTGTCCAAGGCCAGAGGGGAAAAGAATCACAGAATAGAAGCATGCATGCAGCTAATACTGGGAATGGAAGAGTATGCTTTCAGTGCACAGATATAACAACGCTTAAAAACAGACTTCAGATCTCAAAAGGTTCAAACTGTATCCAGAACAGAGTTTTAAAATATAAAATATTTACTTCTGTGCTTGTACCCAATCAGATAAACTCCAAAATATCTACCATTTAGTCAAAAATTACAGGGCAAATGAAGAATCAGGAAGTCAAACCAGTCAACAGACTCATGACGCAGATGCAGGAATAGTAGACGGGACATTAAAACAGTTATTACAACTACATTCAACATAATTGAGAAGGCAGAAGAAAAGCTAAGAATGTTGAATAGTTTTGTAGAAGACACATGGAAAATTCTGCAATAAAACATCTGAAGATTAGAGATTTCATATAATTCTTAATTCCAAGATGGAAGAATATGCTTGGCAGAATTATCAACAGGTTAGATATGTCACAAAAAAATGTAGTGCATATGCAGACATACCATTAAAAACTATTCCAGGGCCTGAGAGATAGTTCAGGGGTTAGGAGCACTGGCTGCTCTTCCAGAGGTGCTGTTCAGTTCCCAGCACCCACATGGCAGCTCAGAACGTCTGTGACTCCAGTTCCAGGGGATTTGATCTGACACCTTCACACCAATGCACATAAAATAAAGTAAAAAAACAAAACAAAACCAAAAAACCATTCTAGTCATCGCATTTCTAAGCCAGCATAATCTGTAACTATATTTTCAATATTTGTCCTCATACCCACAAATAAGTGAGATAAGTGTAGTCCCACCCCTCATTAAAAAACATCTCTTTGCAACAGATGGAGACTATTACAGAAAACCACAACCAATCAAAATGCAGGGCTGTGGAGTCTGGTCCCACTGGACCCATCTACAATACAAGTCCTGCACCCAAGGCTCAGGGAACATTTCAAAAAAGGGGGGGGGGACTTGTAAGAGCCAGAGAGAGGATCAGGGAGATTTTTGTGAGATTGTGTCTCCTAGTGATATCGGAAGCCCAGTAAGTCTCACTAACTGGACTTTAAACACGAGCTGAACACACATGCTAAAGAGGATATGGGAAAGACCACGAGGCCTCAACCCTCCACAAAGAACTACAGGATACCGAGGAATGCTGGGAGCAGGAGAATTATTCTTCCCTAGGGAAGAGCGCATCGATTAGTTATCCAATACCAAATGACCAGACCTGAAAACATACTTACAAGTAACATTATACAGACTGAGCAGGTTATATTTAGGAATGTATATGTCTATATACCATATACATACACATATATGTATAGAATGACAGTTAATGAAAAACACCACTGCATATGAAAGGCCTGATGGCTTTCAAGGATTCCAGAAAAATCTCCTGTTTCCATGTCCTGTTTTATCACAAGAGCAGTGGGATGACAGAGCCTCTTAGGGCACACATGAAGGTCCTCACACTTGCATAGCACAAGCTTTACCCATATGCCCCCTCAGCCCAATTTCCAGAACCTTTATATTTTTGGGAAACTACATAGGAACGTGACATAGGAATAATCACACTATGTGGCTTGTGCATATTAACAGTTATCTCAGAAAAAGATGCAGACACAAATTGGGGGTTCACTTTAAAGAACTCCACATTTTTATTCTGGAGAAACCAGGCTTCAGTTTGTAGGCGTGAGATTTCAGCTGGAAGTCTCGTTTTGTTTTTAGCTCAGGCCTCGCTTTGAGCTTCTCTGTGGTTTAGGAATATAGAAATATGACTTTACTGGGGAGGCTAACTGGCAGTGTAGCCTTGCGGGGAGAGACCATGAAGGTTGTTACTAAGCAATGACAGTGTAAATGAAAGTAACAAACGGGTGAAATGAACTTCTGTGGGTCAAATTGCTCAAGGCTAGTAAAAGGAGCACACAAGGATGACTCCGACCTAGGGAAGGTGACAGCCATCCCAGACTTGGGATGTGGGAGGGGCCAAGGAAGACAATACAATAGGCCCGGGTCAGATGACTTTAGAAGTTCTGTTGCCCTGGTCATGGGAGATGCTTCTCCTCTGCAGACAGTTTTGAAGCCATATAGAGAGGTCAAAATAAAGACAACGCAAGTGGCCCGTGTCCACAGCAGATAGGACACACAAATGGAATACGCACTCTGATAGTCTTACTTAAACTTAGGTGTATTAATTCTAAGTTTCCTGAAGAACAGAAAAGAACAACTCCATGCAGTTTAATTTCCATCCCCTGTAGGAAAACTGTAGCCAGAACACCGTTTTCCCTCTTTAATGACTAGTTCTTCTGTGTCCTGTTAGGTTTTTAAAGAGACTCAAACTTCCTCCTACCAGCTCCTGAGACATTATCAATTAACCACACACAGCCCATCGAACACAGCAGAGCTGTAATTAAACCAAATTGCCATGTAGTAGCTTTCATTACACAATGACACAGTTTTTGTTAGGACCATAGAGAGAGTTTAATTACACGTCTAGACACCCCCTGAAGGCAGAATAGCAGTATTATCTTTGGATCTTTAAAGGAGAACTTGAGCTGTTGATGGCTGCATTTTTAAGAGATATGTGATAAGGTATATTTTGGGGATCCATCAGTTTCTTTTTAAATTCTACATTCTACTTTAATGCATACTTATTAATGTAGGAATTGTTTGTGTATCTGTGAATAAAAAGGGTTTTGAAGGGAAATGTACACATTTCCACTTCTTTTCCTATGTGATTTACCTTTCATTTGTAGTCAAATAGTTTTTTTAACTCTGATATATCCCAATGTCAACTCCTTCTTTTTCTTCTTCTTTGTCCTTTTTCTTGTGTGTGTGCTGCGAATGCACGTGTGTATTCTTGTGTCATGTGTTTGCAGGTCAAAGGACAATCTCAGATCTCAGCCCCATCATTGACTTTGCTTGAGAGGGCTCTTGTTCTGTTTGCCTGCTCCAGGCTAGCTGGCCGGGCTTCCCAGAATTCTCCCATCTCTACCTCCCAACTTGCCAGAGGAGCGATGGGATTATGGACATCCATGGTGCCAAGCTTTGTGTGACTTCTGAGGATCCTAACTCAGCTCCTCACACTTGTGTAGCATACTCTTGACCTACCCATTGTGCCATTCCCCAGCCTCATCCTTTTCAGCATAGAAAGCATGTCCTATTGTGCCAGACACCCTTGTCTTCAATACCCTTCCTCCACCTTGGAGCAGAAGCTGCCTGTCCCCTGAGATTGGGGTGTTTTCTCCCATCACCATCCCTGCCGTGTGCCTCTAGGGTCCCAAGACTATATAGACATTTCCTCTGTGCCCACTCTGAATATTGTGTTTCTCGTACTAAAACTTGCTTGCTGTTTATTGCTTTGTAACTGTGGACCGTATTTTTGCACCTTGACCCACACTATGCATAATTTTTTAATACAACATCTCATTACCCAAAGATTTCTATAGCCTCTAGCCTGGAATCTCCTCTTTTCTCAAACCTGGCATCACACAGTGAAAAATGAGAAAATGTATTGATCACCCATGCATCCCTTTTAAACATTCTCAACATCCCCTAGGGAAGCTGCCTCACAGCATGCACTTGCCCTAATCCTGAAGACAGATGAGTTTTATATGCTGTTCATTTGTTGACGACATATATATGCCACTTCATTTTTCTTTATAGGCTTTGTTTGTTTATAGGCTTATATTCTGTCAACATAAGATTTGTGTCTTTAAAACTGGGCCTGTTTACCATTGCTTTCTTGTACGATAGTTATTTAAAGTGATAATGATCCATTTAATGATTGCTGTCAAAAGAAATAAGTGTTTCATTAAATTTTAACTAAGCCAGTGTTTTTAGATTTTGAGTTGAATTTAGGGGGAAAATGGTGTAGATAAAACCATTGTCATAGAACCTATTTTTAGACATACATTCGCTAAAATGTTATGGCATGCATATGTGTTTGAGCATATTGGAAAGAGAATGCTTCCCTGCCTACCCATGCTCACCCACTCTGGTAAGCCAGGAGACTCATTCCACAGCCAGAGTGAGAATTAGAGTTGAGTGTTTTTTATTGCCTCTTGTTTTGTTGACCACTTAGCTGGACACCCCAGATTTCCCCAGCCAGCAGCATCCAGAACTCTCCTCTCTGCCAGCACCCCATTGCCAAGGAGAATAAATGACAGCTCCCTTGTGCTTTGTTGGAGAATAGTTAGAAGGGAATAAATTGGGGTAATGACATGAAGAAACTGGACCACATGGGAAATATTTTGGAATTAAAATAGGCAGAACTTAGTTATGAATTTGATAGAGACAGATGAAACATGAGAGGCTCTGTCTCTGAGTTCACCAAGGGCCTCCCTCATACTAGGAAGGCACTCTACCACTGATGCACACCCCCAGTACTCGCAAGCTTTTCATCCATCTGTATACTTACAGCATGGTTTCCTTTGTGATATGTATTTTAAAAATCCTAATGTATGTTGTTGAGCCATAAGATTATGGTAGATCTGAAAACATCAAATAGAGATATCAGAACCATACATAAAATTACACAACTGTTACTTCATATTTTCCCTGTGTAGTACCTGCATGAAAATGGGATCGTCCATCGTGATCTCAAACCAGAGAATCTTCTCTATGCAACTCCAGCCCCAGATGCACCTCTCAAAATTGGTAAGAAGGTTTTCTAATCTTTCATGACCCATTTTCCCAGAGCAGAAGACATTTGTTCTGTGGAATTTTAAATTTTGTCCTACCCAGGATTGCCTCTGCCCAGTTTCCTCAAATACTTGGCATCTGCGAGTAATAATGCATTGTCTGTTAGTTCATGCCCTTTTCTGGACTGTTCATCTGATGCTATATTCTAGAATTCCCTGGGCCATTGATGGACACTCAAATGAGTCCCAGTTTTGGTGTTTAGTGATGATGAGGACCTCGGAAGATAACCTTGTGTTTTGTAAATAAATTTATAGTGAAAAGGTGACCTGTGTTTTGTTTCTTAGCTTTGAATTGACAAATTATTTGGAGCTTAATCTTATATGATGAAGAACTTTAATACAAAAATACTTGGTATAAATCAGTGAATGTTGACTCTGAATCTCTTGTTTATATTAGCAGAGAAAACTCAAAGATCATATTTCCAAATTGTTCTCTACAGGATGCTGTTGCCTAATTGATGAAAAATTCCCTTTTTATGTATGTGTGTTTGTGGAGAACATAGTCCTACACAGGGTCTGTGGTTGGTCAAATAAGTTAGAAAATGCCAAATGACATAATATTTTTACTTCTGCATTCCTCATAGGACTTTCAAAATGCTAATGTGTAGACCAACATATGATTCACACTACAAGACTTTCTCAAACTATTGACTCTAGAAATCCACCCCATATTTAGAAAAACTATAAAGATGGACTTTGGGCAATTCTCATCTATCCATTGAAATCAGCCCATTAGGAGAAAATACATTTTATATCCCACATACTTGATAAAGCAAATTTTCATTTCCAAAGACAGTTGTGAGTTGTAAAGAGTTGAAGTCTCCTGGGCAGAATCTGTATAAAAGCCGCTGCAGGTTGTGAGACTTCCTGGGCTTTCCTTCAGAGCTAGGCTGATGTGTTCACTGCATTTACAAGTGTTAACACCTCTGAAAGTTAAGTTCTTCTACTGGGGAGGAGCTCAGGCAGCAGAGTATGCACCATGAGAGCAAGAAGCCAAAGAAGCAGCACCAAAGCCCTGCTGGGCAGCCAGCTCACTCCGTTAATCACTCCTGAAAGACAGTGGGCAGCAGGGACTTTCCATTTCCTTTGACATCACTTTCAAAGATTTGATCCTTAAAGAGATCTCTTTGGATGGATGGATAGATACTAATTTGGGCAGGACAGCCTTTCTTTCTGAAGGACTGCCTGTTGTGCCCAGGCATGCGGTCAGGCGCCTCGTGGAAATGTGGGTGTATCTTTGAAGTCTAAAATGGTATCTGTTCTGCACCTGCCTCCCTTGAAGATTGGTCTGGAGCAACTTTCTGACATGCTTGAAAGAGAAGTCACTCAGCCATAGGTCAATTGTAGCAACTTGGATAATATTTTACTTAGGTAATATACAGAGGAATAAATAGGAAGAATTTCAGCTGCCCCCAAAAGCCTTTACTCATTCTATGAGCATAAATTATTATCTGACAGACATTGGGAACTGATGTTATTTATTTTCAATCAGAATAAGCTTTTGACGTTTCTGTTTATTTCCATGTCATCTATGAAAAAATCTGTATTTTATTCACCAGTGAATTAAAGATTCTGAATTATATCACTAAGCCTATATGCTCTCTGGGAGTTAGTGGGAATTCTTATTAGAAACATCACAGTTACAATTCTTAAGAAAATGTTAATGTTTTTGAGATTTAAAGAAAAATCAAGCATTATAAATTATTTGTATTTATGAGTCATGCTTTTCCAAGTTAAAGAAATGATTGAATTATTATTTTTTAGTTTCAGAAAAGTGACTTGTTTCCACCCACATCCACCCACCATCAGATCCGAAGTAAACAAATATATAGTTTTGTTTTTGAAAAGCAGAAGTGCTTATAAAAGCTGTGAAATGTCTTGGCACACTCAATTCTTCTCTTGTTTTTCTAGCTGATTTTGGACTTTCTAAAATTGTGGAACACCAAGTGCTCATGAAGACAGTATGTGGAACCCCAGGGTACTGCGGTATGCTCTTTAATGCTGACATTTTACCTTTATTGAAATCTATTTTTACCTAATGACCTGATTTTACTTTAACTCCCAAAGTCTCTCTGTATTTATGTTTTAATGTGGTCATTAAATGGCTTGGCTTTGGTCAAGACCTGACTAAGGTGTATAGAAATGGTACTGGGGTCACCTTTTGTCTTTCCTGTGGGACTCAGTAATGTGGGATGTAGGACACCTGTGTCAGAGTACCTGTTGGGCCACAGCCACTCTAGGAGACTTACTTGCAGGAAAGACAGCCAGTGGGGAGCAGGGCCAGCAAACAGTAGGGCATTTGGTTGCAATTAAAGCCGCTGGCCCTTCCTGACTTTCTTTGCTCTTCCTTAGGAAGGTGGGAGGAAAGTGACTGCATTAATTTAAATGGCAAACAAGACAATGAGAACCCGGGCAGCTGCTTTTGTAACCAGAGCACACAGGCAAAAGAGACTGGCTGTGGGTCTGGCCATTCAGCCATATCGAGAGAAAATGACATAAAATGTATAAAATGGAAAAATAGATTGGTTTCCAGTCTTCCCCCAGACTGAGAAAAACATTCCACCACAGTCCGTCTCTGCACCCCCATAGCATTCCACAGTCTATAGAGGGGGCACAACAGAGCTAGGGAAGAGGCCTGTGCAGATTTCAGCTGTGGATCTCAACAGTCGGGCTGAGTGACATCTTCCTCCTGAGAGTGGCCAGGGCTTGGAGAGAGATGCTGACCCTGACCTTGGCACGATACCGTATTTCTTGTAGGGAACTGGAACTGAAAAAAGACAATTATAAGAAAACCCTATTTGAAGCTTTATGGTATACATTAATTAGGTTATCCATGGGACTGTCTAGCTGGGTTTCCCAAGGAAAGTCTTCCAGCCACCCTTGAAGTGGACAGTGCTAGTGCCCCTCCCTCCTAGTACCCCTCCCTCCTCTTGCCTCATGGCCCAGGATGAGTGGAAGACACCCTGTGTAGAGTCCTCAGTTCTCAGATTAAAAAGCTTTTGATCCATACTAGCATGAACCACCCTGTCCTTTTTATAACTAAATTAAGATAGCAATAACCAAACCAGAAATAAAACAGCTTGCAGACATTACCAAGTGTTCCTAAAGTTGGTGGTCAACAAATACTCAACAAATCAACTAAAAAGTTGACTCTAGGCAAAAAGAAATAAAACTTGAAGTCATGACTTGAAAGATGCGTCAACATCTCCTCCCGGCATCAGAATCTCTTCACACAGTACTCCTTTCACACATCTCTTCAGCAAACACTTATTAATTTCCTGCTGTATACACAGGTCACTGCCTCACACAGGAATGGGGTATCCTGCACTCACTCTACTGGAGAACCTACCAGGCCCTAGAGGAGCAGGCTCATAGACCCATAAGCCACAGTGCTCAGGAACGCTGTGCCCATATCCTGTAGATATGTGCAAAAGCCACCATGGAAACACAAAGGAGGAAGTGTGTGGAGTCACTGGACATTTCCCTCTATGGCATCTGTATTTATAGACAGTCTTCTTTCTTAGAACCAAACCGAAAATGACATAATTGACTTATTCGAATACTTTTTAATACACAGAGATGAGACTGGAAAAGTATAGCAAAGTATTCTTTGAAGCAAATGTATGTTGAAGTGCCCAGGATTTTAGTTCCGGATAACCCTCACATTAATTTTTTTAACATTCTAATTTTACTAAGAACCAAAAAGTTCAAGTATCTTTCCCCAAAAGCCCACATTTCATTGTTAGTGGCTCAGACGTAAGAATTCAAAGCCAGTGTAGTGGATGTCCCCTTTAAAAATCAATGCAGATACGTCCATATATTATTTCTTTTATTATACAATGACTTGCTTGCATGTTCAGTTTTTTTTTTCTTTTTAGTTTTTGTTTTGAGATAAAGTCTTGCTCTGTAGAGTAGGCTGGCCTCCAGCTCACTGTGTGTCCATGCTAGCCTCAAACTTATGCTAAATCTCCTGTCTCAGCCTCACAGATATTCCAGGTGAGCACCACCACACACAGTGTAACTGTATGAAACCTCAGATACACCACCTTGTTTCTGTAGGAAGCGAAAGTCAAAATACACATGGTCAGAATTAATAGCACCTGGATATCCCTTCTCTGTCTCCATGTTCATATACACATATTATAATTTTGCTTTTAATGAGGTGGTTTTCCTGGTGGATTTTAAAAAATATTTCCTTACAGTTTTATTTTTCATAAATACCTAGCACAGAAATAGGTGCTTATCTTACCATTAAACATTTATATTGTGCCAAGTATTCTTGTTCTGGATCATATGGCTTCTGAAGTTGAGTAGCATGCTGGTTAATAGTAAGTTCAGAAAACTTAACAAAACTGTGGCTTAGCATCCAAAGGCACAGGACACCTCCTGCTTGACAGGAAATGGACCTGTGAAGTCTCAACAATATGGTTGTCTGAGAAAGAGTGGCATAAGGACAATACTTGTCATGCCACTGTGGACAGGGAAATTCTACATGGTCTCACCCCTATATGAGGGGCTTCAGATGTTCAATGGCTGCTGAGAGCGGGAGAATAATTTTCTTCTAAGGATGACATCCTGTGTGTGGTCCCATCCCAAGTGTATATATAAGCAATGCTAAATGGACTCGGCAGCTTTTATATACATGTTCTCAATAAAAATTAAAGAGATAATGAACTTGTGAGGGGAAGTGGGATGGAGGGAGAAAGGGGGTAGGAGGGAAGTGATGTAGATGCAGTGCTCATGTAGAAAGCTCCACAAAGCCCTTTTTAAAAAAAAAAAAAAGTAGTTAGTTATGGCTTAGACAAGGTAGAGGATGGTGTTCTCATGTTCAGAGTCTAAAGATAGGCAATCCCGAGGGCTTGCACAACAATGGCTGTATGAGTGCTGCTGACCTCAGGGTCAGGGACTCAGACCTTGTTCCACAGTCCAAGTTGGCTGCTGGAAATCTGTCCTCATTTCTATGTTCTGTACAGCAGGATGGGGAGACGACCAAAAAAACAATTACATTCACAATGTCCAGTCCATTTGTCTTTGGCAAATTCAGAGAACACACTCCATTATCTAACCTTTCTTGATGAGTCCAAAGTTTTGTACCTAGTTTACTTTTTATCATAACTAAGGAAATTAACTATAACTATCTAGTCTTCAACACTGTCAGAGACCCAAGAGGGATATACTATTACCTGAATAAACAGAAAGTGCAGAGAAAACAACTTCCAAAACATAGAAATGACAGAGACATCTGGCTCTCTGGACAGTCACCCCAAGGTTCTTATGCAACATTGGGGCATCCATCTTTGGCTACAGGCCTGGAATATATGACAGAATTTTTTGTGAAGCAGGAAATTTTGAAGGACTGTCCTACTTTGTCTTGGCAATGTCTGGCTGTTGTCTTCTTTTGTATCCTGCTTGTCCAATTTGGACAGCATACTGTCAGCAGTTGAGCAAGGGCAATTTCTTTGCCACATTGAAGGCAAACCTCATATGGAGGTTCTTTAATGCCCACCATTCTTACTTTAAGTAAGTTGGTGCTGTCAGGAGCAGATGTTTTTAACTGTCATGAAAATCCTTATGTTATTAAAACATTTTAAATGCCACATTCAGAAGGTCTTTGGATTGCTTGAAGACCATCTATCTATTTAAAATATATCTCTGTTTGACTTTGAAAATGTACCTAACATGACTATAAGTTTGATTGTTATAAATGACTAACTACCACCTGTCTTTTTATCCTAAATAGTTTTCAGGGACTAAAACTTTGTATTTTTACTGTTTTGTTTGTTTGTTTTTAAATCTATGTGTATTAGTGTTTTGCCATGGGAAGTTTTGGGTCTCCTGAAACTGGAGTTACAGACAGTTGTGAGCTGCCATGTGGGTGCTGGGACTTGAACCCGGGTCCTCTGGAAGAGCAGCCAGTGCTTTTTTTGTATGATTTATTTTATTTTATTTTATTATGTAAACAGTGTTCTTTCTGCAAGTTTGCCGTATACCAGAAAAGGGCATCAGATCTCATTATAGATGGTTGTGAGCTACCATGTGGTTGCTGGGAATTGAACTTAGGACCTCTGGAAGAGCAGACAGTGCTCTTAACCTCTGAGCCATTTCCCCAGCCCCACTTTGCATTTTTAAATGAACTGCATTGGTACAATACCTTAAACAAGAAATAAAGACATAAAAAACAGTATAACAAAAATAACCTTAATTTGTAACAATATACAAAATATCTTAAGCAAGAATAGAACCATATATACAATATAACAAAAATAACCTTAAATTTTTATCAATATTCAAAAATATCTTAAACAAAGTAGAAACATATATATATATAGTATAACAAAAATAACCTTAAATTTTTGTCAATATAACAAATCTATACCAATGTAAAACATTTGAGACTAGTAGCCTTTTTAGTCAGTAATATACCTTTTATCCTAATAGTCTTATATCCCCCCTTTTCCTTTTTAGAATGAGATTCCTGAATCTGATCTCTGTTTCCTCCCTGACCATGACCAATAACAACTTGTAACCAACCCTCCTAAATCATGACAAACATCCACCAAATGACCAAAAACCATCCACCCCACCTCTTAGGAATGTGGACATTGCTATCTTAAAATTACTTCCTGTTGTCTGGGGGTGACAGCATCTTTAGGGGACCCAGAAGAAAACTGAGATAAAGATCAAGTCCTGGGAGAGCTAGCTGTTGTTCAGGCTTGGTGGGGATGTTGGGCTTGTCTGAAGTCCTGGCTGGAGTAGTGTATGAAGCTGGACCACCTTAGCTAACCACCTTGAAATTGTCCTAAGCAGTGTGTCATCCAAAGCTGATCTTTGAGTGGTGTTTGTCAGCTTAGTGGCATTACCACAATTCAGGTGGAATCATCATTGTGGGGCCCCATCATCCTTTTGGAGATTTCATACGTCACTATTAGGAATGATTTCAGTAACTGTAGAAAACTTAAACATTTTAAATGTCAAATGCAGCAGATCTTGGAGGTGTTACAGGTCCACAATCTATTAAATACACCCAGGATACACAAGCTTAATTCCTGATCACCTACTTCAGACTCAAGCCTGAAATCACATACAAGAATCTAGATGAAGCCTAAATCTAGAATTAGTTAATATTCTATATGACCACTAATATCATAGCAGAAAGTTTATATATATATACCTTATTATATATATACACACATATATAGAAATCTGAGATAATATTTATACCTTAAGAAAAGTTTTAAAAGAGTCAAAATAAATTCAAGGAATTATATTAGTGACAACAGAATGGTCCCTTAATTTTGGTTTCCTTCTGTCTCATACCAGGTGACTCTTCTGACTTGAGACAGAAACTCTGGATTTTCTTTCAACAAGAATGATTGGGTTTAGGAGAGAGCCATGCTCCAACTCCAAAGCCAGCTTTAAATTTTAATTGAATTGGGACTATAAAAAGACTATCTGTTTGTAGAGAACTACAGAAACAAACATTTGAGGAGATTTGTGGAATTTTTTCATGTTAGAAATGTGTTATACCATTAAGCCAATTTACTCTTTTTCTTGGGACGTTTTCTCTGGATGATTTGTCCTTTTTCTTCAGATGTCTCATTTGTCTAGTGGTCTTCAGATTTTTAGTTGGATGCTTTTATTCTCTTGAAAAGACAAAAACAAAACCCTGCCCCAACCCTAACTTTGGAGAGTTTCCCTTTTTGGAAGGTTGTCTGATCAAATGAAAGACATTTGTTAATCTTTTTTTTTTTTTTTTTTTTTTTTGGTTTTTTGAGACAGGGTTTCTCTGTGTAGCTTTGTGCCTTTCCTGGAACTCACTTGGTAGCCCAGGCTGGCCTCGAACTCACCATTTGTTAATCTTATAAGTTAATTTAAATGGAATGTCCATGTGGTTTGATGAACTATCACCTCTCTTAATCAAGAGATCTCGCCCATCCAAATCTAATCTTTATTAATCTTGATGGTATCCATAACTTTTCTTCTGTGGAAACAAAAGCTAAAGCTCTTTCCCAGTGTAACAAATAGCCTGATTTTCATTCTGAGATCAACACATCTTTAGAGTATATAGGCTGATTTAATTCAGTGGGTTTTTTTTTCTATTATCCAATATCCCTCCATTAGAATTTTTTTTTAAAAATTAAGTTAATAAAGCATTGTGTAATCTATCTCTAGGGGTCTTTATTACCCCTTTCTTTTTATTAATCATATCTTTTAAAGTGTGATTAGATCTTTCTATAACTGCTTATCCTGTAGGATTGTGTGATATAACTGTAATATGCTTTATATTGTAATATGCAAAAAACTATTTCATTTTACTAGAGACATATGCTGGAGCATTGTCAGTCTTAATTTGTACAGATATTCCCATGATAAGCATAACTTCTAATAAATGTGTAATTAAAGAATCAGCCTCTTTAGAACTCAAAGCAGTTTCCCATTGAAATCCTTAATAAATATCTATGATATGGACCACATATTTTAATTTTACAAACTCAGCAAAATGAAACACATCCATCTGCCAAACTTCATTTCTTTGAGTACCTTTTGTGTTACTTTCCGTAGGTAATAGAGTGTGATTATACAAAGAACAAGTAAGACATTTCCTTGACTTGCTGCCAAGTGATAGAAAAAAATATTTCTTCAAACCTTTTCTATTAACATGGTGTTTTTTTTTTATGAAATTCTGAAGATTTTAGCATATTTCCTACCAATAGCTGATTAATTCATCATTACCTTGTGCTAGAGTGCCTGGCAGGCCTGAATGGGGTCTGATATGTGTTTTATATAAGGGATGACTTCTATTTCTGATTATTTCTTGTAATTGAATAAATAACAAAGTTAATTCTGAATCATCTGGTAGAAGTTCAGCAGTTTCTATATGAAAAACAACTCTTTCTGCATATTGTGAGTCAGTAACTATATGCAAAGGTTCTGAAAAAAATCTAATAATACCATGAAAATAGCATATAATTCTGATTTTTTTAACTGACTCATAAGGGCTTTGAGCCACTTTACTTAAATGTACTGATTTATAACCTGCCTTTCTTGATTTGTTTGCATCAGTATAGAATGTAGGGGTGCCAGAAAGTGGTGTTCCCCATACAATGTGAGGAAGGGTCCAATTAGTTTTATTTATAACTGAAGTCTCTTGCTTTGGGGATATTTGTTGCTAATCTCTCCAAAAAATATTGTAAGCTTTTTGCCAATGTTCATTTTCTGCCCATAATGAGGCCATGTCAGCATTAGTAAAAGGTACCACAATTTCTGCTGGGTCAATTCCTGTTAATTGACAACATCTCATTTTTCCTTTCAGAATCAATTCAGAAAACTTTTCTACATAGGTCTTTAATTTTTTTACTCTGTGTGGCAAAAAAAAAAAAATCCATTCTAAGATACTATATTTTCTCTGCATAAGAATTCCAGTAGGAGAATGCGTAGAAGGAAGTATGACCAGGATACAATCAAGCTCTGGATCTAAGCTATCCACATGTGCATCCTGTAATTTCTCTTATATCAAAGTCAATTCTCTCTCAGCCTCAGATATAATTTTCTTGGACTATTTAAGTCCTTATCACCTTGTAAGGTTCAAAATAAACTACTTAGCTCTTGAGCTGTCAATCCAATTTTGGCTGTATCTAGTTAATAACTCCCAGCAATTTTTGAAAATCATTAAGAGTTCAAAAATTAATCTACTGATTTGTACTTTCTGTGGTTGAACTTTTTGTAAACCTATCTTATATCCTAGGTAGTTAATAGAATCTCCTCTTTCTATTTTTTTAGGAGAAATTTGTAATCCCCAACAAGGCAAAATTTTCTTTACTTCTTCAAACATTTTTTTCTAAAGTATCTGCATCTGAATAAGTTAGTGAGATATCATCCATGGCAAATTATAGGTTGAGGGAATTGTTTATGAATTATTTCTAATGGCTGTTGTACAAATATTTAACAGCCCTTGTGGAAGAACATTCCACTGAACTTTTAACAGGATGATAATTGTTATAAGTAGGCACTGTGAAGGCAAAGTTTTCTCTCTCCTGTTTTTGTAAAGGTATAGTTTTTTTGTTTTTTTGTTTTTTTGTTTTTTTAAAAAAGTAGTCTTTTAAATCAGTCGCTGTAATAGACCATTCTTTAGGTAATAAAGAAGGCAAGGGAATTCCAGGCTGTAGAGAGCCCATTGGCTGAATCACCTTATTAATAACTCTTAGATCTGTTACCATTCTCCATTTTCCAAATTTCTTTTTTATTTTTATTTTTGAGACAAGGTTTCTCTGTGTAGTTTTGGTACCTGTCCTGGACCTCGCTCTGTAGACCAGGCTGGCCTCAAACTCACAGAGATCTGCCTGGCTCTGCCTCCTGAGTGCTGGGATGAAAGGCAAGTGCCAACACTGCCTGGCTTCCAGATTTCTTTTTAATGACAAATATAGGAGAATTCCAAGGACTGATCGATTCTTCAATATGTTGAGCATTAGCTGCTTCTGTACCAGCTGTTCTAGTGCCTGTAATTTTTCTGATGTCAAAGGCCACACAGTGTTCTACCCACACAGGTTTTCCAGTTAACCATTTTAAAAGTGGGGGTGTTGGTACCCTTGAGAGACCACCAGCTGTTGTGTCCTGCTTATGTACAACCTGAACAGTCTGTGACTATTCTTGATAATAGCTTCTAATAATTCTCTCATAAATATAGGTACAGATGTATTTGGAAAAGTAGGATGCATGTATTAGAAATGAATCTGCAAGCCCTCACATGAATAAACCCCTCTGCTATGTACACACATAAATGTAATTAAAAATAAAAAGTGCTTTAAAAGGATCTGTATGTTAGGCTAAAGAATTCAGAAGTATTGGTCAGGAATGGTGAATCAGCAAAGGCTTTGAAACAGTATAGTACTTTGGAGTCAAGGCTGTATTTTATAAATATCTGACACATAACACATGAATATGAAGGGAAAAGATTTAGAAAACAGCCAAGTCAGAAAGCTATTGTAAATACTATTTCCTGCCTTTTAATGCCAAAGCTATAAATAGCTTCTCCTTGGATAAAATAGTTGACCTACTCTTAAATCAGTTTAGATATCATTGCAAAAATACAATTTAGTGCATTGTCCTTGACATCTACAGGCTCATTAATAGATACTGTCATCTTAGAATGGTGACCTATTTGCTATTGTTATTATTGTTTATTATTATCATTATTACAGACATGCACATTGCCCTAGAGTATGTGTAAGGGAAAGAGGGAGCTGAGTGGTCAAGAGTGATTAAGCCTCCCATTCGGCTACAACAGCAACTCACCAGGAAAGGAGTCATTTGCTATAATGGAAAGCAATGAATGTAGCAAGGAGGCTGCTTACCTTGGGAGACTATTTTGGGAGCTCGGGGAAAATGGTGCTTTGTGGACTCTGAAGTGCTGAAAAAAACGTGTATGGAATCACTATCATGTAGGCTGAGCAGGTTTTAAATATTTTTCAACACGAATAAGGTCAATATATTTATATTCAAAAACAGGATTCAAATTCTGTACATATGTATATTTACTTAGACAACTTCTTGACCCAAAGAAAGAACACTATAATATTGCTTTAGAGTGGAGATGGCAATATCTAACTTTGTACAGTAGCCCGGGAAACTAAGAAGGAATAGAGAACATAATGACACCAGGGCACAGGAAGCAGAAAACAGACCGAAATCCACCTGCAGGACTTTGAACTGAGAAAATGATTCAATTACAAAAATCAGTAATTACAATTGTCTGTTTTTGTTTTTGTTTTTTTTTAATGAGACCAATCAGAAATCATCTAAAACATATTTTCAGGGTTTCCCTCAATTCCAACCATCATCACTGACCACAGATAAGCAGTCATTAGTTTTGGCTGTGTTCTTCCAAGAAGTAGATGGAGGGGGAAATTGCCCACATATAGAATGCATTAAGGATGAAGCCTAAGTGAAGGCTAGAAAGAATCCTTATTCTGCAATAGAGAGCATGACTTTACATGGAGATAGCGTTTTATGACACAATAACTCAGTGGTGCTACCAGACAACAAGGAGAGAGCTGATTATGCTCATGGGCTCTAGAGAGCATGAACTCATGCACCATGCAGGGTGACGTAGGAAGGAAAGCAGATGCTCAGGATGCAAAAGACGACAGTAAGCTCAGGTTCTGGTTTTTGGCTTTTGTCAGGATTCCCAAGGGAAAAACAAGACAGGGCAGTATGAAGAGGTTAGGGTTGGTTCTTTTAGTGGTGTATGTGTGTGTGTCTGAATGTAGGTGAGAGAGAGAGAGAGAGAGAGAGAGAGAGAGAGAGAGAGAGAGAGAGAGAGAGAGAGAGCACATGTATGCACGTGTGTGTGTGCACATGAGCATGTGTATGCATGCAAGTGTGTGGTCTAAAAGCTATGAAAATCCCTAATTACCCACCAACTTCCTCGGGGTTGACTAAAGGAGATTATTGCTTCCTGGGGCTGAAGGGCCAGGTAGTAGAGGCTCTCTCTGTATTTGTTAGCTTGAATAAGAAATCATGCATACCCCCAGTGGGACCCACTAATGATGTAAAAAATATAAAATTGTACAAAAATGATCTAATATTTATAATACAGACACTTTATGTTAGCCGAGGGGGGTACCTAGCAACCATGCAACCGGGAGAGAGAGGCAGGCTGGGCTGTTCTGGTCGCCTGCTGTGAGGGTGATACATCCAAGGTCGGTTATTCTCCGGTGCATGGTTCCCAGTTTAACGGAAGGCTTTCCAAATTGCATCCTTTGAGAGAGCAAGTGTTTATGTTACACCATCTGTCATATCTTGGGAAATAAAACAGGAAAAGCTACCCACTCAGTCTTATTCTTAGAACCTTTGCCCAGTGCTGTTAATAAGAGGATTGTTTATTGCAAAAGAAAAACCATAGATACCTCACACTTAAGCAAATACTCATTATTTCCTAAGAAATGTACATGTTCAAAACCAAGTTCCAGGTAATATGTAATATTGATATTATATATTTCTGGCCCAGACAATGGAAACCAATGTCTGGTGTTCTAAAGTTGCCCAGAAAGTATTCAGTCCTAAAGGGATTCTCAGTATCTTTTCACTGAGGAAAAAGCATAGGTTTCAATATACATTATATGGGGTCTTAGCTCTTGATAATCATGCTAAAATGTAATCATGTGATATTAACTGCCATACTAATCACAAAAATATGATTCAAAGTATAACAGAGACCGATAGGGCAATGGGCTAGGGAAAAGGTTATTTCTGTCTGATGACAATCACCTCATTTGTTCATTAGCTTGGTTAATTAAACTATGTATGTTCATATTTTATATTTGTACTTATGCGCTTATTCAAATTCTATTTTCAGAGCGCAGAAGCTGTTAAAAATTTATTTTCTTTCAACATTTGCCAAGGCCTCATTATTTTTTGAGACAGCCCTATTGGCATAATTGAGATGAAATATTAATACATAAAAATGTCCCACATGCTAATCCCATGAGCATAACAGTGTTTTCCCATTTGCAGGCTTTGATAATGGCAAGTATGTTTTGTGTTTCTATTTAAACCAAATGAAAGCTAATTATGAGCAACTAATGAATGAGCTGCCACTATGCGCAAAGCTACTGGCAACTCCATGGTCACCTATTGCTGTAAATAATATTCTGGAAGCTTCAGTATATAGAGGAATATTAACTCTCCTATAATCTAGACTATGACTGACTCCATGTTAGACATGCACAAGGCATCATGACGGACTAATTCTGGCATTTTTGTCAGTTATTACAAATGAATGTGGTATCATACAAAGATTAGTACTTAAATATAGGTGGCTAAATGCAAGTCATCTTCAGCTGTTGGCATGTGAGGGGCATGGTTAATGTGTGGAATGCCGTGTAAATTGGAGTTCCTTACCTTCTCCTTCTTACTCTGAAAAAAATCCAAAAATGAGGAAGCATTAGCATTAACCTGATGCTTTTGACTCACATGTATGTTTCCTGTCTAGGCTAATGCATGTCTAGCATGTGCATGACTCACATGCATGTTTCCTGTCTAGGTTAATGCATGTCTAGCATGTGCAAGACCATGGTTTCAGCCCCCAGCACTGCAAAAAGGAATTAACTGTTATAATTTTTAACTATTTGTCATAATTTTACTTGTTAACACAAGAATGTTAACTTCTTTCATCACATCCTCTGGTTTTTCTATCTAACCTAAGTAAGTTCTAATAGTTGAGGGATTTGACTTGAGATTCTTGAAAGAGCATCATTTCTTATGGAGTTTTTTAGTTTGAACTTCTTTCTCTTATGATTTAACAAGCAGTGAGTTTGGACTTTGTGCTTTGTGGTAATTATGAAGCATTTCAAACTTTCTGAGTACAAATAATCAGGTTCAGGAATGCAGAAAAGACTTTTAAAAGGTAAACTTCAAACATAGATGGTAGAGAAGTCACCTCAAACCTGCCACAGACCCAGTCAGATCTCCAGAGAGTGGTTGTCCTGCCATCCTTTGACTTCGTAAACATGAGCTGTCTAGAAAGCTTTCCCAACAAAGCAGGAGATGACTGCATATAACACAGGTGTGAGTAGACAACAGAGCAGGCTGAGGCTCCAGAGGCAGACTGAGCATCTGCCCCATCAGCACCCGGGTGTTCTGGGGTACCTTGTTATATCTCTTCTCACAGAGAGGACGCTGGACCCTGAAAGACTGTACCAAGGAATTCATGCTTGTTTGAATAGTTCTTAGGAGATAGGTTTCTGGTATTTTTACAGTATGAAGAAAAAATTGGTTAAATTATAATTTTTAACAAGTTAAAAATCAGTTATCTACTTTCCTGTGTACACATTTGTGCACATGCCATGTACACACACATACACACATGCGTGTACACACACACACACACACACACACACATCTTTAAGGATCTAGAAACTAATAGCTTCTAAAGAAGAAATATATTTTACATAGCTTCTAAAGAAGAAACATATCTCACCCGATTTTGAACAGTTTGAACCAATTTTGAACATAGAACCCGACACTTCTGTGTGGCCTGTAGATGTTATCACTTGGGGCTGAGGACGTAGATTGGCAATACAGCACTTGCCTAGCAGAGGTAAAGCCTTGGATTTGATTCTCAGAACTGAATAAAGAAGTTATGTCATTAAATACGGTAACAACACGCACTCTCTCTGCCTTTAGTTCCATAGATACTATGATAACTCCATGGAATTTGCCTTATTGCTACTTTTTAAAATTCTTTGACAATTTTGTATTGCTCCTTTAAAAAAAATAACCTAGAAAGTTCACTCTGCCCAAATTCAGTACAAGTTGTAAATAGCCTACAGTGCATCAGAAGAGAGGCCTGGTGCGCTACCAACAAGAGAAAGGTAACCAATTGTCAACATTTTCTTTAACATAAATACTCACTAATATGGAGGATCTGGGGGCTCTGTATGTAAGAAAATAAGTTCGATGACCTAAAATAGAAACTTCCTTTATATTTTCTTATGTCAAATGGCACTGGCAGTGTCATCAAGGAAGAAATAGTCACAACCAAGTACTAATCAAAAACCACACAGAGATAACTTCTACTTCACAATGAAATTTTTAAAAAATCAAGATGAGCTAAATGCATAGCCAAGTCTCACTTGTGCTTCTGTTACTTCCTATTGCCCTGGCTGGTGTGCCATGCTAGAGCTCCTGTGAGCAATGGGAAGGAGGAAGGAAGGCCGAGGATGCTATAGGTGGGTTGGAAAGGGTGCTCAAGTCCACCTCCCTCTCTGACAGCAGCCCTTCTCCCAGAGGCGGGATCTGTCCCAGGCCAGCTGGACCGGATAAACTGATAATGGAAAATGGTCTTGGGGACACATGCAAGGCCGGGCACACGTAAGAGTGGAAGGAAGGTATTGTCAAACTCACGTTACTTCTGATCTTAGAGAAGACAGGGTCAGAAGCTTGAAATTTGGAGAAAAAAAAACAAGTTTCTTTGAGTATTGGATTGATACTGTACTAATTATAAGGTAAACTCTGAGGAGTGTAAGATGTATTAGACATTCAGTGCTCCTTTTCTAAATATTTATTGAACTTATATGATGCACCAGGTGCTGAGTACTAGACACATTGCAGTAAACAACAAAACAATATGGAGTCTTCCTTTAGAACAGTCTATTTTAGCAGGAGACGATAACCAGTACAATGAATGTGTAAATTACAAAGAAAATAGTGACCATTCCTATGGCATAGTGTAAGTTACAAAAAGGGCCTGGGTTGTAAATTTTAAATGAATAATCAGGGAAGGCTTTGTGTAAGAATTGGATATATGAGTAGACACTTGAAAGGTGGAAGACAGATTAACAATAGGCCCGCATAGACTCGGGAGGCAGAGGCAATCTCTGTGAGTTTGGGCTACAAGTGAGTAAAGGCGCAAAGCTACACAGAGAAACCCTGTCTTGAAAAACAAAAAAAAAAAAAAAAAAAAAAAAAAAAAACAATAGGGGAAAGAACATCCCTGTGGAGAGAAGTGCAGCCAGAGCTACACACAAGCAAAGATGTCTTTCAAGTCAGCAAGGAGGTTGGTTGGTGTGTGGTGGAGGGGAAGCCCTAACAACTAGAAGAATGCCATTAACAATTTTACTAAAATGAGATTGCCATTTGGAGCAGCAGGCTTGATAATCTGGTGATGGCTGTTTGGTATCTAAGTGGAGAGGATGTGTGTGTGACGTTCCGGGACAAGACATGGCTGTTGATGGGAACATATGTGTTATTAGGCTATAGATAGCATTTCAAGTTATGAGACTTATGACCAGTGGGGCTGCAGGTTTTCTGTATGGCGGGGAAGTGGTCCATGAAGAGACAAGAACGAAACTCGGTTCAGCCTAACTTAGGTACCAAGGCTGGGCCAGAACTTCAAAAGTCTGACACCAATTTGCTTACATTAGCACAGCACAATTTTGGGGGAAAAAAAAAAGTTTTTGATGACAGTTAACTCCATCCCATGAGTACAACAAAGCTTAAGACATGTTTACACTGAGGTGCTTTACAAAGTACATATGGCTTCCTCCGTAAAGATGGCTTCTGTTGAGTTAGAAAGAACACTCAACATAAAAGTCTAGAAAGAGTGACGGTGGTGAGCATAGTGCTGTTGTAAACTACAAGTGGCACTGCCCACAAGGATGGGTTTTATGATCTGGACGCAATGCTCAGGGCTTTAGTGGGGAAACGTCTGGGATAACACACATAATATTCTGGAGGATATGGGTGGAGCCTGGCTCAACTGGTAGCAATGGATTACCAGGTTGTAAACTACATTTTACCCCAGCATTCCAGGAGAACAGCCAAATATCTTCTCCCTTTGGAGAGATGAGCTGTGTGTTTAACATTCCCTGACTTCTCTGGTGCTTATCTGTGCATGCAAGGACCGTTGGCCCTCTACTGTCAGGCATCTGCAGGACATAAAAGGAGACAGCGTGGACTGTTCCTGTGCCCATGCCACCTTTAGGAGACTGGACAGAATGAATGTCAATATTTCCACGTACAGAACTACAAACAGAAGAAAAGTCTCCGGAAGAGAGGATTAGGGGCTGGAAATAGGTCTCACAAGGCACAAATGTTTGCCTCAGTTTACAAAATAATATTCTAACAATTATGCCTGTCAGCAACCAAAGAGGCTGCCTCTCTGGCTTTTGAAAGTGTCTCTTGGGATCCAAGGCTATCAGCAAGGAGAAGGAAAAATGAAGCATGCTAATTTAGGTGTCACCCAAGAAATATATCAGATACTACATCCCAGAAGCCATTTACATGTTATATATATACACTAAGTTGAGGGCCTAGTAATTACATACTTAGACAAATGTTACCAGGTATGTTTGGGCTCTGGATGGCTGATAGCATTGTATCAAGGAGAATGCCACCAGCATCCTCCCCATACACCTCATGCTCTGTGAGTTTAGAGACAGTCTTTTCACTGCTGACCTCTACAGTAGTCATTTTTTATTTCCCCTCCTGTGTAACTTAAAGATAGGACTTGACGAACAGAACGAACTGTGCAGAGAACTCACAGTTCTTCAGGGACTCAGCTCTATTATTACCCACATGAGGGTGGGAATGATGGGAGGAAAAGAGGTCAAAGGAGGAGGTGATTGAAGGCAAGTGGGTGGGACTTGCTTAAATTGCACTATCTGGGCCCCGAACACCCACAAAAGTGTTCCGTTTTGGGATGTTAATACAGAAAGCATATGCATAAAATAAAAAGTTTCAAAAGAATTATTGAAAATCACTAGTGAGAAAGTTTATGTGTCCCTTAGAGATAAACGTAGCATGGACCATATTTAATATATTTGAAAGTTTGAGTTCTAAGCCTATTATTTTGTTTATGTTCCTATATACAAAAAAAAGATTATTATATTAAACTCTTATTGGCATGTGTTGGGTTTGTTGTTTATCTTGTCCCATGAAAATTGAAAAGCAGCTCTTCAAGCGTGAACACTCATTCACGCACCTTAGCTAGCTTTGAAGAGAGTAGGAGACTCGGTATGATTCAGAGTTGTAGACATTTGTGATTTCCTGTGGATTGAAGGGCTCAACAGAATCTTAGAAAAGTGACTCTCACGAGTCACTGCATTGTGTGAGGGTGGTTGTTTGTTGTCGCCGCTGTTGAAAGCACTAGGTGTTCTCAAATTTTGATTTTCTCCTTATCATGTTATTAAAAAAAAAAAAATAAGGCGACAAAACTCTCTTTCTTCAGCCAGCTATAGAATTTATACAAATTTAAAACCACGTGATTCACGTGTCAAGGAAGACTTTGTGAACAGCTTACCTGAAAACATGAGGTGGGTGGGAGCCACGTTCCCATGTCCAGTGTCAGTGAACAGAGGGTGTTGGGAGACAGGGAGAGTGGTTTGGAACCCATGCTGTATCACTTGTGTTGAAAACGCCCGTCTGGCTTGCTCTTTGTACGCCAGAGATAGAAACAGAGGGACAAAGGCCTGAGATACCTTCTCAGCCCTGCACGCCCCCGTCACAGTGTGGCACGTGTGGAACTGTTGGCTGGCGCTATCCCTGCTCACCAGAGGTACCTCTGTGACCTTCGCCTAATATTCCAGTCTGAGCTGCACCTCCCTCAAGACAGCCTTGAGCACACTGTTCTAGTTTAAACATTGCACCGTTTCACACAGGTGGCGTGCTTTTCTTGCCAAAGATAGGAGCCAGCTCAACAAAGGACAACATAAGGCATGGATGCTTAGAATAAATGAATGAATGAATAAATAATAAATAAATAAATAAATAAATAATAATAAATAAATGTTCCTAATTTGGAGTCTTTCCAGCTGTAGGCACTAGGCAGCTGCCCTGAGCACATCCTTCTCTGGTTTCCAGAGAGAGAGTGAGGAAGAAGGAAGGTTGAGATTTCTGGATATGTATTCCCTTCTCCCTCCCCCCTCTTTTCACAAGTTCCATCCCCGAGAAGTAAAGTGTAGAGGTTCCCTAGCCTGCCTTAAAGACGGTGCAAGACCACGAGAAAGACTGGAATTATTGCCGTTCAGACAGGAGAATCGGAGTTTGGTCCCTAGAATACGTGTGAAAGACTATGTGTGGTGGTGTGTGTTGAGTTTGTTCCCCAGAATCCGTGTGAAAAAGCTAGATGTGGCGGTGTGTGCTTGTGAACCCAGTAAGTAGAAGTCAGAGCAGCAAACTTTGCAAACCATAGGCTGGTGAGACACCTTTGCCGCAAAAGAACATGGTGGACAGCTTTTGAGGAATGACACCCAAGATTGTCCTCTGAGTTCCACGTGTTCACACAGATACACGTGCACCTGCCCCACACATACGTGAAAAGAAAAAAAAAAACATATACTGGATCTTTGTGGCTCCCAGAGACTCATTTAAATTCAAGGCAAGACTTTCCAGTGAAAACAGCAGCAGTGTTTTCCCTGAGCTCTGGAATAGGGGACTCTGGAAAGTCAGATTAAGCTTTAAGATGTACAGACCGTGCTCCTCACCCCCGTGTGTTTTCATTTGCCAAAGCAAAGGTAGAGGAGAGACGTCATCAGAAAGAAAATCTCTGGTTCTGAGTGCCTCACTGGTGAGCGTAGCCCCACCTCAGCCCCACTGCGGTCCTGAGCCAGGCCTTGCCCTTCCTGCCCTGGACCATTGCATAGTCGCTTCTTCCCGAGAAGCTCTTTGCCGTCTCTCATCAACCATCCTCTCCCCATTCACCTAGTTAACGTCTCTAGGTTCGGCACTTCTCAATGTGGACATTGCTTCCTCCAGGACAGGAGTGACCCTGTTAACCCCTATGGAAGACACCCTCCTCCAAGGACTGCCAGCAGCATCCCTTGCATCCCTTCTAATGGCTTCCTTTTATTTAACATTTATCTCCCTGACTAGCCATAGTTTATGCTATGGTTGGGGCTTGCTCCTTATGATTTCCCAGGACCCCTAACTACCAAGTGTTTAGTAAATATTTGATGACTTAGGGAGTGAATGATTGCAGGCATACATTGTTTCCACGCTCCTTAGTTTACTCCAGATCTGTTGCCGTCAAAAGGGTTAACAGTAGCTTGAAAAGTCTTATCACCAAATGCCACTCTGTGGCTTTAACCCAGTAAGTAGGAAAGGATGATGGAGCCTGCCTAAAGCGGTGATAGAATAAAGGCACAGTCAAGAACCCAAATTGTGCCAGTAGCTTTCTCCAAGGGGCTCTGGGAAAAAGGAGCTGTCCAGCACCTGTGGCCACAGTAAGAAGCCACATGCCATTTCCAGAACTGGTTGAGCGCTTTTGTTTGAGTCCATCACAATTTCTAGGTGGATCTTCAACCTCTAGATGTTTTAATGATTCTATCATCCAACTGAAAAAAAAATTAGCATTCTGTGATCTAGGAGATAGTAAATAAATATCATCCAGTTTGAACTTTTGTGTAGTTTTTATATCCTAGCCAAATTGATTTTTTTAAAGGGCATATCTGACATTCAGAGAATTCTCAGGTTTACTGAAGCTCGGCTGCCCTGACAGTGGGCTGGCCCATGTGCTAGGGGCTCCATAACAGCTGTTTCACGGCTGCTAACTTGAATGATAAGCTAATTTTAGAAAGTGTCAGGCAGCTTCAGGTCACTTTGAAGACAGCCAGCAAAAGTCAATAAATGATTATCATCAGAAGAGATGATTGGTTGTCCATCATGTAAAATACTTTTCCTCTTTTAGTGGTAAGTATGAAATTCCTGCCTTTGGGCATACTAGCTGAGCATTCCAACACTGAGCTACATGCACTGCCACTAAAGAGCATCTGAACTAAAGGTTTATGCCATGAAAGGACTTTGTCTCTCTAGATTTTATTGGTTTGTTTGGGGAGTTGGGTGAGAAAAAGTGTGAGGGCGAGCTAAGTATTCACGGCATTAAAAGGCAGGATGAGGTCCTTCCTGCTGGTTTTTGTTTGGTTTTAAGATAGAGTCTCATGTAGTCCAGGCTGGCCTCAAATTCTGATGTATGGAAAGTGATCTTGAATTTCTGGTCCACCTGCCCCCACTTCCTAATGCTGGGATTACAGGTGTGTGCCATCACATCTGGTTTGATATCTTTACCAAATAGAAATGAGCTGACTGCTTCTCCAATGTTCCTTCTCTAAGGGATTAACAAATTGTTGGCATCAATTGTGAGATATCTGATACCCAGGAGACATGAAGACTGGTGTACCAGAAACTGACATTGATTTTTGAACAGCTTTTGGATAAGGCTTTCTGTTATGTAAAGGGTTCAGATAGATTATAAGTGATATGAGCTGATTCCAAAGAAAGCCAAGGTCATACTAACTAGTATTTGAAAATACTTAATACTACTTAAGATGGTTAATTGATTTAGAGATTATACTACTTAAAAGTTAATTGATTTAAAATCGAAATTGACTTACTCTTTATTTGACCTCAATTTTATATAGGCTAAGAGATTATAAGTTCTAGGGTGGGTGGTGGCAGTACACACATTTAATCCCAGCACTTGGGAGGCAGAGGCAGGTGTATTGCTGTGAGTTTGAGGACAGCCTTGTCTATAAAGTGAGTTCTAGGATAGCCAAGGCTACACAAAGAAACCCTGCCCTTCCACCAAACAAAAGATATTATAAGTTCCTTCCTTTATGAAAAATAGTTTAAGAGAAATGTATTATAGAAGACAAGAACATCTTGTCTTCCCTGTGCCTCAGATAAGCTTTAACGCCCCCAAGTTGACTCAGTAGAGGATAATGCCTTCTGGAGAACTAGTCTACTACTGGAGGGTGTGTTTGTACAGTGATGGGGAACAGAAGCAGATGTTCCTGTGTCAGAGAAACATTGCAGCTGCTCTGTAGAGGGATCCAAAGGGGACTTCTTCCTAGGTGTTCACATGCTGCAGGGCTCTTGACTGGGTGCTGTGAGAGAGAGCAGGACAGAACACCTGACCCTTGCCAGAGCTTTGACTAGCAGGATAAATAAGAAATGCCATAGAGCAGGCTCTGTGTGGAGTACACGTCCTGCTGCTCTGGGCCCCTTACTTAAGGATCAGTAGGCAATCACTCACTAAATCGCAGGTTAAAACTCCACGTGAACTTGGCAATTGGAGCTACTCCAGTTCACTTAGATTTGAAAGGTTAAACAAATAAACAAACAAAAATACCGAGTCTCACGAAATGTAAAAGCTTCTGCCAACATTGATACGGGGGTCTCACCAGGGTCTCTGACGTCAGAGCCTGAGCAGGTGAGGGCAGATACCACCCACGGTGCCAACCAAATGCCTGCTATGCTCCTGTTCCACGCTGGACCAGCTCTAGGAGGTGACAGAGGCCCTCCAGGAGGTGGCAGCCAAATCTGAGGTTCCTTGGCACAAGGATTAAACAAAGCACATACAGGGGGAGTTCTCTGCTATTGGGACTCACAGACTCCTTCCGTGAGGCGCAAATTCCCCCAGGAAATGAAAATTACTCTGGAGTGAAAAACTGGGGAGGCATTCTTTCTAATGTTATCAAATCTTAAAAGGACATTTCCCCCTAGGAATAATTGTATCCAACTGTAGAAACCTGTTTGGATCCAGATACAGTTCCTTGAAGGGTCCATCTCCCTGAGTGGCTGCTTCAGCTATTGGCACACATCCCCTTCACAGTTCTGGCTTGGCTATTTATTTTCTATATTTTATATAACACAATTCTACAAGGAAGAAGAATGGAGTGGAGGGTAACATTGAAAGCCACCAGCAATCTTTCCAGAGCCCATTGAAAACAGGTTCCTTCTGGAGCTCACGTGGATGGTCTAGACCAGTGCTTCTCAACCTTCCTAATGCTGCGACCCTTTAATACAGTTCCTCATGTTGTGATGACCCCCAACCATAGAATTATTTTTAATGCTGCTACATAACTGTAATTTTGCTACTGTTATGTAATGTAATCTGTAATGTGAAATCTCTGTTTTCCAATGGTCTTTAGTGAACCCTGGGAAAGAGTTGCTCAACCCCCTAAAGAGGTCATGACCCATAGGTTGAAAACCTCTGGTCTAGACTGCTGTCTTTCTAGTGAAGATAGCAAATCCAATTTACTGACTCTAGAGGCCCCATCCAGAGGAATGTGGTGTTCTGGTCCCCCGGACATACTGCAAAGACCCTCAGTGTGCACCAAGCAGCTCATCTATTAGGGACCCCAGCAGCATCTCCAGCACTAAAGAATATCCCGTAGGCTAATAGACCCCATCTCTCTATAGGTGGTGGTGCATTGGCTCTTTTGCTCTTCCTCTGTGAGTTAGGTAAACAACGCATCCCCAGGACTCAGTGCAAACCCCCAGACCCAGTAACTTCTAATTCTCACATCTCTCTGGTAATAAAACTGTAAAAGATCATCATTATAGTCTTCTCTCCAAGGCCATGCCAAGGCTCAGAAGGCCTTCCTACCCCAACAGTAGAGAAAAGCTAATATAATACGCCCTACTACGCATAGGGAAAGGCCTCCTTTCTCAGGTCATGACCTCAAGAACACTGGGGACAGTGTTTTCTGGGTACTGACATACAGCATCAAGGTCAAGATGTGTGTCAGAGCCCTTTCCTCCTCCTATGCCGACCTTCTTGTGCTAGAGTTTCCCATGCCCTTCTCATAGTCTGCTCCCTGCCTCAGACACGCACTTGGTCCATACCCACTGCTTCAAGTCGTTCTTGCTTCATTTCTTCCTTGTCTAGGTATAAAGTGACCTTTAGAGTAAGAAGGTTTTTTTTTTTTTTTGTAGAAAGATACCCCTCTACCCATTTTATTTGAGCTGTATTATGACATCGCAATGCAGACTTTGATTACTAGTAGCATTATTCTCATGTACCCATGACAGACAAAGACTGCAGTGTCTCCTGCAGAAACAGATGTGAGAATTTGTTGATCCTGCTGTGGTTATGGGAGAGAGGCTTGGTGATGAGAGTTCAGAAGTTTGATTGGGAATTTGTTTCTCCCCATTGGTTGCAATTAAAATGTGAGTATTGAGGGCATGCTCCCATTTAACCTCGTTCTCCATCTTTCTGCAGCGCCTGAGATTCTCCGAGGCTGTGCCTATGGACCTGAGGTGGACATGTGGTCTGTAGGGATAATCACCTACATCTTGTAAGTGACAAAAAGCAACCTCTATGCAAACCGCCTTTGTATAACATTATCTAGGTATTAATAATTCACATGACAATCCAGGTTGCCCTCTGACCTTTGACTTTTTGTGATGTTCCTTTTTACAATAACTGCACTGATAGCATAGTCTCAAATGATGTGATGTTCTGTTTTACACTAATCAGGCCAATAGCATCGTCTCAAAATCAGCATTACTTTTTACTTTATCATTTCCCTGGAGAGTAGAGGCTTTTGGAGGCTTTTCCTTAACTGATTTTCCTATATAATATACCTGCATTTGGGGAAATATTTAATGAGCATAATAAATGTGAAATTCAAGTTCACTTGTCACACTCTCTGGTTTTATTTACTTGTATCTTTTAAAAAAGACTGTTAGCCCTTTTAAGAGATCTGTTATTTGTTTCTTAAGAAATCCCCAACTAGCATGTTTCATATCAGAATATTTCAAACACATTTACCTATTGATTTATTTTCCTGTATGTTAAGATTTCAAGGGCCTTGAGCTTAACACTGAATCAAATGGCCTGATAATTCATACTCTGCTCACTCCAACTCCATTACCAAGCTGCTGTCTAATAAAAAATAATTTCAGGAAATTTGCAAAGTGGTGATGGAATTGGAGGTAATAGTGAGGGAAATCATATGGGAAGGTGGCTGTGGAAAGCCTAAAGGGAGATATCAGTGCACCCAAGAGTTAATGCACAGTAAGCACACACGTTGGCCATTTTGAAGGGAATGCAGATAGTTTTGGGAACCCATAATATGAAGCTGTGCAGAAACATTTTCCAGGGTTCCAACGAGCCTATTATCATAGGTGAGCTGCCCTCACCCAATGCATAGCAGAATGACTTAAAGCAAGAGACAGCTACCTTCTCATAGTCTTAGAAGCTGGAAGCCTGAGGTCAGGGTGGCTGCAGAGTTAGGTTCTGTAGAGCAGCTTCTTCTGAGTTTTCAGAAAAGTTCCTTTGTACTGTGTCCCCACGTGGCAAAGAAAGAGAGAAACTTAGCTCCTGAGCTTTGTGCAAGAATACTTTATGATGCTGAGCAGTGGTGGCATACACCTTTAATCCCAGCACTCAGGAGGCAGAGGCAGGCAGATCTTTGAGTTTGAAGCCAGCCTCATCTACCAAGTAAGTTTTAGGACAGCCAGGACTAAACAGTGGAAAACCTGTCTCACAAAAAAAAAAAGTTGTTGTTTGGTTATTGGCTCGTTTGTTGTTATTGTTGTTGTTTTTGTGGGGTGAGGGGATGCCACCCAGCTCCCAAATAAATCATACATGGAGGCTTATTCTTACTTATAAATGCCCGGCATTAGCTTGGCTTGTTTCTTGCCAGCTTTCCTTAACTTATATTATCCCA
Organism: Peromyscus leucopus; assembly: GCF_004664715.2. Lineage (NCBI taxonomy): Eukaryota > Metazoa > Chordata > Mammalia > Rodentia > Cricetidae > Peromyscus > Peromyscus leucopus. Next base: position 22,746,994 of record NC_051079.1, read on the forward strand.
TCTACCTTTTGCCTCTGGGCTTTCCCCAGATTTTCTGTAAATCTTACCTTACTCTGTGGCTTGCTTTAGAGCTGAGTGGCTGGCCCCTGAAGTCCTCCTCCTTCTCTGGCTACTTCTTTTTTCCTCCCACATTCCTCCTTCTATTTTTATTCTCTCTGCCTCCCAGACCCACCTATCCTTTCTCCTGCCTTGCTATTGGCCGTTCAGTTCTTTATTAGACCTTCAGGTGTTTTAGACAGGCAAAGAGTAACACAACTAGACAGAGTTTAAAAAATGCAACATAAACAAAAGTAACACACCTTAAAATAATCTACAACAAAAAGTACTTCATGCTAGAAGGTGAAAAACCCCTACTACACTGTCCTTTTATGTTTTATGTCAGCTTGACACAAGCTGGAGTCAGCTGAAAGGAGGAAAACTCAGCTGAGAAAATGACTCCATAAGATCCAGCTGTAAGGCATTTTCTTAGTGACTTATAGGGGGGGTGTCCAGCCCATTGTGGGTGGTGCTATCCCTGGTCTGGTGGTTCTGGGTTCTATGAGAAAGCAGGCTGCGCAAGTCGTGGGGAGCGAGCCACTAAGCAGCACCCCTCCGCGGCCTCTGTATCCGCTCCAGCCTGGAAGTGTAAGCTGAAATACACCCTTTCCTCCCCAGGTTGCTTTCATCAAAGCGTTTCCCCACAGCAATAGAAACTCTAAGACATACACAGATAAGGATTCTTTCTTGTCTCTAGAACATACATGCCCCAGGTTATAATTTTGGATTGAAATGTACCCTAAAGGGCCGAAACCTCGATGCTGTAAGAGAACTTGAGGGACATGAAAATAGAACACTAAGGTGCATTCACTCTGAAAAACTGTAAGACACAATAAGTAAAGGTCCATGGAAAGGCCACTGTCATGGGAAAGGAAGCGGGAAATGAGACCATATCCTTGAAAACAACTCCCCCCCTAGTCCATTACCAAATCAGACAAACTCATTTTTGTATTTCTTATATTTTCATACACTTAGGCCTACAGTAGGTTATGGATGAAGATGCTGTGCCACTCATGACTAATGTCTTTCAGTCCCCTGCCTCTGTCAGCCCTGAGTCTGTGGACATTTCATTTACCTGTAGTGCATACTATCATGATGTCCACCTGGCAAGGATTGTGGCATTTCTGTGGACTGTACCTCTGGACTCACATGTCTCCTTTATTCAGCCTTCATGTCCACTGAGTGGGGGACTGGTGACTTGAGGCTATGCTATCTAGACATTTATTGCGCTGGTTGGTTCAGAACCAAAGGAGAGGAGAAAGGGGATAAGGGTAGCATTGGGATCTATTCTGTTGATGCCTGCCCGGGAAAGCTATGTTGTAAACATCACTTAAGTCTCAACATCATTGCCCAAATGAGGACCTATTCTTTATCCACTTCTATACATGTACATAAACTCAGGGCTTTATCTTTTCATAAATCCATCAATAGACAATTGTTACTTCCTGTGTGTGCATGTGTTTGTGTGGGCACACATGTATGTGTGTATACGTATGTATACGTATGTACTTATGTGTGCACTCATGTGAAGGCCAGAAGACAGCCTGAGGTATCATTTCTCAGGAACTAACTGTCTATCATTTTTTGAGGCCAGGTCTGTCACTGATCTGTAGTTTCCAAGTAGGCTAAACTGCTCGGCGAGCACACTGTCTCGACCTTTCCATTGCTGAGATTGCAAGTGTGTGCCACCATACCTGGCTTTTTAAAATGTGGGTGCTGGGGACCAACCTCAGGTCCTCATGCTTATATGGCTGAGCCTGCTGAGCCATCTCCCCAGCCCCTAATTCTTGTTGACTTGGAGACCTCTGTCCCCTCCGCCCCTCTTCTTGTGGCAACTACTGCTTTAATGCTTTTCACTCCTTACAGTTTCTGCTCACCACCACCGTCTATTTTGTGCCATGGCCTCGCTATTTCTGAAGATGATTTTAGTTCAGAAACAAAGTTCCGTGACGGGTTGTCCCAGGAGTTCTAGACCTTTTACCTTTGAGCTGTAACATTTGGCATCTGATGGCCATAGTGATCAGATAGATGTCCTATACAACCTGACACTCAAACCCTCTCCTTCAGTTTTCAAAACTGCAGTTAATCCCAAAGGCTGGGAGCCACCCTGTTCAGCCCATTTATATTCTGGGCCCTGTATAACACCCGTGATTGCTTAGACTTCCACTACAGTACCACCGAGGGAGTGCTACACCATATGTGTGCACGTGATCCCCACTCTGTGCTACAGTCCTTCCGTTCTGACATTTCAGGCTGACATGATGTCAGTTGTCGGCCTCTGTCATCAAAGAAGAGCCCTTGATATGACTGAGATGAAGTTGTTCGAGGACTGTGACTTTTGAATTCTTATTGTCTTTGGATTTCAGAATGGGGCAACGTAAGGACCCTCCTGAACAGGCTGCCTGCTTTCTCCGTGACTAACCAGTAGCAGGCAACACCTTCCTTGAGTTAGGGAGGTTAGGAGAGTCAAGGCGAGGGACCTCCTCACCCCTGTGTGCTTGCACCCCCTTGCACAGGTGGGTCAGGTGCGTGTTCTCTGCACACTTAGCACACGAGAGTGCCCTGCTGAGGCTTTTCACTCCTAGTTCCGCCTTCTCCCAGATGGCTCCAGAATGTTTGCATGAGACGAATACCCTGCCATGGAAACATTTCATGAGCACAAAGGACATGAGAAGTGACTTCTTCCCAGAAGCTGTCATTTCAGGAAGCATTTCATTTTTCCAAGCTCTGTAGCTACCTGGCTGGCTTAGAGGAAGAATCGAAGAGGATATCTTTTAAACTTTTCATATTTTCTCACTTGATTTCCAAAGGGAACATGTATAATAAATGCCCGGAAAGACCATTTTTCGTTTTTTTTCCTAACATAATATTTTTTTTTTTATTTGGGAGTTTCACATAATGTACCCCCGTCACATTCACTTTCCGGTCTTCCCAGGTTCACCCTGCCCTTGTGACCTCCCCCACAGAAAAGAAGATGAGAGAAAAAAAGAGAGAATGAAAAAAAAATACCAAGTCTAATTTGTGTGGCCCATATACTCACTTGGAACATGGTCCAACTCCCAGTGGCCAGCCCCTTAAAAAACACTGCGTCCTTCCCGATCCCACCCCTGGAAAGACCTTTGATTGGTTTGAGCTGCCTTTCTTTCCCACCTCATGATCAGAACCTCCACTTCTCTGTCGCCATTGCAGGCTTGGAAACCCCAGGGCAGACTCCCACTTTTCCTGCGCCCCCTTATAGTGTCAGAGGCGCTGCCCCGTTCTCACACTGTTTCTTTTTCTACTGACCCTAGAGTAGAAAACATAGGTGAATGTGGTCAGACATCTTTAAAATGAGGGTCATTTATAAGAATGGAATCAAACCACGCTGCTCCTCTGTTGGCTGCCTGTGGTGACTGAATTAATAGCTTTATCTCTATTTTGTTTCAGTATGAAATCCAAACTAGATTAATATATGGAAACATCACACTTCTAATTTTTGTAGATTTCTATTTCTGTCTACTTTTAAACTGTATTTTTTTTTTTTTTTTTTTTCCTTTTCTTGTTTTTTTTTCTGGACTACTTTACCAGCTGCCTCAACTCCAGATCCCCCTCTCCTCCGTCTATTAAACTTGCGCCCCCCCCTAAAACTGTATTCTTAATTCTTCCATTTTATACTAAATTGGAGGCCTATCAAGCTAATATGTCTTTTAATTTTTATGAAAAATCTGCTGGAAAAATCATTACCATAATGTCTATAATATTAGCCATTTCAATTGTTGTATTTTTGTACTTGTTATTGTTATAGCTTTTAAAAGAAATTTGGTTTCACTATTCTTACTTCCTGCAGGTGAGGTTGAGTTTTTATGTTGTTTATCATAAATTACAATAAAACAATCTCACATGTGTACAGGTAGAGTTACTTGTAAGGAATATAGAAAGAAAGATCTTGAATTTTTACAGAAATTTGATGAAATATACGTCCTCTTTTAAAGGTATTTGACTCTATCTCTTTTCCCTTCCAGACTTTGTGGATTTGAACCATTCTATGATGAAAGGGGTGATCAGTTCATGTTCAGGAGAATTCTGAATTGTGAATATTACTTTATCTCCCCCTGGTGGGATGAAGTATCTTTAAATGCCAAGGACTTGGTAAGTGTGGCCCAAACAAAATGACATAAATAATTTTTAAGCAAAAAATAGTAAAATACATTTTAAAATAGATTGCTTTTCCCATCATTATTTCTTTAAAACTATAAGGTGTTTTAATTTAAAAGGAACACTGACGCATTCCCTCATGAAGAATGAAAAACAGATGTCCCTTCAGTCCTCATTAGCCGAATCATCAGAGCATTAGTTGCAGAATCTTTGCTACCTGGTAACTGTAGAGCCGTTCAAACAACACTGTGCAATGGAGTCCAGACACCATTCACACAGAATTCTGGTTGGATGTGGCTTCTTCACCTCGATGTAGATGTACTTCAAATAAATATAATTGAATTTTTGAAAAATTTTAAGTTTATTAAAACACTCCAACAGTAGCATGAGCCCGATTATGTGGCACTGGAATTATAAACAAGATCCACTCCACTAATAGAATGGTTTACTGTTTGCTTTCACTGCTTCGCAGTCAGGCTAATACATTAATATTCAAGAAATCTCTTGGAGAGAGAGCTCTGCCTCCTCTAGCAGGACGCTTGGATACGATGGAAACTGCTTGTGTACAATTGCAACCATCATTCCTCTGGAGAGAAAAAAAAAGTGTGCAAAATAATGGAGTTGATTTTTGTATCATTAAAGGTTAAAAGGTGTTTTAGGAGTTTTCTAGTCATGAATTTGCTAAGTGTGCCAAGGATTACCAGCAGAAAGGCACTAATTAGAACTCACTCAAGTTTCTAGAGCCCCTTTCCCAGGACTCTTCCCTCCAAATACTTTCCCCTTTTCTCTTTGTGTTGTCTCATGGAACATTCTTTAGGACCTGTGGCTTTTCTAACGTGAGTAGCAAGGGAGGCAGTCTATATGGGTATGTGGATGTATAACCCACTCCTGACCATCTCTTGAATACATCTGCTCCTTTCCTCCTTCATTCCCATTGTCTCAGACCAACTCCCACCCTCTCCCATCTGGACCATAGCCACAGCTTCCTGTCTGGCCTCTCTGCTTCTTCGTGTGCCCTTCTAAAGTGTGCTCCACACAGAATCCAGGGATCCTTGCCTCACACTACTCAGCATCCACACTGCAAACACGCACTCCTCTGTACTCACTATATAGAAAAAACTTCATAAAGTTGAGAATAAGATGTGTTTGCTCCTTATTTAACTTGCTGTTTGATTTCATTAACCTGTTTTCACTTCTTTCATGGGTTTTTAGAGCTAGGAAAGACCTCTTAGGTAAACGACCGAGAATATCTTATTTTACAAGACTGATGTCTGGAGAGGCTCCAGCATCTTCACAATAGAGTTCATAAGCTGAGCTTCACAGAATGGAGACCCGAGTTTGAAGTCAAGCTCTAGTAATGACCAAGTATTTGACCTTAGTAGCGAAGGTCTCTGAGCATCTTTCTGTTCTCCGCTTGTGAGTTGGAGCTAATAGTTTCCAGCCCATATGCTTCTGTGACTGTGCCGTGAGAATAGTTAGAGGCGTAACCAGGACATGAGCCTCCCGGAGTCTGGGGAGTGCCTCCCTCATACCTGGCCACTGCTGCTGAGCCCAAGGCTGGGAGTTATTTCATTTGTCCATCTTCCTGGCAACTCATTGTCTGTCCAGCTTCACAAACAAGAGTAAAGCTTCCAGAATGGATTACCATTCGTTAAATTTAGACATACCATGCATGGCATAAGCCTCAAGCCAATGACTTCCTTCTTTTTATCCTAACGTGGCTTTTATTCCAGCTCTGAACTTATTCCTTCAGGTGCTTTCAATGAGTTAAGGAAAATGAACTGTAAGTCTCAAGGGAGTCATAAAACAGTATTCAGTAAGGGCTTGAACATTAACCCTTTGTTCTCCATAAGAGAGATGGTGCCTGGGTGCCCATTCTAGAGAGACAGAGGCGGAGTTCTGAATTCTAAGTGATTTCATAATTTAGCCTAGAATTATTCCAGGGCTGGCGCTGCCTTCAAAGGGCATCTGATCAGTGGACAAGCCAGGCCCTAATTCTTTGACCTCTGTGGAAAGAAATCCGAGAGTTTGGGAATACAGGTAGTGAGTGCCCCAGCTTCTGGGACGCCCTCAGCTGCTGCTTTCCTGAGGTAGGTCCTGCTCCTGACAGAAGCACCTTCAAAAACATGTGCTCAGTGCTATTGATAACATTAATAGTTCATAGCTAGTGCTATTAACTCTAAGTGGAGTAATACCTGGACATTCACAGTCTGAAGGGAAGCCCGGTTTCTCGAAGTCTGTATTTCTTTATGATTGCAGGTCAGAAAACTAATTGTTTTGGATCCCAAGAAACGGCTGACGACATTTCAAGCCCTCCAGCACCCGTGGGTCACAGGTAAAGCAGCTAACTTTGTGCACATGGACACTGCTCAGAAGAAGCTCCAAGAATTCAATGCTCGGCGCAAGCTTAAGGTAAACCACATGTTTTTGTTGTTACTGTATTTTTTCTTAAGATGTCTTTTTTTCCTTGAGTACTTACTATATTATTCATTTTCTGTGACACCAGGGAAAATTCTTGCTTTTAAACTCCTGAGATACTGGCATAAAACCACTTAGGGTTTGTTTTTTGTTTTTGTTTTGGTGTGTGTGTGTGTGTGTGTGTGTGTGTGTGTGTGTGTGTGTGATGAATTCATTATTAAGAAAAGGAAAGCACTTGAAAGAATAAATTAAGAGCTGGAATAAAAACCAGAATGTTAATACTTGTACTATATGTTTAAATTACAAAGTGTGCACACATGTGTGCACATGTGCGTGTGAGTATATGTGTGGGGTGTGTGTGTGTGTGTATCTTATTTACTCTGTGTGTACAAGCTTGCAGGTGTGTCATAGCACGCATGTGCAGGTCAGAGGACAGCTTGAGGGAATCAGTTCTCACCTTCCCCAGAAGTCCCAAAGCCTGAACTCAGGCTTGGTGGCCAGGGCCTTGTCTCTTAACCTACTGGGTCATCTCACCAGCCCCCACCAGATACAGTATTGCTACTTCTTATCTAAATAAGACATCATTCGCTGGACAGTGGTGGCACACACCTTTAATCCTAGCACTTGAGAGGCATGGCCCGGTGGATCTCTGTGAGTTCAAGGCCAGCCTGGACTACAGAGTGAGTTCCAGGATAGGCTCCAAAACTACACAGAGAAACCCTGTCCTGAGGGGGTGGGCATCATTCAAGAAACTCATATTTATTCAGGAAATTTCTGAACCTGTAATAATTAGGAGATAACTCTTAAAACTATTCCATACTATAGGAAATTGCTTTAAAAAATACAGAGAACTATCCCCCAAACTACATCTGTTTTATAGACTATAAATAGAATAGTGGTTAGGTGTATCTGTATCACATTTAGGACTAGCTATATAAACAGCAGATCTCAGAGACTAGCTAGAGGCCAAAACTAACATCTCTGTCATACTGATAGAAGGAGAGCCATGGTCTAAGTTTGAAATGACATGTATTAAATAGCTTTGGCTTGACTATATCTGAAGCTAGTTTGAGCACTGAACTCTTATTTCCATGATACCAGCCAGGATCTAGTATTCCATGAAACGTCCTTTGGAGAATATAAAACTTTAAGCCACTCAGAGGCAAACACATCTTGCTCGTGTTTTCAATTGTCCAGGGGACCAAATAATTCTAATTCGTAATTAAAGAGGTTTTACTGTTCTTTCTCCAAATACCTTTCTAGCTAACAAACAATCTTGGAATAATTCACTTTACTTTGAAAGACTGAACACCAACCTATAAAACAAAGTAGGAATTATACTACAATCTGGAATGTCCCATGGAAACACTATTTCATACTTTTCTCTCTCTATGCAGGCAGCGGTGAAGGCTGTGGTGGCCTCTTCTCGACTGGGAAGTGCCAGCAGCAGCCACAGCAGCCTCCAGGAGGGCCACAAGGCCAGCCCAGATCCATCCCAACAGGACAACACAGATCTTCTGGGAAAGAAAATGCAAGAAGGGGACCAAGTGGCAGCTGAGGATACAGCAGCTGAGATGAGGAAATCGCTGTCCGAGGAGGAGAAAGATGCAGGTGTACAAGATGAGGCCCCCACGATGGTGCCTCAGGCACTGGAGGATGACTTGAAGACAGACAACCCAGCAATGAAGAGGAGCTCAGGGGAGAAGCTGAAGGCTCTGGAGGAAGAAATGATCCCCGAAGATGAGGAGGAAGCCCCTGCTGGGGGACTTGGGGTTCCACAGCAGGATGTGATTCTGCCAGAGTACTAAGCTGGCTTCCTTTAGGTCCAGAGAACAACCCTAGCATTTTATGTACTTTGTCCTTCAGCAAGGAAGGTGGGGAAGCATGATATGCACTATAGTGATTCTGTTTTGAGGTGCAAAAAAACAAAAACAAAACAAAAACAAAAAAACCATATATACCAGTTGGTAATCCTAATTTCAGTGCATGTGTTTGCTTTATGAAATAATGATGTTTTCTACGGCATGTAATGAATACCTGATACTGATGAGTTAAATTGGAAATTTCCAGCAAACAACACAACACTTAAAAACAAACATTCTCAGCCTTTGGTGGCACATATTTGAAGCAAAATGGAAAACTAATTTTTATTTGAAAGCTTAGGCATCCTATACCCTCTAGAAGTCTTCAGAGATGGCAGTTCCTCTCAACTCTACTCAAACCAAGACACATCCCCATGGCTTGGCGAACGCTTTCAGTGGCTTCAGCTTGGTAGAGGGGGTGGTTATCAAAGACACCTGTAGAGTGTCCAAAAACATCTGCAGTGTTGAGAAGTTGAAGCATTCTTAGAAAGCCATGAGTCCACAGCCCCTCACGTGTGTGTAGAGAATGTCTTATTTTATTCTTAAGTGTGCTAGATAAGAATACCCAAAGTGTTCATCATAAAACTCTGCCAGTTTACAATTCTTAGGATATTATTTATTAAACTCTGTTGTTTCTTTCCTTCACCTGCTTCTCATTAAAATGCCCCATCAAATGTATAAAACCTGGGTAAGAATAGACAAATTTAAGTAGAATGATATGTAATTGGGACTCAGACATACTAAGATTAATTCCTTTTTATTTCTCATATTAATTTGCATTTGTAAGCTTACACAAATAACAGGTTTCAAGTTCTGAAAAGCTCATTTCGCAAATTGGTGCCAAAATGTCTGACTATAATAAGAACAATACATTCCATTGTTAGATAATTTATTATTGGTGTTGTTAGAGTAAGGAAATGTTTACAGAAGGATTTTCTCCTCCAGCTCTGTAAACATACTGTTCGTGAGTTTAAAATTCATTATGAAAACTAATCTATCTTTTCCTCACACTGAGAATGGAAGGGCGCATACTTTATGATGGTGAAACTTTCCAGATCAAGAAATTTACTTTTATTTGTCTTAAAAAATAAGTGAAAACCAATCTTAAGCCATACTTCAGGGAGGGTAAAGCATTAGAACTTAAAAGCATGATTTTTTTTCCCCTCAGAATAAAAACTTTTCTTTGGTTCATAGAAATTACACTAAATCCAGTATTAAGTTTCTTGAGTGAAAATGAACACTTTATTAAAACAATTGTTTTACATTTTTTGGTGGTTTTTCTTAATATATAAACAGCATTCATTTCAAAATCCAAAATGAGGGCAGTAAAAATGAACAGCCCAGAATTTTTTCATAAAATAATGATAATTTGTTCTGACTCATATTCAGACATTTACACTGGGAAATTAAATTAGATCTGGGGTTTCTCCAGGCTGCAAGAGGCATCAGCACTTAAGTGTGTTAAGCACAAACCTCAGCAGTCTTGGGGAAGGAGACAGTGTGGTCTTCCTGTGGTCTGTGATTTGGGTCCTTGACAGGCAGCTGACTTAAGGTGCCTCATCTGAGCTCGGGTGATTATTTTTTCAATTGATTTTAATTATGTATTTATGCTCTTATTTTCCCTCTCTCCTCTTTAATCATTCCCTCACAGAACTCTCATTCTCAGTGTTATAAAGGGCTATTTTAACCTTTAAGAATGCTTTCTTAAGGTTTCCATTTACGAAGAGCAATCCCCTAGTATGATTTTCCTCATCAAACTTAACATATAGATGGTAAGTGTCCCATGTATGGAAAGAGGAAAGATAGTCTAAGGGGTCTTGATAGAAGGTGCAATTAGAACATATCACTCAAACTCAGCCCACGTCTTACTTCATCCCAACATGGGCTGAACACCTTGGATGACCCTGTGAACTTTAGGAAGAGTATTACAAATGCCAAGCCCTCATGCATTTATAATTCAGTTATTTAAATGATTGCACCTTACCACTTCCTGGTGATACTCAAGAGTGTTACGATAATTCCCTCTCTTTTACAACCTATATACTTTATTAGCTAAATATCATTAGCAATTTTCAATTGTAACTTGTAAAGATTGTCCTAATGCTTACAAAGAACTAAGTCCATTCACTGGGAAATGAGTCAAATATTTAAGTCAAATTACTCAAAAATTTAATAGAACTACCATCTAAGAATACTTATTTACCATTTTTAAAGAACAGTCAATATTTATATTGCTTGTTAAATATCTCAAAGATTATTTAAACTAAAGGAATACAGTCTTAATTTGAAAGAACACTTTCTAATATTACTCTTAATTTGTAATGTAGTCACAAAGCAAACAGGTTTTTTAAATTTCAGCAAAGAAAGAATAATAAATTAACATCTGCATTTAAAAGAAGACAGTTTCAAGGTGGGAAGGGGTGGTGCACACCTTTGATCCCAGCACTTGGGAGGCAGAGGCAGGAGGATCTCTGAGTCTGAGGCCAGCCTGGTCTACAGGGTGAGTTCCAGGATAGCCAGGGCTACAACACAGAGAAACAAGCTCAAAAAGCCAAAACAGAGAGAGGAGGAGATAGAGATAAGAGAGAGATGGGGGAGGGGGAGGGAGATGGAAAGAGAGAGAGAGTTAAATTCATTATTGGTTTTTATTTCAAGAACATGAAGCACTAGCATAATTAGGTATAATTAGCTTCTTTTACCATAGAGGACGATCTTCAATTATTTCCCCCATCCAGAAATTCCAACTATGATTTCAGTGGGTCTCTCAAACTGTTAACTCTTTTGCCACAACAGCATATAAATCAGAGACTAGAATAGAATAGTTGTAAAATTATTTTCTGGAATAAGTGCTTATATTTAACAAGTTTAAAGTAAATATAAGTGACACATGTAATAAAAAAATTTCTGAGACAAGGTTTTATTATGTATCCCAGGCTGGCCTTGAACTCACTCTGTAGCCCAGACCGACCTGAAACTCACAGTGATCCTCCTGCCTCAGCATCCCAAGATCTGAGGTTACAGGCATGTGCCACCACTCCCACAGCCATACATGCATCTTTTAAGTTTTCCATTAGGTACATTCTAAAAAGAAAATATAAAATGCTGATAATACATTTTAATCCAGTGTACACAAATTATTACATCAAAATTAAAATGAATGATATAATTCGAGTCACTTTTATACTGTTTCTAAGTTAGCAGCCTAAGCCTGTTTACATCAGGTGGTCAGGAGACACACTGTAACCAGTGGCTCCTATGGAAGACACACTGGTCTAGTCAACAACACTTTTCTTTGAGCAAAGTTGAATTTCTGTGGTTAGATTTGAGCTGACAGTTTTCCACATTGCTAAGTTGGTAAGCAGTAAGATGCCAAAGTTACAGATGTATTAGACACACAAATATTGCCTACTCCTAAACACACTTTGTCTTGGAGAAGTGTTCTGCAATATTACATCAAAGCAACACTTCCTTAGGTATTGCCAAACTGTGTGTGTGTGTTGTGTACTGGTCAGAGCCCATCTTAACCCCATTTGGCTCTTGGAAACCTGACTTCATCCTGGAGCTTCCTGAGTATTACCTAGAGCCAACAGTATTCTCACTTAGCACAAACAACTATGGGCCCTCCGTGTATCCCCACTGAGCAGACTACACAGAATCCAGACTCGACACACTGGGCTAAGCTGGACATCCTTCTCTTGTTGGAGGCACTCTTTCTAGAAGCCTCCTGAAAAATACACTTGCATGATGGACTTGTTATGATGATGGTGATATGCCAGATACCCGTGCAATGGGAATATGGTCACATCTGGTACTTATAGGGTTTTTGTAGAAGGGCCCAATTAAAGCTGCCACAGACTTTTTAAAAGACTTTTGGAATTTTTTACATACTGATTTTAGAATAATTGTCAATGTCCTATAGTCATTTTTAGTGGCAGATTTATAAAGAAAGAAGCAGCCTGCCTTTTAAAGGGACCTCAATTGCATACTATTTTGACATTTTGTAATGTAGAATGTTCAACATTTTTTATTGGCTATTTCCAGTATCATATGCAAGGTTTTTCTTCGTGAGCTGCCTCCAGGTTGAAACTTCAAAAGCCATTTTGTTTCATGATTTAGTTTTTTATTGCACAGAAGCAGCTGGTTGCATTTCAGATTGGGAAAAGACAAGAAATGCCAGAAGAAGAAGAAAGTACTTCTGCTCTAGGATTGTTCTTACAAAGCCAAATAAAAAATAAGGATTTTAAAAGAGGTCATCATAGTGAATTAGCACTAGGCTCATTACATATATACAGCACAGCCAATTGCATAATTATTATGCCATTGAGTAACCTGCTCATCATTAGAGAGTACTCGGTCTGGCTGTCTAGGTTTGAGACAGCACAATGTTTCCAGACATTTATTTATGTAATGAGATTTGTAATGTCTTTGTAATTACTGTCCATTAGGTCATATTCCAATTTCCTTAATGTTTCTCACTGATACATTACTGATCAGGGTCACTGCTGACATTTAAGCACTGACCAGTTGAACACTGCTAAAGATTAGACTGTGTCTGCAGTTTGTTTCTTTTTAACATACAAATGTAATTTTTACGTTGGTGTTTACAGCCAGATGATGAAAATGTACAAAAGTTTCTACTTAAAAATTTTGTCACTATACTTCCTTATAAAAAGGTGGCCATCAAGTTCCATGAAAGTGAAGGTAAGATAGAGGAGAGAGGAAGAGAGGGAAAGAGGAAGAAGGGTAGGAAGGAGAGAAGTGGGGCAGGGACATATATATTAGTTACACACCCAGTGCTGCCATGATACGCAAGTTCACTTCTTTCCATCTAAGGGCTCACTTTTGTTGTTATTACTTTGTGACTGTCACCTGAGATCAAACAATGTAGACCCAGTCCAATCATATTATACTTACCTTGGAAAGGAGTAGCAAACAATTTATCATTGGTTATATCAGTTTTCATACATGAACTGTGATGCACTCAGAAAGGTTTGACTCAATCTGCTCCCAAGCATCTGGCCCAGGATTCCACTTGGGGCAAGGTCAGAACCTTGCCGAAACCAGTCTGACCTTCTGCAGGAATCAGCTTCCAAGAAGACTCCCAGCATCTGATCTAGTTAGACTCAGAAAATCTCCTCTCCTGCTCTGAAGGACTGAAAGTGGACTCTTTAAATATTGTATTACTCTTGGCCAATGTTGGGCAAGTGGAATCCTGCCAACCACGTTTCTTTGCATTGCCTTACTCCAACTTATCCCAAGGTAGTGTTTTGTTTTATTTGTCCTGACATCAGCCCCACTTTGGAAATGAGAGGTTCTCTAAGGTTCTGGAAGGAACATTCCAGTCTAGCTAGAGAAACAGGTTTTTGTTGCCCCATAGTTCAGATCGAAGCATTAATGAGCAATTCTAAGAATACAAAATGACATTGTTCATAATTGTTTTCAACATAGTCTGAAGATTGACCTGCAAGACCTATAGATACAGAAGTTATATCCAATCTGATTTTTGTTTTGGATCACTGTATTGAAAATGACAGATATTTAATCTTCAGTCAGATTGAATAATCTTTATTTTCCATCTAAATTATTATTTCAAGATACTCAAATACAATAGACGTTACCCTTTTCAAAACTGTTTCCTGAAGCTATCTAAATTCTGATAGTTATGAATGATAAAAATCTTCTAGATGTATGCTTTCTTCATCATCTTTGAAACCTGGATAATATATTTTATAAAGGACACAAGTATGACCATACTTTGAAAATTATCATCTCATAGGTGCCTCTTTTTAACTTGAGCTGTTTTATATGCCTGTGCAACTAAATGTATATCAGTGTAACTAATATATGATTTGTATAGGTTACTAAATAGCATATTCATGGTTATTTTTCTGCTCATTGCATTCTTAGCTTTAGTAATATTTTTATGATCATCTGTAAACCAAAAGAAATGTTCTAACATCTCCTAAGTTAATTGGTTGAAATGGCATAAAAGTAGCCTGTCATTCTATGTCCAACAGATACTGCTGTTCCCCTTAAAATTTGTAAGTATCTCATGAGTTTGGTGAGTGGAAACAGTGACTTGAGTACAGACAAATCCAATGAATGAAAGTTACAAACAAAATGGGTTATCAGGCTGATGTTTTAAGTTAATATTCTTACCAGTTTGGATTCTAACCACTTTTATCTCTGGCCGTATGAGATACATGTATGCATCTCAATATACATTGTATACATATAGTTTCTTTGATGTGATAAACACCAAAATAACAATGTGATGACTAAAAACAATGTGAAGAGGAAAGAGTTTTTTTCATCTTAGAGGTTACAGTCAAGGGAAGCCATGGCAGGAACCTGGAGGCGGACTATGGAGCAGAAAGCATAGAGGAACATGGTACTGGCTTGTTTTGCCCATCTGCTCAGCTCTTATATAGCCAGCCACGCCATCCCACCACCCACCTACAGACAGTACTGTCCACAGTGAACTGGGCCCTCATACATCAATTAGTAATCAAGTGAATGCCAAACAGGCATGCCCAAAGGTCAGCCTGACCAAGGCAATATCTAATTGAGACCCCTTCATACCACTCAGGAATATGTCAAGTTGACACCTGAAGCTAATAAGAGGATATAAAACTAAACTCTTTCCACATGCTTCTCCAAGGAACTAAATTTAAATCTCCAAAGAGCAGATTTCAGGGCTCTAGCAAACTATGGCTTAAAGAGCAAATCTTAATTTAGGACTTCGATGACTATCTTAACTCAAACCATTTTATCATGATGGTCAGACTCATTTATGGGTTTGTTTGTTGTCTATTTACAAGCTACTAGAACCACACTGAATATTTTCAATAGAGACCACACAATCTACATCACCTAAAATCTGGTCCTTTATAAGAATAACAACAACAACAAAAAAAGACAACTCATTGTCATTTACCTCATGCTTTGTGATGCCCTTTAGGAATACATGTTTCAAACTAGTGTTTTGGCCCTAGTTAGGTTATTTCTCTTATTTGCTGTTTAGAGGTTAGGTGAGCTTTCTTTCATATTGCAAATGGTCTCACAACAATTGTGCAAAAGGAAAAATTAAATTTCCATGTGAACAAAAATGCAAAATTACATCATTTCTGAAAAAGCAAATTTGTGTGACGAGTTAAAAGTAGGTGGTTTCTAGTTGTTTGAACATGTTTTAGAAACTTTCAAAACAATGTGAATTAAATAAAAAAACATATAAATAACGTTCACTCACATTTAAGTTCAACTGGATCCCTGCTGCTTAGCGAGCTATGGAATGAGCATCCTCAGGTTCTGAATTTCTCAGTTCAATGAAGTACTTTCTAGCAATTGGATTTTCATTAACATTTAGGAAATCGTGTGTTAGTCTATGAAAATGACTTGCTCATCAATAGTTCAGAACACAGCCAACTTTACTTTTCAAAGCTACTTTCCTATACCCATGCTTCTCCAAGTGTTCTAGATTTCATGTGACAAGAACCTTTAGTACATACTTTACTTTTCTAGCAAATTTAGAAGCCCAAGAAAAGCCCTTTAGTCTACTTCTACCTAGAAAAATTAACCATTCTAAAGTATCTGCCTTAAGGGAACCAAGTAACCCAGTTGCTGGGGGAAACTGAGGCATTGTGGCTTGTTTCAGTTTGACTTTCCACATCTGTAACTGCAAAGGTCACAAATGGGATACTGAGTAGGAAGCGATTCTCAGCCCATAGTTAGGAAGGTCTGCGGTTACTGTGTGACGGAATGGCATGGTCTTTTCTGAACTGTTGTTGCAGTGCTCAGTAAGACGACACAGACACTGAGACGTTACAGAGTGTGGGAACAAAAGACATGAATCATCCTCTGAGCCCCGGTGGTTAGCATGGGCAGGAGGGAAACTGCTGGAAGGAGACGGGAAGGTGACATACGTTAGGACTGCCCGTTCTTATCTTCTAGATGGCTCCAAGTTTGAAGGCAGTTATTGATAGACTGAAAACCTTAACATGAGTAGATCAAAATCAATAGCTACTTTTCTTTCTGGAAATTAAACAGCGTGGCTTAGAGGATATTTGTCCTTCATGGAAAGCAAACTTTAAGGACATGATTCACTAATAGCACAAGCTTTATTTGCAACAGAGGAGCTAGAAGTGAATTAAGCCCAGTGCTACTCTTCAGGTAGCTAAGACATCCTAAAGAAAAGGCATGTGATCACACAGATAGCCTGTACTGAATACCTGCAGATGGTAAGCAGGGGTTAGAAGAGGAAAAAGGTCTCTTGTGCCAAAAATGTGCAAGGCTGATTTTGAACAGTTAAGGAGGAAAACAAGGGATCTGTCTGACTAAGGAATGGCCTAGGCCGAGTGGAAAAACACAGGTCGGGAAGGGTTGCCTTCGATGAGAAAGGCTGAGCTGCAGTGAAGTGTGGAGTGGACAGCAGCAGCCTCAGATTCAGGCCGAACTCCTTGCCGCTCTCTAGTTCCAGACAGCTGTAGGTGGAAGCTCTTCTTCAGGGCACCTGCCCCTGCTACTTGGCTAGCCTCCTAGTACATAGCTAAGCAGGATAAAAATCACCCAACACAGTGAACACACGAGTTTCTGAGTCCACAGCTAATCATCAAACCTCAAGCTGGTCCTCCCAGGTTCTTAATTCTTCATTCTCTTTTGTCCAGTGTATATAAGCTATCAGTTTATAAATATAAAATATATAAAAATCAAAGAACTTATTAGCTCTCTTATTGGAGGTACTATTTTTCCATTCATCTTCAAGATACTTTTTTTGTGTGTAAATTGCCAATCAGAATTATAGTGTGAATACTTTGACTTGTGTATCTTTGTTTATTTCTGGTAATGTCTGTGGATAGTGGATCGCTACCTTACTCCAGGAGACATGAAAGACAGAGACAAAGACTCGCATCTGGGTTGAGGGGGGAAATAATGCTAAGGAGGAAAGATACTGTTAGGTCACAGAACACAGGTTAGTGGACACTGAATAAGGAAGACTTGATAAGAGGTTTTCAAGCTCAGATGACATTATCTGGGATGTCTTTTTGAGACTTTCTCAGATGTGAAATTTACATTAATGGGTGGTTGAAAGTTTTTTTGGACTAAAGAGACATATGCAGCTTCAATGACAGCATGGGGGAGTATAGAATAGCATCATATGCAAGAAAACAGATTTCCCGGAGTCTAGATCACAAGTCATTAACCCAAAACGAGAGCTTGGATGAATTGAAGGAGAAATTACAAATACCTTACACAGCTAAGATTATGGTTGGCTGTGAACATTTCACTTTCTAAATGTGTCAAAATGGTGCTATTGATTCCTTAATACAAAGGTACAATTACAATATTTTTAGGTAAGTTAATCCTGGCTTGGCTGTAAATGTAAATACATAAAAGGTTTGCAAAGCAGTCAACAAAACCATGTCTATTTGCTAATGGTTGAGGTACTGTGTTCTTCAGTGTGGGTGACTGACCTGAGTTCACATTTTCTATGAAGGGAATAAGACAGCCATTGGCTCTCTCTCAATTGCTGAAAGTCCAGGACATTTGACAGCTCACTGGATTCTTCTTGGATGCAGGTTGGACAATCCAATCCAATGATTAAATATGCTCATTTGGCGATAGTAGGGATGTTGGCCAAGAACTTGAAAAGGAATATGTGGCATGAGTAATTAAAAGTGAATGCTGCTAGGCTAACTGTAGAGACTGACCTTAGTGAGGACCAATGTAACTGTGCAAGTTCACCCAGACTGTCAGAGCATGCCCAAAGAAGCTAGCCAGTGCCTTGCAGCTGGCCAATCTGTAAAGGAATCTGCATGTACAATGTGATAATAAATCATCTAAGAGCCCACCACAACTTCTGCATTCTGTGATTTCAACGGTTATCATGAATCAAGGCATACCATGGACATTTCACTTACAACTGAAATGCAGATAAAATTGTACTTTTCTATAGAACTTTTAATAGTTGCAAGCCTGTACCAGCCTTTTTCTTTTGGACCACCAACCAGCTCCCAAATCATGACACAGAAACTTATTATTTTTGAATGCTCAGCCTATAGCTTAGGCACGTTTCTGGCTAGCTCTTTTAACTTAAATTAACCTGTTTCTCTTTACCTTTTGCCTCGGGACTCTTTACCTTTTCATGTTGTTTCTATGTCTGTCTGACTGGCTGGCAGCTGCCTGGATTCTTGCCCCGGCATGTCCCTCTTTCTCTCCTCCTCTCATTCTTCCTTTTTTTTTTTCCTTTCTAAATTTTTCATCCTATTTATTCTCTCTTCCTGTCAGCCCTGCCAGTCCTTTTCCTGCCTAGCTATTGGCCATTCAGCTTCTTATCAGACCAGGCCTTAGAAAGACAAGGTGAAACAAATGCAACTCACCTTTATATCATTAAATACATCATTAAACAAATGCAGCATCAACAAAAGTAACACAGCTTTACACGGTTATATTCCGCAGGATAAACAAACATAACACATCTTTGCCTAGTTAAAATAATATTCTACAACACATGCCCAGATATTTATTTCCTAAAGAGTAAGATGGTGGAATTAATAAAGCTAGAAAGACACATTAATAATTATTTCATCTAATAAGTCCATTTTATTTAAAGCGAGTTAACACACCTAGGAAGTTAACTACTCGTAAGTTCATGGTGACTGAGGAGAGCAGTGCTTCCCAATGGTCAGCCCAATTCTCACTACTAAAATATCTGCTGGACATTACTGTATCAATTCATATGAAAACTGACTTTTCCTTATAAAGATATGAGGATACAGAAAAGCAGAAAATTACCCCAATACTTTCCAAAAGCCGTAGATTTTTACTTACAAATTTTCAAACTTTTCTGCATTAGTCATTAAACATTTTTTATCTTCACCACCATTCCATCCAAGATTCCTCCTTTGTTGAGAAAAGGCCAATATCCTAAACATAGACTTCTCCGTTGAGGGAATGAAGGAAAATACTAGAGAAAAAGAACTCCCTTAGTAAATCAATTTGTTACACAACTTGGCCTTCATTCATTATGTGTACATCACTGTGGTTTTACAACCCCTAGACTTCCCTTAATAAAGTCAGCTGCCCTATACTTAAGAAGTTTCAATAAAGCAAACCATAAATAGGATTATAATGCTCCAGGAAAGAATATTAATGGACAAAAAACTTATTTTGGTATACCTGCTTCCTCCATATTTTTATCTTAACTCCTGTAGTTCATTCATCCACATAGCTGGTTACACATGGGCATGGATATGCGCTGTCTCTCCTGGGATACATTTGTAGTGCATCCTTTTAAAGTTCTTTGTCATCTCTTGGTTATAAAAGCCTATGCTTAAAATGTAGGCAGCATTTTGTCAGAGCAACAGGAGCAAGACAAAAACGCAAAGAAAATAGTGTTGGCAGATGCCATGGAGCACCAGCCACTGGTTAACCTGAGGGGACGCTCCCTCATCTCATGACCTATGGGGATGACAGGCATGCAGCATCTGCCATTAGAAGAGGTTCCCAAGTGTTTCTTCTTAATCCAGCAAGACAATGTTTTCATTACAGTGTCAGGGGGCCATCCTTTACCTATATGGTATCTAGAGAAACCTCACATCTACCTTCCAAAGCTCAACCTGTGAGCAATGGTATAGCTGCTTTTTTAGTCACCACGGGCGCATTCTCCAAGAGGCTGGAAATCCTGACACTTGCTCCCAGCTGCCTTTACAGCTTTCCCTAGGGGATGAAAGAACAGAAAGACAGGACAGAAAGTGCCATGGCTTTGCCTTTTCAACTAGAATGCATTTGCAATCAATTCCCAGGGCTAGTCTGTTATCTATTAAAAAGAAGATCAAGACAATGACAAACATTGTTCTTAAATTCTTCAGTTGAAAAATATTAGTGATTACTTATATACAGATGTCTAAATCCATTCCAACTGCAATAACAACATGCCATAAACTGGGTGGATTATGAAAAAAGATATTTCAAGCATTTCTGGAGGAAATGGCCAGTCCAAGATCAAAGTACCTGGAGGTTTGGCATCTGGTTTAGGCTGCCTTCTTACTGTCCATACATGACAGCAATCACTAAAATGACCTAATCACCTCTCAAAGCCATTAGTTGAGATAGGTAACATAAGCCAGATGTTTAGGTGAGGAAACTCATATGCCACCTCACAGTCATATATTTTCTACTACATACTACACCATTCCTAGTTGCTTTTTTTTTTATATAACCTAGATTTTGGGTATTCTAGTAACTGCTTCCAATTACAAATTAAAGTATCCACTACCCTTAACCAACTTAGCACAATTATTTGAATGTGCCCAACTGGCCCTATTATTATAATAAAAGGAGATACCCATTTGCTCAAGCTACATAAGAGCTGCTATCATTTGGATGCTGAATGCCTCCACAAAGGTCCATGTACTTGAAACTTGGTTCTGAGGTGGTGAGTGGTGTCTAATGGGAGGTACACAGGTCAGTGGGGAACACCAGGGGAACATGGGACTCTCTGGGCTTTGTCCTCTCTTCATGTTCTGACCAGGAGGTAAGCAGGGTTTTGTATGTTTTTGTTTTTTTCCCAGCACATGCTACCCATCTAGTATGCTGCCATTACCAGAGGCCCAAGGCAAGGCTACTGGATGCTGGACTAGAACTTTCAGACCTCTTTGCCAAAATAAACCTCTTCTCTTTAATCAGTTAATTTCCTCAGGTATGTTATTATAGCAATGTAAGGTTGTAAACTGCAAATAAATATTTAGCAATATTGTTGCTAATATTATGAGACATTGGCAGATTAGTGTATGTTAACTTTACTTTCCAGGTTTGTGGTTTTGTTTTTAAACAGTTCAAATGGTTAAATAACATTCTCTAAATTCAGATATATAAGCATTTTGTCAGTACTTAAGGTTAAAGTAACTTACAAACAAGATCAATGACCAGTAACAAGAATGTTTAGAAATCTTTATTCAGATATACTCCACTGTAATTTAAAAATAAATATACATTTTATTTATAACATAGTTCTTTATTCTAATCCCATATATATAGATTCACAAAATGATAAACTTCCTAAAAATGATCTCAATATAATACGTCATTTGTTGACTGCAGGATATGAATTTTAATACATGGCACTATGTATAAAATCTCTGGAAACACAATGATGAAGAAATTTTAAGTTCAGTCACATGCTCTAGAATGAAGTTCACGTTTCTTATATGCTCAGACCTCACCACTCCGTACTTCTAGAAGTCCAGTGAGATCACTTAGGGGCCAGAAACACAGCCTAGTCTCAGCATGCACGAGGCCTCGGCCTCACAATCAAAGAAACAAAGGGAGGAGAAAGGGCTGGACAAGTGACCATGTAAGTTCTCGTCAAATCCAGATTCCCATTAGCTTCTCTGGTTCTGTTACCTTCTCTACTGGGCTCAGAAAGCTACAACATCCATTTAATTAAAAGAAATTAGCATCTGATCCTAAAGATGCTGCTCTGCTCTCATAAACATGTAGATGTAACCAACCGTCTTATTAAATAAGAAACACAGAACCAGTGCAAAGAAAAAAGCCAAGAGATCAGAGCTAAGAGCCTTACCACCTGCTGCAGCTAGCTTCTTAAGCCAAGAGACCTCTCCGAAAAAGATCTACTTGCTGTGTGTTTGTCTTTATATAGTCTTTCTGTTCTGCCTTCTCATTGGTTGTAAACCCAAACACACGACTGCCTCGTCACTGCCTGTTTGTACAGCCCTCCAAGTCTTTTATGGTA